>NC_142876.1:99995000-100595000 GCF_051225735.1 Oryctolagus cuniculus
ATATAAAATGAACATACGACTGATAAAACCAATTCAGTAAAGTCACAGATTACAAAATCAATATACACAAAAATCAGTATTTTACAAACCAATAATGAACTCACGGAAAGAGAAATCAAGAAACAATTCTAATTCAAAATAGCCATAAAAATAGTTAGGGATAAATTTAACCAAAGAAATAAAAGAGCTCTACAATTAAAATTATAAAGCAGTCATGAAAGAAATCATCAAGGACACCAAAACAGGAAAGATATTCCTTGCTCACTGATAGGAACACTGGTATGAAGAATTAGTATCATTAAAATGCCTGGGGGCTGGCACTGTGGCTTAGCGGGTAAACCCAGTGCCTGCAGTGCCAGCATCCCACGTGGGCACAGGTTAAAGTTCCAGCTTCTCCACTTCCCATCTAGCCCTCTGCTGTGGCTTTGGAGAGCAGTGGAAGATGGCCCAAGTCCTTGAGCCTCTGCACCCACATGGGAAACTCAGATGAGGCTCCAAGCTCCTGGCTTCAGATCAGCTTAGCTTTGGCTGTTGTAGCCATTTGGGGAGTGAACCAGTGGATGGAAGACTTCTCTCTCTCCTTCTTTACTCTGCCTCTCTGTAACACTGCCTTTCAAATAAATAAATAAATCTTTAAAAATAAATAAATAAAATGTCTGTACTACCTAAAGTGATCCACAGAGTCAATGCGATTTCTATCAAAATATGAATGACATTCTTTACAGAAATAGACAAAACAATTCTCAAATCCATATGAAATCAGAAAAGACCCAGAAAAGCCAAATTAGCCTGAGGGGGGAAGAAGCTGGAGGCATAACAATACCTGCTTTCAAAGTACACTACAAAGCTACAGTAATTAAAACAACATGGTACATGTATTAAAAAACCATGCAAATAGATCAATGGAACAAAACAGAAAACTCAGAAATTAATCCACTTATATATAGCCAATTAATTTTTGATGAATGTGCCCAGGACATACATTGGAGAAAGTATAGTCTTTTTAATAAATGGCATTGACAAAACTGGATTACATATGTGGAAGAATGAAATTAGACTTTTACCTCTCTCTATATATAAAAATCAACACAAAATGGGTCAAAGATATGAATTTAAGGCCTGAAGACTATGAAATTGTTAGAAGAAAATATAGGGGAAACATTTCAAGATTCAGTACAGGTAATGACTTCTTGGATAAGACTACCCCCGAAGCACAAACAAAAGCAAAACTAAACAAATGTGCTTATATCAAACTCAGAAGCTTCTGTACAGCAAAGGAAGGAAACAACAGAGTGAAGAGATATCCAAAAAAATGGGATAAAATGTTTTCCAGCTACTTATACTTTAATATTTAACATTAATATTAAAATATTAATATTCAGAATATAACAGCAACTCAAAAACAGTATAAAAACTACCAATCCAGTAAAGAAAAGGACAAAGGACCAGAACAGTTCTCAAAAGAAGAAATACAGATGGCCAAAAAAATATACTAATAAATGTTCAATATCATAAAGCATCAGGGAAATGCAAATCAAAACCACAATGAGTTATCACCTCACCCTTGTCAGAATGGCTGTTATGCAAAAGACACAGAGCAACAAGAGCTGCTGAGGATGTGCAGAAAGGGGAATTTTTTTCAATATTTTTATTTATTTATTTGAGAAGTAGAGTTACAGACAGAGAGGAGGAGAGACAGAGACAAAGGTCCTCCACCCGCTGGTTCACCCCCAAAATGCCCGTAACAGAGCTGAGCCAATCAGAAGCCAGGAGCCAGGAGCTTCTTCCAGGTCTCCCACACAGATGTAGGGGCCCAAATACTTGGGCCACCTTCTACTGCTTTCCCAAGCCATAGCAGAGAGATGGATCGGAAGAGGAACAACTGGGACATGAACCATTGCTCATATGGGATTCCAGCACCACAGGCGGAGGCTTAGCCACTACGCCACAGCACTGGCCCAAAAGGGGAATTGTTACACATTGTTGGTGAGAATGTGTATCAGTGCAGCCAGTATGGAGATTTCTTAAAAACCTAGGAATAGAATTGCCATATTATCCAACTATCGCACTAGTGGGTACTACTGAGTACTCACTGATCTCTCTCCATCATGTTACTACAGTACTGTTCACAATAGCCAAGATATGGAAATCAACCAAGGTGTCCATCATCAGATGAATGGATATGGAAATGTGGTTTATACACACAATGGAATAATATTCAGTTATTTTTAAAAGAACAAAGAATGAAATTCTATCATTTGCAGCAAAATGGTTGGAACTAGAGGACATCATGTTGACTAAAATGAGCCAGACACAGAAAGACAATGCCTCATGTTCTCTCTTACATGTGGGACCTAAGTAGAAAGGAAGGAATGCAAGCAGAAAGGTGGGTAGGGAGGGAGGGATGAAGACAGGCCCATATCTATCAGTTCTGATACAAACATTCTGCTTTGTCAAACTTTGTTTTAAATATCTGTCCAACAAACTGAAAGAATTATATACTGAGATATTAATGATTTTGTGACTACTTTAAAATTTACTTTAGAGGCTGGTGCTGCAACGTAGTGGGTAAAGCTGCCACCTGCAGTGCCGGCATCCCATACGGGTGCCGGTTCAAGTCCCTGCTGCTCTATTTCTGATCCAGCTTTCTGCAATGGCCATGAAAGATGGCCCAAGTCGTTGGGCCCCTGCATCTGCATGGGCAACCCTGAAGAAGCTCCTGACTCCTAGCTTTGGGATCAGCCCAGCTCTGCCGGGAGTGAATCATTTGGGAAGTGAACCAGCAGATATAAGTCTTCTCTCTCTCTCCCTCTCTGCCTCCCTCTCTAACACTGCCTTTCAAATAAATAACTAAATCTTTAAAAAAATTATTTTATATGAATAAAGGCCATTGAGCGAGTGAACCATCAGATGGAGGATCTCTGAGTCTCTCCCTCTCTCTCTGTAACTCTGCCTTTCAAATAAATCATCTTTTTTAATTGGCCAATTTAAATATATATTTTTCTTAAATATAAAAATAGCCAATAAGCATGTGAAAAGATGCTCCACATCACTAATTATTAGGGCAGTACAACTCAAAATCACAATGAGTCACTATTTCACACCCATTAGGATGGTTATAATCACTCAAAAAAAAGTGGAAAATAAGGAATGTTGGCAAGAATGAAGAGTTGTTAGAACCCTCATGCACTGCTGATAGGGATGTAAAATGATGCTACTGCCAAGAGGAAACAGTCTGGAGATTTTTCAAAAAGTTAAACATATAAATACCATATGACCCAGAAATTCAAGTTCTAGGTATAATCATTCAAAACTGAAAACAGGGACTCAAACAGATAACCTGCATATCAAAGTTTTATTCACAGTAGACAAAACAAGCCATGTAGACATCAACAGATGAATGGATAAGCAAATGTGATATACGTACACACAACAGATATGATTCAACCATAAAAACTAATTAAACTCTGGGCCTGACACTGTGGATCAGCAAGTTAGACACCACTTGCAATGCCAGCAATTTATATCAGAGCACCAGTTCAAGTCCTGGCTGCTGTGCCAGCTCCCTGTAGATATGTCTGAGAAAGCAGCAGAAGATGGCCCAAGTATTAGGTCCCTGCCACCCACACAGGATATCTGGACGGAGATCCTGGTTCCTGGCTTCACTGTGGCCCAAACCCAGCCTTGTGACCATTTGTGGAGTGAACCAGCGGACAGATCTCTTTCTCTGTATGTCACTCTCTTTCAAATAAATAAAGCTATAATACGAATGAACCTCAAATTCTTTTGCTGGGGCTTTGCTGTGGGTAGAAGGTTAAGCCTCTGCCTACAGTGCCAGCATCCCATATGGGCGCCGGTTCAAGTTCCAGCTACTTCACTTCTGATCCAATGTGCCTGGTTAAGCAGTGGAAGATGGCCCAAATCCTTAGACCCCTGCACCCACGTGAGAGACCCAAAAGAAGCTCCTTGATCTTGGCCCAGACCCAGCCATTGCAGCCATTTAAGGAGTGAACCAGCAGATGGAAGAGATCTGTCTGTCTCTATCTCTCCCTACCCCTTCTCTTTCTCCCCTTCTCTGTATCTCTGCCTTTGAAATAATAAATAAATCTTTTTAAAAATACTTTATGCTATGTGACCACAAGCCAGACTCAGAGTACAAACATTGTATGAGCCCACTTCATGAGGTACCTAGAACAGTCAAAATCACAGAGGAAAAAAAATAGAATACAGGTTACCAGGAACTGGAGCAAGGGAGGAATGGGCAATTATCTAATGAGCAGAGTTGACACTCTCCAACCCCAGTGGGATGATTGAAAAAAAGAAGTAGTAGTTCTGGAAATAAAGTCAACGGCTATAAACATTTTGAGTATACTCAATGCTACTGAATTGTACACTTAAAATGGGTAAAATATAAACTATTAGATAAAATATAAATTTTATGTATAGCTTACCACAATAAAAATAAGAAAATAATCAAAAACATCAAAGTCAATTAAAACAGATCATTATTCTATATACCTAAACACAAAAAGTTGCTACAGTTTCTGAGAAAGCAAATTAGTCAACATAATGAGTGCCTTGTGGGACAACCACAGTATCATTACTCACAAGTACACACAACTGAATCATTAGAACTGAAATATTTCAGTATCTTCAAATGCATCAAAACTTTTCTTCCCAAAAAGTTACTTCCCTCCATCTTTAGTGCTCCAGGCACCTTGACTACTTTTCAGACCTATACTGAAAAGCAAAACCAGGGGCCATCACTGTGGCATAGCAGGTAAAGCTGCCTCCTGCAGCACTAGCATCCCGTATGGGAGCCAGGTACTCCACTTTCAATCCAGCTCCCTACTGATGCACCTGGAAAAGCAGCAGAGAATGGCCCAAGTGCTTGAGCCCCTACATCCAAGTGGAAGAGCAGGATGAAGCCCCTGGCTCCTGGCTTCAGTCTGGCCCAGCCCTAGCCATTGTGGCCATCTGGAGACAGAACCAGTGGATGTAAAGATTCTCCTCTGCCTCTGCTTCTGCCTCTCCCTGTAATTCCGCCTTTCAAATAAATCTATCAAATCCAGTCATTTGCAACAAAATGGAGGAATCTGGAACACATCATGCTGAGTGAAATAAGCCAGTCCCAAAGGGACAAATACCATATGTTCTCCCTGATCGGTGACAACTGACTGAACACCAAAAAGGAAACCTGTTGAAGTGAAATCGACACTATGAGAAATGGTGACTTGATCAGCATAGCCCTGACTATTAATGAACAACTTAATACATTATCCCTCTCAGTAGTTTTTTTTGTCTGTTCTACTTAATATGACTGGTTTAATTCTGTAATTAACACACAGTTATTCTTAAGTGTTGAAAATTAACTGAAATGTGATCCCTGTTAAACATAAGAGTGGGAATAAGAGAGGGAAGAGATATACAATTTGGGACATGCTCAAGCTGAC
Organism: Oryctolagus cuniculus; assembly: GCF_051225735.1. NCBI lineage: Eukaryota > Metazoa > Chordata > Mammalia > Lagomorpha > Leporidae > Oryctolagus > Oryctolagus cuniculus. The sequence continues at coordinate 100,000,454 of NC_142876.1, forward strand.
TTGCCCCAAATGGTAGAGTTAGAAACATACCAGGGGACTCCAATTTAATCCCATCAAGGTGGCATGTACCAATGCCATCTCACTAGTCCAAGTGATCAATTTCAGTTCACAATTGATCATAATGAAAGGACTAAGAGTCAAAGGGAGCACATAAACAAGTCTAGTACCTGCTAATACTAACCGATAGAATAAATAAAGCGGAGAGTGATCCAACATGGGAAGCGAGATACTCAGCAGACTCATAGAATGGCGGATGTCCTAAACAGCACTCTGGCCCTCAGAATCAGCCCTAAAGGCATTCTGATCTGGCTGAAAAGCCCATGAGAGTATTTCAGGCATGGAAAGCCAAGACACTCTGGCAAAAAAAAAAAAAAAAAAACCTAAATGAAAGATCTCTGTGAGTGAGATCCCAGTGGAAAGAACAGCTCTTCAAAGAAGGAGGTACCTTTCTCTGAAGGGAGGAGAGAACCTCCACTTTGACTATGACCTTGTCTAAACAAGATAGGAGTCGGAGAACTCAAGGGGCTTCCATAGCCTTGGAAACTCATGACTGGTGCATAGGGAGATTACTGATGCCATAAACAGGAGTGTCAATTTGTAAAGTCAACAACAGGAGTCACTGTGCACTTACTCCTCATGTAGGATCTCTGTCCTTAGTGTGCTGTACATTGAGACTTAATGCTATAACAAGTACTCAAACAGTATATTTCACTTTGTGTTTCTATGTGGGTGCAAACTGTTGAAATCTTTACTTAATGTATACTAAACTGATCTTCTGTAAAAAAAAAAAAAAAAAAAGAAGAAGAAATTATCAATTCCCAACTTGACTCTCACTGGGATTAAACATGACAATAGGTCTGATCTGATTTCATCATCATTTAAAAAATCATCTATTATTTTTCACTTTATGTTTCTGTGTGGGAGCAAACTGTTGAAATCTTTACTTAATGTATGCTAAACTGATCTTCTGTATATAAAGAGAATCGAAAATGAATCTTGATGTGAATGGAAGGGGAGAGGGAGTGGGAAAGGGGAGGGTTGTGGGTGGGAGGGACGTTATGGGGGGGAAGCCATTGTAATCCATAAGCCGTACTTTGGAAGTTTATATTCATTAAATAAAAGTTAAAAAAAATCTTTAAAAAAAATCTGTAAGCTCTACAAAGAACAATTCCATTTTTTTAAAAAAAGTGTATAACTTAAAGCAGTGGTTTTTTAATTACTGTTCATAAAAATCTGCTGGGTAAGATGCCAACAATGTTTCTTTAATGAAACAGAAATGATCAGAAAATATCAGAATATACTATATAAAGTGCACAGTAAAGTACTATATCACAAAATATTTAACTATTTCATATATGATATACACACACTATACATATATATACACACACATAAGACAACAATTTTAAATCTATGTATTATTATAAATCATGGCCAAAAGTTGGAAGGATATTACTCTAATGGAAGAGGATAATAACAACATACCACTGTAAAGTACAAAGTATTATAGGGTTTAACAGAATAAAAAGTATCTGGTTGTATAAAGACAGGGATATAGTTAAGGATCTAGAAAAGGATTTATAAAGATAGCAATATATGAGAGGAACCTTAACAGGCAGGAGAGGATTCAAGAGATGAAGACATGGGGGAAAGGTACCCTATATAGAAGAAATACTATGAACAAAGACATGATGCATCAAATAAGTAAATAATGGGTGAAAAATATCCTGGCAGCAGTAGTGGATATATGTCCAGACAGAGAAATCTGGGAAAACTTCATTTTAGCTAAAGTTTAATGTACAATTAAGTCAGCAGTGGAGGCTGAAAAAGCAAATTTGAGTCGTAACACAGAAATATTGGACACAGTAAATATTCAAGAATGCCAGCTATTCTAACTAGTCTTAGCTCTGAAACCTTAAACCTTATTATTATTATTTTTTTTTTTTTTTGACAGGCAGAGTGGACAGTGAGAGAGAGACAGAGAGAAAGGTTTTCCTTTGCCGTTGGTTCACCCTCCAATGGCCGCCGCGGCTGGCATGCTGCAGCCGGTGCGCTGCAGCCAGCGCGCTGTGCTGATCGAAGGCAGGAGCCAGGTGCTTCTCCTGGTCTCCCATGGGAGAGCTGGCCTGGAAGAGGGGCAACCGGGACAGAATCCAGTGCCCCGACCGGGACTAGAACCCGGTGTGACGGCGCCACAAGGCGGAGGATTAGCCTACTGAGCCACAGCGCCGGCCAACCATACTATCTTGAAGATACCTTAGAATTCTTTTTTTTTTTTTTTTTTTTTTTTGACAGGCAGAGTGGACAGTGAGAGAGAGAGACAGAGAGAAAGGTCTTCCTTTTGCCGTTGGTTCACCCTCCAATGGCCGCCGCGGCCGGCGCACCGCGCTGATCCGATGGCAGGAGCCAGGAGCCAGGTGCTTTTCCTGGTCTTCCATGGGGTGCAGGGCCCAAGCACCTGGGCCATCCTCCACTGCACTCCCTGGCCACAGCAGAGGGCTGGCCTGGAAGAGGGGCAACCGGGACAGAATCCGGCACCCCGACCGGGACTAGAACCCGGTGTGCCGGCGCCGCTAGGCGGAGGATTAGCCTAGTGAGCCGCGGCGCCGGCTACCTTAGAATTCTAAAATTGGATGAATTATCAAAGAGCTATGATCTAATTTATTTACATGTAGCCACAAAACAAGGATTTAAAAGAAATTATAAGGAGTCAGTATTTAATAAGAAAGAATGTGCTAATTATAGTAGTCCAACAATAAAATGGACTGTCTCAAAAAGTAGTTAGGGCACTGTCACTGGGTATTTTTAAATAAAGGTCAAAAGCATATCTGTTAGAGGTATAGTATTAAATTTGTATACAAGGTTCTGTGTTATCACACATTAGTTCTTCCATCGATGTAGGTTCTCACTTAGCAAGAACTAATAACTGAGTTTTGAAAGGAGAGGGAGAAACAGATGGAAGCAGAAGGCTGGCATTTTTTTCCATTGTAGAAATGCAAGAAAACAGGAAGTTTCTAAGTGACATTTCCCAACACAGTAATTATCTTTACTAAGGTATCCTAATGTGGAATATAGCAAATCAAATGCAAGTGTCTGAGCCATAGCTAAAGTAATCTGGTGATGTATTTATGAAATTTTTTTTAAGTTTCCAGAGCCTTTATGAGAAAAAAAAATCTATCACTTCTCAGCCTTTTGGCTAAGATCAAGTGTGGAGAAAAAAAAAAAATCTGCTTTTCCACATAAAATCTGTCAACAAGGTATATGCAAGAACCTTGAGAACAACCATAAATAGGTTTGTTCATTACAGTAAAAGCATAACACTGGAATTAAAATACTAATATAGCATATCCAATAATGCTCACACACAGAATAATTTCAGATCATTCTTTTTTTTTTTTTTTAATTTGACAGGCAGAGTTAGACAGTGAGAGAGAGACAGAGAGAAGGGTTCTCTATCCGCTGGTTCACCCCCCAAATGGCTGCCATGGCCAGCGCACTGCACCGATCAGAAGCCAGCAGCCAGGCGCTGCCGCCGCCGCCCCCCCCAACCCCACCCCACCTCCAAAACAGGTGCAGGGGTCCAAGCACCTGGGCCATTCTCCACCACCCTCCCGGGCCATGGCAGAGAGCTGGACTGGAAGAGAAGCAACCGGGACCAGAATTCGGCACCCACATGGGATGCCGGCGCCGCAGGCGGAGGATCAACCAAGTGAGCCATGGCGCTGGCCCCTCAGATCATTATTATAATCAAGAATAAAGACATAAGAATTCAAAATACAAACTACTAAAAATTCATCTCCGATGTCTGAATATAAAGTGCTTTCAACCTCAATGATCATCCCTTTAGATTGTCATGCTTCAGAATGGCTACAAATATTAGACAGAAAATGATGCCATGTTTACAATTTATCTGAATGTTTCTAAACCATATTCACTGCATGATAAAATGAACTGTAAATCTGAAGTCTACTGTATAATGTTGACTACTAACTTTTCTGTTTAAAATATTGATAATTTCCTGCTGGCTTTATAAAATAAGAAACAAAAACAAATCCTTCTTGGTTCACATACCCACTCAATAAAAGTTTGCTAGATTTCAATTTCTTTCCACCTCACTAACAATATCTCAAAAGGAAAAAGTACCATCAGGGCAGTATAAAAACCTGCCATCCAAATGTATCATGCCCAATATCCATCCTCATTATCAACATAAATCATTACAATCAGATATAGAACAATAAATACTATGTAGCCTTATAAAATATAAAATACAGAAACAAAATTTCTTATTTTTTTAAAGATTTATTTATTTTATTTGAAAGTCAGAGTTACATAGAGAGAGAAGGAGAGGCAGAGAGAGAAAGAGGTCTTCCATCCGCTGGTTCACTCCCCAATTGGCCCCAACAGCTGGAGCTGCGCCAATGCCAAGCCAGGAGCCAGGAGCTTCCTCTGGGTCTTTCCATGTGGGTGCAAGAGCCCAAGAACTTGGACCATCCTCCACTGCTTTCCCAGACTGTAGCAGAGAGCTGGATCGGAAGTGGAACAGCCAGGACTCAAACCGGCATATGGGATGGGGGCACTGTGGGAGGCAGCTTTACCCACTATGCCACAGCGCCAGCCTCGAAACGAAATTTCTTAACTTTAACTCTTGAGTTTATATTGAAAAGACTGGGGCTAGCACTGTGGTGCCATGGGTCAAGCCACTGCTTGAGACACCAGTGTCCCATCTCAGAGTACCAGTTCAAATCTCATCTGCTCTGCCTTTTTTTTTTTTTTTCATTTGACAGGCAGAGTCATAGACAGTGAGAGAGAGAGAGAGACAGAGAGAAAGGTCTTCTTCCGTTGGTTCACTCCCCAAATGGCCACTACGGCCAGCGCTGCACCGATCCGGAGCCAGGAGCCAGGTGCCTCTTCCTAGTCTCCCATGCAGGTGCAGGAGTCCAAACACCTGGGCCATCCTCCCTCCACTGACCTCCCAGGCCACAGCAGAGAGCTGGACTGGAAGAGGAGCAACCAAGACTAGAACCCGGCACCATATGGGATACTGGTGCCACAGGCAGAAGACTAACCAAGTGAGCCACGGCGCCAGCCCCATCTGCTCTACTTTCAAACCACTTCCTGGGAAGGCAGTGGAAGATGGCTCAAGTACTTGGGCCCCTGCCACCTATGTGGGAGACTCACATGGTGTTCCTAGCTCCTGGCTTCAGTTTGGCCTAGATTTGGCTGTTACAGCCATTTGGGGAGTGAACCAACAGATGGAAAGAGTGCGGGTGTGTATGTCTCCCTCTCTGCCTCTCCCGCTCTGTCACTCTTTTAAATAAATATTTTTTTTTAAAAAAAGGAAAGCCAGTGTAGTATGCCTCATCTCTCAAGGCAGAGACACTCTACTGATAAATTCCTTTCAGAGACAACATGGTGTAATAAAACAATCTGTGGCTTAGCATCCAAGTCCTGGGTTCAAATCTCAAGTCAGAATTACTAGCTTTAAACTTTAGATCAGTTACTAACTTCTCTCAGCTACAGTTTCTTTCATTTCAGTTAAAAAAGCAGAGAGAGGTAATACTATGTTATAAGGCTTAAACAGAATCATGAATAGAGAAGTTCCCTGTAAACAGTGAACTGATTATAAAACACTGAATACATCCATGCTTTTCAAAATAAAATAGTCTAGGTTTATGACATCTTCTCTACACCTAGTGGACATCTTTACTGCTAAGAAGAGATGGGGGCCCTTTCAGAGGCTTCAAAGGCTAGGCTTCCATAAAATAACTTAAGAGCCCACTACTCCCAGGTTATTTCAGTGAGCTGTAGTTTGTTCACCAACAAATTTGCTCAAATTTTGTGAACACTAGTTCTTCGAGATTTGGTTTCAGGTCCTATTCCCTTTTCACCTTCAGATTTCTCTGTATTTCTAGTTCTTTTTTAATTAAGTTTCTTTTTTAAGAACTTTGTTTTATTTCAATAAAAATAATAAAGTTTGGGGGCAGGCATTGTGACACAGCAAGTTGAGTTAAGTTGCTGCTTGGGACATGCACATTCCATATGGGAATACTAATTTGAATTCTATCTGATCCACTTCTGACTCAGCTCCCTGCTAAGGTACCTGGGAGGGGCCAGCACTGTGGTGTAACAGGTAAAGCTGCCTCCTGCAGTGCTGGCATCCCATATGGCCACTGGTTCAAGTCCCGGCTGCTCTATTTCTGATCCTGCTCCCGGCTGCTCTATTTTTGATCCAGCTCTCCACCATGTCCTGGGAAAGCAGTAGAAGATGGCCCAAGTCCTTGGGCCCCTGCACCTGCATGGGAAGTCCTGGGAAAAGCTCCTGGCTCCTGGCTTCAGATCAGCGCCGCTCCAGCCATTGGGGTCAATTGGGGAGTGAACCAGCAGATGGAAGATCTCCTTCTCTCTCTGCCTCTCCTTCTCTCTCTGTTTAACTCTTTCAAATAAATAAATAAATATTTTTAAAAAGGGGGGACGGTGCTTGGGAAGCAGTAGATGATGGCTCAAGTACTCAAGCTCCTGCTACCCACATGGGAGATGAGGATAGAGTTCCTGGCTCGTGCCTGCCGAAAAACTAATCTCTCTGTTTCTCTCTCTCTTTCTGCCTTCCAAATAAATAAATGAAGAAGAAGAAGACGACGAAGAAGACGATGAAGAAGACGAAGAAGACGACAAAGAAGATGAAGAAGAAGACAAAGAAGAAGATGAAGAAGAAGACAAAGAAGAAGACGAAGAAGAAGACGAAGAAGACGAAGAAGAAGACGACGAAGACGAAGACGACAACGACGACGACGAAGAAGAAGAAGAAGACGAAGAAGAAGAAGAAGACGAAGAAGACGAAGACGACGAAGAAGACGAAGACGACGAAGACAACGAAGAAGACGAAGACGAAGACGAAGAAGTTCTTAACCTCACCTCATATGTGGCAAACCAAGCAGAAAGAAATTAGGTAAAACTAAGGCAGACAGAAAATCCAAGCTGGCTGAATAGGGAAAAGAAATGCTGATTTTTGAAAAACATGCAGCAACAAACAAGGATACCACCAGCGACTTCCACAGCTGAGAGCTGGAGGAGACACTGCTTTTTAGAATGAGGTGAGAGGACACTGTGGCAGCCCATGTCATTGGTGATACTGCCTGAGAGAGAACTTTGCAGACCACACTGACTTTGAGTCAGACAATGCTGCAATGGCGGGAGCTGTGCCAATCCCAAGCCAGGAGCCAGAAGCCTCCTCCGTGTCTCCCATGCAAGTGCAGGGGCCCAAGGACTTGGGGCATCATGTATTGCTTTCCCAGGCCATAGCAGAGAGCTGTAATGGAAGTGGAGCAGCCGGGACATGAACCGGCACCCATACGGGATGCTGGCATGCAGGTGGCAGCTTTAGCCGCTATGCCAGCCCCAAAATTGAGATCTTAAAGACATTTCAAAATGAAATCTTGGAAATGAAGAATTCAACAGAACAAATAAAAAATGCGGTGGAAATCCTTAACAGACTCAGTGAAACAGAAGAAAGACTATGCAAGTCAGAAGAAAAACACTGGAAATTTTACAGTCAGAAAAAAAAAAAGAAGAAGAAATTAGGAAACTAAAAAAACAGTGTTGGAGATCTATGGGATGCTATCAAGTGCCCCAACATACAGGTCTTGGATTAGAAGGCTTTTTCAGTGAAACAATTACAAAAAACTTCCCTAATTTGGAGGAAAAAATAGATATTCAAGTACAGGAAGCACACAAAACTCCTAATGGACACGACCAGAAAATATCTTCATCATGAAACCTTATAGTCAAACTCTCCACAGTAAAATATAAAGAAAATATTCTAAAATGTGCACGAGGCCTGTGCCATGGCTCACTAGGCTAAGCCTCAGCCTGCGGTGCCAGCACCCCAGGTTCTAGTCCCAGTTGGGGCACCAGATTCTGTCCTGGTTGCTCCTCTTCCAGTCTAGCTCTCTGCTGTGGCCCAGGAGTACAGTGGAGGATGGCCCAAGTCCTTGGGCCCTGCACCTGCATGGGAGACCAGGAGGAAGCACCTGGCTCTTGGCTTCAGATCAGCGCAGCGCACCGGCCAAAGCAGCCACTTGGGGGGTAAACCAACGGAAAAAGGAAGACCTTGCTCTCTGTCTCTCTCTCTCTCTCTCACTGTCTCACTCTGCCTGTCAAAAAAAAAAAATGTGCACTAGAGAAATGCCAGATTACTTTCACAGGATCTCCAATGAGACTCACAGCTGACTTCTCATCAAAGACCCTACAGGCTACAAGAAAATGGCAAGACATATTCCAAACATTAAGAAAAAAAAGCTGTCAACCAAGAATACTGTGCCCTGAAATTTCTCATTTATGAATGCAGGTGAAATAAAGACTGTCCATAACAAAGAGAAATTAAAAGAATTTGTCACCACCCATCCAGCCTTGCAAAAGATGCTTAAGGATGTGAAGCACACAGAAACACAGAAATATTGTCACTACTATGAAAGAAGGAAAAGGAAGAAAATCTCCCAGTAAAAGCACAAAGGAAATTCAAGTAAACAATATGAATACTTATGGGAAAATGGCAGGACAAAATCATTACTTATCAACAGTCACCCTGAATGTAAATGGCCTCAACTCTCCAGTTAAAAGACACAGACTGGCTAAATGAATTAAAAAAACAAAACCCATCTATTTGCTGCCTACAAGAAACACATCTCACCAACAAAGATGCACGCAGACTGAAAGTGAAAGGAAGGAAAAAGATATTCTATGCTAACAGAAATCAAAAAGGAGCTGGTGTAGCCGTCCAAATATCAAACAGACTTTAACACAAAAATTGTTTAAAGAGACAAAGAAGGGCACTATGTAATGATTAAGGGATCAACTCAACGAGAAGATATGATTATTATAAATGTATATGCCCCTATTAAAGGGCACCTGGTTACTTAAATGAAATATTAATGAATCTAAAGGGAAACATAGACTCCAATACAATAGTAATGGGGGGACTTCAATACCCACTTTCAGCAATGGGCAGATCAACCAGACAGAAAATCAAAAGGAAACAACACAGTTAATTGGACACTATAGACCAAATGGACCTAATAGGTATCTACAGAACTTTATATTCTACAGTTGCAGAATATATATTCCTCTCATCAGTGCATGGAACTGTCTCTAGAATTGACCATATGCTAGGTCATGAAAAAAGTCTCAGCAAATAAGAAACATTGAAATTATGCCATTGGACCACATGAAGCTGGAAATCAACAACTCAGGAATCTCTAGAACATGTGTAAATACATAAAGACTGAATAACATGCTCCTGAATGAAGAGTGGATCATTGAAGAAATAAAAAGAGAAAAAAATTTTCTGAAAACATGAAAATGATAAAACCACATATCAAAACTTATGGGATACAGAAAAAACAGTGTTAAAAGGGAAGTTTACAGCAGTTGTTACCTACATCAAGAAATTGGAAAGGCAACAAATAAATGAGCTATCAATGCATCTCAACAGCAAACCAAACCCAAAACTAGTAGGGGAAAAGAAATAACTGAAACTAGAGAAGAAATAAATAAAATTGAAACAAACAAAAAAAAGTGAAAGATCAGCAAAATGAAGAGCTGATTTTTTGAAAAAGTAAACAAAACTGACACACCATTGACCCAACTAATTAAAAAAAAAAGAGGGAGAAGACCCAAATCAATAAAATTAGAGATGAAAAAGGAAATATAACAAAACCACAAAAATAATCACCAAAAATTACTATGAAGATCTGTATGCCAACAAACCAGGAAACCTAGAAGAAATGGAAAGATTCTTAGATATACAGAACCCACCTAAACTGAGCAATGAAGACATTAAAAAACCAAAACAGATCATTAACCAAGACAGAGATTGAATCAGTAATAAAGACTATCCCAACAAAGAAAAGCCCAGGATTGGATTGTTTCACTGCTGAATTCCACCATTTATGTTTTTTTAATTCTTTTTTAAAAAGATTTATTTATTTGAAAGCCACAGTTACACAGAAAGAGGAGAGGCAGAGAGAGAGAGAGGTCTTCCATCCGATGGTTCACTTCCCAATTGGCTGCAACTGCGCCGATCCAAAGCCAGGAGCCAGGAGCTTCTTCCGGGTCTCCCACGTGGGTGCAGGGGCCCAAGGACTTGGGCCATCTTCTACTGCTTTCCCAGGCCATAGCAGAGAGCTGGATCAGAAGAGGAGAAACTGGGACTAGAACCAGCGCCCAAATGGGATGTCGGTGCTTCAGGCCAGGGCTTTAACCTGCTGCGCCACAGCACCGGCCCCTCCATCAGACATTTAAAGAAGAACTAACTCCAACTCTACTCAAGCTATTCAAAGCAACTGAAAGGCAGGGAATCCTCCCAAATTCTTTCTATGAGGCCAGCATCACCTTAATTCCTAAATGTTAAAAAAATACAACAGAGAAAGAGAATTACAGACCAATTTCCCTGACGAGCATAGGCACAAAAATCCTGAACAAAACACTACCAATTGAATCCAACAACACATCAAAAAGATCATTCATCTGGACCAAGTGGTATTTATCCCAGGTATGCAGGGATGACTCAACATTCACAAATCAAGAAATGTTATACATCACTTTAACAAACTGAAAAACAAAAACCATATGATTATCCCAACAGATGCAAAGAAAGCATTTGATAAAATTCAACACCCTTGATGAAAACTCTAAGAAAATTGGGTATACAAGGAACACTCATCAATACAATCAAGGCAATTTATGACAAACCAACAGCCAGTATCCTACCAAATAGGGAAAAGTTGGAAGCAATCCCACTGAAATCTGGAACCAGAAAAGAATGCCATTGCTATTCAATATAGTCCTGGAAGTTTTAGCTAGAGCCATTAGGCAAGAAAAAGAAATCAGAGGGATACAAATTGGGAAAGAGGAAGTCAAACTATCCTTTTTGCAGATGACATGGTTTTATACATAAGGAGTCCAAAAGACTCCACTAAGAGACTATTGGAACTCATAGAAGAGTTTGGTAAAGTGGCAGGATATAACATCAATGCACAAAAATCAACAGCCTTTGTATACAGACAATGCCACAGCTGAGAATGAACTTCTGAGATCAATTCCATTCCCAATTGCAAATTCATAAAAAAAAAATCTTGGAATAAATTTAACCAACAATGTCAGCGATCTCTACAAAAAGAAATACAAATCATTAAAGAAAGATATAAAAATATACCAAAAAATGGAAAAACCTTCCATGTTCATGGATTGGAAGAATCAGTATCATCAAAATGTCCATACTGCCAAAAGCATTTTAGAGACTCAATGCAATACCAATCAAAATACCAAAGACATTCTTCTCAGATGTAGAAAAAATGATGCTGAAATTCATATGGAGGCACAGGAGACCCCCCAATAGCTAAAGCAATTTTATACAACAAAAACAAAGCCGGAGACATCACAGTACCAGATTTCAAGATACACTTCAGGGCAGTCATAATCAAAACAGCCTGGTACTGGTACAAAAGCAGATAGATAGATCAATGGAACATAACAGAAATGCTAGAAATCAATCCATGCATCTACACCCAACTTATCTTTGACAACAAAGCTAAATCAATCCCTGGAGCAAGGGCAGTCTCTTCAACAAATGACGCTGGGAAAACTGGATCTCCACAAGCAGAAGTATAAAGCAAGACCCCTACCTTACACCCTATAAAAAAAATCCACTCAAAATGGTTTAAAGACCTAAATCTATGATCTGATACCATCAAATTATTAGACAACACTGGGGAATACCTGCAAGACACTGGCATAGGCAAAGAGTTCTTGGAAAGGACTCCAGAGGCACACAAGCATTCAAAGCCAAAATTGACAAATGGGATTATATCCAATTGAGAAGCTTCTGTACTGCAAAGCCAACACTCAGCAAAGTGAAGAGGCAACCAAAAGAGTGGGAGAAATTATTCATAAACTATGCAACTGATAAAGGATTAATAACCTCTCTCTATATATATATGTGTGTGTGTGTGTGTGTGTGTATATATATATATAAAGAGATCAAGAAAATTCAAAAACAACAAAACAAACAACCCAGTTAAGAAATGAGCAAAAGACTTAAACAAGCATTTTTCAAAAGAGGAAATCCAAATAACCAAAAAACACTTGAAAAAATGCTGAGGATCACTAGCCCTCAGGAAAATGCAAATCAAAACCACAATGAGGTTTAACCTCACCTCCATTATAAATAATGGTGAGGATGTTGGGGAAATGGTACCCTAATCTACCGTTGGTAGTTGTGTAAACTGGTAAAGCCACTATGGAAGACAATATGTAGATACCTCAGAAATCTTAATATAGACCTACCATATGATTCAATCATCACACTCCTGGGAATTTACTCAAGGGAAATAAAATCAGTGTATGAAAATTATGTGTACTCCCATGTTTTTTGCAGCTCAATTCACGATAGCTAAGATACAGAATCAACTCAAATGCCCATCAACTAAAGAAATTGGATAAAGAAATTATGGGATCTGTACACCATGGAATACTACACAGTAGGACAAAAAAAATGAAACTTGGTCATTTGCAACAAAATGGATGAAAAACCTGGAAAACATCATACTTAGTGAAATAAGCCAGTCCCAAAAGGACAAATACCATACGTTCTCCCTGATCTGTGATAACTTAATACAGCACCTAAAAGGTAATCTATAGAAGTGAAATTAACAATTCAAGATGCAATGACTCTGAACAGCCCTTGTCTCGACTGTTAAGGGACAGGTTTTTTCAGACTATTTTTTGAACTCTTTATTTAACAAAGTTAATCATATTTATATAAAGTTAATTCAAAATAGATCTTAGTAAAAAGTAAGAATGAGAAAAGGAGAGAGAGGACAAAGAGAGGTGGGAGAGTGGGTGAGAGGGCAGGCACAGTGGGAAGAATCACTATGTTCCTAAAGTTGTAATTATAAAATGTATGAAATTTGTATTCCATAAATAAAAGGTTTCTGAGAACTAAAAAAAAGTGACCACACCAAATTTAAAAAAGAAGAAGGAATACAGTAAGATGCTTCAAAAGGAACACTACACTTCAAAAGTGAAGATGAAGGGATTAAGTGCCTGAAAAGGAAAAGATTACTCAAAAACACAGGGAAGTAAATACATGAGATAAAGAAATCCATATGAGACAAGAAAGAAAAATTTTGCTGGGAGATACTGAAGAGAAATTAATCTGAAATATTAGAAAATGAAGAATTCAATATGTCAAATAAAAAAAAAAAAAACACAGCAGAAAGCCTTAATAAAAGGCCTGGTGAGGCAGAACAAAGAATATACAAGCTAGAAGATAAATCCTTGGGAAACATCCCAGTCAGACAAAACAAAAATGAAAAACAATTAGAAAAGCTGAAAATAGTGTTCAATACAGGCTACTACCAAATGAACAATTTATGGGATTCTATCAAATGTCTAGGAGTTCCTGAAGATGTGGAAAGAGAATGAATTAGAAGGCCTATCCAGTGAAATAACAGCAGAAAATTGCACTAATTTGGAGAAAGACAGGGACAGCTAAGTACAGGCAGCACATAGAACCCCCAACAGACATGATCAGAAGAAATATTCACAACACATTACAGTCAAACTTTCAACAGTAAAACATAAAGATTCTAAAATGTGAAAGACAGAAATACCAGATTAGCTTGAGAGGACTCCCAATTAGACTAAGAGCTGATTTCTCAACAGAAACCCAACAAGCTAGGAAGAATAGAGAGATACAGGCCAAGTCAAAAAAAGAAGGAAGGAAAGAAGGGAGGGAGGGAGGGAGGGAGGAAAGGAGGGAGGGAGGAAGGAAGGAAGGACGGATGGATGGACGGACGGACGGTCAGTCGGTTGGTCAACCCAGGAAACTGTCCACAGCAAAGTTCTCATTTATAAATGAAAAGTGAAATAAAGACCTTCCAAAAGAAACAGAAATTTAAAGATTTTGTCACCACTCACCCAGCATCACAAATGATACTTACAGATGTGCTACACACAGAAACAGAACCATAGTCATCATTATGAAAGAATGTGAAGGCAGAAAACCTCCCAGTAGAAGTACAAAAGAAATCTAAAGCAAACAATATGAATATTTAGAGAAAAATAGTAGGATAAAGTTGTTATTTATCAATAATAACCTTGAAGGTAAATATCATATATTCTCCAATTAAAAGATAGACTGGCTAAATAAATTAAAAAATGAAACTCACCAATTTGCTGCATACAAGAAACACAACTCACCAACAAAGATACACACACACTGAAATTGAAAGGACAGAAAAAGATATTCCATGTAAATGGAAAGCAAAAGTGCACAGGTACAGCCATCCTAATATCAAACAAAATAGACTTTAACACAGAAACTGTAAAAAGAGAACAAAGAAGAACATTATGTAACGATTAAGGGATAAATTCAACAGGAAGATATGACTACAGTAAATGTAAATACACCCAATGCCAGCACACCTGCTATTTAAAAGAAACGTTACTGGATCTAAACAGAGACATAGACTCCAATACAATAATAACAAGGGACTTAAACATCCCACTTTCATCAATGAACAGATCAACTAGACAAAAAAAGCAACAAAGAAACAACACAGCTAATCTGCACCAAGGACCAAATGGACCTAACTGATATCCACAGAACATTTTTCTCTCCTTGTTACAGAATACACATCGCTTCATGTAACTTTCCCAAAAACAGACTATATGCTAGGCAAAAAACCAAGTGGCAACAAATTCAAAAAAGAATTTATCATATCATGTATCTTTTCTGAACACAATGGAATGAAGCTGGAAATTAACTTAAACTCTAAAAAACATGATAGAGAAAGAGACTGAATAACATGCTCCTGAAAGAACAGTGGATCATAGGGGAAATCAAAAAATTTCTGGAAACAAATGAAGATAACAACACAAATGTCAAAACTTATGGGATACAGAAAAGCAATGTTAAAGGGGAAGTTTATAACAATTACTGCCTATATCAAGAAATTAGAAAGGCATCAAATAAATGATCTATCAATGCTTCTCAATGACCTAGAAAAACAAGAACAAGCCAAATTCAAAATTAGCAGGAGGAAAGAATTAAAATTAGAGAATAAATAAATAAAATTGAAACAAAAAAAAAACACAAAATATCAGTAAAATGAAAACCATGTTTTTGAAAAAATAAACAAAATGGATACATCATTGGCCAAACTAAACAAAACAAAAAACGGGGAGAGATTAATTAATATATTAGTTAATCAGAGATGAAAAAAGAGGTGTTATGACAGATACCACAGAAATAAAAACAATGAGGAATTTCTATATGAAAACATATTGGAAAAATCTACATTTCTGGACACATACAACCTACCAAATTGAGTCACGAAGACATACAAAGCCTAAACAGAACAATAACCAAGACAGAGAATGAATCAGTAATGAAGACCACAACAGAGAAAGAGAACTACAGACCAATATCCCTAATGAACAGAGATGCAAAAATCCTCAACAAAATACTAGCTAATTAAATTTAACATATTAGAAAGACCATTCACATGGATCAAGGGATATTTATCCCTGATATACAGGGATGGTTCAACATATGCAAACCAATAAATATGATACATCACATTAACAAAATTGAAGAATAAAAACCATATGATTATCTCAATAGATGCAGTGAGAGCATCTAATAAAATACAGCATCCTCTCATGATTTAAAAAAAAAAAACTGTAAGCAAATTGGAAATATAACAGACATCACTCAACACAGTCAAGGCAATTTATGACAAACCGAAATTAGCACCTTGAGTGGGGAAAAATCAGAAGCCACTGGGCCGGTGCTGTGCCACAGTAGGCTAAGCCTCTCCTGCAGCACTGGCATCCCATATGGCAGCCAGTTCAAGTCCCAGCTGCTCCTCTTCTGATGCAGGCCTCTGCTATGGCCTGGGAAGGCAGTAGAGGCTGGCCCAAGTTCTTGGGCCCCTGCACCCATATGGGAGACATGGAGGAAGCTCCTGGGTCCTGGCTTTGGATCAGTGCAGCTCCAGCCATTGCAGCCATT
This sequence comes from Oryctolagus cuniculus, assembly GCF_051225735.1. NCBI lineage: Eukaryota > Metazoa > Chordata > Mammalia > Lagomorpha > Leporidae > Oryctolagus > Oryctolagus cuniculus. The sequence goes on from NC_142876.1 coordinate 100,016,529, forward strand.
CGGGGAATGAATGAGAAGATGGAAGACCTTTTTCTCTGTCTCCCTCTCTGTGTCTGTAACTCTACCTCTCAAATAAATACATAAAATTAAAAAAAAAAAAAGTTGAAGCACTTCCACTAAGATCCAGAACCAAAGAAGCCCAGTTTCACCACTACTGTTCAATATAGTTCTGGAAGTTTTACCCAGAGCAATTAGGTAAGAAACGGAAATCAAAGAGATACAAATTGGATAAAAAGAAGTCAATCATTCCTGTTTGCAGATGACACAATCTTACATATAGGGAAACCAAAAGACTCCACTAAGAGACTATGGGAACTTGTAAGAGAGTTAGAAAAGTTGTAGGATCTAAAATCAACACTCAGAAATCAATAGCCTTTGTATACACATACAATATTATGGCTGAGAAAGAACTTCTAGGATCAGTCCCATTCACAATAGCTACAATAAAACTTAAACACTTTGGAATAAATCTCTTTAATGAAATGATCTTTAATGAAAGATATCTTTAATGAAAATTTCAAAATATTACAAAAGGAAGAAATAGAAGAAACAAAAGAAATGGAAAAATTTGGGCCTGGTGCTGTGGCATGGTTAAGTATCCATCTGTGACACTGGCATCTGAAATGGGTGCAGGTTCATGTCCCAGCTGCTCCTCTTCTGAACCAGTTCTCTGTTATGGCCTGGGAAAGCAGCAGAGGATGGTCCAAATGCTTGGGCCCCTTCACCCACGTGGGAGACCTGGAGGAAGCTTCTGGCTCCTGGCTTTGGATCAGCGCAGCACAAGCCATCACGGCCATTTGGGGAGTGAACCAGTGGATGGAAGACCTCTCACTGTCTCTCCCTTTCTCTGTCTGTAACTCTACCTCTCAAATAAATAAATCTTTAAAACATGGGAAAATCTTCCACTGTTTATGGATTGGGAGAATTAATGTCAAAATGTCCACAATACCCAAAGCAATTCACAGATTCAGTGTGATCCCAATCACACTGACATTCTTCTCAGATCTATAAACTACAATGCTAAAATTCATATGGAAATACCAGAGACTCTGAATATCTAAAACAATATTAAACAACAAAAACAAAGATGGAGGTATCACAATACCAGATTTCAAAAGACAAACTACAGGACAGTTACTGTACTACAGTACAGCCTGGTACTGGCACAAAAATAGACTTTTTGTGTTCCATGTGTGTTCCATGTGTGTTCCATGTAGACCAATGGAACAGAAATTAATCATGCATCTGCAAACAACTAATCTTTGAGAAATGGGCTAAAATCAATCCCTGGAGAAAGGACAGTCTCTTCAACAAATCATGCTGGGATAAAATGGAACTCTGCATGCATAAGTAGGAAACAAGACCTGTACCTTATACCTTACACCTTAAACCTTATACCTTATACAAAAATCAACTCACAATGGATCAAGGATCTAAATCTATGACTTGATACCATCAAATTACTCGAAGAAAAAATCAGGAAAACTCTGTATGACGTTGGCATAGGCAAAGACTTCATGTAAAAGACCCCAGAAGCACATGCAATCAAAGCAAAAAACAGACAAATGGGATTACATCAAGCTAAGAAAGCTTCTGCACTGCAATAGAAACATTCAACAAAGTGAAGAGGCAACCAAAAGAACAGGAGAAAATATTGCAAAGTATGCAACTGATAAAGGATTAATACCCAGGATCTATAAAGAGCGCAACAAACTCAAAACAACAAAACAAACAATCCAGTTAAGAAATGGGCAAAAGGGGCCAGTGCTGTTGGCATAGTAGGTAAAGCTGCCACATGCAGTGCCAGAATCCCACATGGGCTCCCAATTCAAATCCTGGCTGCTCCAATTCCAATCCAGCTCCCTGCTAATGTGCCTGGGAAAGCAGGAGAAGATGAGCCAAGCACTTGGGTCCCTTGCACCCACATGGGAGACCCATAAGAAGCTCCTGGCTTCAGATTGGCTCAACTCTGGCCATTGAGGCCATCTGAAGATTAAACCAGAGGATAAAAAAATCAATCTCTATCAATCTCTCTCTCTCCCTCCCTCCCTCCTTTCCTCCCTCCTTCTCTCCTCTCTCCCCTCTGTAACTTTCAAATGAATAAAAAAATCTTTAAAAAAAAAATAAATGGACAAAGGACATGAACAGGCATTTTTAAAAGGATGAAATTCAAATGGCCAACAAACACATGAAAAAATATTCAGGAATACTCAAGGAAATGCAAATAAAAACCACAATGAGGTTTCACCTCACCCCAATTAGAATGGTTATCATTCAAAAATAAAATAAATGCTGCTGAGCATATGGGGGAAAAGGTACTCTAATTCATTGTTGGTAGGAATATAAAACTAGTACAACCATTATGGTAGAAAGTATGAAGATTCCTCATAAATCTGAAAATAGGTCTACCATATGACCTATCTCATTCCTGAGAACTTACCCAAATGAAATTAAATCAACATTTTAAAGAGTTATCTGTAGCCCCATATTTATTGCAACTCAATTCACAACAGCTAAGATATGAAATCAACTCAGATGTCCCATCAACCAATGACTGAATATAGAAAATGCAGTGTATATCTACACTATGGACTACTAATCTGCCATAAAAAAGAATGAAATCCTCTGTTTTGCAACAAAATGGATGCAACTGGAAACCATTATACTCAGTGAAAAAGGTCAATCTCAAAAAGACAAGTTTACTGATATGTGGCAGTTAACACAGAATACAAAAAAAAGTATATGAATGAAAAAGACACCTTATAATATGACTGTCATTTCTAGCCCTTGTTTATACTTCTGTGGAACTGTGGTATTTCTATTTTTTATTTGTTGAACATTATAATTAGTGGTGAATTAAGCCTGTAATTAGTCAATTAAAATTACATCTGCCAAAAAAAAAAAAAGTAAGGCACATAACATGGATTACTTTTTCAAATTACAAAAGAAAATGTAACACACAAATCTAAAGTGTAAGGTATTCTGGTTGGTAATGGGAAAAATCTTCATGACCTATTAAGTTGCAATTAGGAAAGAATAAGCAATAAATGTACTGAATTCTTAAAACAATTTACCTCACAACAATAGAATAAACCAGATGGCCGTGTGAGGCAGTTTCCACTTCTACAATATCTAACTAATACATATATACGCAAATCCTTGCTACTTTTCTATTCCATGAGTTTAACTACAAACATTCTTATTTTATTTATTGCTAGTGTTTGCTGCTGTTGCTGTTAAAGGGTGAGGAAAGTATTTTCTTGGTTTTTACTTTCTATATTTGGTAGTTTGGGTATAATCTACATCAGGAAAGACAGGTGTTTCACAAAAATAGCTGAATTTTTCTCACCTAATACATTTTAGAGTAAGAAGCTTCTTGGAAAGATAAAAAAGTAGCATGCAGGACTTTCCGAGCATTTATGGCAACAGAAAGGAAAGCAGAGATTCTCTAAGAGGGAGAGAGACATAAGGAGTGAAAACGTGGGCTAATGGGTTCAATGAAGAACAGTCCCTTTGTAATACTAGACAAAGACAGAAAATATTGTCCATTGCCAAGAAGAAAATTAAGGGGATATACAATTGCTGAAGGACAAAAAAAAAAAAAAAAACACAAACCCCTGAGATCTAGTTTCTTCGTCTGTATAACAAAGATACTATTAGGATTACTCTGGGAATCTACATAGGATAAGTGACAGTAACCAGCATCACTGATCCTCCAAAACAGGTAGGGGTGAATGTTGTAGTATAGCAGGTTAAGCCACTGCTTGAGACACCCATATCCCAAATCGGAATGCCAATTCTAGTCCCGGCTACTCCACTTCGAATCCAGCTTACTGCTAAAATGCCTGGAAAGGCAGTGTAAGATGGCCCAAGTACGTGGGCCCCTGCCACCCCCATGGGAGACCAGAAAGGAGTCCCTAACTTGAGTCTTTGGTCTGGCCAAGCCCTGGCTGTTGCAGGTATTTGGGGACTGAACCAGTAGGTGGAAACTGATCTCTCTCTCTGTTCCCCTCCTTCCCTTCCTCCCTCTCTGCCTTTCAAGTGTATGAAAATAATTTTTTGAAAGAGTTGTGCCCTCCTCACTCCCTCAAGACAATCACAGAATTTTGCAATAAAAAGAGAATCTCAAGTATCTTCTAGCCCTAAATGAACCAAATAATTCAGAACATTATAACCTGTACAGAAACCCTATATTATTAAAAATATAAAAGGCAGTAAGATATTACTATAGGATCTCAAAAGCCTTACCACTATCAAATACAGACGAATAGGTACAGTGGAAAAAGCCACTTCACACCACTGCATCAGGAGACTCCTTCCCTCACCAATATCAGGGCAAAGAGGTGCTCCTCACATTTTTCCAAATGGTTGGGAAATAAATATAAGTTTTCCCTCTCTGCTGCAGGATTACAGGCTAGCAAATAAGAGTTAGAAATCTGTGCTCCAAGTTAGTCATAAAAACCGAAGCTGAAACTCAAAACATTTTCTCATAGGAACAAAGAAAATGGTTAAATTTTCAAAGCTAGCCCTCACAGCAATTAACAATGCAACTAAAATATTTTAATTGACTGTTTTTCTTATTACAAATATAATATTTAAGCTACTTTATAGGCTGCACTGGGTTTTATTGAAAAGTCCTAGGACTACAGCAATAAAATGTTATGGGAAAAATGTGTCCCAAGTTTTAAACAATTTAAACAAAATCATTTAGATCCTAAGTGAGGAAGAGACAGAAGAAAGCTGTGAGAGAAAACAGGGAGGGAGTTGCTTTGTTTGGCAGAAAAGGCATCTAAATTATACTAAACCACAGCTGCTAAGGAAGTCTTCAGAATTACTGCCCCTCTAGCAAGCATTTAAGTCCAGTCCTGTGCTCAAGGTTGTATTCCTCCATAGGGAATAACAATTTTTCTAAAGCTAAGCACATAGATGCAAGAACTTCATTCCATCTTGCTAAGTAAATGCTAGTTCTTTGAGATTCACAGACTACATGCCTATCTTGATTACTTTGCATTGCTGCTGACCCCAACACACCTAGCGCCACTGTTACCTGAGAACTACGGAGAAGAGAAGAAATGAACACTTATGAAGTGCTCAATATGCTCTCCTTTGATTTTCACAACCCAGTAACATAGTTAAGTATTATCCCAAATTCTGCAGAAAATGATGTAGAGTAACTTGTCCTGGGCACCAGTAAAAAAGAAGCCAGGATTCTAAAGTTCATCATCTCCACTACTTGAGTGTTCCTTCCCAGACAGAGAAAAACTCTTAGATGCTACTGGGTAGCTGACTGCTTTAACATGAATTACTTGATATTCTAGTTAAGCTGTTCTGAGAGCAAGTTAAGGAGAGGATGAACTACCAAATCCTCATTTACAGACTCAACTTAGTATTTAGTGTATGCTCTAATAGAAAGGGTAAAATGTCCCTAGAGGTGAATCCCAGCTCTTCGCATCATTTCCCAATCCTTTCTCAACACTGGAGGACTAGGGCTCCTTTTATCACTTCCATCTCAGCACAGCTAATTAAAAACTTCAGAAAGCTACCTTTCCAAACAAGATTTTCTACCAGCATAGAAGACCTCTCTGCAACTCCTTAAATTTAAATGAACTCAATTCCTAAAAATGTTACCACAGCAGACTTAAAGTTATTTTGTAGTGAATTGTGAATCTTGATAGTTACACTGCAATAAAAATAGAAAGCAAAAACTATGTTTAGACAGATTCCCTACCTAAAGTTTCCTAGTTACAAGCTTTCAAAGATAAAATCTACACACTCAACATTTTAAATCGGTTTCTAATCGAACAAGATGATAGGCCACTTAATGCAGTGTAGTTGACTGAACTCTCCTATCCTAATTGCCACAAAACACACTGTAAAACTAGCACTCTCAAATTATTGAATATTCTTTTTTTAAACAAGCTGAACATTCAAAGAAATATTTCGCTTCTAGAGTTTAACACAACAGATAAAAGGAGGATTTTAAGAGGAATAACGGTTTCATCTAAAATCAGGGTTTTTTTTTTTTTTTAAGTAATAACACTAGACACTGATACAGGTTCAAAAAACATTTCCTAATGTATGATCATTATTTCTGATACCTAAGGCAAAACAAATTAAAACGGATCAAACATCTGCAAGCAAATATCTGCAAAATTTTGAACTAGGAAAATGATGTCAACGTTTTTCATCCCCCTCTTTTTTGGTAAGATTCCAGTCCAAAAATAAACAGACATTGGGCCCACTAACTGAGGTGCGGAAACTCATTAAAATTGAGGTTCTGGAGCATAGAATACAGATTCCCAGAATTTGGCTATTTGGGTAAAACTGCCCCGCGCCCCACACCAGAAACCTCAGGCAATTGCCCGGGCCTGGCCCGCCCCTCCCGAGAACCGCACCTGCCGAGGCCGCACCGCCAGCGCCCCCTACCGCTCTCCCGCACCCGGAGACCCGCGCCCACCCCCGCACCGCACCCGCCCCCACCCCGCGCTAGTAGCGCGCCGAGGCCGCGCAGCCTGCGGGCAGGGACCGGGGTTGCGAGGGCGCGAATCGAGGCAGGGCGGGCAGCCGGTGCGCGTCCCCCCGGAACTCCCGCCGCGGCCAGGCCCCGGCCTCACCTACCTACGCCGTATTTCTCCTCCTCGGTGGGGGTCCACATGGCCGGGCTGGGCGCGGCCCCGCGGGCGCGGCGGCCGGGCGACAGCGCGGCGGGGACGGCCGCGGGCCCGGTTGTGGCGCACCGCGAGACGCGGCGGGGGTGGTCAGGCGGCGCGGGGCAGTGGGCGGCGCATCCCTCGCAGGCCGTCCGGGATGCCACCGCCACCGCCGCCACGATCGGACCGCGAGGCTTCGCGGGCGGCCCAGCAGCAGCCCCAGGCGGCGCAACCAAGAGCTCGCCACTTGTCCGTCGCCGCCGCTCCCGCGCCGCCGCTCGTTTTCTCACAGCTCCGCCGCTCGGCTCCCGGCACCGCCGCGGCTCGGCTCGCCTCAGCGGGCTCGCAGGACGCCCGCGCATGCGCCACTCTCCGGCGCGCGGGGGCTCGCGCCGCCCGGGCTCGCGCCGCCCGAGCCCGCGCGCGAATCCACGGGCCGCCGCCGCCGCGCGCCAGGGGAGGGAAATCGGGGAGATGCGATTGGACCGCCCGGCCTGGGCAGGACAGGCCCCTTGGTGACTGTGAGTCCTCCACTGCAGCCCGCGAGGGCGGGGGCGGGGGCGGGGCCGGGCAGGTGAGCGACAGACCCCCGGGACCCCCCACGGGCTTCCGCTTCCAGCGCCTCCCGCTAGAAGCACCGAGGTGACCCCGGGCCCTCTGGTGGGAGAAGGAAGATCTACCGAAGACGACACCCCTTTTGGACGCAGCCCGGTATCACCCACAGTGCTATCACAACCCTAATCCTGGGACAAGTACATCCTCGGAGACCCGCGGGTTCTCCCCGAGGGAACCAGGTGGCTTGCGCTCGAGTCTCCAGTCCCTTTGTCCCCAAATGCGGAGACCGCTGACGCCCCTTGGACTGTTTCGCGGAGCTAGCCTGTGCTAGCTGCACAATCACTGCAGCCACCTCCCAGGCTGTGCTGTGTTCTGAATCTCTCCCGAAACTTTCATCCTCCTCCAGCTCCTCGCAAAGAATCCATTCATTCTGACACCTACGAATGTCATCTTGTGACCCCAGGTCAATCACTCATCAAAGAAAAGGGCCTGCAGGGTTTCTTTCCACCTGCATTGGGACCACCAGGATGTTCCCAGCTCTAATCCCAGCTGGTCCACCCATCTCTGTCACCAGCACTACCAATACCCTGGTATCATCTCCATCACTCTTGGACAACCCCACCCTTCAAAGCCCAGCTTAGCACCCCACTTCCAGGAAACCTGTCCTGGTTCTGCAGCCAGCCTCCTGGATCCTTTCTGCCTTTGAGATTCCAGCTGTGTTGGTTGTGGCTTGCTTTTCCCATAAGAGGATCAGCTTCCAGAAGGCAAGCTCCAGGACGAAATCATTTTCCTGGTCCCCTCTGTACCAATTCCAGCACCTAGTACATAGCTCTCAGTGAGAAGCAAGATTAAAGAGACTGTCTTGATAATCAACAGATCATGTTGATTCTTCCTTCAAAGTGTCTGTTGTGACTGACTGCTTCTCCCAACCATGACTGTGCTCACCTGGACTATTGCCACACCTTCCCACCTTCTGAGCTACAGACTCCTGCCCCCAACCAATGAAGGCTGCCCTCTCCTGCCCAGAAAATGTTCTGTGAGTGATTGAGTCTCTCATTAATCAGTTCTACATTTTTAGGGGAGCAGGTAGGGAGAGCCACAAACACAACGAAAAGAATGTGCTGGGTTGAAAATTTGGCACAGTGGTTAAGACATGGCTTGGGATGCCCACACCCCATATCAGATTCCTGACTCCACTTCTGACCAACCTCCTGCTAATGCACACCCTGGGAGGCAGCAGGTGATGGCACAAGTACTTAGGTCTCTGCCACCCATGGGGGTGACCCAATTGGAGTTTCAGGCTCCTGGCTTTGGTTTGATCCAGTCCTGGCTGTTGCAGGCATTTGGGAAGTGAAACAGTAGATGGAAGATTATCTATCTATCTATCTCCTCCCCTTTCAAATACAATAAAAAAAAAAAAACATTTTAATGTCTCTATGTCACTAACTGTTCCAGGAAGATAGATCCTTGACTAGTAGCGACCAGAGAATGAAGCTACATCCCCACAAAACTCTCTCCAGGGAGCCCTATCCAGTAAGTGGTTCCAACCCATGAGGACCTTGTGAACAGTCTGAAAGCTTTTATTTCATCGTCTATATCCACTTCCTTATCGGATGTACATGATGAAGTCACAGAGCCTAAGGACAGATTCCCCCAAAGTCTACTCTCTTTTGCCCAATCTGAATTCATCTTAAATGATGGCTTTTCCAAATGAAGAAAGTCCCACTCCACAACTATACACCTCAGCTCCAGGGAAAGGAGGACATTAATCCTAACTAATGAAGAGAAAAGCAAGGGGGACAAGGTGAGAAGGAGGGCATCTGATAAGTCCTAGCCTCCCATACTCTTGCTGTTTGTACTAAATTTAGATTATTTTCTTGAGTTGAAGCAAAAGAGCACAGCACATGTCATGGAGAATCGGCCTTCAGCAGGACTGTGCACCTGCTCCTATCCGCACAGCATCTGGTCTGAGCCTCTCCTTCCTTGAGCTCTCAGTCCACTCAACACCCCCTGCATGCAACCCTTCCCAGCATGTGCACTGACTTCTAACTTGCCTCTGAAAATCAGGACCCTCCGCACACTAGCCTTCCCTCCTCTGCACCTACTCACTCTGTGTTCCCACCACCACCTACTTCTCAGGATCCCCAGGAACCCACTGTTGTTGCCCCTGTCCAACATTTTCACCCTGTCTTGTCCCTAGGGCTCCTTTTATGGCCCCAGGAACACCTTCCCTGTAGGTGCTCTCTTCCCCACCCACCCTTCTCTCTTCTTCCTCTCCCCACCTGATTCAAAGGAGAACCATCCACTCCAGATCCTCTTATCTGAATGCAATTCACTCGATTTTCTGCCTCCAAATGTCTGGTTTCTGACCTCATCACCTCCTGGAATCTGCTCCAAGAGGACACGAGTATCTCCCATTCCCTGGCTCCACTGGACCATCGCGTACAGAGGCCCTCAGCCTACATCCTCTCCTCCCTGGAAACCCTCAGTTCTTCCTCACCTCTAAGGACCGTCTCAGGGCCACTTTCCCCAGCAAGTCTTCCCCAACTGCTCTCCACTAAATGAGATTTTTTTCTTGCCCACTCAGACCTTTCCTGTACCACCTACCTAAGAGTTCAAACATGTCTACCTTGCACATTGACAGACATCTGCTTCCTTTGCTGATGGCAAGGATCGCTCTTCATTGATTTTTCTCCCACACAGAGATTTACAGAAATTTGCCCCTAATGGAAATTAACATGTACTCTTGAGTGAATGATCTTCCTGCATGCTTACTGAGACCACAATGAAAAAGATTGGAAACGAGAACTAAGATATTTACCTCAGGAAGTCACAAATTTCTAAATTCAGAAACTGGAGTTAATTAGAGTAAACTTCCGTGAAACAGACACACTAGTTTTAATTAAAAATTCATTGAGATCTTATTGAACAGCTATATAAAAGATAAATGCGGTGGAACAATTTATCTAAAAAACAAAGAAGTCTGCAGTTTGACTTATCATGTCACCATTACTTTTGGGTTTCACTCATTACCTCAGATAATAAATTACAACTTGATGAATGAGGAAAGGAACAAATTTTCAGCAGGAAATTCTTTAAAACCGGTGACTATTAAAAATAGCCCATAATGAAACAGATTTTGGAAATAATGTATAAGAAATGAAGACAGCATTATCTTTTTGTCTTAAGTAAAATTCAAAATGATCACTATGTTTTATCATAAGCAAATTCCATAATGGTAAGCAAGCCCCTTATCACCTTTAGTAAATGAGCCTGGCTCACTACCACAGCCTGATGGGCTACATTTCATATCTTCTCTCCTTGTTTTGTGCTGCCTGGAAAATCAGACAGCAGCATTTGCGAAGCCAGCCAGTGTGATGACTCAGCTCATAAAACAATGTGTGGCCACAAGATGATGTTTATCCAGGAGCATTCTGGAGGCTCTTGCCTCTGAAGTCGGCAAGCAGTGGGTAAGCTGCACACGATGCTCACTCTCCCAAGAGTTTCTGGCAACGGCACCAGCGCAGCACTCACTTCCCTCTCCCAGAAGTTGATCTCATCTGATGCTCTGTCCAAGCAGCATGTAGGAAAGCTTCAGAGAAATGCATCCCTGGACACAGGCAGTGGGTTGCTTCTCGTGGTCCAGAGGCAAAATGCAGGTGATAACAGTGACACCATCCCTTCTCTTGACCAGGAGAAGCCTCACCACACACTAATCCCAGGTCCTGGTAGACAGTAGGCTCAAGAATACTTATTACCCAATTCACCTCTGCCCTACTGGGTTCCTCAAGGAGTGGGTCATCTCTGGGAAGGAAAGCATCTGCAGAGTGAGCTTTCTTCAAGGCAGAGAGACATCACAGCTAGTCTCACTCACGCAGCACCTTTTAGGAGGCAGCACTGGCATAAAGAGCTAACAGAGTAGATAACGAAAAGTTCCTTTCAGGTGAAGAAACCTAAAGTGACTAAGAAGATATTATTAGTATTTTGCTTTAAATTTTGTTGCATCTGAATATCTTTGCCATGGGGAGGGGATAGGAAAGAGTGTGAAAGAGAGACAGATTAAGCAGCGCAATATTTCATTCTTTTCCTCAAAATGACAAACTTTAGCCATCTGTTCCTATTTTATCAACCCATTCAAAATATTATTAAAATACAGATTCCTTGCAGTTAGCCCATGTCTCCAAATGAGAATTGATCAGTTTCCCTGATTTCTGATTGCCTCAAAGCTATCAAGTCCCACCACGAGAAGCAACCCACTGCCTGTGTCCAGGGATGTCAGAGAATCCTCAGCACTTCTTCCTGCCTGCTCAAGATGGAGCTGCTTGGAGGCAGTGGCCTTCTATATTTTTCCTCTCTTCTTCAGTGCCTAACACACAGCATCTAACACATAGTAGGTGCTCAGTAAATATTGTTCAAAAGGACACATTACTGAATGAATGCTTTCTACTTTCTCCAGAAATTTTACATTTTTATTTATTTACTTGAAAGGCAGAGAAACATAGAGATACAGAGACTTCTCTTCTATCCACTGGTTCACTCTCCATATACCTGCAAAAGCTGGAGCTGGGTGAGGTCAAAGCCAGGAGCCAAGAACTCAATTCAGGTCTCCCAGATGTGTGGCAGGGATCCAAGTATTTGAGCCATTACCTGCTGTCTCCCAGGGTGTGCATTAGCAGTAAGCTAGTATCAGAAGTGAGATCAGGCTTGAACTCGGGCACCCCAATACAGGATACACACGTGTGCCCCTCGTGATATCCTAACCACTGTGTCAGATGCCTGCCTCCTGTTGTTCCAGAGATTTTTATCTTTGTTCCAATAAGGCTTTTGTTTGCTTGTTGTTTGTTTCCTGGCCAAGAAAAAGGGAAGAGATAGAATCAAAAACAAGATGCCCCCTGGAAGGAAGGGCAAATGGATAGAAACTTGGCATTACTTAGTTCTCCTTTCCCTTTGAGAGAAATAACCGTGCCCTTGAATTTCTGCACCAACTCACCAAGGAGGGATTGAAATTAAAAACCTTGGAGAGTAATTAGTAACAAAACACTCTAATGTCAAGAAGGGAATTTTATGGGACCATATTTGTAATATTAATTGGGCCTCTGTGTAGCCAAATGGTGAAATTATTGCTCCAATACAAATAGTCCCAAAAGAGAAAAACAGCCCAAAATAGAACAGATATTGCAAATCAGGACAGAGGTAATTTCTCTACACATAAAAAGCAACCAATCACAATGCCTTCCCTAATTCACTTAAATGCAAAACAAAGCCTGTTTATTCGGTGTAGCACCACCTACCTCATCTCTGAATTGCTAGGGACTGACTTGGTCCCCACACACCAGGTTTCTATACTATTCATCTTGAAATGTGAGAGATTTAAATCATTCACTCACCAAAAATGTATTAAGAACCTATTACGAGGGCCAGTGTTGTGGTGTAGGGGGTTAAGCCACTGCCTTTGATGCCCGCATCCTATATGGGTGCTGGTTCACATCCAGGCTGCTCCACCTCTGAGCCAGTTCCCTGCTAATATGCCTGGGAAAAGCAGCATAAGATGACCCAAGTGCTTAGACTCCTACCACCCACATGGGAGATCCAGTGAAATGCCTGCCTCCTGGCTTCAGCTTGGCCCAGCACTGGCTGTTGTAGCCATCTGGGGAGTGAACCATCAGTGGAAGATCTCTTACTCTTTCTCTCCCTCTCTCTAATTCTGACTTTCAAATAAATAAATATTGGGGATGAGGGAAGATCCTATTACAGTTCAGGTACAGGGCAAAAAAATTCACAGTCCTTCCCAACACAGGGTTTGCCATCTAATGGGAAGAAAGATACAATGAACAAATTATCACACAGCAAATCTCTAACAAGAGACCTAAGTACCAAGAAAGAAGAAAATAGTATACAGAGGGTTCCTGAGCCAGAGGGCCTGATCTAGTTTGAAAGTCAGGAAGACTTCCCGGAGGAAATGATATTGAAACTGCCTGACAATGGAGCCAAGTAAAAAAAAGAGGGGAAGTTTTCTAGACAGAAGGAGCAGCATTTGGGAAGGTAGGTATGACGGGGAAGGAACCTGATGCATCCAAGGAGTGGAAAGGCCTGTGTGACCAAGATGTGAAGAATAAGAAGCAAGTAAGTGCAGAGCCGTGACAGCCATGACTGGGTGGGAGGCAGGGCCAGCTCCTGGGGGGCCACCAACTATTATTAGGCCTTGGATCAGAATCAGAGATTAGAGACATGAGTAAGAACAGTCCCTAACATGAGGTCTCACAACAAGATCCCAGGCTTGTTGCTACTGGAGTCAGCAAGCAGTGGGTAAGAGGCGCACGATAGGAAAGCGCCCAGCCCCTTTACTTCTGGGCTCAGAGGTATCTCTGTACACTGGCTAATTCTCTGAGCACCAACAAAGGCTGTGCAAGAGCATCCGGCACCACTCCTCACCCAGGACCACGCCGACCTTCACTCTCCTTCTAGAGCCCATCCATTATTCTCAAGATGGTGCCTCTGTGCCCAGGCCCAGGGAGAAGAGCAGCTCACCTCCCTGCACAGCCCACTCTCCAGCATCTGTGAGGGGTGCTGGGACCCACTGCTTCACAGCCAGCCGCAACACCTTGCTCATCACCCACAATCCTGCCCATGCAAAGGGACCAGGGTAGGAGTGTTGCCAAGCATACTGGGAAGTCATTGGTCCTAACCTGATCAAGGAAAATTGCTAATCTCTTCCTTGATGAACATCTAGTGGAAGATGAAAAAAAAAATCTTTCGAGCACTCTCGCACAAGAGCACACCTTGGACGTGTACTTGGAAGACACAAGGTCCTTATCCTGGAGCAATAGGAATAGCAGTCACCCGATCACTGCTAAGGATGAGAAATCCTTCAGTTCCCCAACTAGCACTGAGGGTGATGGGTCAGAATTTGTGATGTGCAGCCACGAATTACAGAACAGAGATGATTTCTATTCAGAAACCTGCCAGGGCCAGAAGCCATGGCAATTTTTCTTGAGAACTCACCACTGGGTGAACCCTGCCAAAACCACACCTGCACCCAGCCTGTCCCAGTCCTAACTCCATCTGTCACTCTAGCCCACTGGCAGCCTTGGTCTCTCTCAAGTTTCAAGGACCCTAGCAACTAGGAATAGCACTTGAGAGCTCTGGAGTCAGAGCTGGGTTCACATTCAGCCTCAGGTGACTCTACACAAGTAGCTTAACCCCTCTGAGCTGTTTCCTCCTCTGTCAAAAGGAAGTCCTAACAGTTTCTATATCAGGGATGCTGGTGAAGATGATACCTGCAAAGCTCTCAGCACAGAGCTTGGCACAGGGCAAATGTTTGCTAAACATTAGAGCCTCACTCCCCTCCCCACCAACTCAGACTGCTTCCCAGAAATTTGTTTCCTTGTGTTTGCTTCTCCTCCCAGCCTAGGGAGAGCTGGTGGTCACCCCTGCCCAGCTGAGCTGGACTCTCGTGTATGCCTCTTATCAGCCAGCACTTAGCTCAGCGCCAGCCTCTTCTATTTAACACCAAAAGGTATTGATTTCCCCCAGCTGTTTCCATGATGCAGCACCCTTGAGAATTACATATTCCATCTTCTCCGTGACCATCAAATCCCCTGCTCAGAGCGACTCTCCCTACAGCCACGGGATCCTCAGCCACCAAGGCATAGATCTGTTTCATTTTGCACTTGCTTAAAGGTCAAACATGAATTTCTCCCCATTATTGTACTGTGTCTTGTCACACAGACTCTCTGTTTCATGGATTAGTCACAGTCTTGCTATCAAATTAAATATTCTTCAGTGGTTATTTTTAGAGAAATCTTTTTCTAACTCTACATGGTGCAATGATGTGTGCGCACCCACAGCTCTGGAATCCAGGCACTACCAGGTGGGCTCCACACTACGTAAGGGATCAAATTCCTCTAGAAAGCAGCAGTCCATAGAGCAGTGGGGTTTGTTACTGGGCTCTGTCCCTGGACTCCTGTGTCCAGCTCAAAATAATTAATCCCCCACACCACACAAGATCCAACCATTCATTCATCAGTCTAGTAAAGGCCAAAGAAGGCTCTTGGCGCAACTGTAAGTTAAGAAAAAGATGTCTGTGTATTCTGGGTCTTCTTCGATCCCAGGCAATAGTGCCCTCCTGCTCTGCACCCCTACAGAAGCCTGTTTCAGAAAAGGACCTGTCACCCTCTTGCTGGAGCTTGAGTGAATGAAAATGCTTCCAACTCTGCTTAGGTCGAGTTGGGGCATTCATGAAGTAGGAAAGCTTGCTAAGAGTGAGTCGTCTTCATCTACTCAAAGGCACTGTAAAGAAACACTACAGGTGCAGGCATTCAGCATAGCTCAAGATCCCACTTGGGATGCCTGCATCCCATATCAGAGTGCCTGGGTTCAAGTATGCCAACTCTGCTCCTGGCTCAAGTAATTGGGTCCCTGCCACCCAAAAAGGAGATCTGGATTGAGTTCCTAGTTCCTGATTTTGGCCTGGTCCACCTCCAGCTGTTACAGGCATGTGTGGAGTGAACTAGTAGGATGGAGATACTACTCTCACTCTCACCCTCTCTCCCCCTTTAAGAAACAAACAAATACATATCTTCAGTCTTCAGGAGCTCAAGGCACAGCTAAAGCATGTGGATTTCTCACTCTTAATGTTCCTTTCCTCGTGTGGGTCTCTCCTGACTGTGGAACATACGGAGCCTCTCTCACCCAAAGCAAGTGAGACTGGGGGAAAGGGAAAGAGGGCCTAATTCTGCGGTACATTCACAGCCCTATCTGACCTCACACAAGTTGTGTGATGCTCTGGCCTGCATCCAGGTTTGTGTTTCTCAACTTGTTCAGAAATTGCATGGGGAAAAGGAAACTATTTATTGGGGTCTTCTCAGAGAGTTCCTATACACTATGAATATTTCAGACACTCAAAAGCAGGGAAGGCTGAGTGGACTGCAAAAACCCAGGAAGGTTTGGTCTCAGATAAGTTTAATATGACATGGCCCAGGAGTATATGGAGACACTCTTGGAAGAAGTCTCATAAACCAAGGCACAGAGGAGGGAAGAAGCCCAGGTATAAAGGAAGCAGGACAAAGGTCAATGTGACCAGAGCCCAATATTTCCTTGGCAGTGGAGGCAGGTGGGTGGAAGCAGATGATAGAAAATTCAAGGCAATCAGTAGGGACTAGATTAGTCAGTTGGTCCAGGATATTTTCTGAAGGTTCTTTGAGGTCTAGAGAACATGGCTGGGGGTAAAGCTGATGATGTCTTAGAGGAGAGTCAGTGGGAGGCTGCTGCGAGGCCTTCAGGGAAGGTACTCTGGACACGAAGATTTGACCTTGGACTATTCCAGCATGAGAGTGACCTGGTGAGCCATTCAGAGTCCACTGGGGAAGGCACAAATTTAGTCATCCAGTGGGAGCTGCTTCCTTCCATGAAGGAAAATAGAATCCATAAAAGAACATTTGGGAAAATGAGCATCTTCTCTAACCACCAAAGAAAGACAACTCAGAGCTTCAATGAGCGCTCTTCTTTAGCTCATAAAATAAAGTTTTAAATGACAGAGGGCAGGCAGGTGTGTGAGCATATGCTGCCTGCTCCAAGTTCAGTGGGTTTAGCTGACCCACTCACTGCCATTGTAGCAAGTGGGTGTCAAGAAACCAAAAAATAAAAAGTCCTGTTAAAATGGATCAGGGCAAGTTCTATTTACACAGATATTCAATGTAATACTATCTATAAATACTGGAAATAATCCACATGATCACCAGTAGGGAATGAATTGATTGAATAAAGGATATTACTCCATGCAATCTTATGCAAACAATGACAACCACTGAAAGCCATGTATCAATATGAAGAATATATATTATGCAACATTCAGTGAAAAATAATCAAGCCGAAAACTGCTCACAGTGTGGTTATAATTATGCAAGAACCAATGCATGTAGATACAAATTAAAGTAAAATATACCAAAATTCCTCCTTTTCTGCAATTTCCCGGTGGTTACGTATTGCCTCTCTGACAAACTCACCTGTATAAAGCAATGCAGCTTTGCCAGGAGAGTAACACACGTAGGCAGGACGTGGAGCTGGATGGCAATGGAGCCACATCCTACCCTCCTTGGGGCTCACCCTTCCTGGTAAAGAGCAGGGAGGACTTCTCAAAGGTGGGCTCTCAGAATACAGAGCCCAGAGAGTGCTGAGTACAGAGGCCTGCATCTGCTTCCTCCTCCCCCACCTGGCTTATCTGCTCAATGCCCTTGCCAGCTCAGACCCTGACTTTCAGGACACAGGGTCCATTATTCTCTATCTATGGAAGGTAAGGGCTTTGGTCACTCAGAACAGAAGCCCAGAGCTCCTGAAGGCTCTGCTCAGAATGCGGGGAGAAAAGCTGCCACTGCCTTCACGCTGCTCACAGCCTCTGCCTCCCTGGCTGCCGCTCCCACCCCTCCCAGTTGGGCTTCCAGTCCTGAAAGTCCAGGGCTGAGGCTACCAAGGATGTCTGTGATGGTGAATCTGATGCCAGCCTCTCTGTACTTGTCCTGCTTTTCCTGATCAACAGCATCTAACACAGTGGCCATCCCTTTCTTGGAACACTCGTTTTTAGAGGCTTCCAATAAACTACACAGTCAACTCTCCATATCTGTGGGCTCTGCATTCTTGAAGTCAACCAACAGCAGACTGAAATATTGCTGAAAAAGATCGCATCTGTACTGAGCATGTACAGATCCTTTTCTTATCAGTATTCCTTTAAAAACACAGTAAAACAACTATTTATGTAGTATTTACATGGTGTTAGGTATTTTAAGTAACTTACAGATGATTTAAAGTAAATAGGAGGCTATGTGTAGGTTATATGCAAATACTATGCCATTTTATATAAGGGACGTGAGCATCTGTGGATTTGGGTCCTGGAGCCAAGTCCCCACGGATGCCTAGGGACAACCGCACTCCTCGGTTTTCCTCCTTCCTGGCTGCACCCTCTCATTCAGATCTGCTGAGCCCCTGCCGCAGGATTGAGCCAGTTTTCCATCTCTCCCCACATTCTCTCTCTTATCTGTGGCTTTGGGCTCCACCTAAATCGTGATGTCTCACAGAACTGTGTCTCGAGGTCTATCGCTGCAGCTGCCTTCCTGACACCTTGGATGCCTAACAGCATCTTAAAATGAGAGTGAGCAAGCTGCCTCCACCCGGTCTGCTCATCCTGAGATCCAGCACCTCCACTCCCCGGGAACGAACTCAAGGCAGTCCTCCAGCAGTCATCCCTGTGCTCCTCTCCCCACACACAGCCATTCTACAGGGAACCCTGTGACTGCAACTTCAAAATACATCCCATGTCTACCATCCTCCCTGGCCAAGCCCTCTTCCTCTTCGCTTGGAAATCTAGTAACCTCCTTTGTGGGTCTCCCTTCTTCCACTTTTGCCCACCCTGATTCCTCCCAGGCAGCCAGAGGAATTTTTTTAAGTAGAAATCACAGCTTGTCATTCCTCGGGTCAAAACTCTGGGATGACTTCTCCAGAAACAAAGCCCCAGCTACTGCATCTGCCTTACTCTGTTCTCATCACCACTGTTCTACATTATGTGACAAATCCCAGTCAGTGTAACCAGGCAAGAAAAATAGAAGCATAAAGACGGGAAAGAAAAGCATAAAGCTGTCTTTGTGAAGCTGTCTCCATTCACAGACGACATAGCTGTGTATGTAGAAAGCTTAGAGCATGGTAGGTGTATGCCCTGCTGATTAAGACACCGCTTGGGATGCCCGCATCCCAAATCATAGTGCCTGGGTCTGCTCCTGATTCCAGCTTCCTGTTAATGCAAACCCTGGGTGGCACCATGGAGAAAAACAGCCCTGTTTGTATGAGGCATTTGGGAAGTGAACTAGCAGATGGGAGATCTCTCTCTGTCTGCCTATCTCTCTCTCTCTCTCTCTCTCTCTCTCTCAGACATCTCTATGTATACTCTATCTTGGCTTTTCAAATAAATAAAAATTTTAAAAGATAAAATTCCTAGAGCAAATAATTTATCAATCCCACAGAATACAACATTAATATATATATAAACAATTACATTTCTATAAACTACTAAAAATTTAAGTTTTTAAAATTCCCATTACAATATCAACTAAAAATACAAAATAATAGGAGACCATAAAATATTGCTGAGAAAAACTCAAGAAGACCTAAATAAATAGGCCATGTGCTGTGTTCATGAAATAAAAGTAAGCAAGACACTATGGTACTGGCAAACAGACAACCAGGCAATCAACAGACAAATCTGGAGTCCAGGACTAGACCTACACACACACATAGTCAAGGGACTTCCAATAAGGCTGTCATAGAAATTCAACAGGGGAAAAATACTTATTTTCATCAAGACGGTGCTGAAATTACTAGTATCTATATGGAAATATATAAACCTCAATCTTGATCTCCCATCAGACACAAAAATCAATTGCAGATGAATCATTGTCCCAAATATAAAAGCTAAAATTATAAGATGCTAGGAGAGGGAAAAAGTAACCTGTAAAGGGGGCTGGTGCTGTGGCACAGCAGGTTAAGCCACAGCCTGCAGTGCCGGAATCCCATATGGGCGCCGGTTTGAGACCCAGCTGCTCCACTTCCGATCCAGCTCTCTGCTATGGCCTGGGAAGGCAGTAGAAGATGTCCAAGTCCTTGGGTCCCTGCACCTTCATGGGAGACCTGGAAGAAGCTACTGGTTCCTGGCTTCGGATTGGTGCAGCTCCGGCCGTTGTGGCCAATTGGGGAGTGAACCAGCGGATGGAAGACCTCTCTCTCTCTCTCTCTCTCTCTCTGCCTCTCCTCTCTCTATGTAACTGTGACTTTCAAGAAAATTAAATAAATCTTTTAAAAAAAAAAGTAACCTAAAAGGGTATATTTGTGACCCTGGGATAAATAAATATTTCTTAGGACATGGAACTAAACATAAAAGACAAAAACATCAACTGAACTACAAAAAACTAAAAACTCCTGCTCATCAAAAGTACTGTTAAGAAAATGAGTAGATAAGCCACAGTGTGGAAGAAATATTCCCTGTATATATCTAGGACAGTGGATGGAAATCAAAATGTTTAGAGAATGCCCAACAACTCAGGAATTAAAAGGTAAATAATTCAAATTTTAAAAGTGGGCTAGAGATGTAAGCAGATACATGAATGGCCAATAACCACATGAACATCATTAGTCACCAGGGAAACATAAACTAAAATTGTAATGAGATACTATCACACAAGCATCAGGATAATAACAAAAGTTGGTGAGGATGCAAAAGTATCAGAGATTGCTAGAGGGAATGGAAAATGCTACAACCATTTCTGAAATCTGGCAGCTTTTTAAAAAGTTAAACATTTTCTTAATGTACATCCAGAAATTTCACTTCTAGGTATTTACTAGCCATTCCGGGCATAGACATTTACCCAGAAGAAAAAGTTTATGTCAACACAGAGACTTGCACGCGAATGTTCATAGCAGATTTCTACAATAATAACCAGAAACTGGAACAATTCAGTGACCTCCAAATTGTGATTGTTTATAAAATGGAATTCTACTTGGCTATGAGAAGTAATGAGACAAAGGAAACAGCTACTAATACAACATGAACGAATCTCCAAAAGAAGTCAGGCACATGAAGCCTCATACTTAGATACTGCAAAATCCCATTTATATGAATTTCTAGAATAAGCAAAGATCAGACAAGTAATTGCGGGGTGCAGCAAGAGGGTGATTGGGAACTTTTTGAGTTGAGAGAAATGCCCTATAGCTTGGCTGATATCTTGGTTACATGGGTATAGACATTAGGTAAAAGGTATCTAAGTTTATACTTAAGATTGCACTTTATGTAAATTATACCTTAAAAACAAACTTTGGGGGCTTGTATTGTGTGCAGTGGGTTAAGCTGCCACCTGCGATGCCAGCATCCCATATGAGCACTGGTTCAAGTCCCAGCTGCTCCACTTCTGATCCAGTTCTCTGTTAATGTATCTGAAAAAGCAGCAGAAGATGGCCCCAGTACTTGGGCCCCTGCACCCATGTAGGAGATCTGGATGGAGCTCTGGGCCCCTGGCTTTGACCTGGCACAGCCCCGGCCACTGCTGCCATTTGGGGAGTGAAACAGCAGATGGAAGATCTCTTTCTCACTGTTTTTCCCTTCCCTCTCTCGTTTTCACTCTGCTTTTCAAATAAGCAAATGTTTAAAAAAAAAAAAAAACCACCCTTTGGAAGCTACTCAGAGCATAACAGTGGCCAATCGGGAAACCTATGGAACTGTTCTTAGAGCCCATCAATCACAGACTTGACCCACTGAATACTATTGTTTGCAGGAAGCAAGGCATGAATGTTTTGTAGCTCCCCACATGGAGGCAGTCTGGGAAGTGCAGAAGTCATGCCTCGGAGCGTACGGCATGTATTTTATGTGGCTCATTCACCAGCTTTAAAACAGACCTGGGCCGGCGCCGCGGCTCAATAGGCTAATCCTCCGCCTAGCGGCGCCGGCACACCGGGTTCTAGTCCCGGTCGGGGCGCCGGATTCTGTCCCGGTTGCCCCTCTTCCAGGCCAGCCCTCTGCTGTGGCCAGGGAGTGCAGTGGAGGATGGCCCAGGTGCTTGGGCCCTGTACCCCATGGGAGACCAGGAAAAGCACCTGGCTCCTGGCTCCTGCCATCGGATCAGCGCGGTGCGCCGGCTGCAGCGCGCCGGCCGCGGCGGCCATTGGAGGGTGAACCAACGGCAAAGGAAGACCTTTCTCTCTGTCTCTCTCTCTCACTGTCCACTCTGCCTGACAAAAAAAAAAAAAAAAAAAACAGACCTGGACTTCTGGGCTCATAAATCTGGCCCAGGAGGGAGTGTTTAGCCTAACAATTAAGACAATCACATCTCACACCAGAGCAGTTGAGTTCTATTTCTGGCTCCTGCTCCTGACTCCAGCTTCCTGCAAATGCAGACCCTGAGAGGCAAGGCCAATGCCTCAAGTAACTGGGTCATTACTACCTATGTGGGAGACCTAGATCGTGTTCCTGGCTCTGCCCCACCCAGCCCTTGCTATTGTGGGTATCTGGGGAATGAACCAGCAGATGGGAGCACTCTATATTTATCATCTCTACCTCTTTCTGCCTCTCAAATAAAAAAGAAATGAAATTCTTGTACAGTGAAATAGACCAGGACTGACAAGGCACAAGGCTCAAACAGGGAACTGAATGACTGCCTTCCTTGGGCCTGGAGCCAGGCAGTGTCCTTGGCATTTATCTTTCGCTTGGGAGGCTTTCTCATCCTATGAACCAGTCTTAGGCAGGAGGTAGGATGCTGATTCCTCACCACCCAAGGCCTGAGAGGTAACTTGAGTTCCTGAGAGTGAGAGTAGCCGTTGGGGAAGAGAACTGCACTTCCTGTTCCCTCCATCTACTCTTCCCCCCGCCCCCGGGCCTAATCACTGGTGGCCAACACTGCTCTTGGCTCCCTGGACCCCAAGCTTCTGATTGTCATAAGCTCTTCTAAATGAGCCATAGACCACCCTCAATGTCTGCACAGGAGAGCCCGTGAAAGGGCCTGGGTGCCTCTGCACTCCTAACTGCCCTGGCCCTCGCTGCCAGATCAGATGTTACCTTCCCTCGGGATCCTTTTCCTCTCCTCTCCCTGGGAGCGTCCCCGGGCCCCTGACAGCTTCCAACCTGGAGCAACTCAACTCTTGGAGCACCGGATTCTGCAGTTCTGGTGCCTTCTCAGGTGTTCTCATACTAAAGGCTTCCAAGAACCCTTTGAGCATCATCATGACCACACTACAGGAATCTGATTCCAAAGTAGGGAAGAGCCTTGCTCAAGAACACAAACATCAGCCAGTCCCAGAGCTCCAGGCATCCCCTAACAGCAAAACTCTCCCACTCCGTACCGAGAGAGCAGCGGCCACAGACTTTGATGGGCTGACCTTCGACCTTCTGCAGAACCTGCAGTGAACACTCCATGAAGACAGGGCTGGAAGCTGCAGAACACACTTGAGGGAGAGGAGAGAGGCTTCCCCCTCTCCCCGCCCACTTGCAGCACATGTTCTGTGTTTTGCACCCTGGTCCAGATGCACAGATGATCCCAAGAGCTTCTTGCACAGTGGGGAACATGAGAGTGGTCTTGGCACTGCCAGCCACTAATCGAGAGAGAGAGACCGCCGGGGGGCAGCACCTGGGGCCAAGGTCCCCGAACCCAGCTGTGAAGAGATTGCCCAGCGGGCCTGTGGTAAATACAGGCACCATTCGGGAGGAGGCAGGTTCTCAGGGTCGAAATCCCAGGGAGCTTTCGACAGGGTCAGAAGGGCAGAGCCAAGGGACCAGTGTGGCCCTTGTTTTATCAGGAGATACTGAGTGAGAAATGCAGGTATCTCTCAGGGAGCTGCCAGGATTGCATGAGCAGAGTTCCAGCATCCTTCCTCCTCTTATGGACTCAAGTCCCAGGTAGGGGGGCAGCCGTAGGGCTGACAGCATGAGAATGCCTCCGCTTGCCTGGAAAACACCTGAGGCTCAGGTACCAAAGGCTTGGGTTGGGGGAGGGGTGGAAGGCTTGTTAAGGAAGACTCCAATGGGGGGGCTGATGGTGACATACGTGGGAGTCACCCTGGGATGCCCCTGAGCATCCAGCCACACTGCCTGTCACCCTGGGAAACGGATGCCTGCCTGAGACGTGGCCACTTGAGTCCAGGAGACACCCACCTGGGCCTCATTATTGCCCACCCCCAGGCAAAGCTGCCCCAAACCACTCTCTTTGCCTTAATCCAAGGGTCTCCAATGGCTCCCTGTTGCTGCCACGGCAGTGTGCATACTCAGCCTGGCACTTAATTTTCCAGCCCAGACTCAGCATTTACACTATGTTAAAGCCAAACAGCCTGTAGAGAGTGGCCACGACCCAAGCCAGAGGGCAGGGACTGCAACTCCAACAGGCCATGGCTTCCAACATTCATGCAGCTGCAACCTGCCCCAGTCTCGGGATGTGATCAGGAAATCCCTTGTGTGTGTCCAGCTCCTGGGCAGTTTTAGTCCTGCGAGAGGCAGAGAAGGTGACATCAACAGTCAGCCTTTGAAGCCAGGGCTCTCAGACTTGCAGGGCCCCCGGCTCCAGCAGAGCCTGCACAAGGCAGGAATGAGGCCTGAAATTGCCTCTCCCTCAGCCACCAGACTGCCTGGGCCCTGGCTGCCCAGCACCTGCCTCCCCACACACCTGCCCTTCTCTTTGTACTACAGCCTCCTTACACCTGCGTCCAGTGCCAGTCACCTATGTTCTCTCCCCCCAGAGGAAAGAGGAAGCCTAATTAAGAGACACGAGGGACCGAGCATGTAAGTATTGAAGCTCTCAGGTGCAGGTGTCCAATACGTAGAATCAAGGGCCAGGTAAGGGCCAATTCACCTCTGGCCAAGCCATCCTAAGCCCTGGATCAGACCCTGTTCCGGATGGTCAGAGGCAGAAATCAGAGAAAGGCACCTGCAGAAAGCCCGATTGCCTGAGCGCCTCTAAGGCTCCGCTGAGACTGCCCACACGCTCACTCCCTGCAGGGGAGGCTGGTGGAGACCGGCACTCTCCAGGTAGGCTGCGCCTGCTTTTGCTCCTCAGGCAATCGGAGGCCTTCTCAGCTACAGGGCTTTTGCTCAGGCTCTTCTCTCTGCCTGTGATGCTCTTCCTTTCACTCTTCTTGTCATTCGTCTCCTCAGAGGTTTTCCTGACCCTCAGGCTCCTGCCTGTCACCCTGCCCTGGCTGTGGGCTCCGCCACTGGAGAAGGAGTCCTGTCTGCTTAGCATGCCCCTGCCAACAGCACAGGAAGACCTGCCCACAGCGGGCGCCCCAAGCCAGTCCATCCCCTCATGTGGCCGGCACAGGTGCCCCACAGTCCCTGGCTCCCTCCATGACCACTGGGCAGCACCCCTCTGCCTCGCCTGTTCCTCCAGCAGCCCTGGGCAGCCCCACCACACAGCCTGGTAGGCCCCGGCCCGGCCTGACCTTCCGGGAGAGAGCAGCCCCGAGGGCAGGTGGGCCACTCAGTCAGACAGGAGCTCTAACTGCAGCCTCCCCCAGGAAGACAGCCTCCTCTCGGAAGGCTTTCACCTGTGACTCAACACTTCCCTGAACGCCAGCCATCCGGCCCCCACGCAGCCGCTTGGGCGAGGTGAGCTTTTTCAGGACCCATGACGTGCTGGGAGCTCTGCAGAATGCGGTGCCTGGCCTTTCCCAGCCCCACAGTCCGGGGGACAGGCATGGCTGTCACCACGTACCAAGGAGATGGGCTCAGAGTGAGCCAGGCAGATGTCCAAGATCAAAACGCAGTCAAAAGAGGACCTCAGACTCTGGCTGTCTCATCTGTAGGGAGATACAGTGACCTTCAACTATCCTGAGATGTGCTGGACACCCCCTGCCCAGGTCCAGGGGCCAAGGGCCAAGGAAGACCCCCCCCCCCAGGCTCCTTCCTCTGGCAACTAGGGGCACAGAAGATCTGGCAAGGGGAGGGGCAGGTCAGCCAGGGGTCAAGCAACACTCAACTCAGCAGTGACAGCCTTCCTACTGGGGAGGGAAGTGGGGTCCCTGGTCCTGCCATGTGCCCCGTGCAGGAGCTGGGCACAGTCTCCTGATGCCATTCAGGCTCTAGTGACCGCATCTGTACGATGGGCATAGTTTCTGCCGCCAACAGGCTATTGAAAGAGCAGAAACGTAAACAAGGTCAAGTACAAGATATGCCTGGCCTATGTTAGGTGCTCAAGGTGTCACTGGAGCAGGCCAGGCCCAAAGCTGAGCAGCCCAGCCCTTCACTCACTGGGTCCTTCTCAGTGGGCCCTGAGACCCTCCACCTGCTCTAGAAACCCATGGTCCATGAGTCAAGATCCCATCATCAGGCTGGCGCTGCGGCTCACTAGGCTAATCCTCCGCCTTGCGGCGCCGGCACACCGGGTTCTAGTCCTGGTCGGGGCGCCGGATTCTGTCCCGGTTGCCCCTCTTCCAGGCCAGCTCTCTGCTGTGGCCCGGGAGTGCAGTGGAGGATGGCCCAAGTACTTGGGCTCTGCACCCCATGGGAGACCAGGAGAAGCACCTGGCTTCTGCCATCGGATCAGCGTGGTGTGCCGGCCGCAGCGCGCTGGCCGCGGCGGCCATTGGAGGGTGAACCAACGGCAAAGGAAGACCTTTCTCTCTTTCTCTCTCTCTCACTGTCCACTCTGCCTGTCAAAAAAAAAAAAAATCCCATCATCTGGAAGGGAGGCTGAGCTGGGGGGGACCCCCACACTGGCATGTGCATAGAGGATCTCTACCAGGTCTGAACACAGAGCAAGGCCAAGGGCAAGAGTGGGGTCCAGTCTGCTTCGACACAGCCCTGACAGCAGGGGCAGTTTCTGCAGGATAAGGCAGGCGCCCCAATGCCTCCTCCCACACATCTCCTCCTCTTTGCCCCAGCTTTCTCTGTGCCAGAGAGGGGAAAGCCAGCCTGCCAGTGCCTGGGATGGCCATGACCAGCAGGCCAGCTCCACGGCTGAAGCCATCCTCCCAGACACATAGGCCGCTGTTCTCTGCCCATCCCTGAGGAGCCTTCCCTCTCTGAGGGCAGGAACAGCAGTAGAAAGGATAAGCCTGGAAGCCATTTGACCATGGCAGAGCCCCGCATCCTGCCCTGGGTTTCCCTATGTCCACGGGGGATCATAGTACCTACCTTGCAGGATTTGAGATAAATGCTGTTCATGTCTAGTTCAGTGGCCCATAAGCAAATTCAAGCATGTACACTCTAGTTCAGATGAAGTCTCAGGAGAAACTCCAGGCTATAGGATCGCTCTGTTGGAAGCAGAGGTGGGAGGCCCTAGGACTGCTCTGCCATATCCTGAGGGTCCGGGGAGTCCCATGTGGAAACACCCGGGGCCAACGTGGGCAGCCAGCACTGGAGCTAGCTACAAATACCACAGCAGCAGCAGGTGGATGGATTACCTGGCAAACTGGCATCCGAAGTTGGGTGAGTCTCCAAGGAGGCAGAGGTGGCCAAGGGGAGCTGGATGGGCCATACATGAGGATGCTCTCGAGGGAGAAGCTGCCACCGGTGCCCACTGTCTCACCCCACTCTGACTTCCTATGGCAGGCAGGGTGAGGAAATGGGAGACTGCCTTGCCACGATGGCCTCCCACCTGTTGAACAGACTCATTCTCTGTTCTTCACACAGAACCCTGTACCTACCAGCCGGAATCCCCTTCCTCTAAGTCTTTGTCTACCCAAATCTAGCTTGCCCTTGTTGTCACCACCACTGGGAAGCCCTCAGTGATTGTCCCTAGCCAAATGCAGCAATCCCTCTCTGACAGTGCAGCTGAGGCACAAAGCTTGGGGCTCAGTTTTTCCATCTGCAAAATGGGAACGTGGAAACTGAGCAGATCCGTGTAAAGGCCCAGCCCAGTCCCCTCAAACAGTAGGCACTCATCAATGGCAGCTATTCATTTTGGTGTTTTAGGGTCTGTCTGCCACCCCACAGCTCCTTCACATGTTGGCACACAGTAGGTGTCCACCAAATGTTTACCCAAGTGACCAGCAGATGGCCCCACACTCCAATTAACCTGTCCCGTAGGCTACCAGTTCCTCGGAAGTGGTTCCCTGAAGTCGCCTGGTCAGGGGAAACAAAGAGGACAGAGTTTTCAGAGTGCTGGGCAGCTTGTCCCGTCACCTACCAGATGCTTGCCCTGTATTTGTGAGTTTGGCCACCCCCTCCCCTTCTCCACCAAAGCCCAGCCTCATCACTGTGAGGTTTAGTCCCATTGAACAGGTAAGAAGACTGAGGTCTAGTAAAGTGCATGGTTTACCTGAGACCACAGAGCATTCCTCACAATCCCTCTAGTGGTGGTAACGTGTCTGCCAAAGACACTGCAATCATCTGGTCCTATTTGCTCACCGTGGTCTTTTACTGATGGAGAGCCTCAAAAATGAGAACAGCCTTGCCCAAAGCTCAGGTTCCTAAACATCCCCCACCTCCCCATCCCACACACAGACCGAAAGCTCTGCTTCCCAGGCCCTTCCCTGCCTGCTGATCCTGACTCCAAGGGCTAAGCGGCTGGCAGCCCCGCAGGACAACAGGAAGAACTCTACCACCCTGGGCTGGGGGGAGCTGGGAAGACCCACCGGGGATGCAAAGCCTTGGCCGAGGGCAGCTAGGTCTGGAGACAGCCACACAGGGCCCGCCCCACCCCAGGCCTGCCAGGGGCAGAGTTGCAAGCAGGCTTGCAAACACTGAGACCCCTGCAGAGGCTGCAGCGGGCTGCATTTTGAGGCTGAATCGAGGGCAGAGAGGGGCTGGCATAGAATATCAATGAGCCAGGCTGCTGGAAGCCAGCCAGCATCAGGTTCTGAAGACACAGCATCCCTCTCTTTCTCTCTCTCACATACACAAATACACACATGTGTGGTACGCGAATGTGTGTGAGTCCATGTGCACGTATGTAGCTCTTCACTGAAAGCTCCCATGGAAGCCCCCCGGGAGCCTGGGCAAATGTGTGTCGGGGCTAGCTGATGTGAATGCTGGGCCCTTGGCTTCGTAGCTCACCTGACAGCAGCTGACTGTCAGAAATTTGCTCCAATTTCACAGAGAGTGACATTGAGGCCTCCAGAGGAATGTGACCTGGCCAAGCTTCAGCCTCCCAGCCCCGACCTGTTAGAGCAACACGTAATGCCACAGACTGCCGGCCAGGCCCTCCTGGGCCTTTGGAAGTGGCCAAGCAGATACGTCCTGTGCAAACTGCCTCTCCTGCAGCCCCTCCCCCACAACAGGAAAAGGCTGCACATGACCAGTGAGAAGCTTTCCCTGGGTCTGAATGCAGGCACCTGAGTAGATGACACACTCCCCCCAGGGCTTCTGCTGCTGTGGTCTTGCATCTGAAGGCCAGGGCAGCCAAGGCTAAAGGCTAGCCCCAGGGAGACACACAGACTGGAGGGCTAAGATGTGGACAGGCCCTGGAACACAGGGTCCCTCTGTCCCGGGGCCCTAGTCCCTGCCTCCAACCCCACAACCAACCAGGCACCCTTCCTAGCCACTGGGGTTCAAGAATTCTCCCTCCGGGTCAAGCTGCCCCAAGATGCTGCCACCGCCTCCTCCGACCAAATCTTCCTTCGCAGGCTGCTCCCGGCTGTGGTCCAGCCCACACCTGTGCCACGTTTTGTCCTTTTCCCTCGGGAACGTAAACTCTGAGACCCCTGTCTCGAGCTTTCCTTTCTGCCTTTCTTGCACCCTGCGGGACTCAGGCCCAGTAGCTGCTTAGTAGCACAGGTGAGCCACGTGCCCCCAGCACCTCTGCAGCTTTGTGAGCGGGTGAACAGTCCCCACCTCCGCGTGCACCCAGTGTCCCCAGACATCCAGAGGACCCCAGGCAGACTGGCCTGCACCACAGGCTCCCCCGGGGCCCTGAGAGCTAATCTGGTCCCACCCCTGGAGGCCCAGGAGGCCCCAGGAGGCAGCCCTGGAGGGCAGACCCATGGAGCGAGACCCCTAAGACATTTGGGGCTGCTCCGCCACCCCGGGTCCTCCTCGCCTTCCTCCTGGCTGAGGGTGCTGGGCACCCACCAAGCGCCTCTCACACAGTCTCCCCAGACCCTCCACTGCTGGGCTCACAGCTGAGGACACTGGGGCTGCAAAAGTCCAGGGATTCGTCCAAGGTCACGGCGCTGGGAAGCAGCGGAAAATCTCAGACGCACTTGTCTGTCCCTGCCTTCTAACGTCTCCCACACACCCTGAGGGAATGGGGGCAGAGGAGGGCGCCAGATGAGCTCTTAGAAAACTGGGAGATGTCAAGATTGGAGCTGGAGCTGGGGGGTGGGGGGGCACAGCTAGGGCTCCCCTCGAGGGCTGAGGGCGCTGTGCTCTGGAATAGTCAAAAGACAGTCTTTCCAGCTTCCCGCTCCTCCCCTCCCCGATATTCTCGCTGCCAAATGAAATCTGGCAGCTCCTGAAAATAGCTCAGCGCTGCAGCAGGCACCCTGCCCGCCCTTCAGCAGGCTGGCACGCAGCAGGGGTGGCCACTGTGGGCAGACGCTGGCGCACACAGGGCCGGGGGTGAGTGTCACACACACACACACAGTGCACAGAGGCGGCACAGAGCGGGGGCGGGGGAGGGGGCATGTGGCAGCTGCCATCGCTCAGTTCCTCTGACCTTCTCACACCTAGGGAGGCCTCAGCCGGTCACGTGTGCCAGACTCACCCTCTCCAGCCAGGGTGAAGTCACCAGTGGGTGTGACCAGCTGCCCTTGGGCCACTATGGTCCACTCATGCAGACAAACAGAAACCCGAGAGCCAGCAGCGAATGCCAAAATGGCCTTTATTACTATCTGGATGTGAAACCCAGAGCGCTGTCCCATCTGCCATGGTCTGGGCTTTCCCAGCCACGGACAGAGGGGCCAGGAACTGAGAACTCGGCTGGGTGTCAGGCACTTTTCAGGACTGGAATCAGGCACTCAGCAGCCCGAGGCTGCCCTGGGCAGGGTGGGGCTGCATTACCCGGATCAGCCAGGAAGGGGTCTGCTCTGCTCTGCTCCAACTCAGGCCGAAGCCAGGAGCAGACGCTGTGAGCATCACTCAGGTCTGACCCAGGGTAGAGACCCCTGGTTCATGGGAGCCTGTTGGCCCGCCCCCAGCCATGCACTCACCAAAGACCATTGAAAGGCAGCCCTACCATAAACAGAAGGGGGCCTCCTGGCCTGGGATCTGGTGAGCAAGTAGGGGTAGGGGAAGTATAATGACTTGTGTCACAGTGACATTTTCCATAGTGGAAAAGGGTTTTAAATGACTCCCCACCTTCAGTTGGGAGTTGAAACCACCCTTCGGATAAGGAGTAATGACAGGTGTGCTGGGACCAGGGACTCCTTGGGGAAAGAGCTCCGAGTGCCATCTGGTTGGGCAACGGCTAGACCACCCAGGGAAGCCAACAGCCAGGACCGTGTGGCCTCAGGGAGACCAAAGAGGGGAGCAGAGAGGAGCAGCCTCCTGCAGAATGCAGAGGTGGGCCCTCCTCCCTCCCCTGCTCCCACACTCAGCATTCACAGACAGCAACACAGTCCCCTGGTCACCATGGCAACCAATGGCCAATGCCTTTCTCAAGGCCAGGCCCATCTGCCCAGCCCTCGGTGGGGTGTCTCTCTAGAAGAAGGAAAGCCCAGCCACAACTCCCAGTGGCCCAAAGGTAAAAGGCATGCCCCAGGGTAGGACAGAGCCGAGGCCTCACTCAGGAGGTGCTGCAGGGGCAGCAGGTGCTCCCCAGCCCTGGGCATTGGCCTTCTCCTGGGTCCGAGCCTGGGCAGGGGTTCTGAAGGAGGTTTGGGCTCAGGATCCTCCATTCTGAAGTCCCAAGTGACAAATTTAAAACACAATAAAATAATCCTTTTGTGAAAAGGATGGCCCTGGGCCCTCCTGGCCAGGGCTTCTGCATACTCCAGTCCAATACCAGGCTGAGCGGCCTGGCTTGTCCGGATCCCACGAGCTACTGGTTGTTACAGCCCTGTGAGGCTGAGGGGCCGCCTGCCTGCTTTTTCCTCCGCTTGTTGAGGAGCCGGTTGTTAGACGTCTTCAGGTCCTTGATCTTCACCTGGTCGTAGTCCACCCGCATGGTGGCCAGGGCACTGGTCATCTCCTCCTGGGAACAGATACAGTGGGAGCCTAAGAGTTCAGGACCCTCCTGCCTTGACAGCCCCTTAATAATATTAGTGGGGTGGGCATTGGGTGCAGCGGTTAGGCTGCTACATAGGATGCCTGCAACCCACATCAGAGTGTCTGAGTTCAAGTCCTAGCCCGGCTTCTGATTCTAGCTTCCTGCTAATGTGCACCCTGGGAGGCAACAGATGATGGCTCAAGGCTTGGGTCGCTGCCACCCAGTGGGAGGTCTGGATTCAGTTCTGGGCTCCGGGCAGACATCGGGGGAGTGAACCAGAGGATGGGAGATTCTCTCTCCATCTCTCTTTCAAATAGATAAATATTTTAAAAATAAAATAATGGCAGTGACAGCCTGTGCTGCCCAAGTGCCCACTGCTCGCCCAGCACAGAGCCTAGTCCTTCGTGTCGGGTAATCCTTACTACGGTCCTCTGTGGAGCAGGCTGTCAGGGAGAGGATCTCTGGACCACACCAAGGGTAAATGGGACAGAGCACCGAGCAACGACACCTGCTCAGAACCGCAAGATCCGCACAGCATACGACCTCCCTGGCCCTGCAGGGCACAGGGGCTAGGAGATCACACCCTGGTGTCCTTGGGCTATGAGCTGCTGCCCGCTATGCTCAGACGTGGCCTCTGCTGAGTCTAAAGTCAGGCTGACTTAGCCCCTAGTGTTGTTGGTCATAATAGAGGCTATGGCCACCATTTGGGACCAAAGCTGAGCCCCTGGTCCAAAGCACTCCTTCAGTGGGGGCTGGGGAATCAGGAGCACCACCCTGAATGGAATAGTGTGGCCCAATGGTTTGAGTATCACGGTTGGACCACTGAGATAGCCACTAACACCCTATGCTTCAGGTATGGGGAAGGGGACAAAGACTCAGATCGTGTGTAACTACCTAGAGTTCTTTTTTCCAAAGCCATGGAGCCTGCAGGGAGACTGAGGTAGAGTCCACCCACCTTGACTTCATCCCAGTGGTCTTTGTCCTCCTGCAGCACCCGGGCGGTGTAGAGCGGAGTCTGCGGCACCACCGTCGATTGCTGGGAGGGGTCCCAAGCCCACGGATTAGCATCTGGAGAACTGTGGACCACAGTCGGCTCCCCCCAGCCAGCCCCCTTTTCCTAGTCTCTGTGGGGAAGCTGAGGTGCAAAGTCAGTCTGGAGCGGGGGTGCTACTATCGCCTGTGTACACGGGCCCCCTCCAACCCCGCACCTCTGGGGCCACCACCCCCTGCTGGGCAGCCCTGCTCTGGGCCAGGAGGTGCTCACGTTG
The DNA here is from genome assembly GCF_051225735.1 of Oryctolagus cuniculus. Lineage (NCBI taxonomy): Eukaryota > Metazoa > Chordata > Mammalia > Lagomorpha > Leporidae > Oryctolagus > Oryctolagus cuniculus. The sequence goes on from NC_142876.1 coordinate 100,049,607, forward strand.
ATCCAGGGGTGGTTCATGAACTGCGCGATGGTCAGCCTCTCTGTGGGGTCCGTCTTCAGCAGGAGGCGGATCAGCTGCTTGGCTAGGGAGGCCAGGGAGAAGAGGCGAGAGGTGAGGTCGCAGGGCTCCTGGGAGCTGGTCCCCTCCTCCCTGTAAAGCACAGGCTCGGCTGGGGCAAGGGCTGCAAGTGTTGCCAAGTTCTGAGCCCTCAGAAACAGTGAGCTAAGGATGGCTCCTTATTCTCAGGCACTCAGTGTCCAGGGTAATTTGCCAAGCAGCAATAGACAAAAAAGACAAGACCCCAGCAGGTAAAATATGAACAGGAAACACGAGGTGGAGTTTTGAGGAGCGAAGCTATGAGCCCATTTGGCAGATGCACAACTGAGGCTTGTAAAACAGGTGGGTGATTTCACCGAGGGTCACACAGCAGGGAAGGAGGGGAGCCAGGATTTGAAGACAGGGCAGCTTGACTCCAAAATGCTATCTCCCAGAATGAAGGCTGCAGGGTGCAAGCAGACAGGCCGGGGGCAGGGGGGGTCTACTCACCATCTTCAGAGACCTCTGACCACTCAGGATTGGGGAAGCCATACTGGCCCAGGCGGATCCTCCTCTTCATCCCCGGGGAGATGGCCTGGCCCGTGTTGGAATAGAAGGGCGGGAAGCCACACAGGCTGGGGGCGGGAGGAGGTCGTTCGGCATAGGGGTGGGGGGCCAGAATGGACTCCTTGTCTGCCCTAAACCCTTGACTGGGCAGGTAGGTAGCCACTCCATTGCAACACAGCCCTTGGCCTCCCAGGTCCATCCCAGGGACACCTTGGCACAGAGGGACCTTCAGGCAGCCTGAAGTCTGGTGTCCCATGAGCAGAAGGGAAGGGTGGCTCGCACATGCAGCGGCACACACAAGCCCCTCACCACGACAGGGAGGCGGAAGTGGTCCTGAGAGCATCTGGTGGGGCGGGGGCAAGGCTGTACTCACAGGATATACATGATGACGCCCAGGGACCACATGTCGCATGACTTGTCATACTTCTCTGGACCCAGGACCTCAGGGGCTGCCAGGCGAGGGGGCAAAGGAGGCTCTCAGTCCTACAAGTCTCAGAGCACAGGCAGGAGCCTGATGCTTGGGCCAGGTGGGGAGCAGGTGCCCAGGTTGGGAATGGGGGGAAAGAGCAGACGGGTGTCTGGCACCTTCTGGGAAGCAGGCAAGTGTGTGACACTGGGGGAGGAAAACTGCTCCGGGAAACACACTCTGCTTTCAGACAGCCCCTAGCTCCTTTGCCTGAGCCCCTCTGCCAGGCTCAAACTTGGCTGAGAGGAGAAGGAAAAGGCCAGTTCAGGGCTTGGGGGGCGGGTAGGGTAGGGGCTGCCATGGGCCAGAGGGCGCCAGCCCACCAACTGCCCTGCATCTTCTGCCTTCTGGGACACAGCTCAGGTCACTGGCAAGGAGAAGCATTCTGGCCAGCATGGCCACCAATCCATGGGGCCTCAGTCTTCCCATCTGTGCAATGAGGCGGGTCGGGCAGATTTGTAAGGCAGAACATGTCCTGGTAGGCAGGGTGTCATTTCTGATGTCATGGGGGTGTCCCCTGCTTTGAGCAGCCCTCTGGGAAGCCCTTTTCTGAGGGACAAGAGCCCTCTGCCATGAGCCTGCTCTCAAGCAGGGGCCCTGTCGGCAGCAGGGGCTCTTCCGTGGCAGGTGCTGCTGGCAGCTCCTGCGGGAAGCACGAATGAACGCACATCCCTGGGGCCCATCCGTGCCCAGGACAGAGGCATCCTCTCCCACAGGGCAAGTGAGGGGCCCAGTGCCCTGCGTCTTTCCAAAGGCCTGCCCACTTTCTGAGTATGAATCCCAGGAAGATAAAAACCGGAGAAAAACAACCGCGGCTGGGCTCCATCCCGAGCTCATGGCAGCCTTTTATCACGTATATATTTAGAGCTGCTGTGATGTCATTCAGCTCACAGGCCACAGCCAGAATTTTCCTGGATCTATTTTCAAAAGCAGAAGCTGAAGTTTGGGAGAATATTTTTGCAGCCTCCACCTCCCCCCCCAACCGCCACCCAGCATCACCCGCCTCCATGCAGACAGAACTCCCCCCCTCCTCACAGAGCTTTAACCCTCTGGTTTCTGCAACCCACCAGCAGCTCCATGCCACAGCAGTGCCCGGTGCCGGTGGGGAGGTACAGAGCAAGGCCCAGGGACTCACCCACATAGTAGGGAGTGTAGCAGGGCGTCTGCAAGGCACTTTGGGTAGTCTCCTTGGCAAAGCCAAAGTCTGTGAGCTTAAGCACTGCGTCTTTCTCCTTGGACGTGTAGAGCAGGTTTTCAGGCTAAGCCAGGGAGAGAAAATATTGGTCTGCAATCAGGGACCACCTGGGGACAGAGCCCCAAGGTGATATCTGGTTGGGCTCCCCACCTCCAGTGTAGGAGGGGGCAGGTCCACCCTCTAAGTACATGGGCCCTTGCCATCAACAATGTGGCCCATGGAGAAGACCAAGGTGATTAGGAAGTGACACCCTGGTTCACAGAGTGGGGAGGTGAGGCAGGTGTGCAGCTGAGGCTGTGAATGGCTAAGTGCCATCGAGAGTCTAGAGGCAGGGATTTCTGACCTTGGGTACGTGAAGCATCTGACACGAAAGCATAAAGGCATGAGGGGAGGCAGACTGCTCCTGAGCCTATGCTGCCAAGACAGGAATGGAGCCTGCAGGGCCAGCAGGGCAGCCCCGCCCGGGGTGGCTCCAGGGAGAGCACTCCCGCCACTCAGACCCCAGTGACTGCAGGGAGGCAGCTCCTCCTGGCTACAAAGCAGAGTGACAGAGGGGAGGAGGCAGCCCTGAAGCCGACTTCTCATGAACGGGTGGGATTCCAGGCCCACGGAGAGAAACAGGAGGGACCTCCAAACAGAGTCAGGGCAGAACAATGGGATGCTGGGTGGAGCTCTGGAAGCTATTTCTCAGGTTCTTTTTGAGGTCATCTGGCCGTGGATTGGGATAAAAACAGAGAAGCAGGTTTAGTCTATGCCGGAGATTCTCTTGCAGAAGGTTTTTCTCTTCTTACAAAAAAAAAAAAGGGGGGGGGGAGGCCAATGTAAAGCAAGGAGTCAGAGGTGAGCTGTGTGACTCCACATGCATCCAGAACCAAAGGGTAACCGCAGGGCAGGGCATTCGGCGAGGGGTTAAGAGGCCACTTGGAACACTTGCTTCTCGTATTGAAGAGTCCAGGTTCAAATCCTGGCTCTGCTCTCCATCCCAGCTTCCTGCTCATGCATACTCTGGGGATCAGCAGGGCATGGCTCAAGTAGCTGGGTCCCTGCCACCCATCCCGGAGACCAGGACTGAGTTCCTGAGTTCCAGGCTCGTGGCTGGAGCCTGGCCCAGCCCCAGCTGGTATGGAGTGAACAAGCAGATGGAAGATGTACGTGTGTATGTGCGTGTGTCTTTCAAATAAATAAAATAAATTGAAAAAAAAAATAAAAGGATAACTCTAGGGGCTGGCAGTACGAAGCCAGAGGAAGGATCCACAACAGCAGCTTGACTCTCAGCTCCCCTCTGCCCAGACTTGGGAGGACATAAGCCAAGGTGGGTAACGCTCTAGGCCTGGGGCAGAGGGCTGGGGAGGAGCAGACTCCACCCCGGTGGCGGCTGACACTTCCACACTCACTTGTGCACGTGCAGCAGGGCAGCCCCAATTTGCATTCCATCCACCTGATCCCAAAATCCTCTGAGACCCAGTCCTCCCAGCACAGAGAGCCGAGCTTTCAGAACACCCTGCAGGCCAGCCTCTGGGACTTCCTGGGTCCCTCTCTCCAGTGCCAGAAAATGGCTTCTTTGCCCTCAAATGCCAGTGTCCCAGGGCCTACTCTGTAAAATCATGGCTGGGACTTCACAGAAGACCCAACAGCATCAGGCAGCCCCTGCCTGAGGCCCGGCACGTTGCATGGACACAAAATTCCTTGCTGAACTAGTGAACAAATGAATGAACGCCAGTGCCACAAGGACACAGCTTTGGGCAAGCCACTTAATCTCTGAGCTTCAGTTTCCTCGTCCATAATATCTCACAGTGCTGGGTGAGGATTAAACAAGCTGCTTGTCAGGGCCTGGTGGATCCAGGTCAGCACTCAATTATTCTCATTCCTCCTGAGATTATATGGTGTTTAAAGGAAAAGGACAGCCCCTGGCTAGAGCACAGAAGAGCAGTCTGGGCCAGGGAGCAGAGGCTTTGAACTTGGCCTCCATCCTGGGAGCCATCTGGGCTCGTGGAGTGTGACTGTCCCTTCCCTTGCCCCTCAGGCTGGGTCCTGGACCTCACCTTGACATCACGGTGGGCGATGTTCTGGCTGTGCAGGAACTGGATGGCAGTACCAATATCCCGCATTATCTCTGCAGCCTCTGCACACATGGAGGAGGGAGGGGGGTGTCAGTGATGCCAGTCAAAAGGCAGGAGACTTGGGGATCCCCACCTGATCATACCCCCAGGCACAGCCTTTGGGGACAACACAGGATGATGGCAGCACTCCTGCCCAGACACCCCAGTTCTCAGCACAAATGCCCCCAGCTCACCTGGACCCTTTTCCTTGGGCCTGGGCTACCTCTTCATTGCTCAACTCCTAGTCAGTGCCAGGAGGTTTTGAGGCCTCCATCTCACGGCCACACAGAGTCCATCTCCAGAAAGGAGCCATGGACTCATAGATGCCCTCATGGACTCACAGAAACCCTCTGTCCCAGCCTCTTTTGCTCAGCTGGGAAGACTGAGGCACAGAGAGGGAGCAGGACTGGCCCAGAATCACACAGCACCTCTGCTCCATCCATCTCCCAGGGCCCCCTCTGGCCCAGCCACATGCACGTACCTCTCTCGGTGAAAGCCTGGTCACCCCGCTCCTGAATCCTGCTAAATAACTCACCACCTTCCATGCTGCAAGAGAAGACGGCTGTGAGCATGGGGAGAACCAGGCACCAGCCTGCCCGTGCGCGCATCATCAGGCCCAGTGCTCCTTCCCAGTCACCTTCCTGTATCTCAAGAACCTAGCACACAGTGGGCTGCCAGCCTGGGTGGGAGAACTGAACTCCCAACTAGGGGAGAGTGGTGAGCAATGCCCCTTCCTGGCCATGAGACCTTGGGCATCTCTAGCCCCATCCAAGTCCCAACTTCCCCCAAATGCAGAACAAGACGTCAATTACTATCAGCAAGACCACTGTTCTCTGAGCACCTGCTGGGCGCTATGTCCTGGGCTCTGCCACTCGAGCACACTGCCGTGGGACCTGGGCTTATCCCTTCACCTCTCTGTGCAACTACCTCTTTTGTAAAACAGGGATAATAGTGCCAATGCCACAGTCATGAAGACTGCATGTGATACACATGGGTGCACTCAGAGTAGAATCAAGCACAGGCTGTTGCTACATTCAGATCTTCCTCCGCCTTCTGCTTGTGACTGCCGAAGATTCAGAAAGGCTAGCAGCTGCCCGCAGTCACACAGCTAGTAGGCAGCAGAACCAGGGTCTGGACCCCAAATCCGAGAAGCTGGATAACCAGGTGGAGGTGGGGGCAGACAGGGAGGAGCTGGAGGCTCAGACCTGGGTCCCGGGTCTGAGCAAGGCTGGGGCTGAGCCCTAGGGCTGGCGGGAGAAGCACAGGGTGGAGAAGGCCCCTGGCCCCTGGTTCTAGTCTCCGTCAGCCAGCATCCCGTGGGGCCCTGGGAGCACGAACTCACGGAGAAAGGAAGACGCGAGGGGCACCGTGTGCATCCCACTCTCCCTGCCCCCACACGCCGAGGCCTGGCAGCCTTCTCTGACAGCTCTAGCATCACTGCTGCTCCTCCAAGAACAGAACTCATCCCCGGGGAGGCCATACTAGAGCCCCTGTAGTTTCTTTCCCACCCTTGAGGCCAGATCCAGGGCCTGTGGTTGCCTGCTCCCCACCCTGCAGGGGCTGGGGTGGCACCCAGAGCTGTGCTCCGAAGAACAGAGGCAGCCCCGGGAGGACAGCAGGGCGCCCAGGGCCGAGGCAGGGTGGCCGGCATACCATTCCATGACGATGAGCAGGCAGCGCTTGCCGTGGTGCATGTTCTCATACACGTCCAGGATGCGCACAATGTGCGGGCCGCCCGAGGCCTGCCAGTGGTGGTCCACCTCCTGCCGGGCCTTGGGGCTGTCATACAGGAGCTGCGGGCAGTGGGCACAGAGCGTCAGGCTCCCAGCCTGCTGCTCTCACTTGGCAGACAAGGATATGGAAGCTCAGAGAGGCCTGTGACCTGCCCGAGGCCACACAGCTCACAAGGGGCAGAATGAGGATTCGAGTCCAGCGTCCCCTGCCTTGTGGGCCAATGAGTGTCTGTACTGGGGTGGTCACCCCTGGCTCAAGCCCTTGTGGCTGGTAGCTCTGGAGGTCCTGAGAGGGGCTCAGAGGCCAAAGCTGCTGCTGCTTCCCGTCTCTGGGGCAGCAAGCAAAATGGCAGAGAGTGATTTGTAGTCAAATCACACACACGCCGGGGGTCCCAAGCCAGGGCCACACAGGTCCGTTGGGCCTCATTTTTACAATGGGGATGACACAGCTGCTGTGTGGCCCAGGCCAGGATTGGGAAGTGTGCCCACAAGGTGCACAGGACAGCATCCCGCACACAGTAGGTCCTCAGCAGCTCCCCTGTGCTCCTCACCTGCACCTCACTGTGAAAGTGGAGGGAAGCGGCCTGCATCAGTCAGCCCAGGCCTCGCCACAGAACCCAGCTCAGAGTGCAGGGGGACAGGCCACACTCCTGCAGGAGCCGAGGTAATTAAGACTTCCCATCCTCCAGAAGCAGGTACAGGAATAAAACCGTCACTACCAAGAAAAGTGCTTCTAAAACAAGCGGCTTGGTCACGACCTCCCAGTCAGTCCTTGGCTTCCAGGTTCCCTGGAGGCCGCTGTGTGGGAGCAGGGTGACCGTGCCAGCCTCACTGCTGGGGTGTCCAAGGTCACCTGGCTGCCAGGCTCCACCCTCAATCCCTGCCTACAGATACCACATGATGACCCAGAGGTGGAGACCAGGGCCAGGGAAGACCCCGGCTGAGGGAGAGGACGGTCGGGTGGAGTGAGAGCTGGCTTTGGGATTCGATTCCTCCAGTGGCTCGGTGTGACCTCAGGTAGACGTTCACGGCTGCTGGTCACGCCCACACTCTCTAAGTCGGAGTAATGACAGAGTCAGCCGCAGTCGCTGGGGCAAGGCAGGCAGCAGGTGGGCAGGGGGTCAGGATCTCTCAGGTGAACTCAGCCTGGGCTGTGACTGCCAGCCACAGGGCCCAGCCCCAGAAATGAGCAAGGCCCTGGGGGATTCTGCTCAGAGAGGCTGGGGAGTCAGCATGAAGGGGGAGATGGCCAGAGCAGGGAGAGCAGGGCAAGCCGTCCCCCAGCATGGTTGCTCCCCCAAGGCCCAGCACCCTGACAGCAGAGGACTGAAGATCAGGGTCAACGCCTGGACCAGGGCACAGATCAGCCCTGCTCAGCACCTGCAGGCCCCGGCCCCTCCTGGCCTTACCATAGTTTCCTCCTCTGCAGGATGGGGCACTGTGGGGTAGGCTGGAGGATCAAACTCCCCAGGAACAGGTAAACTGGGATGGGGCAGTGTGTCGGGTTCCTCTACTTCTGGAACCATCCCCCTCAACCCCGCCTGGGAATACAGCAGTGCAAGGAGAATGCACAGGGAATCTGGGGCTGGAGAAGTCCCTCTACCAGCTCCATTCCCCTAACGGGGGGAGGGAGCCAGGAGTACCCAAGATTCTCCACCCTCCCTCCCTGTACCTCTTTCACCTTGGCCTCCTCCCCAGCCTCCTCGGTGGCTCTTGGACCTTCTTGTGGCTTTTCACCCCCACACTAGCCTTCTCTGTCCTCTCCTAAAATTCCAAGCCCCAAGTTGGACAGCTCTCCATGGGGTCCTCAGCCCTGCCCACTCTGCCCCTTCTCTACCACTTACGGCTCCTCCCTGGAAGCCAGGAATCATCTCCCTCTCCCACTGAATTTCCTGCCACCCTGGCTCCCAATCCCTTTCTGTTCCGGCCAGAATGATGCCCTAGCTCTTCTCAAACAGGCCTCGCCCTCTCAGGCGCCCATGTCTACCCCCAGGCCACTCCGCTGCAGACAGTGAACTCTTGCCCCAGCCCCTCCCCCATTAGGTCAACTCCCTCGCTCGGAGGAACCTCCTGGGCTCCGTTCCGATGCCTCCACTCAAAGAAAGTCCTCTCAGTGCCTCTCCTAACGTTGCCACCTCCCGTTCCTCTAAGCAAGCCACGAACAGCTCAAGGGCACAGGCAAGTCGGGTGAAGCTGGGGCTCCCTGGCTGCAACCCAACAGGAAACACTGGTTCCCGAGCGAAAAAGGATGGGGAAGTTGGGCAGGGGATGGGCAGGGGAAGAGGGAGGTGGATGGGTGGGTGGGGGTGGGACAGGGAGCTCACAGCTGGGCCTGAAGCCTTGCTTTGCTGAAGCGGAGGAGCCAGTGGAGCCGCCCTTAGTTGCAGCCTCCATACTTCCTGCCCCACTCAGCCCATACTTAGGGCCATTTTCCACAGGCATTAAAACAGTCCTGGGGCCAGCACTGTGGCACAGTGGGTTAAGCCATCCCCTGCAGCACTGGCATCCCATATTGGAGCACTTGTTCCAGTCTGGGCTGCTCTGCTTCCATTCTAGCTCCCTGCTAATGTGCCTGGGAAGGTAGTGGAGGATGGCCCAAGAGCTTGGGTCCCTTTGACCGACTGGGAAACCCAGATGGAATTTCTGGCTCCTGTGGCTTAGCCCAGTTGGGGAGTGAACCAGAGAATGGAAAATCTGTGTGTGTGTGTGTGTGTGTGTAATTGCCTTTCAAATAAATAAATAAGGCTTTAATTAAAAAAAAAAAAAGCCCTGCGGCCAACATCATGGCATAACAGTTTAAGCCACCACTTGAGTTGTCAGCATCCCATATCAGAGTGACTGAGCCCCAGTTACTCCCCTTTGATCCAGCTCCCTACTAACACACCTGGGAAAGCAGTGGAAGATAGTCCAAGTACCTGGGTCCCTGCCACCCACATGTGAAAGCCAAAAGAAGCTCCTGGCTCCTAGCTTCAGCCTGGCCCAAGCCTGGTTGTGGCAGCCATTTGGAGAGTGAATCAGCAGTGGAAGATCTCTGTGTGTGTGTGTATGTGTGTGTGTGTTACCCTCACTCTCTGTTGCTCTGCCTTTCAAATAAATAGATTTCTTAAAAAAAAAAAAAATCAAATAGTTCTGCAAGTGGCAAGGCAAGAGAAGAAGGTTCTCTCCAGAAAATACAATCCATGCCCCAGCTGGCTCCTCTACAGGGCATCCACCCAGGCCCAGCTGCCAGGACCTCTTCTGGCTTCCTGACCCTGAACATGGCCCCACACCTCCTAGAGCCTCGGTTTCCTCCTCTTTTCCCCACGGCCTTCTCCTGCTCCAGGCTCCTCACTGTGGTCTAAAAGGACTTCTAAAGTCTCTCGCTCTCCCTTCACACTTGGCTTTTCTTCGTGTGGTACACACACTTCTGCAGAGGTACAACCCACATCCGGTAGTCTGCATGGTATCAAGGGTCCAGTTCAGCGAGTTCTGACATTGCACACACCAGCATCCCAGATGAGTGCTGGTTTGAGTCCTGGCTGTTCCACTTCCAATCCAGCTCCCTGCGAATGTGCCTGGAAAAGCATATGATGGCCCAAGTGCTTGGGTCTCTGCACCCAAGTAGGAGACGTGGATGGAGTGCCTGGCCCAGAGCTGGCTATTGCAGCTATCTGGGGAATGAACCAACAGATGGAAGATCTCTCTGTGTTTCTCTTTCTCTCTCTCCCTCTCTCTCTTCCCCTCCATCACTTTACCTTTCAAATAAATAAATAAATGTTGAAAAAAAAGACAAAAAACATTCCCAGCTCCCCACAATGCTCCCACGTCATCGCCCTTTTTACCTCCTGTGCAGCACTTGCTCACAACCTGCAATTAGCTTGTCCCTTTGATAACGCTTTAAACAAACATACATACAGATCCTGCACTTGCAATGTGCCTGGCTCTGCTCAGAGCACTTTGCAAATATTGGGAGGAAAGGATTTCATTATCACCAATTTATATTTATAGTTTTTGTTTATTTTATCTATTTGAAAGGCAGAGAGAGAGAGAGAGAGAGAGAGAGAAAATCTTCAATCTACTGACTCAATCCCCAGATGTCCATAAGAGCCAGAGATGAGAACTCCATTTAGGTCTCCCATGCGGGTGGCAAGGATCCAAGTACCTGAGCCATCACCTGCTGCCTCCCAGGGTGAGCATCAGAAGGAAGTGGAAATGGAGAGTGGAGCCAGAACTCAAACCAGGCGCCGTGATTTGGGATGCAGGCACTGCAAATGGCAGCCTGATTGCTAGCCAAAGACTTGTCCTGTTACTATTTTATTTTTAAAGATGCATTTATTTATTTGAAAGTCAGAGTTATAGAAAGAGAGAGAGAGAGACAGAGGGTGCTCTTCCATCCACTGGTTCACACCTAGGATGGCGACAATGGCCAGAGCTAGGCCAGGCCAAAGCCAGGAGCCAGGTGCTTCTTCCACAGGAGTGCAGGAGCCCAGGCACTTGGATCATCTTCTGCTTCTTTCCCAGGGGCATTGGCAGGGAGCTGGATCAGAAGTGGAGCAGCCCGGACTCGAACCAGTGTCCATATGCAATGTCTGCATCACAGGCGGTGGCTTTACCTGCTATGCCACAGTCCCACCCTCCCCCATTAGTAATTTTTTTCAGATGAGAAATTGAGACACAGAAAGGGGAAGCTGCTGGTCCCAGATCACACAGCTACTCTCCCAGCCGGGCCAGCACCATACGATTTCCCTTATTAGACTGGGGGTCTGTTGGGCAGGCCCAATGTGCCTGGCCACATCTGGGTCTCAGTACTGGAGCCCAAGATGGGCACAGAGCACTGATTCAGAGAATATTTGTAGGTTGCATGAACAAATGTATAATGTGAGGAGGAGGAGAAAATACATGGCATCGTGAGAGACTCAACAAATAGTAGACATGACACCCTGGCCAAACGTGCTCCCCACTGCCGGGAGGCAGCCTGTACCTCACCCATCCTCTCTGGTGAACCAGATTGAACCTCCTCTTCCAGGGAGGCTACCAGGACAGGACTGCTCCAGCTCAGAGCTACGAATCAGCCTCATCATGCAGGTACATGACTCCACACGTCCTTCACAGAAGATGCCCCAGACAACAGTTCCATCGCCCCAGGCATGGCACCGAAGACTCGCATTCCACCTCTGTTCTCAGCATGAGCTTGGGCCTCTGCCTTTCCCTCTTTGGGCCTGTATTTACCCAATGTGAAGCTGCAGGGACCTCTGCACAGGGTCCCTGGTCTCTACCTTCCTCGGCCGAATTATCTTACCTGCACCTAGGACTGGCAACGAAGACCCCTCTTGAGCACCTCAGCCAGTGAGCCCCACAGACACTGGCCGTGCCCTTCTGGCAACCCAGGTGGGCAGGGGAACCACAGAGGAGGCCGTGCCCCTCACCACCTCCACGCCCATGCTTCCCACCCAAGGACAGGGCTTGCATGTGGGTGAAGGAATTCTTGAGTTCCGGGGCTGGGTAAACAAAGGCAACCTTTGCCTGTCTGGAAAACAGTTTGCAGTTTACAAAACACTCTGCTGTCCCTCATCTCACAGGAATGCTGGGTGCCACCCTGTGAGGCCAGCAGGGTGGGGGTCATTAGCCCCAGCGCGCAGACAGCAGAGAGCGAGGCTCGGGAGGATGAGGTCACTGCCCTGGGGCTTCTCGGCTATAGGATGGCAAGGCTGGAGGAGGGAGAAGAGAACTTGTAAGACAGCATCCAGACCACGCCCCCAGAGGGGCTCAGAGGAGGGGTGGCCCCAAGGTGGAGAGGTGCTGGCTAAAGCCACCACCTGCACAAGAGTCAGGGCGCTTGTTATGAAACAAATGTGTGTATGGCTGCATGGGTGTGTTCAACCATGTGTACATGCATGTGCAGCAATGCACAGCTGTGTGCTCATGTGTTTAGCGGTGTATGCCATGACATATAACACATGTGTCACACAATGCATAGTGATATGTGTGGCTGTGTTGGTTGTGCACTGACATATGTATACATGTGTGTGCATTGTGGTGGCGTGTTCATATGTGCACATGCATGTGTAGTAATGTGTGTGGGTTGTGTGTGTGCGGCTGCATAGTTTGTGCAGGTATACAAAGTGGTGTGTACATGTGTGGTAGTACAGGGGTGTGGGCAGGGGTGAGTATGTGGGCCCACAGACATGTCTGTGTCCCAGTCTCTGTGATGTTGACTTCGAACTCCCAGAGAAGGAACTCAGTCACCTGTCCATTTACTCATCCAATACTTTCTATATCCTGAAGTGCCCAGCAGAGAACTGGTCAGAGAGCCACCCGAGACTGTGGGCCTTGCTGCCACAGCTCCACCTGTGACAGCCTTGCCCGTGGAAGTGGCCGTGCCCGGATGCCTCATTCAGAATTCCTTTCCCAGAGCAAGGTCCAGCCCCTCTCACCGCTCAGAGCTCCAAAAGCACCCTCTGTCAGACAGAGCTGGGTGTCCACAGCGACACCGTAAAGACACTTGGGAAATCAGCCCCCAGTCCCCTTCTGCAGCCACCTCCCAAACCAGGAGGAGTCCCCTACCTAGGTGCATGGGCCCACCCACATAGCCAGTGTCCCCACTCTCCCCCAACCCCGGCCCAGGGCCAGGCTCTTCTCCAGTGAGAGTGTTCACGGTACCCCCTCTGTCTCTCTCACACAGCAGGTGCCATGACTACCAGCCCAGACAAGCGGCCTCCCCGACTCCACCACACCTAAAGCCCAGCATCCAGTGCTGAGCAGTGTGTGTACAGCCGCCACCAGGCTGCTCTGCGGGCTCCTCCAGAACACCCCCTCCTCCCGGGGGCGGAGGGCTGCGCTATAACCTCTCCCCTCAGCAAGCAGGGACAAGTGAAGACGCTGAAGCTCTGGATCTCCTGACAGCATCAGCCCAGCAGCCCCACAGCCCAGGAACGTCCAGCTCCTCTCACAGCCCCAAGAGGCACCCGAGGCTGAGTCCTCCCACAAGCTCTGGTTAGACACCAGGATTCAAGGCATTTTTACCATTCCTAAGCACGACAGAAGCCACATTTTTAAAAATAGAAACAAAAAGCAGATTCTCTTCAGAATGAAGAAAAAGATGAAATGCACCCGAAACCCACTTAGATCCTAACTGCAAATGAGGACAAATCTTAATCCGGAGCTTCCTGGAAGTCTTGGCAAAAAAGGAAACCAGGTGGGCTCTGCCCTTTGATCAGAGAAGCACAGATCCTCGCTGAACTTTTCTAAGATCGAATTCTACAAGGGATTCAGCAGCAACCCTCACCCGACTGGGGGTGGGGGGGGAGTCTACCCTCCCAGCCACAGCTTCAGCAGCCACTTTGCAAAGGACACAGGAAGACGCAGATGAACAAATCGAACTCGGACTCTTGCACGCAGCCCTGGAGCCGAGAGCGTCAGCAGGCCCTTTCCTTTCTTGGGATTCTGGCTTTGTTTGGTGCCAGAGGGTGGAGACGAGAGAGCCGGCAAGGACCGGTCTGTCTCTCCAGCACTCTTGCCCACCTCAGGGAAGGGAGGACAGGCTAGAATGTGGAAGAGCTGCAATTCCTGGCTACAATGTCAAACATCAGGCAACAGAAGTGAACAGCAGGAAAAGTTGGGTTTTGACTCACGTCGGTCTCACTGCAAAGAACCTCTCGTCTCTGTTCACGGAGGCAATGGATAAGAAAGGGCCCAAAGACCCTGAGCCTACCATAACCCTCCCTTGAGAAGTCTTCACATGGTCATCTCCACCTTGTCTTCCAGCTCCCAAGTCCACAGCTATTTGGCATTGTTTTTCAATGGGGACACATCCCCAGCTTTACAAGAGACCCCACTACAACAGTGGGTGCTGCTAGCACCAAGGAGGGGTGGGGAGACCCTCGCTGGCTGCTTTGCCCACTCCCAGCATGGAGCACAGCTCCAGCCTGTGTGCTGGAGGCAGATGTCAGAGATGGGACTGATTCCGAGTTCAGGGCTCAGCAGCAGGTATTTCCTGCTGAATGCCTCGGCCTCTTCCTGGTGAAGTTGGAGGCAGCTCCTGCGCCGTCCCCCTCCCTACCCCGAAGGGCACCGGTGCTCTCTGGAGAGCTGGCAGCAGCGTCAAGTCTGACTCCGGAGCCACAGTTTCAGAAAAGTCAGAGCCTCGGACATGCGCCATTATTCTCACATGCGCTCACTTTCCCCGCTCGCACAGCTCATTACAGAAGCTAATGGAACCAATTTTACAGCTGTGGATTAGCTGGCCTCACGCCAGATCCGACCTGGCTTCATTAAGTTCTGACCACATCCTGCCCTCCTTCTTGCCCTGCCCATTTACTGTGTCTCCTTGGAGGCTCACGTGATGCCAATGACCCCAAATGCCAGGCGCAGCTGGTTGCCCAGGGGATGATGGAGTCGTGTCAGTGTCAGTGCCGCCTCTTAGCAACCACCTCTGCCCGGCGCCCAGTGCTGTGCTGCCATCACCCCGTACAGGGCTCCTCGGGGCCCGAGAAGGACCAGCAGCACCCCCTTTTCTAAAAAAGATTTGTTGAGTTATTTGAAAAGCAGAGTTACGGAGGAGTGACAAAGAGAGACAGAACTTCCATCCACTGGTTCATTCCTGAAATACCTCCAGAAACCAGGACGAGGCCAAGCCAAGGCCAGGCTGAAACCAGGAACCAGGAACTCCATCCGAGCCTGACTGCATGGGTAGCAGGGACCCACATACTTGAGCCACAACCTGCTGCCTCCCCGGCTCACATTCACCGGAAGCAGGAATTAGGAACGAAGCTGGGATCAAACCCAGGCACTCTCTGCTAAGGGCCGCAGGCCTCCCAAGCAACATCTTAACTGCTGTGCCCGGGGCCAGCCCCTAGCAGCACGCTTGTAACAGAGGGGACCCTGGCACTCTGAGAGGTTAAGAGATCCACCGAAGTCACTCAGCTGCATAAAAAGAACCACGGCTCGAACTCAGACCCGTTGGCTTCGAGGCAGCCTGGGGGAAGTGGGACATGGTGGGAGAGCCCAGCTGCTCCTTCCCAGCTTGGCCGCACGTCCCTGCATCTAAACCAGGCTTTGCTTCTTGGTGGCAACCACAATAGGGCCGCGGTGCACCGTGCCCCGGCCCCTTCCAGATGCGTCACAGCCCCCACTCCAACCACCACACTGCTAACCACCATCTGCAGCTGAGGACACTGAGGCTCAAGGAAGTTTTGTGGCTTCTGTGGGTCACGTGGTCCCCTCACGGCCACCTCCACGTCTGACAGCTTCTTAGGAACCAGGATTCAACTCCCATCCAGAGATGCTGGTCCATTTACTGATCCCTTCCCAACTCCTGCCAACGCTCACTGGCCCTGCCTGCCACAGGCTCTCTGTCCTCAAGGGTCTGGGGGTCTGCAGATGAGTTACTGCCCCTGGGATGCTGGCTGCAGATGTGGTCCAGGGCGACAGACACTGGTTCCTCTTCTCGCCCCATCCTCTCTTCCCAGAGACAGAACCTGGCAAAGCAGGCAGGTTGGGGAAGGTCAGCCCCTTCTGAGGAAACCCAGGAGCAGACAGGGTCCCTTCTAGGACAAGGCTGGGACAACAGATGGGGGGCCAGGGGACAGACTGGGGACCTCCCTGACCACCGCCCACCAGTCTGGGAGAGGAAGGAGCAGCAGAGGCTGCAGCCCCCGTCCTCCCGGGGAGCCCGGCTGGCAGGCTGGCCACACACCCTGCGAAATCCAATTTGCTCAGATCTGATGGCCTCAGTCTGTCTGCTTCCTGCCAGCCCCAGACAGCCTGGAAACAAAAGCTGAAGTGCCAGGTCTCCGGGGGTGGGGCAGGGGGAGGAGAGAGGAGTCGGGAGGAAGCTTCCAGAGGAAGCTAGGCTGGGGCGGGGGCAGTGGGAACAGGAGTGCTGGTTGGGGCAGGCCAGGGAGCAGCAGTGCCCCCCCTCCGCCACCCGGCCAGGGAGCATTCACAGCAGGACCAGCTGTGGCCACAGGGCTCCAGGTCAGGCAGACTGAGCTGCACAGGCCAGTTCCCGCTCTGACTCACCCATGGCCTTGAGAAGGCCATTCAACGTCTCAGACCCTCATTGGCTCAATCTGCAAAGTGGAGGCAGTGACCACTCCTGTGCCCAGGTGACCATGAGGATGAAAGGAGCACCCGCGCACAGAGCTCAGATTCGCACGGTGACACGTCACAGAGTGAGTTTACGGAGGCGCGACCGGCGTCACGGGTGGGAACGGCTTCCAGCTTTGCTGGAGCACCCTGCCTTCAGGAATCCCGTGGGCCTTGCCCTGCAGCGGCCTCTTGCTCTTCCCCTCTGTTTCCCCTGAACACAGGGAAATCCAGGTGCGGCCTCTGGAAGCCCAGGAAGGCAGATCCCTCTAGCCCCACAGGTCCCAGGAGGGCAGATCCCTCCAGCCCCGCAGGTTCCCGGAAATGGTCTAGATCCTCAGAGAGCCAGGGCCAGGCTGGGCTTCCCAAAGATGAACCGAGAATCAGGAGTCTACAGACCCTGTGTGCTGGGAAAGGCTCAGGAAGCTGGGGCGGGGCCTCTAGGGCTGGAAGAGGGGACCTGGTATCTGGGGAGGGACTCTGGTAGCGGGAAACACTGCGGAGACCTGGGGCCAAGGCAGGAAACCAACCACCAGCCTGGTGGCCTAGAGGAGGGGCCCAACCCCACTCTGGTAGCCAGTGGCAGACACTCACACCCCTAGGCTCCCCAAGTGTCCTTTTGAGCAGTGGCCCCCTCCACCAAGAGTGAGAATCTGGCCCAGTCCTGTCTTCTCTCTGTGCTCCAGGGCTCCCTCTAGGCGATGGGCTTGCACGCCCTCATACGTAGGCCTACTGTACAGGTGGGAATGAGGCCGTGGGAGAACCCTGGGCTCCTCCCTCTCGCCCAGGTGTCACAGGGCATACATGGAAGAACGGTAACTCCCCCTGCCCCACTGGGGCCGCTCCCAACATTCACTCGGGGCCTTCCTGCGGGGCAGCCAGGGAGAGGCCACACAGACCCCCTGGGAGCTCCCCGAGTACACGCTCGGAGGACGCAGGCCCATTACCCTCCTGAAGATTCTTCTGTCGAAATCAGCTCCACGATTTGTGAAACCTTATCCTGGTTCTACTGCCCCCGCGGCAGTGCAAAAGTAGGACGTCTCCATCCTAGGGCTGGAAAACTCTGGCAGACACAACGTTTTGTCCTAACCTCGGAAATAAGTCCCTGTGGGGGTCTCCCAGCAGACACCGCACCGCAGGCCCTTACGAGCCGGCTGTGCTATGACAATGCCCATGCGGCTGGCATGGGTTACCGGGGGAATGGACCCTCCCCACACAGGGGGCCACCAGGGCAAATAAAATCCAACAGGCCAGCTCTGAAGGCAGGGACCCAAGACCCTCTAGCTCTCCAAAAAGTGATAGCTGGTGTCTCTCCCCTACCGGAAATGTCACAGAGATGGCAAAGGAATAAAATGGGGGGGGGGACTGAGTCCTACTCAGAGCATGGCACAGAGACCCCAGGGATCCTTCAGACTCCACCCACTCCAGCCCTTCCAGAAGCCTCCATTGTGTCTGCTCACCACCTCTTCTTCGACTCCTGGCTTCATCCACATCCCTGCAGCCCCCAGCGGAGGCCTGGGTGAACACAGTCAACCTCTGCTCTCCTTGGGCTCCTCTCTGGGACAACAGGGACAACAGATGTCCAGGCTTGCAGCTCCCAGGTCCCAGGCTACTCTTCCCTGCTCCTGTCTAGCCAGAGGGCTCCCAAGGCACCAGCCCCTAGCTGGTCCCTAGAAGACATTGCTCAACTCTGACAGAGCCACGTGGGCCCAGACACAAGGAGGAGAGGTCATGGCCCTGACCATGAGGGACGGCCCTGTGGTGGGAATGGGCTGTAGCTCAGCCCCACTCTCTCATTCCTCCCTGGGCTAAGGACACATTCTGAGAGCAGCTCAGCCTGATGCAAGCGTCTAACTGAGCCATGGGGTATGGTGGAGAGGAGTCCTCAAACCTGAGTCATAAGCCTTCAGGTTCAAGAACTCTCCCGAGCAGACTGCAGACCCTGCAGTGGTGTCACCGTGGTCCCTGTTCTACCAGCAAAGCACCTGTGCCTGGCTGCAGATAGGCCGACCCTTGCCCTACTTGCAGGAGCAGTCTCATTGCCTGCCTCCCTAGCACTTCCACGGCCACGGCCAACCCAGAGTATCTGCACCGTCAAAAGGGAGGCTCCTTGCAAGCAGAGCACCGACCCCCCAGTACACAGATGGGCAGAGCATGTTCCTGATCCCCAGCTGAGCCGGCACACAGGGAAGGATGGCAGAAAGCCAAGACCTGGCTGCCAGCCAGGCCTAGGGTCCAGCCCAGCCTGGGGTTGTCCCTGCAATGGGACCTGGGTGAGTTACTTGGCTATTCTGAACCTCAGTCTCTGCACCCACGATATGGGAGTGACACTCCATTCTCAGGTCCTGCTGGGCTTGTGCTCAGCATGGAGGGAGCACTCAGCCAGAGTTCCACTGCCTGCCAGAGCATGGAGAGAACCTGCCGGGCCCTCTGCACAGCTCAGGGTGGGCCGTTTGCGCGTGGAGAGAATGCACGCAGAAAGCTGCAGGTGCCTTGTGGAGGCCAAACCTTTAGGAATGGGGCGATGCCTGTGGCAAGTCAGGGCCTTGACCCCTTAGGCCCCTGAAAACAGCCTCTGAGCTTTACTGAGCTGAGAGCAGCAGGTGTGGGGCACAGGCCTGAGGCGTGGGTGCCCGTTCCAGCTGGTGTGGGCACCTCTCAGTGTTTGTCCTCTGTGAAATGGAGGTCATAAAGTGCCCAGCTTCATATCACTGTCCCAAGCAACAGTCTCAGACCCAAATCACAGCTGAAGCGACTGCCCACACTGCACAGGGGATGTCTCAGGTTACAGCTCAGCCCAAGTGCGCCTGACTCACTGGTTCCACTGCCAAGGTGCGGCACCTGGTCAAGGCCAGCAGCAGCAGGGAACACGGGAGGGTGGCGCTCCTGCCCTGGGGACAGGGGAGCAGCAGGCTGACTAGAATCAGTCCCCAGCACCTGCCCCCTGCCTGCCGGCCGCAGTCAAGAGACAGAGCCTCGGATGAAAGAGAAGAGACAGGCAGAGTGGCAAGGCCAGAGAGAGGATGGACCAAGTGACAGCGGGAACGCGGGTGGGAAGGAGAAACGAACGTGAAAGGGAGGCAGAGACAGCACCTGGAGAGAAAGCCCAGGAAAGAAAAGGCAGCCAGAACAGCGAACCTGCGAGTGCCAGTGTCAACATTCGCAGCACCTCGGGCCTGGCCAGCGCTGCCAAGGCCTCCCAAGGCTGCCCCTCCCCCTCCCCCTCCCCCAGGCACCTCTCCTGCCTCCCAGTCCTGCTCTCAGCAAAACCTCCCCATTCCCACGCAGCTGGCCTAATCCACTTAGTCCCGAAAGCGGCTCTTTCCTCCAGCTGGGGAGGGGGGGGGGTGGAGCTTGCTCAGGTGCAGGGTGACTCCTGGTGAGTCCTCATAAAGGTCAATAAGGTGTCACCAAAGATGCACCCAGGCCACCCCAAAGGAGAGCATGGCCCTCTGGGAGTCCTACAGGCCGCTCGGACTGAAGCCTGCTCCCCACCGCACAGCCAAGCCTGGGCTGAGCAGCACCATAACAACCATGGTTTTGCACACGATTCCCAAGCCGGGTTGATGCTGTGGTGCAGCAGGTTAACGCCCTGGCCTGGAGCGCCAGCATCCCATATGGGCGCCAGTTTGAGACCCGGCTGCTCCACAACCAATCCAGCTCTCTGCTGTGGCCTGGGAGAGCAGTGGAGGATGGCCCAGATCCTTGGGCCCCTGCACCCATGTGGGAGACCCGGAAGAGGCTCCTGGCTTCAGATAGGCCCAGATCCGGCCGCTGTGGCCGATCAGGAGTAAACCCTCCCTCTTCTCTCTGTGTAGCTCTCTCTGACTTTTGGATAAATGAATAAATCTTTAAAAAAAAGATTCCCAAGCCACTTGGGAAGAAGACGGCAGGAAGGATTTTTAAGCTCAGAGTCCTGCTTTTCTCGCAGATGGCAGTGTCTCATCTGGGGCCACACGAGCTCTCCAAGAGACGGATCAAGGACAGCAGAATGAACGCCCTCCTGGGAAGCACCCAGGCCACTGTGTCGCCGCCCTGGAAGCAGCAGTCAGCTCTGGGGAAGCGCTTGGTGCACAGTCCTTCCCTCAGGTACGCCTGGCGTGCCGCCGCACCTGGAGAGGACCCGTCCTCAGCTCTTGCGCTGGCCATCACCCTTGAACACACGCAGGCGGCCATCAGGCTGGGATCAAGGAGGGCTCCGACTGCTGCTGCTACTCAAGTGCTCCCCGCCCCCACCCCACCCGATACCCCACAACATCCCACGGCCCAAGGAGAGAAAGACAAGGGATCCAAGTAGGAAAATCACTTCCCACGTTACAAAACTGCGATGCAATGTGACAGAGACCTCTGCTGTCATGGAGACCAGGCCCTCCCCCACGTGGCCTGCGCAGCAGCTCAGGTGACCCAGGAGCTCCTGCAGCACCCCTGGCAAGGGCGCTCCCCTGCAAGGCCCTCCACGGTTTCCAGGGCCTGTTGGGAACTTGACACCAGCCGTCAGGACATAAGTCTACACCTGGGGAAGTGGCACTCCACAGCAGGTGCCAAGTGTCTAAGCCAGGCTCGTTGTCACTCACACTGTGCTCTCTGCTGTCATCCACAGCCCTCTCACACCAGAGGTCTGGACTAGAGCTGGCAGCCTCTTCCAGGAAGGCTCCCCTGGCTGGCCCAGCCCAGTTTCCTCCCGCCCACTCACCAGTCTGACTTCCTGTCTGTGTTGCTCTGCGCTCTGCTGGGCTGGACTTGTGTGAGTCACGAGGCCCCAGCCAAGCCCCACAACCACAGCTGGTCCTCGTGTGCTGACCCTGTGGGGCCAGCCCCTGCCCATTCGCAGGCAGAGTTCCACACGGTGAGAACTGGACAGGTGTCAGCCAGCACTGGTGGCATCACTCGGGGCCCATCCTTCCAGGGGCCAAGTCCCAGAGTCCCTGCCGCACCCCTGCAGCCTTACATGAAGGGTGGAGTGACCTCAAAGCCGAAACCGACATCACACCGCCTACACTCCCGTCCTAGCGCTGCTGCCGCAAGCTGTGCACCTTGGGCACATCACCCATCTCTCTGAACCCCGGTGCCCTCGTCCAAAGACAGAAGAGCAAGAGTTGGGCGCGATGCCGCCTGCTGTACACTGGGGACAGGGTCTGCCACGTAGAATACTCCGGAAGGACAGCACCAGGGCCTGATCTCTGGCATCAGCTCCTGGATAGGATGCAGAAGACCCTGAAAGTACCTGCAGAGAGGATCCTGGGAGCAGGCTGTGCGCTCAGCTTCCAAGTCACCAGGGAGGCCAGCCAGGCACTGTAGGAAGCATCTCAGACAGCTAAGCTCTACCTAAAACTCCACCGTTTGCATTTCACAGGGTTTGATGCCCTCCTCAGGATCTTCTTGTGAAAAACAAACTGCCCACGCCTGGCAGCACAGAAGGCTCCCGCGGTGTGCCAGCCCTCGCACTCTGCAGATTCTTTCCTTGCAGGTGAGGGATGGCCTGGGGGAGAACCTGGAACGCTGTGAAACCACTCCTAGGGGCGCCACCACACAGAGCTGCCAGCCCCTCACCCACGCGCCCCTTGAGTGGCTGACTCAGTAGCAAGCACCCCGCAGCAGCTGATCAGACCGGTCTAGAAACGGGAGGGGAGGCGGCGGCAGCGGCTGCCACCTGGCCCCACACCCAGCTCAGAAGCACGGGTCTCAACAGGCCGGCCCCGCCCGTGGAGCCAGGGGCCCCGTGTCCCCCACCAAGGCAGGGCACGGCCTCCAGGGTCCAGGTTCTGGGTCCACTGCCCCCCTCTCTGCAACAGACTCATATTTTACCGTCCTCCTCATCCTGGCAGGAGACAGCCTCCCTATGTGTTTCGGGACGGCAGGTGGGGCAGAGAGGGTCCGTGAACAGGCATTGCCCTTCTCCCCACGCCCTCCGCAGGAGCTCTGTTGGAGGCAGAGGAGCTGTTAGATGCCTCTGGGAGCAGTGTTTCCCCACGGCCAGAACCTCTCTCCTGGGGAGGAGGAGAACCTGGGACGGTCCCGCTCCTACTGCTCCTTCCAAAGCTCAGAGGAGCCAATCAAGAGCGCCTAACGTAGGCAAGACCCTGAGTACAGATCTGAGCCAAAATGGGTTATTGTGGCTTTAGGGAGTTTTCCAAAAAGTTGCTCAAAAGCCAGGGACACTGGACAGCTTCCTGGAAGAGGTGGCACTGGGGCTGAATTTTGACAGATGGGAAGGATTCGGCAGTGCAGGAGCAAAGACATCACCTGGGGTAGAAAAGGCAGGTGGGCTGCACTGCAGAGGCCTCCAATGCCACTGCTGGAGGCTTGACATGTGTTCAGCCAAGTCCTCAAGCCCCGTGGGACCAGGGCTCCACTCCCCACCGTTCAGATGCTGCACTTCGGGGCATCACTGCAATGCCACGCCAAGGACACCACTCAGAGAAGCCTGGCTCACGGCAGTCGGCCGGCACCACGCGGACGTGAACCGCCCTGGGCAAGGCAGCCCCTGCAACCTCCCCCGATCCAGCCCAGCAGGCCAGGAGGAGGATGCTCACTGCAGGGGCTCCACCAGGGGGCATGCACATACGCCACCCTATCATTCACTCCCCTCGACAAAGAAGGGATGAAGATGACACCAGAGCCCAGCAGCCAGAGGAGAAGGGGCCCCAGGACTGCAGTCCGGAGAACAGGAGCAGAAAAGACGAGCCCATCTCTCCTCCTCTGTGCAGATCCCGTCTCCCCAAGGCTTTTCATTTAGACGTACTACATGCTCTGGTCACTTCTGCCTGCCGGGAAGCTGATGGCCACCGCAGGACAGACAGGGAGTGAAGAGGGCAGGGAATTCTGGCCTCTGATCTTCACGTATGTGAGAAGGTTTGGGGGGCAGAGTCATGGATGTGGTGGAGCTACTGCTGGGTGACACATCTGCAGGCCTGGCCCCTGAGCGGTAGCGCTGACAGGCGCCAGGAGGGGCTTAGGAGGGGGCATGAGCCAGAGGTGAGCAGGAAGCCCAGGGAGCGGGGACTCCTGGAAGACAGGCAGTCCCCCAGTTCCTAAGAGCAGGGCGGCAGGGGACACTTGCGGTGGAACAAAGGGTCAAAGAAGCACACGGTGGTCCGGGGAGGAGCCGCTGGGTGTGGGGGAGGCCGAGCTGGGGCAAGCGGGTGGGGTGATCGGAGCTGCGGGAAAGGGGAAGAGGCCCAGCTCCCTGGCCCTCACACAACAGCTACAGGGACGGCGACCACAGCTCTTCCTGTTTTAAGAGTGCCTGCTGCATTCCAGACTCTGCTCAGCACGGGCTGCCATCTCTGGCGACAGGGCTAGAAGACAAGCATGGAGTGAGGGGGACAAAGACAGACTGAACAAGTCCCAGTGACAAGAACAGTCCAGCCTGGTGATCTAGGTACAGCCCTGTAAAGTGAAAGACACAGAGCCCATGGCCTTCATCTAGGCAGAGCTAGGGCAGCTTGGTGGGGGTGGGAGGAGTTAATCAGAGAGAGAGAGAAGGCTGGGACCCATTCATGAGCTGCCTGAGCTCCCTGGGCCCAGGCCTGCCCCTGCACTGAAGACCCTGGATCCTGGCCATCCTGGCAGACGCGGAAGCTGCAGGTGGGACACCTCCTCTTGCCTCAGTCACCACTCACAGGCACAATGACTGTGCCAGTGATTGTTCTAGCCCCATCTTCGACGGCAGTGAGGGCTGCCTGCCTGGGCAGACACTTCTAGGTTGGTCAGGAAGGGGGCGTGGAGGACCAAGAACAGGAAGGTGCCCATGCCTGCCCAGTCCAGAAGAGGGAGAGCACTGGGGTCCTGCCCAGTCCAGAAGAGGGAGAGCACTGGGGTCCTGGACTTGAGAGGAGGTGCTGTGTAAGTCGCCGCATCAGAAGTGCCCCCAAGTGACCCATGAGCCAGGGCACCTGGGGGAAGGGGCGCTGCGTGGGCCTCCCACCACTCGAGTCTCACACCATCCCTGTCTCATTCACGGAAGAGCTCAGAGCTGGCTCAAACGGCCGAAGCGTTGGTTGCGAGGCTGTTCTCTGGCCTCAGCTAGCCCCTTACCCACCAGGCCCTCCAGCCAGCACAGGTGGAAGAGCTGCACGGAGCTGGGGAGGAAGAGGCCGACTCCACTCCTCATCCCCTTCCCCTACCTTTGCCTTAAAGGGCTCCCAGACTCTCCTGTCCGGGACTCCAAAAACACCCCCAGTCCCATTCCACTCTGAGTTAGCAAGCAGACGCTACACCTGGGGCCCCGCCCCTACAGCCCAGCCCAGATCTTCCTCCAGCCCCACCTGCTTGGTCCCTCGCAGGGTCCCCCGGGGATATGACCTCTACAAGCCCTAGTGGCCCTGGAAAAGGCAGAGAGCTGGGCCCAGGTCCCCGCTCGGGTACTTGCAGATCCTGTGCCTCAAACAAGTCCTGCAGCCTCTCCAGGCCAGCATCGGGCCCCGCACAAGTCCTCCGCCCACGTCATCTGCCTTCAAGCTCACATCAGCTACTCATCTTTTCCTCTGAACACAGGCAGAAATTTGGCTTTAAGAATCCAGGATATTGTCCAAGGTCACAGAGTTGGCAAATACAGGGCAGAGACTATACAGCACATCAGTAGGGCTCTGCACTGGGCCTCATAATGGCAACTTGTAAAATGGGAACATCCCTGGCTGCACTTGTGGCTTCAGAAACCGCTCTCACTGCCACGATCCACTCCATCCAGGTAGCCACTGGCACAGGCTGCAGGTGAGTAAAGTTCTCTGAGATAACAGATTCAAGGAATCCTGGGTATTGGGGCAGGGTCCTGGGCCTTGAACTGTGTACCTGAGGCCAGAATCAGGTAGCCAGATCAGCCACTCCAAAAACCATCCCCTGATCCCACCTGTGTCAGAGTGCCAGGCCCCATGGCTGGATGGGTGGCCCACCTTCTGGCCAGGAAGCAGGGTGGGTGGGGTTTGGAGCAGGGCCTGCCCCTTCCTACATGGGGACAGTGACTCATCAGGAGCAGCCTCCCGCCCACAGGTGCAATCGGCAATGCCCTGCACTAGGAGGCTCCCTTCACTCCAGCCGGGACAGGCAGGGGCTGCGGGGAGGAAGCAGCCCCACCCCCCTCAGAGGAGCTCCAGATGGAAGTGGAAGGGGCAACCCAGCCTAACCCTCTGCCTGAATACAGTGACCCGGCCAGAACCACAGAGCGGGGAGCTACTCCTCCCCTGCTTCCGGGTACCACGGCTCTGCCCATCTGGCTCCACCCCTTTCTCACTTAGCCAGGCTAAGCCTCAGTTTCCCCATCAGTAAAGCAGGGAAGGTCATCGGCCTGACCTTATAGCGGACTCTGGGGACAGGACGCTAAGCACAGGAGGCTTGGCTGGGGCCCTGGCCCTAGCAGTGCCCCCCACAGGCCTCTCTGACAGGCCCTCCAGGTCACCCCGGGGCTCAGGGAGCGGTCACTGACCTTCAGGGCACACTTCTGCCCCGTTCGCCGATGGAAGCACTCTAGCACCTTGCCGTTCACACCCAGGCCCAGCACCTGCTTGGACAACTGGTAGTCATCCGTCACCGCGTACTTCTTGGGTTCCCGCCGTCCCCCGTGGGCCGGAGCCCCGCCCAGGCCGGGTCCGCCGGGCGCACCTGGCGGGGGCGCAGGACCCCCCTGCTCCTCTGCGGTTTCGACTTCCATGGCCCCCGCGGGGCGCTCAGAGGCGGCCCCAGCCTGGCCCGTCCAGCGGCACCTGAGGGAAGGGGGAAGAGTGAGTCCCGCCCACGCTCTCCCAACACACCCCAGCCCTGGAGCCCCTAAGCCGGGCAAAGGCGGCAGGCGGGGGACAGGCTGGGGACGCAGGGCACTCGGCCTGGGAGCATCGGCGTGCGGCAGGGGGCGGTGGTCGCGCCGCCGGGCTCCTCAGTCCCGCCGGGGCACGTGTCAGGAAAAGAAGGGGCCGGGCGGCCGAAGTGGCCGCGAGGTCCCGGGAGCGAGCCGCGGAGGCACTCAGGCTAGTCGTACCTGGCGAGGGCGTGCCTGCTGGGGGGTGCACCTGGCGGCTGCTCCGGCGAGGGGCAGAGGCAGCGGTCGGCCGAGGGGCGCCCTGGGCCGAGAGTCGCGCCGCCGGCGACCCACGTGACCCCCTCCCCGCGCGTCATCCCGACTTGGGGCCCCGCTAGGTCAGCCTTAAAGGGCCAGGCAGGCCGGGGCTGGGCGCGGCGGGGCGGGAGTCCCCGGGCGAGCCCCGCCCCGGAGCCGGGACAAAAGCGAGGGCGTGGCTTCCCGTGGAGGGCGGCCACCTCCTCGGGACGTCCAGGAAGAACTTCGCACGTGCGCTTCCAGCTGTGCTGGCCGCCGCGGCTGCCCGAGACCCAGGAAGGGCCGGTGCCGGACGTCTCGTTTCTCTCTCGGGCCGGTGCTTCCTCTGCACACCGCCAGGCGGCCTCCAGCAGGGCCCGGCCGCTTCCGCCCTCCTTGGCGGGCAGGCGGCGGGCGCGCCCAGCTCCCCAGGCTCCACCAAGCGCCGGCGAAGTGGCGGGCAGCGCCTGGTTGTTTCGTTCGTCCTAGGTGCCCCCCCCCCCCGCTCTGGCGACCCTCCCCTTCCGTACCCTTGGCTCCTGGCCCACCTCGGTCGATGGCCTTTGGGGACAGTAAATCCTGGTTTACCATCTGCTCAGACCCACAGCCTTTCACCCCTGCTCGCCGCCCCCTCCTCCGTGAGAGATTTCTCTGCTAGCCCTGCAGCGTTCCGATCCCGGCTTAAACTACCTGGCCTGTTGTGAGCAGGTGTTCTCAACACAGACCAACGCTCATTTTACAAAGGAAACTAAAGCCCCCGGAGGAAAAAATATCTTGTCTAGAGCCCCAGGGAGCCGGGCTGTGGTTGTCTCTTGGTACAGGACCTCCCACCCCAATCCCCAAACTGGACGAGAACCCGAGGGAGGAGACGCGCTCGGCACAGGGTCTTTGCGCGGGCCTCTGCCGCCATCTACAGGCCATTCTCAGGACTGCACGCACTGCAACTTCTACCCAAAGGTGTCTGTCTCCTGTCCTCGACCAGCTTTAGAAATGCGAATCCACGGGCGCCTTCCTCCCTGCCCTCCGCCCAACACACACGCTGACACACTCTGACCGGGCTGTGAGTGGGAACCTGGTGCCCTTCTGCCTAGGTAACCGCCTCCCCTGTGCCTGATGACCCCTCTGAGTGTGGGGATGAGCAAGTGAGTGAAGAGCAGCCGCTGCTGGTGGGTAGCCACGGTGTGCAGGGTTGATGGCCCTGCCGGTCCCCGCAGGCAACCTCCAAGCCAGCAGCGTTCTGTGAAGCCAGGGACCCTAGGCAGTAGCCTCAGCTGACCACACTGAACCCTGCTTGCAGACCAGAGGCTCTGCTGAGACCCTCCGTGAATCCACTGAGACCAGAGCAGGGAGGACAGACCTGAAATCAGCAGCTTTCCTGACAGTGCCCCCATTCCAAACCCCAAGTACAACGTCGGGGCCAGGCTCTTACCCTCAAACCATGGGCTCCCCGCCTGATCCCTGCCTCCACACACACATCTACACATGCAGGCATGCACACATATGCTCACACGTGGACACAACACACCCACGCACACATGCATACACTCTCACTTGCATTTATGCCTAGCTGTCCCCAGCATTAGTGTCCCTTTGCCCTGCCTGAGAATCAGATCTAGATTCCACGGCTCTGGGGGAAACCCTGTGACCCAAACATTCATACTGCTGGGGGGCTGGAGAAGGCTCTGCCCTTTGGAGACAGCTGGCTGGAGTCCAGCGAACGTGAGGCTAGAGTCCCACAGGTGATGAGCTCGGGAGCTGAGGGTGGAGGCTGTTTCCCTCTCTCAGCCAAGAACATCTCAGAGCACGCTCAGAGATGTCTTCTTTCTTTAAAGCAGAATTAGATTACAACTGCTCTTGAGACTGTATAATTGTATTGCTAAGCTAGTCTCTTTTTTATTAAAATGTGTAATCACATAAGTAAAACTTGCTGGGCGTGATCAACTCAAACTGCACAGAAATGTAAAAAGTAAACAGTGCCGACAGATGCCCCTCTGCGCACAGTCCTCACGGGGGTCCATCACAGATGGCTGTTTTGCAGCATCCACCTGCATCACTGACACTCAGATGTGGCGTCCCCTCATGCTCACGTCCCAGCAACCCCTGCCACACCCACCTTCCCAATGGTGGAAGAGTCTGTCCGTGGACAACTGGGCCTGGGCAAAGGAGGGGTCGTGGTGGCAGATCCCACCACCGGGCCTCCACGATGACTGTGTGTCCATGGGGACGAAGAGCAAGGTGTTTGGAAGAGCTTGTAGTGACAAAGGAGTCCAGAAAGTGAGCCCCAGAATGAGGGGCTGAATCCCCCCATGCATCCACGTGGACTGCCCTTCAGAGAAGGCGGGCTGCACTGGCAGGAGGACAGAGACCAGATGCGGAAGGCATTGCTGTGCAGAGGGGTCCTCCTGGAAGAGACCATCTGTGGAGGTTCCGCTGCTGAGGCCACCAGAGGGAGTGCCACAGGGTGGCAGTGCAGGCCCAGCAGTCAGAGTGGGAGCTCCCGGGGCACAGGTGGGGCAGAAGAGGTGACAAGGATCCAGTAGGAGAGGCGCACAGGACCGGCGGGCGGGCAGCTAAGGCAGAAGAGGAGCACGCTGTTCCTAGCAGGCAGGTGTCAAAGTCACAAAACATGGATGGAGGCCAAAGCCCCTGGCACCCTTTGGTTTACCCTCGGCCCCCTGGAGAGGATGTTTTCAAGGGGACACCTTTGGTGCTCCAACACTGACTGGTCACGCCCAGGGAAGCTTCATGGAAGACCCCAAAGCTGACACCTAAAGGATACCTGGGAGCAGGGACGTCACGGACACCTGGAGAGGAAGTCTGGGGTGGGGGGGGGGTCGCTTAATGCCACCCCACTACTCAGTAGCCGTGAGATCCAGGGTACACTGTACTCTCTCTGAGCCTCAGTTCCCTTGCTTGTACCTGCGACAATGAAGTGAGACTGGCATGGAAAGTGTGTTCAGTGAAGCGGTCACAGAGAGGGGACGCTGGAGTCCCAGGGTGGAGCTGGGGATCTGGCCCATAAAGACCCAGGTTCAAACCCACGGCTCTGCTGCACAGCAAGTGTGGAGTGCCTTTGACTTCATAGTCGTGGGGCAGCGGACCGTTCCCACTGCAGAGGGAGGGCCCCACTCCGGGGGTGAGGCATCCATCCCACCACACCCTTGGCTTCCCATCAGCGATGAGAACTAGGTCCCCTAGAGTAACTTCTCATCTTCATCATTTTTTTTCCCGTTTCACAGGGTTTTGTGGTAAGGTCCCATTTGTCCTCTGCCCCAGCCTGGACAGGACAAGCTGAGCCCTGTCTGCCCGGGGAAAGCCCGGACACTGCCACTCAGGCCTCTAACTACTGCCCGGGGCTGTCATCCCTGCCCTGCACATCACAGCTCACCTCCTTCCAAGGAGACCTGAGGGCACACACTGGGCACGGGGCCAGGGAGCCAACCTAGCCCACTCCAAGTCCCATCCCTTCCCAGTCCTGGTTCTAGAGGTTGGGGGAGGCCTGCACAGACCCCACAGTGCCTTAGAGTACTCCCCAGTAAACTAAAAATGCAGGAGGGGGTCAGGGTGTGAGCTAGGGTCAAGCTCTGGCTCTGTCTTTTCCTAGCAACCCACTTCATCTCGCCAGGAACAGGCAAGGGAATCTGATTCCGGCCCGATCATCTCATCTGCACAATGGTGGCGGTACCAGCTGTCCAAGGATCCAATGTCGCCAGCACCGTGGGGAGTCAGCTGTCCCAGCTCCACCCCCTGCCTCTGTCACCAACTCCCAGATGATCTCCGGAGCTCAGGAGCTCCTGGTCTCTCTCCCAGCACCTTTTGTGGCTCACCAAAGCCGCCTGGGCGCAGAGGCTCCTCTCCTGCCTCAGCAGAGGCCAAACGCAGAGCCGAGCCTACACGGCCCCGCCGAATACAAAGGGCTGGGATGTGCCTCCTCCAGAGTTCTTGCCTGGATCTTTCTGGTTTCGGTGGTCGCAGGCTCGACCCCAGCTGACCTGCCTATTTCTGGGGCCATCGTCTGATCCCGCTGCCCCCTCTGCGTCTCTCTCCAGACCCCACCATGGGCCACCCACCTACCCCTACGACACCCACACCCGGAGTACAGACGTGGCCCAACTGGAGGCGCTTGCACAACCCCACAGACCGCCTGGAAGTTGATGCCAGCAAGTAGGACTGGCCCACGACCCCGCCCAGAGCTGTCACTTGTTCGACTGCAAGATAAGGGAGTCCAAACCCAGAGAGGGGGAAAGCAGGCTCTGGGAACCCGAGCTTCGGCCGCTCCTTAACTTCCCCCACCGGGTCTTTCCTACGGCTCTCTTGGTCCCGCCCTCTCGGCTACGTCAGTCCCGGCTGTGCGCGCTACAATTGGCTCGCGCGGGCCACTCGGCTCCGCCCCTGCTCTGCTATTGGTCACCTCGCGGGGCCCCGCCCCGTTTTCCTGGAAAGTTCTTGGAAATTAGTCAAAGGTGTTTCCTTTCGCAGCGCCCGGCACCGGATACCCGTCCCGGCGGCCCCCTCCCCACTTTGCGCCCTTCCCCCACCTTCCGGGCCCCACCGCACAGCCTGCGGTTCTAGGAAGAGGGCGCTTCCGGGAAGGGCTGGGGCTCGGCGGACAAAAGATTAGGAGGCGGCTCGCCCCGCCCCACGCGCCTGGCCCTCCCCCGGCGCCCTCCCGGGCCGTCTGCTCCGCCGCCGCTCAGTCTCCTGCCCGCCGCCGTCTACCCGGGAGCTGCCCCGCGGGCTCGCTCCGCGCCCACTGGCTCCCGCCCGCGCTACCGCCCCGCGGAGCCCTTCCCAAGCCGCCGCTCCGCCACCGCCGCCGGGACATGGTCCTCTGCGTTGAGGGGTAAGCGCGGCTTTCCGTCTCCGCCCGGCGTGTGCGTCGGGTCGCCGGATCGCGCGGGCCTAGAGCCAGCTGCCGGGCACTGGGAGGCCCAGGCGGGGCAGAAGGTGGCCGAGTGCGGCGCTTGTCGGGATCGCGACCTCCCACCCCACCCCTATGCTCACACAGTGGTGGGAAACGGAGGGGCCGGCTGGCGACCGAGGAGTACAGTGGGCTCAGCCTGGGTTCTCAGACGGCAGGGTCCCCCCAAGACGTGGCTTCCCAACGCAGACCAGGGCCCAGAGCGCCCTAGTCCTGCCAGCCCAGAGCCCTGCCCACTGTGCCTAAGTGTCCCCTCCCTGCCGCGAAACTGTCAATTCTTGGGGGAGCCAGCGTGAGATCCTTGCCGCAGGCTGGCTCCTGAGAACAAGCGGCTCTTTGGAGAGCCTGGGTTTGGCTTGGTCTTGCCTGGGGCTCCCCTGCAATTGCTTCACCCCTCCTCTCTGCTCAGTTTGGGATCCCAGTGTGAGAATGACCTTGGCTTCTACTTCCCTTCTCCAGGTTTCTCATAGACTTGGGGCGGGGGACGATAGAGGGGATGCTGATAGGACAGAGTCTTGGGCTGGCCTGTGCCCTCTTCACACACCCACTTGCCTGACCCTCAGCATCCCCTTTTAGCCAAAGGGCTGGGTGCTCTCCACACTGAGCTCAGGAGGCTTCAAGGAGAGGGGGCGGCTCCACTGGGTGTCCCACACCCAAGGGTGAGCAGAGTGGCCCAGTAACTGCTGTTATCAGAACTGGCATGTTGCCAAGTAAGGATGAGAGGTGGCACCAGGCTGAAGTGCCCCTTGCTCTGAGCAGCCCTCATTCCAGGGAAGGGGTGTGGAGGTGCCACGAACTCTGCTTCTCCCTGGCTGCCTGGGTGTGTTCCTTCCTCCCTGCTGGACTCTGGGGCTGCTGAACACCTCCCCCAACCACTGCCTTCCTCCTCAGGAGCCCCCTAGCCCCAACCCTGGGGTCCCACAGCCCCTTTCCCTTCCCCCTAGCTGAGGCCCCCCTTGTAAACCTCAGCACCAGTATTGGATGTCAGCAAGATTTTTAACATTCTCTCTCTCTCTCTCTCTCACACACACACACACACCCACACACAGCTACAGGACAGCTAGTGCCCTCCTGGGGTGGAGAGCAGCTGGGGAACCCCCCATCCCTGGGCTGGGTTCACCCCTCTGGCATGTGTCCCTAGGCAGGACTCACTGGCTGGATTCTACAGCAGGCACACACATGTACCTGGAACACACCAACCACTGCCCCCGCCTTGATGATGACACAGCCATGGACACACCCAGATACACAGTGGTTCACCAGAAGCCTTTGGTGAACAGCCATTCACACACTCAGACAACACACCGGCCCCAGAGGTTCCCACACCCACACAGGGGACTTTTTTCAGAGGCCCTGCTGAGCTGTCTGAACATGGCTACCCCCAGAGGCTGCAGCCCAAGCAGTTAGCCACCTACCATGTTCTCAGACCACAGGAGCCTGGGCCAAGCTCTGGGCTCCAGGTGGGTCACCTCAAAACTCGGCCTGTGGGGCCAGTATGCAGCCCAGCAGTTGAAACATCAGTTGGGATGTTCACATCCCACATCAGAATACCAGGGTTTGATCTCTGGCTATGGCTCCTGATTCCAGCTTCCTGCTGATACAGGTCTTGGGAGGCAGCAGTGCTGGCCTAAGTTAGTTGAACTGGGTTCCTGCCACCCACAGGAGAGTCCTGAATAGTGTTCCTGGCTCCTGGCTTTGGCCTTGGCCCAGCCCTGGCTGTTGTGAGCATTTAGGGAGTGAGCCAGCATATGGACCCTCTGTCTTTGTTTCTGCTTCTCAAGTAATTTGATTTTTATGCTGAGAAGTGATTCAGATAAATTAATGTTTAAAAATCCAGCCTCTGGCCCCCTGAGCAGTATCCCAGAGCTCTCAGCACAGCCAGGGCGGGTGTGGAAAAGTCCTCTGCAGGCTGTACGGGCCAGAGTCAGCAGGCCCCTCCTCCCTGTGAGCGATCACAGGGCTGTGATTTGGGAGCACCTTCTCAGGGTCACCTGTAATCTCCATGGTCAGGTCTGGCTCCGCCTGCCTGCTGCCCCACAGGCAGTACTGGCAGTTTATCCGTGCTGTTTCGGTGCCTGCAGGGCTTCCCTCCAGCCCTTCCTTCTGGGCTGATTATCTAGGGGTCCTGAGGCCCGGCAGGGGCTAGGCCCCGGCCTGGGATGTATTTCCCTCCCTCGGAAAGCAGGACCTATCCCTGCAACACTTGCAGGTGGTCACCGTGCTGGTGGGCTTCCCCGAGGAGGAGACAGCTGCTGCTCAGATTTTGGAAAGCTTGGCTTCTCCAGCCCTAGCCATCTAAGATGTGGAGCTGCCGAGCCCCTGAACTGAGCTGGGGGACCCAGCTGGGCTGGGTACGAATGCCTGGTGAGGAGCAAGCTGTGTACAAGGTCAGGGAGCCTGGGAGGGCTGGAGTGGGGGTTGAGTACCCTGCCCTTTGGTGCGAGTTCATATGTATGGGAGGTGAGACTCGGAGGCACCTTTAGAGGCCACCCCCCTCCCCCCCAGGCCTCAGTTGGGACAAGCAGGAGCCAGGCTGGGAGCTGTACCTGTAGGCTAGAGGGTTCTCGAGTCTCTAAGGCATCTTGTCCTGGGTGCCTCCAGCAGACACCAGGCCATGGTGGGCAGAGTGTGGCCTCGGGCCTCCTGCTGTAATTCTGGGGCCGTCCCAGAGGACTCCCTGCAGGCCCGTCCTATGGCTCAGCCAGGACTCATGCTATTTAATCAGCCTCCCTCGGCCAGGAGGGCAGCGTGAAGTACTTCTGGTGATCCCGGTCAGCATGTCCAGGGCATTGGAAGTACCTGTAGGGAATAAGCTGTGGTCTAATTTGATACAAAATAGAGGGAGATTAATTAGTGTTTTAATAGGTTCAGGGGAGGGGCCCGTACTGTGGCATAGTGGGTAAAGCCGCTGCCTTCAGTGCTGGCCTCCCATATGGATGCTGGTTCAAGTCCCAGCTGCTCCTCTTCCAATCCAGCTCTCTGCTATGGCCTGGGAAAGCAGTAGAAGATGGCCCAAGTCCTTAGGCCCCTGCACCCAAGTGGGAGACCCAGAGGAAGCTCCTGGCTCTTGGCTTCGGATCAGCGCAGCTCCAGCCATTGTGGCCACCTGGGGAGTGAACCAGCGGATGGAAGACCTCTCTCTCTGCCTCTCTGTAACTCTGCCTTTCAAATAAATAAATAAATCTTTTTTAAAAATAATAGATGCAGAGGAGCTGAGAGTGCTGGCCACAGGAGTGCAGCTGGTCTGCAGCCCTAGGGATCTCTGGACATGGGGCAGCATGGGGCCTCCACTCATTGCTGCCGTTTCCTTCTAGACCTTGTCCTTTGCTGGCTGTGGAGCAGATCGGGCAGCGGCCCCTGTGGGCCCGGTCCCTGGAGCTGCCCGGACCAGCCATGCAGCCCTTACCTGCTGTGGCCTTCCTGGAGGAGGTGGCAGAGGAGACCCCAGCCCAGCCAGAGAGTGAATCAAAGGTGCTGGACCCTGAGGAGGATCTGATGTGCATAGCCAAGACTTTCTCCTACCTTCGGGAATCTGGTGAGTCGCCAGCGAGGCAGGCCAGTCCTGGGAGGTCTGGGAGGGGCGTGAAGCTGTGCCTGTTGAGGCTGACTTGGGAGGCATGGCCCTCCCCAGGAATGTGTGATGGGAGGGGTAAAGTGCACTCCAGGGAAGTGTAAAGGAGGAGGGGCTGGTACCCCAGCTAGTTTCTCCCATGACCAGGCCCTCTTCCTCCTCTCCACTTGCCCAGGCTGGTATTGGGGTTCCATTACGGCCAGTGAGGCCCGGCAACACCTGCAGAAGATGCCAGAGGGCACGTTCCTAGTTCGAGACAGCACCCACCCCAGTTACCTGTTCACGCTGTCAGTCAAGACCACCCGCGGCCCCACCAACGTGCGCATTGAGTATGCCGACTCCAGCTTCCGCCTGGACTCGAACTGCTTGTCCAGGCCACGCATCCTGGCCTTCCCAGACGTGGTCAGCCTTGTGCAGCACTACGTGGCCTCCTGTGCTGCTGACACTCGAAGTGACAGCCCTGATCCTGCTCCCGGCCCAGCCCTGCCTGTCCCCAAGGAAGATACGCCCGGTGACCCTGCGCTGCCTGCCCCCGTGGCCACTGCCGTGCACCTGAAACTGGTGCAGCCCTTTGTGCGCAGAAGCAGCGCCCGCAGCCTGCAGCACCTCTGCCGCCTTGTCATCAACCGCCTGGTGACCGACGTGGACTGCCTGCCACTGCCCCAGCGCATGGCTGACTACCTCCGACAGTACCCCTTCCGGCTCTGACTGAGCCCACACCTGCCCCACCCCACCTGGCCACAACGCTGGAGGGGACACTGGCCCCAGCTGGTCTTGGGTTCCTGCTGTCCCTTCTCCAGTCTCCCCGGTACCTGTGTGCATCTGGCAGCTACACCAGGAAGAGCCAGCAGGGAGCAAGCCAGGGGCTAGGGTGGGGGGAGGTGTCACACAGCTTGGAGGCCGGCATCCCCAGGCCCCTGTGGCTCCACTGTGGTGAGCCTTGTGTCAGAGGAGAGAGGCAGGCAGGACCTGTCTCACCCTGTGGACCAGGCCCAGGCCCCCACTCACTGGCCTGCCCCAGCCACCTGAACTGTGCAGACTTGTCCAGCCCTGGTTTCTCAATCCACAGGCTGGGGCAGGCCCCTACTGACCTCCAGCCTCTGCTTCTGGGAGGGCAGTGGGAGTGACAGTCCCCCTTGTCGGGGAGTGGGCCAGGCTGAGGGGCTGCACAATTCAACAGTATTTATTTATTTATTCTCCATGGGGGTGGTCTCAGGGTTGAGCCACCCTGCCTCTCTGCCCTGAGCCCTAGGTGGTCCAGAGACCCCAGCTCCATGCCAGCTTCCTGGTTCTTCCCCGCAGACAAGGCCCCTCCTGAGACATGTCCTGGGTGTCCTGGCACTGACTCACCTGTGAATGTGTCCTCTCCCTCTCGCCCCAGCCCTGTCTTGGGAGGGTGGGCATGTGGGAAACGGAGCCAGGGCCTCGGTCCCCAGCAGAGCCCTGGCTCACCCCCGGGCAGGGCAGAGCCCTGTCTGCACAGAGCTGGTCTCCTGTGGCGCAGGCCCTGTGCGGGTGTGGGTGTTGTGTCGGGAAGTAGGGTGCTGGTGTGAGGGCTGTGCTGCTGCACCTGCTTTGTGCTCAGGAGAGAGGGAGAGAAATACGCAACTGATGAGACTTTATAAAATAATTATCATGACACAAAAACCAGTTTAGTGATCTTTTTTTCTTCCACTGATTTTTCTGTAATGACAATAAACTTGTACCTTTCATTTATGGAGCCCTCGGGGGCCTCTTTGAAATTCTGTCCGTGGCTTTTCCCCTTTGATCCTGTTATCCTGACCCCGTTTTACCTCTGGGCTAGCCAAGGCCCAGAGACTTACTGTGGCTGAGCAGTCCCTGCTGGGGGGGTCAGGGGTGCGGGACACAGGAGCAGCCCTTCTCTCACCTCTTCTTGTTCCCCGTGAGGAATGGGAGGCAGAGGTGAAAGCCAGCTGGATCACTGCCCAGGCCCCTGCCAAGTGGGGGTGGGGTGGGGTGCCAGAAGGGCACCAGACCCAGGTGTGTAAACAAGGGAATGCCAGTTCAGAGGGCCAGCGGGGCGAGTGCTGTGGTCCACTCCTGGGGACAGAGTCTCTTGAGTTGAGCAAACTAACAGCAAAGGCAGGGCCAGTGAGGGTGAAGGTGCTGAGGCATGACTGGGAACCTCGTATTCCCGACGCCAGGAGGCCTGGGGAGGGCTCGTTCTGTGCAGGGGTGCAGTTGAGTTGGGGATGGTGGCCAGAGAGCTGATAGGTTCTGGCCACAGATGGGGATGGTAGGGCTGGGGGACCCTATCCTCCCACTCAGGGTCCTGCACCTGACGCCTGCCCCCTCCCTCCAGTTAATGGCCTGACTCTGGGACACACTCACTGATAGGCTCCCGCTGGGTCCTGTATTGTGTTGAACTTCTGCAGGAAAGCACCCGTGGGCCTGGTTCATAGCTCCTCAACCTTCCTTCAGAGACACTTTATAAAAAAAAAAAAAAAAAAAGATTTTATTTAACTATTTGAGAGGTAGAGTTACAGACAGAGAGCAAGGCCTTCCAGCTGCTGGTTCACTCTCCAGATGGCCACATCGGCAGGAGCTGAGCCGATCCAAAGCCAGGAGCCAGGAGCCTCTTCTGGGTCTCCCACGTGGGTACAGGGGCCGAAGCACTTGGGCCATCTTCTACTGTTTTCCCCGGCCATAAAAGAAAGCTAGATGGGAAGAGGAGCAGCCGGAACTTGAACTGGTGCCCATATGGGATGCCAGCGCCACAGGCGGAGGCTTAGCCCAGCGCCGGCCTCCGGAGACACTTCTCACCATGCTGCCTCCCAAGCTGCCGACGAGAAGCAGCAGCTGCTGGTGGGCTGAGCGCTGGAAGAGCTGAGGAGCACTGTGCTGGTGACAGGAGAAGGCAGGAAAGGAACAACAGCAGGACTCCAGAGGCCTAGGCCTGAGGCCGTGAGGATGGTTGTGCAAAGAAAGGGAATGCCACTGGGTAAGAGTGAGCAGGAGACTGGTGTGGGAGGGCTGCCCTTCCTGGTGTGGTGCCCAGGCCAAGATGTCCAGCCTGGCACCGTCCCTGCTGCTGGTGGCAGCCTGGGCCCTTGGCTGGCTGTGGGGCCTGGCACTCTACCCCCTGGGGTTACCGTGACCCTGCCAGGGCTGTCTACAGCTCCCTACTCCTTCGTCCTGAATCAGCTCCTTGGTGGCTCCCTGAGGTGACCCCTCTGTGTGCTCCACTCCTAGATTTGAGTGTCCTAGTGGCCAGGTAGTGGACCCAGAGGGGCCAGAGGCAGGCTGTCCCCACTGGGTGCTATGGCCTGGTCAGAAGGCTGCCATGGCAAGAGGTAGCAAGGAAATACCTCGCCGTACACAGGGGACATCACGTGGTGCATGCCAGGCACTCACCACACCGAGTGTGGGCTCCAAATCCTACCACGCTCCGCAGAGGAACCCGAGGCTCAGAGGGGCAAGAGGTTGGCTGTGGTCACCTAGTAAGCGGGACAGAAAGCAGAGCTCACCCTGAGGGTTTCTGACTGCCGCCCACCCCAGGGTCCCTATGGGAGGTGGAAGGAGCGGGCGCCAGGGAGATGGCTTCCGGCAAGGTGCTTTTGGATGCTGGTTTTCCTTTCCCTCTCCCTGCCTGCTGAGAACTCTGGAGCCAATGGCCTGGTCAGTGGGGTCCCAGCCCCTCACCTCTGCTCTAGCTCAAGCCAGGGCCCGGCTCTGTCCTGGAGAGAGGCTGCATGCTCCATCTGACTTCTGACATTTTCCCAGTTAGTGATGCCTGCCTGGAACAGGGGCAGTGGCAGCTCTGCCCAGGCCCAAGTCAGAGACCCAGTCTAACAAAGGTGAAAATCCTCTGGCCAACATGTTTCCCCCCGGGGGATCCCTGACTAGAAAAAGGGGTACCCCCTGCTAGCACTACCTGGGTGCATGGGACCCAGCACAACACATAGACAACAACAGACCTTTGACCGCGCTCCTCAGACACCAAATGGGCCAGACTCCCTCTGGAAACACGTCAGGGAACAAGGCAGACAGTCCCCAGCCTCATGGGGCTCAGGGGCCAGTGCAAGAGACAGTAAACAAGGGGACAAATGAGTACACAGGACAACCAAAGCAGGGGGTGGGGCAAGCCCTGGAGCAGGTGGCCCTGAGCCAAGGGACCCAGGCATAGAGTAGGAGCTGCCCTGCAGGTGACTTGGGGAAGGGTCCTAGCTGAAGTTGACCACCAGTGCATCCACAGTAGCTGCTCAGAAGGGTGGGCAGGACAGGGGCACCCCTGCAGAGTTTAGCCAGGGAGAGCCGTGACCTGATGCCCATTCCTAAGGGACATCTGGTCAGCTGGGGGGAACGGTTACATGAGGACATGGAGGCAGATGGCCAGAGAGTTGTGAGGTACAGGGTTGGGAGGGTTATTGTGAAGTGAGCAGCAGAGGAGCTGAGAGTCACAGCTTTGGGGCCCTGGTGGGGCTTGTGCTCCCAGGGTTTGTCCCCATGTACAGCTGAGGGTGAGGCTCAGAGAGGTAGGTGGCAGCTTGCTCAGAGCCACACAGCTTACAAGAGGCAGAGCCAGGCCCAGATCTTGTTTGTTGTAACCACAGCTCTCTCTGCCTCCACAGACTGTTTCGCTAAACCTTCGGCACAGCATGCACAGGGTTCGGGGGCCACGTGGAGGGGTGGGGAGGGTCAGGGGGAGCTTTCTGGAAAAGGGGGCTGGGCTCTGCAGGTTTCCACCAGGCCAAGGGCAGGGGGATTGGAGTTGGATCCTAGGTGGAGTCCTGCGCTGTGTGGCTGCTCACAGGCAGGGAGTGACAGGGTGAGGGGCCTGAAGCCTTCTTAGGGGCTGTGCACAGAGCTTCTGGGCCTTAGGGACCTCCCCAACGCCCTCCTGCTCCAGGAGAGGCAGAGCCTAGACAGGCCTACGCAGCCCTTTCACCCCGACCTGTTAGACCAGTTTCAATGTAAAAGATTTGAGCTGCACCAGGAATTTAAGTCTCTCCCCAGCCGGCCTGGAAACAGCAGGGGTCACTCCATGGGGCTCCCCCTGTCTACCAAGTCCCTGGAGGCTGCCTTCTACCCCAAATGGGAGCCACAGGGTGGCTGGAAGGTGATTGGGCTGGCTTTGGGGGATGCAGAGTGGAGGCTGATGCTCATCTGAGCAGGAGAAGGACAGGCCCAGGGCAGGGGGAACCTCTTGGTTCCTCCAGGGCTTCTGCTCAGTGGAAAGACAGTTGCTCCCATGACCTAGACCTGGTGGAAATACACGGGGCCCAGAGCACAGCGGGCAGCTATGGAAAGCTGAGGAAACTTGGGGTTGCCACAACTCCAGGACTGTTCCACCCACTCAGTCCCCACTGCCAATGAATACACTGGTACCAATGATGCCCTGATGGTGTGGCCAGAGGGGGAATGGTATCCCGGGGCAGAGCCCTGCTCCGGGGACCCTCCCCGCACCCGTGACCAAAGCTGCCTCCTCCCTGAGCACTTCTAAGCTCCCCGCTCCCATCAGCCCTGCCTCCAAGCACACCCCAGTGTGTGTGTGTGTGTGTGTGCACCTGCAGGTGTGTTGAGTGTGTTAACCTTTCCACTTGGCCAGCATTCCTCTGTTTCTCTCAGCTTCTACCAGGGGATGTGGTAGGAGGAGCTACTGGGAGAGTGGGTTCTCAGCGAACTCATCCCACAGCTCAGAGCCACGAAGCTCAAGAGCTCCAGAAACCGCAGGCTCACCCAGAAGGAGATGGAGCCCAAAGGCAGTTGCAGGT
Source organism: Oryctolagus cuniculus (assembly GCF_051225735.1). Classification (NCBI taxonomy): domain Eukaryota; kingdom Metazoa; phylum Chordata; class Mammalia; order Lagomorpha; family Leporidae; genus Oryctolagus; species Oryctolagus cuniculus. Next base: position 100,090,022 of record NC_142876.1, read on the forward strand.
CTGGGTGAGAGGGCAGACGGGACCTCTGGCAGACAGCACCATGACCCTGGTGTATGGGGGCCTACAGCGTGTGCCCTGGGCCTCCTTGACAGGTGGTTCTCGTCAGCCGGGTACCTCGTGGGTGGGCAGGCTGGGCACAGGCAGACAAAGCCGGGGAAGCAGGGAAGGTTGCTTTCTCTCTTGGAGCCACCTGGAGTAGGACAAGATCCTGGGTTTGCTGCCAACGGGATCAGTTCCCTCTCCTACCCAAGAGGTGCCCAGGCAGGGTCTCTAAGCCAGCAGTGCCCGGCTGCGAGCCGTGGGCTTCGCGGCTGGGAGCAGGGGTAATGGCCTCGCCTCCCAGTGTGCATGATCACCCCTCTTCTGTGCTCAGCCTCACTGGGTAACCTGGGGTGCCGAGCTCCTAGAGGATCCCAGGGCCTGGCAGAGGACAGGAGGGCCTGGTGCGGGCACCCCCCGCCCCACCCCCACCCCCACCCCCACCCTGGGTGAGGTGTTTTCGCCAGAATTGTGGCAGCTGCTGCGGCTGGAGGCCTCTTCCCAGGAAGAGCTGAGCGTCTCTTCCAAGAACTCAGAGGAGGCCGCAGGAGGGAGGGGAGCGGGGGAGTTAATTTTAAACTAAACAGCCTTGCTTCTCAGGAACCGGTTGCTCAACGTGATCTGGCAGGTCCCAGGCGGGTGGGCAGGCCTGGTGCCAGATCAGAAGTGGTGGGGGTAGAGAACACACCCCAGAAGAGGAGGCCTGGTGACCTTGAGGGGAGCTGGGCCCTGCCCTTGCCCATTCATCAGGGCCTGGCCCCCAATCACCTAACTTGCGGGGGCGGGGTGCATGTGACTGAGTGTTGTTGTACTCACCCAAGGTGCAATCATAACAGGATTAATAACGCAGGTGTCCTGACCTTCCAAGGGTCCCATCCCCCCTCCCTGCTCACAAGCTGCCACTCCTATCCCTTGTCCCCTGGCCTGTCCCTCCAGAGTTAATCTGATGAAGGCTGGTGTCAGGGCTGGGGGTGGAGGGTGAGTCCACTTGTGGCCCAGGGAGGGGCCTCCCTTCTGGACAAGAACTCATGGGGCTGTCCCTATGGCTGACTGGGGGCCAAAGCACTTACACCTCCCTGACCTCCCGTCCTCCACCCTGTCCTGGACCCACCTGTCAGTGTCTGGCCCATGGAGTGTCCTCCCTCCAGAGGCCCCTCCAAGCTGCTCCCTGCCTCAGGACTTGCACTGGCTGCCCTGTGCGACCTCAGCCACCGCGGCAGGGCAAGGCCTAGGTTCCAGGAAAGGATCCCAAGCAAATGCTGCCAAGAGCTGCAGTTCTTGGAACCAGCACGGCAGGGCCAGGGGACGCTTCCAGGAACCTGCTGGCCATTCCAGGGAGAGGCGCCGAGGATGGCCAGTGATGTGGGGTGGGGGAGGGTGCTGAGGCCGCAGCTTGGGTCTCTACCTCCAGGAAGCCCTCCCTGACTGCAGGTACCCCCTGAGACTCCCCCATCCCAGTTTGGGGACTGCTGAGCCACTCCAAAGGCTCTGCCAGGGCAGGCCTAGGTCTGGCACAGCCTCTGCAATGCCCAGCGCCCAGGCTGGGACATAGACTGGACAGTCAGAAATGGGTGTGTGGGTAGAGAAAAAAGGGGTGCAGGTGCCTGTGAGGGGCAGTGTGTGGGTGTGGTGAGAGATTAGGTGTGACCGAGCTGCCCCAGAGTGGGAAGCACCTGGAGTCTGAGTGGCCCAGGGAGAGTAGGCAGGACAGTCAGCAGGGTCAGCAGTGCCAGGTCCTGCTCACTGAGCCCCCTTGCTGAAGGGCAGCCAGCTCTGACTCTCCAGGCCAGCCTTGTCCCTATCCTCACTCCCTGTCCCACAGCAGGGCCTATCGGCCCCGGGTTCAGCATCAAGCTGCCCAGAGTAGTCCCAGCACCATGGCCCTGCTATGCCCATGGGAGTTTTTGTGTCTCTACCTGTAGAATGAAGATGGGAGGCTTCAATGAGCCCATGCCTGGCTCCTGGAGCTCCCAGGAGGCTGTGGAGGGTGTGACCTAGGGCTGGGTTAGGGTCTGGACACTCTCCCAGGTGGTGGCCGTCAGTGTGCTGACCATCAGCTGGGGCACTGGCAGAGCAAGTCAAGGTCAGCACAGAAGGGAAGGGAGGGCCTCCGTCCTGCTGGGAGGCCTTGGGGCAGCCGTTTAACCACTCGGCACCAGTCTGCCTGGAGTAGAGGAGGATTCCCCTGGCCGAGGCTGGACAGGGGTGCGGGCAGGGACTCAGGCTCATGCCCTCAGGTCACTCCGTGGCCCTCACTGCCACCCACCTATCCCCAGCTCACCATCCTGCAGGGCCCAGTCCTGGAGAGAAAGGCTGGGACTCTGTCCAGAGGACAGATGGGAGGTGCAGCTGGGCACCGGGGTCCTCTGACCACTGTAGCATGGCAGTGGGGGCAGCCCAGGGAGCAGCCAGTTCTCAGGGGCTACTGGGGGCAGCTGACGGAAATGCCACATTCTCTGCCACTTACAGCCTTGGTCAGGCTGGCCTTGGCTGCAGAAAATTCAACTGTGGGAGAACTTGACCTGGTACCCTGGTACATAGTCAGCGTGAAAAGAGTGGCTGGGTGGTATCCACTGGGTTTTCACAGGACCCTTATGCCCTGTTACAGGGGGTACCAGAGCCTCACAACTTACATGGTATCTCGAGCAAATCATGAGCCCTCTGGGAGCTCACCCCCACTCTGTGAAGTGGGGATGATGGTGTCGCTTACCTTAATCACAAGGTGTGAGTGTGTAGACTTGCTGAGTGCTGCTTCTTCCGGGCCCCACCCACGCCTCTGGCTCCCACTTCGCCAGGAGCCCACATGGACAAGAGCACCAGGAGCCCTCCTTCTCTGGCTCCTGTTGCAGCAGGAAGAACCTGTGCTCACGGCTGCTATTCCTTCCTGTTGGAGCGGAGGCCCCGATCCGATGTTGGCAGTGCTCTGCGGAGAAAGGCAAGTGGAGGCCCACATACCAAAATCTAAATATTGAAAAATCATAAATCAAACTGTAATAAAACATGTTTTCTCCTCCTACTCACACATAAACTTTTACAGCAAGAAAACATCTATAATTCTGTTGTTTTTATATATCTCAAAGCCAGCAACTATGAAAGAATCCTGAACTTAATTATGACTGTTTTTGTCTATGTGTTTGGAGATGGGCCTGAGGTTTAAGAGAACGGAGACAGGGGCCGGCGCCGTGGCTCACTTGGTTAATCCCATGTGGGTGCCAGGTTCTAGTCCCAGTTGCTCCTCTTCCAGTCCAGCTCTCTGCTGTGGCCCAGGAGTGCAGTGGAGGATGGCCCAAGTGCTTGGGCCCTGCACATGCATGGGAGACCAGGAAGAAGCACTGGCTCCAGGCTTCAGATCGGCGCAGCAGCGGCCATGGCGGCCATTTGGGGAGTGAACTAATGGAAGGAAGATCTTTTTTTCTCTCTCTCTCTCTCACTGTCTGTAACTCTACCTGTCAAATAAATTAATAAAAATCTTTAAGAAAAAAAAAAGAGAACAGAGACAGGCCTGATTCAGAAGATATTCTGTATTTATTCTGTAACATTCTTTGTCCTTGCCTTCATTCCAGTTAAACAATTGATGATGCTATCATAATCAAGATTTTCACACAACTACTCTTCTCTTGGTAATATTTAAAATATTAAAATAAAAAATCAAACAAAAGACATTTAAAATTCAAAGTATGAGCATTTTAAACATTTCCAAAAAGTCAGACAAAATAGACTATTTCAGCTTATAATAAACTGTCAACATTTAAATTAGAAATATTTAAAACTGAAATTTGACTTCAGTTTTTGAAATGTTTATTAATGTTGTTAAATTTTTTCATAGGAAGAAATCTTCCTAATCCACAGTCAAATCCTCGGGGGGGCAGATCTGTCTGCTGTGCAGCTGAGTAGGGGCACAGCCGCCACACTTCTCCCTGGGCCCACACAGCATTACGGAGTGGATGCTGAGTGTCAAACCTCCAGCGCCGGCCCCAGGCGCAGTTTCTAATACATGGCATTGGAGTAATTCTTTTTTAAAGGTTTATTCATTTATTTGAAAGGCAGGGTTACAGAGAGGCAGAGGCGGGGGTGGGGGGGTCTTCCATCTGCTGTTTTGAGAGAGAGAGAGAGAGAGAGAGAGACAGAGGTCTTCCATCTGCTGTTTTAATCCCCAGATAGCTGCAACAGCCAGAGCTACACTGGTCTGAAGGCAAGTGCTAGGAGCTTCCTCTAGGCTTCCCACATGGCTGCAGGGGCCCAAGCACTTGGGCCATCTTCTACTGCTTTCCCAGGCCATAGCAGAGAGCAGGATCGGAAGTGGAGCATTGGGGACTTGAATCAGTGCCCATATGGGATGCTGGCACTGCAGGCAGCAGCTTTTCCCACTACGGCAAAGTGCTGACCCCAAAACAATTTGGAAAAAAAATAAACTCCAGGGCTGGTGTTGTGGCACAGTGGATTAAGCTGATGGCTACAACACCAGCATCGCATATGAATGCCAGTTCGAGTCCCGGCTGCTTCACTTCTGACCCAGCTCCCTGCTAATGTGCCTGGGAAAACAGTGGAAGATGGTCCAAGTACTTGGGCCCCTGCTACCCACAGGGGAGGCTGAAATGGAGTTTCAGGCTTCTGGCTTTGGCCTGGCCCAGCCCTGACCATTGAGGCCATTTAGGGAGTGAACCAGCAGATGGAAGATCTTTTTGTCTCTCCTTCTCTCTGTAACTCTGCCTTTCAAATAAATACTCTTAAAAAAAAAAAAAAAGTCCAGTGTCTACCTCACATCTGCCACTACCATAAATTCTAGGTGAACAAATATTTAAACATTAAAAAGGAAACCCTAGGCATTCTTTAGAAACCTTCGCCCAAGCATCACAGCAGGAACAGTTCTGGGTGCCAGCTTCCTTCACAGGGCTGCCTGCATATTTACAGGACGATGGGATTGGTGAGGGTGAAATTCCAGAAATCCATTGATGTCCATTTAGCATTGTCTCCCCATTTTGAGAGTTTTCTCCCAGAATCAGACTCAGACAAGGATTCAAAGGCAAATCGCTTATTTGGGAAGTGACGCCAAGAAGCACCGGCAGGGTGTTGGAATGCTCTGTGGTTCGCTCCCGTTTCTGCACCCCCTCCAGGAGAGGCACTGACTGCCCTTCTTCCAAACAGAATTCACCACAGTGATTATAACGGACACCAGCCTCGGAGGACAGAGGCAGGGCGAGTGTTGGGCCCAGCAGTTGAGACACAGGTTAGGAGGCTCTCATCCCATACTGAAGTACTAGGCTTTGAAACCCTGGCTCCTGGTTACAGCTTCCTGCCGGTGCAGCGGTGGGAGGCAGGCAGCAGGTGAGGGCTCAAGCACTTGGGTCTCTGCCACCCCCATGGCAGACTGGATTAAGTTACTGGCTCCCAGCTTCAGCTTCGGTGGCTGTAGGCATTTGGGGAGTGAATCCGCATATGGAGGACGTCTCTGTCTCTGTCTCTCCACCTCTCAATTTTTTTTTAAAAGAAGAAGATAAATGTTGTGTCTTCCTCCAGGGAAAAGGGCAAATTCGTTTACTGTCCAATACACTAAGATATCATCTCCCTACTGGGCAAGTCTGCTTGCAGAGACTAGAAAAGATCCAGGTCCCCTAAACTCAAGGCTCTTCTGTGAATGCAACCCACCTGGCCTTCAGTGCAGCCTTGGGGAATGGGGCGCAGGGAAGTGGTGGCAGAAAATGCTGATTGGCTACTGCTGTTGCCACGAAAACAACCTTTCTTAACTTTCAAAAAATTTTTTTATTTGGAAGGCAGAGAGGCAGGGAGACGTGTTCTGTGCTCTGGTTTTCTCTCCAAATGCCTGCAGCAGCTGGGGTTGAGCCACCCTGAAGCCAGGAGACAGGAACTTAACTCAGGTCTCCCACATGGGTGGCAGAAACCCAACTATTTGAGCCATCACCTGCTGCACATTAGCAGGAAGCTGGAATTTGGAGCAGAGATGGGATTCTGCTCAGGGATGCAGGCATCCCAATGTCTTGATGGCTATACCAAATGCCCATCCATTCTTTGTTTCTTAACCGGCAGTTTGTACCTTCTGCCAGCATCCTCGAGACCATGGTGGACTGACTTGTTAGCATGCAATCAGGTAAATCTTAGCCCATACATTGTTGACATAAAGGAGAGAGGAAGTGAGACCAGGAAGGAAAGATAGCCAAAGCAGGCATGTTAGTGAGTGGGTTCCCGCTGCAGGCAACTGAGGATCAGGGTTGTTCCACCGGAACAGTGAGGAACACGGGACACGAAGCCGCAGACCTCCTGGCCTCACTGGCTTAGGGCTGCTGCAAGGCGTTAGCTCCCTGGCATTTCTGGTTACTTCCTGACCTGGCCTCTGCCTCGCTGAGCATCACAGCTGCTGTGTGGGAACCTGAATGCTAGCAGACTGTGAGGTGCATATCAGCAGGGCCTTTGAACACTGCCCATCCCCCCTGCCCGGCACAGTACTCACAGACAGTGATCAAATGCATGCCTACGGCCCCGGGTCCAGGGCCTACTGACTTGCCTCCGCTCCACTGAGCTATGAGCTCCTTATGGGCTAAGGCTGTGTCAATTTTCTTTTTTACACCCAGAACCAAGTGTAGACCTGGAAATCAGCCCTCACTCATTGAAGGGTTGTTGCATGAATGAATGAAAGATGCAAATATGGGCCAGCACTGTGGTGTAGCAGGTTAAGCTGCCTCCTGCAGTGCTGGCATCCCATATGGGCACCAGTTCGAGATCCGACTGCTCCACTTCTGATCCAGCTCTTTGCTATGGCCTGGGAAAGCAGTAGAAGATGGCCCAAGTCCTTGAGCCCCTGCACCCATGTAGGAGACCTGGAAGAAGCTCCTGGTTCCTGGCTTTGCATCGGTGCAGCTCCAGCTGTTGCGGCCAACTGGGAGTGAACCAGCGAATGGAAGATCTCTCTCTCTCTCTCTCTCTCTCTCTCTCTCTGCCTCTCCTCTCTCCTTCTTTCTTTGTGTAACTCTGCTTAAAAAAAAAAAAAAGTAACTTCCAACCAGAGACAAATTTACCTCACTCATGTAAAGTCCGCCTTTAAAAAAAGAAAGATGCAAATAAATAAACTTCTAAAATAAACCAACAAATCCTGAGTCAGCCAGGATTAGGCTGAGCCATCTTTAACTAGAGAATGGCTGTCTATCCAAAATTAGCAGCCAGAACACTTGATAGGCAGCTATTAGGGCATGGCCAGGGAGAAAGAACAAGACACAAATGCTCTGGTTATTATTATTTTTCAATATTATACTGGAAGTCTTAGCCAAGCTATAAAACAAGGAAACTAAATAAAAGCGAGAAGAATTCGAAGGAAAAGACAGTTCTGTCATTTTCAGTGGTAAAATGTTAATAAAAAAAAGTCCAAGAGAAGCAACAAATAGCAAATCCTGTAACAGAAGCCAAGAAGGTAGCCAGATACAAAATAAATGCACAAAGGGGCTGGCATTGTGGTACAGTGGGTTAAGCCTCTGCCTGCCACCCCAGCATCCCATATTGGAGCACTGGTTCCAATCCAGCTCCCTGCTAATGTACCTTGGAAAGTAGTAGAAGATGGTCCAAGTCCCTGGGCCCCTGCAACACATGGATGGAGCTCAAGGTTCCTGGCTTCAGCTTGGCCCAGTCCTGGCCGTTGGGGCCATTTGGGGAGTGAACCAGCAGATGGCATGGCTCATCCATGCACCAGCAAGAACCGGTTAGGCCATCTCTCTGTGTGATAGAAAACAAAACAGGAATCTGAGACTAGATGAGCAGAAAAAGCTCACTTTTCACAGAGGCCTGGGCCTGCCATAGCCAGGAGAAAATGAGGTGTGGGGAAGGGAAAGCCACCTTCCTCTTGGCTATGAAATTTACCCTCCCGTCCCCCCTCCCTAATCTTCTCCAGGGCGCCCAAGCCAGGTCCTGATGATGCCCCTCCTTGAGCTGACCCCTCTCTGCCATGGGCTGGACTCAAGCTGGCTATCCCAGAGTGTGCGCTGCTGGGTCCATCCCCTGAGACAAAGTGATGTCAAGGGTGGTGGCAGCAGGTTCCCAGGTTTGGTCAGGACTAGGGCAGAGGGTGGGCGAACAGGGACGGAGGGCAGCCAGACAGCAGTGGGGCTCAGAGCCTCAGGAGGTAAAGGCAACCCTCTGCCCCTCTCCAAGGAGAGGACTCTGTGCAAAGAATGGAGAACTGGGTCTGGGACCTTTTAGAGACACAGCAACAGCCACTAAACCTGCATGTTCTCTACACTTTATCTGGCCCCAACCCTTACCTTGCCAAGCAGTTCAGGCCTGGCATACAGGTGAGGGGTGCCATGGTATGAGGAATAAATGAAACTGGAACAGTAAACATCACGGCCCAAACCATGCCTACGTGGCAGCACCCCTGCCCTCTCTGGCAGCCACAAGTTTCTCCTGCTCTCAGAGGCTGCAGAGGGCCTAGCTGGGCCTTTGCAGGAGCAGAGTTGGGGGGCAGAGGTTTCCGGGGCTCACCCTAGTGTGACTGGTAAAGTCTGAAGGGCTGGGCTGGGCTGGCTGTGGCTCCAGATTCCCCAGCCTGGAAGATCCGCTGCCCAAGCTCAGAGCTCAAAGGGTCAATTGCAACTTTACTGAGTGAGGGACCAGAGTGTAGGAATGAGGTGGTCAGAAGTTCGTGGGAACATAAGAGACCCGAGAGTTTCAGGGCTCAGTGAGGGTGGAGGCATTTGAGTAGAATTTGGAAAGCCTTGAGGGATGAGAGAGAGAGAGAGAGAGAGAGAGAGAGAGAGAAACTGTGGTGGCCAGGACAGTCCAAGCAAAGGTGTGGTGTGTGGAAAATCCTGGGAAGGGGTTGGTAAGGCTTGAGAGTATCCTGTGGTTGGTTACTCGGTGGGTTTACTGGGAGAATCAGCAGCCCTACCTCCCAGAGGTTGATGAAGCATGGTCCTTGGGGGCTATCCAGCCCCAGGTACCAAACCAGAAAGGTCAGAGGCATGGATTTGGTGCTCGGGTCTGGCTCATTCCCCTCCCAGGCCTGCCCCAACATGCTGTGTGACACTGGGCAAGTCATGAGCCTTCTCTGGGCTTCGGCCTTCTAGGCCTTCTGTCCCATGAACAGGAGTACAGTGTTGAGCTCCCTCGGCTCAGGGTTGAGCCTCTGAGATAGGGTGATGACAACACATGCACGCACATGCACACACACACACACACACACACACAGCCCTGACCTCTTCCCGGGACCTGGCACTCCCCATCAAAGAGGCCCTGCAGAGACGCCTGTGACCACAGACACCAGCCCAAGTGCTCAAGTCCCACAACCCTGGACTTGTGGGTGACAGTGTAGGGGTGTGCAGGTGTCTGTGACATGCATGCATGATGGGGCCTGGCCTCCCCTGCGTCAAATGACCCCTGTGGCTATCCCATCACCGACCAAATGCAGTCCTGAGGACCTAGCCATTTACTGGGGCCCATCAGGAGGCATCTATGCCCAAGTCCATGGGCTCCCCAAGAGCAAGGCCCCCCCAAACCATCTACCGCACGGGCCTAGATTACCACAGGTTCTCAGAAAGTGACTGTGGGTGAACGCTGCGCCTGGGGGAGGGAGGGGCATCAGGACAGATGAGGGCTCCGATTACCCTCTCCACAAGTTTGAGGAGGTTGTCTCAGCCCTCCGCAACCCTAGGGCCTCTCATAGAGCATGTTGGCAGGAGACAGGGACTCATCCTAGATTCTGTGTCCTCATCTGACCCTGAGTCCTGCCCTACCCAAGTAGCCCTCAGTGAAGCTTTAGCGCTCGGCTCTCGCTGTGACTCAGCGGAAGGAAGACAGAATGCAGGAAGGGGGGTGATGCTGGGGCCCGAGGGTTTTGCTTCTCATTTCACTCTTTCCAAAGCACAGTCAGTTCCCAGAAACGAAGGTACCCAGAACCAGAGACGTTCTGGGTTTCAGAGGCACCGGGTTCCTGTCTTCCCACCCCTGGACGCTCTGCCTGGGGTCTGGGGAAGCCCCTGCCCCACGTCTCCTGCTTGGGGCTTCTCCCCTGCTCTGACGGGTGACTGGCAGCCTGGAGCATCCACTATGAGCCAGGTCGGGGCTGTGGGACCAGGGACCTTTCAGGGGTACGTGGACCAAATGTGCTTGCTGTGACAGGTCTGGGTAAGAGAGAGTCCCGGCCGGCGCCGTGGCTCACTTGGCTAATCCTCCACCTGTGGCACCAGCACCCAGGGTTCTAGTCCCGGTTGGGCACACCAGATTCTGTCCCAGTTGCCCCTCTTCCAGTCCAGCTCTCTGCTGTGGCCCAGGAGGGCAGTGGAGGATGGCCCAAGTGCTTGGATACTGCACCCGCACGGGAGACTAGGAGGAAGCACCTGGATCCTGGCTTCGGATCGGCACAGCTCTCTCACTGTCTAACTCTGCCTGTCAAAACACACACACACAACGAGAGAGAGTCCCGTGTAGGGCACTGGAGCAGGCAGGGCAGGCTTCCAGGGAGCAAGTGGTCCTGGGGCTGCCTCAGTTTGCCCAGGGGCCCCACCATCCATGAGTTCCTTCTTCTCCTTTCTCTTTTCCATTCTTTCTTTCCTTCTTTTTCTTTCATGTTTTTAATTACTGAAAAAACTCCAGACTCCAATGGGCACAGCCCCAAATTATGACACATTAGAGTCCTCTGCCCACGCTCAGAGAACAGGGCTGCTGCTGAGCCCGGAACAAGGCTGTCCCTGCTGTCCCTGTCCATCAAAGACACTGCGTGTGCATCCACGAACACTGCTGCCCTCGCAACCCCTGATCTATGAGAATGCAGGCGGGGTTCTCGCTGCCAAAAGCAAACTCTGCAAGTGACTGGACGCTGAGGCCAAGGGAGGCTGCAACTCTCAGCTTGGCTTCCAGTAAAACGTTCACATTCATCTTGCTGTCGGCCTCGATGGGATTTATGCTAAGAATTTGAACTTGTAAAATATATTAATAAGCTGATGCCTTTATCTTTTTAAAATCTAAGTTCATGGAAAATGTATATTATCTTTCAACTTCATTTTTCCAAGAACCTTTTGAGTTCCCTCATATCTGAGTTCCGCATTGAAACATGGTTTCAAAGAACAAGCTCCATCCTCTAGGGGGCTGGGACAAGGGGGCTGGGCAGAATGAGGCAGAGACAGTGGGTTTCAGCGCAAGCAGACAGCGGGGAACCACGGTCAATTCTTGAGCTGTGGGTGCCTTCAAGGTTTTTTAGGCACACCTAACTGGTGCCTCCTCCTTAGACCCCAGACCTCTGGACCTGAAATGCAGGCTCCATATCCCCCTCAGCTGTCAGGGCCACCCTACATTCAGAGTCATCAGTCTCCTTCCAGCAGCAGCCACAGTCACTGCCATCCCCTCCCCCACACCAAAGGTTTTCCGCCTGGCCCCTCCATGAAGATGTGAAGGTTGGATGCCCAGAGGTGGCTGGGAGGAAGCTCACCTGAGTCTGGCACTTTGTGTTTGGGTCACTACATTCCCCTTTGTCTTGGAAGCCCACGTCAGCCCTGGGACCACCCTAACCAGCTTCTGGGGCCCCTCTGGAAGTCGTGGTCCTGGGCTGCAGTTGGCTTCCGTGGCCTGCTCAGCCTTCCTTGGCTGGATGTCAGAGGACTAGCTTCAAACCACAGCATGGCCACTTGCTGCCTGTGACCTGGGGTATGTTAAGCCTCGCTCTCTTCATCTGTGCAGTGAGCAGAGATTGTCACACGGCAGACATCCGGTTGCTGTTGCCAGTGCCCGAGCTGGGAGGGTGGTCTTCCCAACTCGACCGTAAGGGCTCAGTTTGGGCTATGTCTTCACATGGATGCATCTGGATCTGGGATGTCCTGAGGGCTTCCTTCACTCCCAAACTCACATCCTGACTGTCCCTGGTGTCCTGGTCTCTAGCTCAGAGTGGTTCCTGGCAACCTAGGTCCCAGTCAGAACCCTGGCCCCATCATGGGTCCTGGCCAACCCACATCCAACCTTCAGCAAGGGTTATGAGTCAATTCTGTTCTATAACGCCTGATGTCACCAGTGTAGTCCCCAGCCACCTCCAGGACCTGGATAGGTACAGCCTTCTGCCCCAGCCAGCAAGAACCCCTTCAGTGCCCACCTGGTCAAGGGAGCAAAAACCTGCATTCAGATTTCAGCCCAGGGTACCCCAACCCTTACCACACCCCTACGTTTCCCTGCCTTCAGGCCTCCAGGCTCAGGCCCGTGGCCAGGTACATCCCCATCCTGCATCCTCCCCTCCTCAGGCCTGGTGTGATGACCAAGGCCTCAGGCCCTGGTCACTCATCCTGAGCCAGAATCAGCTCAGACAGCATGTGGGTGCCAGGTCCTTAGCTTTCTCAGTTTCAGCTTTCTCATGAGTAAAATGAGAGGTTCAATGCCTCTATCTTGTGTGTCATGAGGGTTAAGATAATCCAGGGGTGGGCTTGTGGACAGCACTTGGGATGCTAGCATCCTATACTGGAATGCCTCGGTTCAAGCCCTATCTCAGCTTTCAATTCTAGCTTCCTGCTGATGTGTAACCCAAGAAGCAGTAAGCAATGGCTGAAATGATTGGATCCCTGCCCTCCGTGTGGGAGATCTAAATGGAGTTCTAGGATCCTGGCTTTGGCCTGTCCCAGGCCTGGCTGTTGAGGACATCTGCTGAGTGAACCAGCAGGTAGAAGCTATCTTTCTCCTTCTCACTCTTGTTGCCTTTTAAATAAGCAAAAATAAATAAATAAAAATCAAGGCATAAAAAAGGATATCCTAGAAACACTTGGCTCAGGGTACACTATTCAAGTTCCCTATTTTACAAGCCCTGCTGTTTGGTTGTCCCTTGGAACCTAGCACACAGTAGGACTTGTGAATCTGTATTCCTGGCCCTGTGCTGCACATGCCTCAGGAGAAGGGCCCATCAGAGAAGCTGCTGGGCTTCTAGAAAGCCCTCTGGGGATATCCCAGGCAACCCATGCTCCTGCTCTGAGGGTGCACAGGATCTCTGCACTGAACTCTGCAGGGGACAGCACAGGAACTAGTTGGACCAGCCTCAGTGTCTCTGACAGTCAAATGGGCACCAGTGGCTGCCTCGTTTTCCCTTTCAGTCCAGCTCTGCCACCCGAACCATGCATGCAGCCCGCTGAGCCTTGGTGTCAGCTACAACACGGGGATGATTCAAAACCCCATCTGCAGCTGCGTGCAATATAAAATTCATAAATATAAAGCAGCTGCTTGGAGCCCAGTGCCCAGCAGGAGCTCAAGAGGCAGGGAGGTGGAGGCAGGTCTGGCAGGAAGCCTGAATCCTTTCCCCAGCCGCAAGGTCCGAGGCTAGCAAGGCTCTGTGAGCGCCAGCTCGGGGTTCGCTGTGTTTGCTCGTGTAGCTCAGCCTCATGCTGACTTCCAAGAAGGACAGAGGGACTTGGCTGACTCTCCTAGCAGGCAGGGCTGTTCCTGGAAAGTAAGACAGGGTGGGGGTCTTCAGCTGGCAGAGGAAGGACTACTAGCTAGGAGCCAGAGACGAGACCCGCCCTGTGGTGCCTCAGCTTCCTCATCTGCAGCACCTGGACCTCTGTGGGGCTTCAAGCTGCAATCATCTCCCTGGGCTCAGTTGGTGGGATATCTGACTTCCCCATCGGCCACATCTCAGCTGCGAGGAGGCAGAGCTCCGTTTAGGGTTCCCAGGGAGGTCAAGCTGGGCTCCCTGTGCCCTCTCTGTGTGCACTGTAAAACTGGCCATGCCCGACCATCTTCCTGCAGGACAGGGCAGGGGCAGGAAGTGGGGGAATCTTTGGAAAACAGTAAATCCCTGAAGCTGTCACATTTCTGATTTTTGGTTCTAAGACCAAAGATGCCCTAAGAGCCTTCCAGATACCTCAGGAATCCCCCAAGGGCTGGGGGCTGGGGTGCATAGCAAGTTTCCTCAAAGACGGAGATGTCCACTTATTCTTACAGCTACCAGGGCTTGAAATGGGTCCCAGATCTGTTCACACACCCAGGGACCACTGATGGGCTAACGCAGCTGAACTCAGCCATGAACCTGAGAGCTTCATGGACCAGAATTCTGTGTTTAGGAGCTCCATGGAGAGCCTGCTGAGTACCAGTTAATGAAATGGCCATGGGCCCTTGGAAATAATGGTGGCAGAGAACACTGGACCAGGAGTCAGGAGACAAGGGCTTGACCTCAAACAGCCTCTTCCCTCTGTTTGGGAAGAGGGCGAATCAGGGATTGGGCCTGAGTCTTGGCATGACCCACCCCTTCCAGGACAAACAGACCTTCTTGGCTTCATGCAAAGCATATCTGGGGTAGTTGGGGCAAGCTGACCCTTGGGCCCAAGAGTCCAGATGGGCTGGCCCTTGGCTTCTTGGCACTCAAATCCAGAATGAGGCCTGTGCCCAGCTTCCCAGGAGCTTTCTCTGTGACTCCTGGGTGAGGCCAGGTTTCACGAGTGCCAGGATTCAGCCAGGTGAGATGGTGCTGCCAAGATCCCCTCGGTAAATGAGGGGTGCTAGACAAGGACAGGGCCAAAAGCACCAACTGGCCAGTTCAGCTCTAGAGACCAAGAGGCTACGAACCCGAGGGATGACCCAAATCCACCTCAGTGAAAGAATGGTAACATAGCCCTATCACATCCCTTGGCAGAAGCTAGGCATTGCCTGGTGGCTAGAAGGAGCTCAACCTTCCACAGCTTACAAGGAGGGGTCAGGCCAAACAAAGCCAGAGGATGTGGGCTCATGTCACAGACATGGTACCCGCAACCCAGAGGGTACATGACCCCTGCTCATTCTCACATACTCAGTGTGGCTTGGATAGCCATGGGGGCACAGGACCAGATGGGCCAGTCTCCGAGGTTCTCTCTGAAGGCCTAGGGGGTCCCCATGCCACTGAAGAGTGCCAGGGAGGCCAGCACTGAGCACCCTCCTCTCAGCCCAGTTCTATTCTGCACCTGTTCCCAGGGCCCAGGCCAGCCTCTCTGGGGTCTACCCTAGTAAGTTGTCCAGTCCTCTTGCTCCCAGAAGTTCAGTTCCCTAGCAATATAGTCAGACTTGAGGTGAGGGACTTGGGTAGCCCAGGCCTGCAAACTCAGCTTCCCCTCCCCCCACACCCGGCCACATCACCCTCCAGGGAGAAGTATTCAAGGCACTGCATTATGTGTCTCAAAATCCTTCCAGCCTCTGATCACTTCCACATTCCGATTCCAAAGCCACTCCCACTTGTCAGTGTTTGTTACAGGAGCACTCCACCTCAGGCACAGACGACTGGCTTAGCTTCCTAGGGGTGCTGGAACAAATTACCACACAGGTAGTGGTTGAAAACCACACAAATTTATCATCTTAGGTTTTGGAGGTCAGGAATCCAAAGTCAGTGTCACTGGGCTCAACAATCAAGTGTCGCAGGGCCATGTTCCTTCCTGAAGTTCTAGGGGAGAGGTGGCTGTCCACATTTCTTGGCTCAGGATCCCTCCTCCAACAATTGCACGCCTGGTACCTCTGCTGCCATCCTCAGTCTTCTCTCCCTGACCCACCTGCCTCCCTCTTTTAAAGACGCTTATGATTGCACTGAGTTCACCCAAAGAACCCAGGATAACCTTTCGATCCCAAGATCCCAATCACGTTGGCAAAGTCCCTTCTGCCACAGAAGGTAACTCAGTCACGGGTTCAGGGATTGGACAGGAGCATCTTTGGGAGGCATTTATCTGCCTACCACAGGGGGGCAGGTTGCTTTGCCAGTCCCAAGCCCAGTCCAGGGAGCTTGACCAGGGTAGAGGACTCATGAGGGGGGACTGGATCACTGCCCTAGCCAATACCCTGGCTGGGAGCTAGCTGACAAGAGCTCCAGGAAACCTGGTGCCTGCCCCTGCTGCTGCCAAGGACAGCTTGTTCTGGAGTGGTAGCATACAGGGATCACGTGCACTGGAGCCCTTGAAGTGACCACAGCTCAGCTCAAACAGCTGCCCCACCCTGCTGACTAGAATACGTGAGAGCCGAGGTCACTCACATGCGGGCCACAGGGAAGTTCCAGCCCTGTTCTAGAGTATGAACATACCGCTAGTATATCAGTAGACATTTACTGAACTTGAGTATGCCAGACTCAGAGGGTGTCCAGAGAGATGGAAGGAGACGGGAAAGTTTGCAAATGCATGGGACAGAATGTCATCGGCGCTGGCAGTGATGTGGGCTATGGGCAGGCAGGGAGAGAACACAGAGGTCAGGGCAGGTGTCCCAGAGGAGGCAGCATTTGCTTTGAAAACTGAAGGAGGGGATGACTCAGACAGGCAGTGGCAGGCAAGGGCATCCTCATAGAAGCACTGCCTGGGCAAAGGGAAGGTGTGTACGGCGAATGGCGAGTCCTGTCCGGGGGCTGATGTCCACGCAGTAGAGAAAAGCATCCCGGGGTGCTTGGGGAAACTTGCAGGTCTAAAGAAGTCACAGGGTCCCCCAGCTTGGGCCGCTAGCCCTCAGGTCTGTCAGCAGTGGGCCCTGGGTCCTGACGACAGCTCTGGAGCCCTTCCTACCACCATCTTCCCTCTTCAGAGCAGGACTGCTGCACAACACAGGGACCACACAGATCCCGGCAGAGCGGGGCGTGGGGGGATAACAAAGTCAATAAAGGAACCTGGTGAGCCCCACAGAGACAGCCAAGTGCAGCCTGCAGCTGCAGTCTTGAGGCCCCAGCCCGCCAGTCCACTTGGTTGGGGCCTTTTTCCCAGGGGAATCAAGCCCCACATTTTCTGGAAAGAAGTTGTCATAGAGGTGGCTCCCACTCCAGTGACCCCGGCTGCCCCACGCTGTCACTCTCCATCACCACACTTTTTTTTTTTAATTATTATTTTTTTTTTACAGGCAGAGTGGACAGTGAGAGAGAGAGAGACAGAGAGAAAGGTCTTCCTTTTGCCGTTGGTTCACCCTCCAATGGCTGCCGCGGCCGGCGTGCTGCGACCGGCGCACTGCACTGATCCAATGGCAGGAGCCAGGTACTTCTCCTGGTCTCCCATGGGGTGCAGGGCCCAAGCACTTGGGCCATCCTCCACTGCACTCCCTGGCCACAGCAGAGAGCTGGCCTGGAAGAGGGGCAACCGGGACAGAATCCGGTGCCCTGACTGGGACTAGAACCTGGTGTGCTGGCGCCGCAAGGCGGAGGATTAGCCTAGTGAGCCGCGGCGCCGGCCCGGTTGTTTTTTTTGTTTTGTTTTGTTTTTTTTCTACCACACTTTCTTGAGCACCACACTGACATGCTCACCAGCCCTCCCTCAGCACTGGGCCTGAGGCCAGGAGGCTGAAACCATCAGGGGTCAGCACTGGCTAAGTGTAGCCCAAGCTGATGGACAAAGAGGCCACTTACTGCTCTGAGGTCAGCACTAGTGTCCTGAGATGCCACTGAAGGCAGCGAGAGTCAAAGGGCACAGGCACCATGAGGGCCTTGGTGAGCAGAGGTCTAAGGCCATGGGAGTCTCAGCAAGTCCTGCCTTCCCAGCTTCCTTCTGACGCAGCCAAGAGATGAAGCCCCTGGGTTCTCCTCAAAGGAAGCTGGGGGCAGCTCAGGGTCCCTGCAGTAGGGGCTGGGTATGGGCAGGATGGCAGGTCCTGAGAACCGCAGTATAGTTGTGCCAGTGTAAACACCCCCCAACTGTGGCTGTGTGATCAGGCTGGGTGTGATACAGACCCATCAAAAGCAGGGACCAACCTTCCTGTCTCCTCCTGGCCACCTTCCAACACGGGATGCCAGGCACCTTGGTATCCCTGCCTGGAGAGGAGTGGGCATTCAGATGCCAACAAACACAGGATACTTGGGTGAATGGGAGTAAAACGAGGCTGCCACTTTGTGTTGGCCTTGGATTTAAAAGAGCCAGCTTCTCAAAGGGAAAGGAGCTGCCTGAGCTCTCACGGCAAGACACAGCCCTGGGTCTCAGCTCTCCTGGCTCCTGCGCAGTATGCTACCCACTGGACTACACTGCCTCTGGCTGCTGCACCCTGGGTCAGGCCCTTGAAAGAACCAGGACAGGGGACAATATCTGGCAGAATGAGTCTGGTCTGCCATGCTCCTTAGGCCCCACGCCAATGCAAACTCACACCAGTACCCACCGACGTACCGGTTTCCTGTTGCTGTTGAGGCCAGGGCTGTGCCTTTCAGTGTCCTGGTGGCCAAGAGTCTGCGAAGACCATAGCCGGGGTGGAAAAATCATAGCCACTGTCTAGCTTCTCACTACCCCCCACCCCAGCCAGGGCCAGGTGGATCATCTGAAACCTCAAGGTCAACTTGGAACGATGTTGTAACTAAAGTTACAAGATTATAAAGTAAATGGGGGCAGATGTTTGGCATAGTAGCTAAGATGCCAAAATTCCACATCAGAGTACCAAGGTTTCTGTCCTAGCCTGGATCCCGATTCCAGCCTCCTACTAATGTGTACCCTGGGATGAGGCAGGTAATGACACCTGCAGTCCGGAGCTAAGGCAGCCTCTGGATGTGAGACGCCCAGTACCAGGCCCACAGTTGCCAGGTCTGGAGTGAGCTCCCCTGTGCCTTCCTCCACACTCCCTCCCACATTCTTCACCAGGCAGGGCACTAACAGCCACCTTGCTGGGCAGAAGGAAGCTCTCAGCCCCAGCACTGCCTGAGGGCGAGGGGTAGGGAACCACAAATCACAATAACAGAGACTCAGTCACCATTTGTCAGTCTCTCCATACTTTACTGTCCATATTTCCCAATTCCCCAAAGCAATTCCACCACCAGAGACCCTAAGAATCTGCCCTCAGCCACGTTAACATACAGGGAGCCAGATCAGAAGCCTGGGTCTGCCCAGCTCCTGAGCTAAACATGGGTTGGGCCTGCTCTTTGATACCATATGAAGAATATTCAAGCCTTGTTCCTACCCCAGGCCTCCCAGCAACACAGAGCACAGGACCCACAGAAGCATGGGAAATGCCACAAGTACCCAGAGTCCTGGAAAGTGACCCACCTCCCTGAGCAGCATTCCGATAAGGGCCAGCCAGGCAGTCGTGCAGGCTGGAACCATGGCCAGGCATCTGCAGAACAGCCACACTATGGCCCAGATCTCCGGATATGCAGGAACCTGGGCCTGAGGAGACAGAAATGAAGAACTGGCTATATCCTGGGCTCCAGGGGATGAGCAAGGAGTAGGCGCAGCACACTCCCCTCGCAGCAGGAGCAGAAGATGGCCTGAGTGGCTGTGGGGGCAGAGGGGATGGTAGAGCCTCACCTCCCACAGAAGTCCCTGCGCACAGCCACGAGACTGAGGGACAGGCCAGGCCGGCTCTGAAGCCAGCTGCTGACAAGCTCTGGATGCCTTGGGTCCACTTCCAAGAAGATGCTTCTGCATGGGAGAGAAATGGGTCAGCTAAATTGGGCAGGGCTGGGTCCTGCACTTCTGAGTTTGCTAGGAGGGGCAGAGCAGAATGAGTGTCAGGGGTGTGTCTGGCACGCATTGGGAGATTTGTCCCATCCATACCCAGAGTCCTTCAGGAGCCGGGGTGCCAGGGACAGGATGTGCGTGATAAGGTCCATGCCCTCCTTCCCACCGTCCAGGGCGGCTGCATCTTCATAACTGCACAGGAAAACAGTGGGAGATGAGAACCTGCATGGGGTAGCTGAAATGTGGAGGGGCTAGACAAGGTTCTCCCAGAGGGACTCCTCAGAACATGCACTCTATGCTGCAAGGCTGAGGACCAAGAGGAGGTAGTCCCTGAACAGATGGCAGCTCCTACCCACCTACCCATGCAAGCAGTACCCCATCAGGCAGGGCCAGGCAAGCTTGCTGAATCCCACTGCCAGCCCAAGGCAAGGATGTCTGCCTAAAACAAGGCTGCTCCGGTTCTTGGTCTGGAGGGGTCTGGAACTGGCCCTGACTGCTCCTGAGAGCCCAAGAAGTGGGAACCCACGCCCCAGCCCACACTTCTGCTGCCCTGTCTGGAGACCTTGGCTCTCAGCCCTTGTGTGATAGCATGATGACCAAGTGAGTAGCTGGAGCAGGGTAGCGAAGCTCCCACACAACCTGAGACAGGTGCCCCCCTCTCTGAGCCTCAGTCTTGTGTAAAATGATGCCCCATCTGTAAGCCCCTCCTGCATCCGATGCTACAGGGCCATTGGAGACCTCCCCACAGCCCTGCACAGCACTACCACTTCCCTTCAGAGGCTCAGAGAGGCTCAGCGGCTGTCCAGCAGTCTGCAGGAAGGCAGAAGCTGAATGCAGGCAGGGCTGTGGGCTCTGGAAAGTACCCTCTCTATACTGCTATCGCTTTCAGCTCCTGCCTCCCACTCCTCCTGACCGTGTGGTCCTTCAGCACAGGGCAACCCCACTGGGCCTTCCCAGCCTGCCCCCCTCCCATCCCCAGCACCTGAGGATCTCTGGGGCCAGCTGTTCCATGTCCTGGTGGAAGACGTAGGGAGGGTTGCTGACGACCAGGTCCACAGGACCCCAGGGCAGAAGGTGTGTCCAGCTCCCCTCTGTGGTCAAAGGAACAGACACATAGCACAAGCTGGTCCAGTGGCAGGGAGAGTGTCAGCTCCGCTGGCTACCACGTCTCTTGGGTAGTTACTCCCCACAAGCCACCCCTTGAGCCTGTCTCTGGACCTCATGAGCCATGCTTGCAGATCAGTGCCCAGCCTAACCACAGTTGTGCACTCCCAGACAGGGCAATCCTGCACCTAGAATGTCCTTGCCCTCTCCTCTTCCTGTCAAAAACCTCCTTGTTAAGCAACACTCAGCTCCTGTGTCACCTCCAGGAAGCCCTCTCATTTTACCTGATAAAACAACAGCCTCTCTCCTCTGCATCCCCCTGGCCTTGCTACTCTCTGCCCTACAGCCAGCATGGTCTGAGAGGGCGCAGAGAGCAGGCCTGCTCTCAGTGAGCCGATCCTGATGGCTGCTGACTGGTTCCGCCTGGGCCAGCTGCCACACCAGCTCTATCAAAACTCAAGGATCCTGTGGCAGATGTGATGGAGCCAGTGTTGAAGCTGGAAACCTGAGGACCCTGTAGAGGCTGTGGCTGAGGGGGCAGTGTCTGGGCCACTCCTTCCCAAGCCAGGTGGAGGTAGGGCGGGCACTCAAGTACTCTGGTCCTAAAGGCTTCCTGTTGAGCATCTGCTTATCTCTTGACAACAAGCAAACCCTAGAGAAACTCATTGGTCACAGAAAATTCAGACAGTAAGAAAGTTCTTGAAGCCGGGTCCCTCCTGGGTCAGGTCAGCCAAGGAAACAACAGTAACTTGTTTGTCCTCACCCAGGGCTGCTCTCAGATGCCATGTGTGTGTGTGTGTGTGTGTGTGTGTGTGTGTATCCATGTGCAGGTGGGGAGGGCAGCGGGAAGTTCTCCTGTTGTCCCCAGTGTGGCACCCACCCAGCAGCACCAGCATCCAGGATCCCCATCTCAGGGACAATAGGGGTAGGGAGGGTGATACCTAAGGTCACATCGAGGGGGACGATCCAAATCCTGTCTTGCAACTGAAGCCTGCAAAGAAGGGGTGGGGTGAACATGGGGGACTGACCCCTGCTCTTGGTCACAGGGACTGGAAGGGATAGTGAACCTTCTCAGACTTGCAAGATACCCATGCCCTGTCATAACCCTGTGGGACAGCTGCCAGGCCACTCCCTTTTCTTCCCGATTGGAAATGAAAGCAGACACCAATGGATCTGATACTTGAATAAGGGTCAAGTCCAGGCCTTAAAGTCTAACTCTCCCACCTGACACCCCCCCCCTCCCCAGCTGCCTACCTCTGAGCATTCTCGTGGGTCAGACAGATGGCGGCCTCCTCCCGATCCACAGCAATGACTCGGCTCTGCCCCAAGAAGAAACAGAGGGTGCATAGGAGGCAGGGTGCTTGGAGTGTCAGGCCTGGGGACCCTCCTCCAGCCCTCCCCAGGAGAAGGAGACAGCCAATAGCCTCTTCCTCTCTACAGCCAGGGTCTAGTGAGGCAGATGGGGAGCACAGGGAGAGGCTGTGACCATGGGAAGCTGGCACAGCCCTATCCTCCCTTCTCTGGTCATTTTTCTCCCAAGTGCTCCTAGTGAGGGGAGGGGATGAAGGCCAACGGGAGGCCAGCGAGTGTGTCAGTCTCAGTCTAGCCAGGGTAGGGGAGAGGGGCGCAGCAGGGTTCACCTCCAGGAGCTGGCTCAGCAGGCTAAGGGCGATGGCTCCAGATCCGCAGCCCACCTCCAGAATGAGGGGGCCGCCTTGGGCTCCCGCTGCACAAGGCCTCTGGGCCACCTCCTCCAGCACCCACTCAACCAGTTCCTGCAAGACAGAGGGGTCTGGATCACAGTCAGCTCCTGTGTGGCTGTAGAGAGAGGCCAAAGTCAGGCTGTCCTGCATGTCAGCTGGGGCCATGGGCAGGTCCCCTTGCCGCCCCATGCCTCAGTTTCCCCATCTGTAAAACTGAGCACAGTTGAGGACAACCCAACTCATGAAGACTAAATAGGGTATGGTGGGGAGAATCACTATATTAATAAAGTTGTTCTTATGAAATGCATGAAGTCTGTGTTCCTTAAATATAAAGTTTCTTTGGGGAAAAAAAATAAGACTAAATAGAAGCACGTTTATGAGGCATTGACCCCATACCTGTGGCAAGGCGGGTGCTCAGTAAACTAAGCCCTTACAGACATCACCCTTCTCTGTGCTCACAGAAATGCTAAGAACCACACCTGATAAACCTGGCCACGCCTCCCTCTGTTCCTCGTCCTGTCCCATCTGATGGATCCTCCTAACTGGCCCAGGAAGAAACTGCACCCCAGGGGTTAAGGCCCCCATGGAGACTGGCCTGTGACTCATGGTAGCCAAGAATCAGGGACTGGTACAGCCAAAGCTCTTTCAAAGAACTGAGCTAGGGAGTCCCCAGGGAGGCTCCCAGGCTCAAGAAAGAGACAGGGAAGTCCCTCCATGGGTGAGAGGGGATTCCTAACGGGGGCTTGGGCATACACACAGCATGGAGTAAACACCACGGATGTAGTGGGAAGTACCCAACTGCACTCTATCTACCATGGTGGCAGAACACTTCAGACATTGTCACTAAGGAACAAGAAGGTTTTGAGTCCCACCTTCCCATCTGTTGGGAGCAGGCTCTGGGCGTGGGAGCCAGTATGGGGAGGAGGCCCGAGTAGCCACGTGTGGAGCAGGGAAAGGATAGTGTGGCCCCTTCCCAAAGCCATCCCTTTGGACATGGGCAGAGGAGCTTCATCAGAGGCTCAGGACTCCTGGGATTCCACCCCCTGGGCAGGACTGGCTCAGGGAATAGAGTGAATGGGGGGGGAGCAAGTGGGTGCTTCTCCCATCTGAAAAGAGGCCCACCTCCATAAGCCCTCCTCAACCCCTTTGTCAGGCCTGCCCTACTGCAACTTTCCCCACCTGGGGTCTAAAGTCTGGGAGGGGGCTTGCCTTTCCCACCAGACTCCACAATGGGAGGAGTCCACAACCTGGATTCTGACTGTCACATGGGCCCACACCTGCAGGGCTTGGCCCACAGAGGGGCCTCCTGATTACTTCTCACGGGCTAGACAAGCTCTCTGTGGCATCGGGAAGCAACCCTCCAAGTCTCACACTCCCAGGCCCACACAAGGCATCAAAGCCATCAGCTTTGGAGCAGAGGGTTTTGGGTGACTCTGGCCCATTTTCCATGTAAGTTCCTCAAGCTGAGTCCCAGAAAGCATGTCATTCTTCTGGGCCCTCCCAACTCCAGTAGCAAAGTTTAGTCACTCTAAAAGTAACAAGTTCAAGGCAGGCAGAACTTGGCCAGCAGGCCCAGTGCTCCCCGATGCAAGCCCCTCTGGAAGCTACTGCACGCCGCAGAGGGTGCCTGGCACCTGCAGGAACCCCATGCAGTCGCTTGCTGTGCAGCTACCACCAGGTACTATTGGGGTTTGTAGCAAGTGGGTGTCGAGGGTTGGGACCAGCACAGGGTGTGCAGTCCGAGCTGTGGTTGAGACCCTGTGGTCTCAGTGGTGAGGTCATGTGCCCGGTGGCTGGCAGGGTGACTGAGACTTGTCAGGGTGTGAGTCTTGGTTTTCTGGCCACAGACAGACCTCCTCTGGCTGGAGATGACCTGTCCGCGGCCACACTGGTCAGCCACCCTGAGAGGCCCCTGGTCTCAGAGACTACCCACCTGAGGCAGGTGTGAGGTTGATAGACCACTCCCCTTCCCCCGCCCCCACCAGTGACCTCTCACTCCAGACCACAGGAGGCTGACCTTGATTGTGGGACCTGGAGGGTGGGTGAAGACCCCCAGGAAGTCTAGAAACTTCTTCCCTCACCTGATGAAAAGCCCCCCACCAGCTTACAAGTAAGCCCTCTGGGGGTAGTTAATAACCAAGTTAGTCACAGGTCCTAGGTATCTCCTCCTGGTGAACATGCAAAGAATCTAAGAACATGATGGGGTGGAGGGACAAAGAGGTACCAGAGGAGGTGGGGAGCAGGCAGTTGTTGGCTCTGCCTAGAGCCACTGCCCCACCCTGGACTCCATATCCCTTAATAGGTCAGCCTGGACCTAGGTGCCACAGGCACCTTGACTAGGATCACATCCTGGAGAAGCACCCCAGGAAGGTGGTGTCTCCCCCAAACCAATCACAGATAAAAGCCTGGGCCCCACCCCCACCCTGATAGCCTCTCCACACCAGGCTGCGCCAGAATGGCTCATACCCCATCCTAGGGTTTCCTGCTGTACACACTGGCAGGCCAGAGCCCATCCTAGGGTTTCCTGCTGTACACACTGGCAGGCCAGAGCTGAGTTGCCTTCTCAACCCAGGAAAACCTCCATGCTCCAAGCCATGTGCCACCTGCAACTCTGCATCAGACTTCTGCACCCATCATCAGAAACTACCTCACAGTGGATGGAGAGATCACAGCAGCACAACCCCTCCCTTGCACCCCATCTCCCCACTTCTTGCCACAGGCCACGTCCTCTTGAGTTCTTGGTAAGGCAGCCTCTCCCCACGTGGCTTCACACTGCAGCAAGCCTGGCGAGTTCTCAGAAATGTCTGTACAGTTAGGTGAGGACCTGGCCTCCCAGCTACACAGTCCTGTCCCAACCCACTCTTCACAGCAAAGCTGCTTTCCTGGCCCAGTATGTCCAAGAAAAGGGGGGGCCACATGGGAGCTAGGAACCCACCCTCGACACTCAGAATCCCAGAACACACGTCTGGTGCAAGCAAGGTCAGTTCTGAGGGGAACTCGAAGATCATCCTGACAACTGCCTTCCCACGTCATGACCCTTGGCAGTCTCAGGGGGATGACAAGCGACTTCCTGGCTAGAGGTTGCACGTTTGGGGAAGCCACAGGGTGGCTACCCAACAGACTGCAGGAGGCAGCCCACATCCTGCTGTGAGTCTGCACTGCATCCCAGATCGTGCCAATCCTCAATGGCACAGCCTCGCACAGGAGACAGGAAGTCCAAGTGCTGCCCTCATGTTCCCTTCCTTGCTGGCCCTGTGACTTCAGCAAGGCCTCAGATTCCCTATGATGCCTGTCCTGACCCCAGGCAGTGAGGAAAAGACCCAGCTTCCCAACTGCATGCCATGGCCAGAGAGCCGTCAGAAGGTTTCCTGGCTGGGGGACAGAAACCGAGGCCAGGAGGACTGGACCTGACTTTTCCCAGGAGTGTTTTGTGTGCCTGGGTTCCTGTCTCAGAACATCGCACCTCTGGCCTGCCCACCAGGCTATGCTCTCCTCAATCTACTCTCTCTGGCTCCCAGCTCTGCCATCTGTAAGGTCAGGGGAAGGTGCAACAAGGGCCTCTCCCAAGATCAGGGTGTCTCATCGAGGGACAGCACCAATGCTAATCATTTAAAACCCAACACAGGCAATTATCTGACCAGTGGGCCTGAGAGGACCACCAAATCACAGAGTCCGTGGTCTGTAGGCCCAACCCCCTCATCATCTGGGTGCAGAGGAGCAGTGATCTGCCCAAGGTCACACAACTCAGAGCCAACCTGCAGGTGTCCAGCTGGAGTCCTCTCCACCTCCCCATGCCCCTGAGAAGTTGCTGGGGCAGATTATTTCCCATGGTGTCCCCCAGTATAGTTCCTAGGAAATGCCAAGGACAAGCTAAACACTGAGGTGGCACAACTTGACTCTGGGCTACTCGCAGCCCTGGGGTAGGACCATGACTTGGGACACGAGGACGGTAAAGGGGCCCCACAGGAGTCCTCTGTCCTCTTGGCGTCACCAACCCAGCCAGGTCGGACAATCGCACTCATGTGGCCCCAGCGCCCCCTGGAGGAAATCTGAGGCAGGACACTGCCTCGTCATGGTGACACACCCACCTCTGTCTCTGGCCGAGGGATGAACACTGGGGGTGCCATCTTCAGATTGAGTCCCTGAAAATCCCACTCCCCAAGGATGTACTGCACAGGCATCCTGCAGAAGGGGCAACCGGGTGGTCATCAGTGCCAGAACCAGGATACCATTTGTGCCTACAGGTTGTCTGGCAAGGCCACATTCCCACTGCCTTGAGACCCCTGCCAAGGCTGGGCCCCCCTCTTGCCACTTCGTTGCCCCAACACCTCCCTAACCCTTGGATATAATCCTCCTCCCTTACCATGAATTTGGCAGGGGCTGGGGGGGGGGGCTGGGCCTCTGCTCCCCATGCAGAGCCCTCAGGTCTGACCCATGGATGCTCACCTCTGCAATCGGTGGCTACACAGCTCCTGGATGCGCTGTAGTTGCCAAGGGGTCAGGGGCTGGGTCCAAAGAACCGGCTTCAGGCTCTGAAACTATCCCCGTAGAGAAGGTGAGCTGCTGGCTCCCATGGTCCAGAGGCCACAACCCAGGTTCCGAATGCAGACAATGCCTACGGGCCCCGCTCTGGTCACCTTGGCCGTTCCTGAACCCCTGGTGCCTGGCACACACACACTGGACTCATTTGTTGAATAAATATCTGACATTCCTTCAGAAAATGCCACCCGTCTCAGCTAAGCACATAGTGAAGCCCTCCTACCAACAGTGCACTTAACTGTTTTGGCTCCAAGGACGTGAGCCACGATGTACTCGCTGGATTCCCGGGCCTCAGGGATGCCTCTCTTCTCAAATACCTCCGTCCAGTGGCTGACCTGCCCTGTGGCACTCAACAGCCCAGCTAAAGCCGGATGGGGTTGCCGTGAGCTGCAAGTCCTGCCCCTGGTGCCTCCCGTCCTGCCTTGGCAGGACAGCAGGGGCCTCAGCACTCGGCCCCAAAGTTTCACCTCCCAGGAAAGGGCTTTCCTGAGTGCCCCCATGTTCTGAAACCCCCTGGTGCTAGAAGCTGCTGAGGTAAGTACTGAGAGTGACCCCTGGCCCCGGCGGGGTGGATGGAGCAGTCACAGGCTCTGGCTCTCCAGAATGGCTTTGTTCCTCAGCCACGGCTGCCACCTGGAGGGATGAAGGGGAGAAGCGGGTGAGCACTTGGGCCGTGTGGGACAAGCACGCTTCTGCTCTGTCACCTCTTGACTCCTTACAGATCCTCACCCATCTGCTTGATTCTTCTTGTCTTGGCCAGTTCTGTTTTCTCCAAGTTTTTAGTTGAAGAGGACTGAACCTTAAGTTAAATACCTGCTGAAAAAGAGGCTGGTGGTGGGTCAGGGCATGGGTTTGCAGGTAGGATAGATCTGCATGTGACCCAGTGTAAGTGACCTTGACCTGGGGCAAACCATTATTGCTGTATTTGTTTCCTCATTCGTGAAACAGAAATAGCACCGATGCCATGTTGCAAAGTAGGAATATCAGGGGCCGGGAAACCAGCTCCGCACATAGCAGGGACTCAACATTGCTAATTTAACTAATGTTACAAAAGACAGGAGGCTCTCCTTTCTGGGGAGCTTTGCTTCAGACATTTGCATGAACTGCCACGGTTTGGATGCTGGAAATTTCCCTTTAACTTAACTTAATATCGGCATAAACTGCCAGCTAAAAAAGTTGAGAATGTTATAATCCAAGTGTCACAAGGAAGTTTAACTGAAAGTTGAAAATCAGTGGTCCCTGTTACTTCCAGAGAGACTAGGGTCCAAACCAGCATTTACCCAGCAGCACCTGCCAAACGCCAACATCCTCAGAGGCAGCAAGGCTCAAGAGGGGAAGCGACTTGCCTGCGGACACCCCGCCAGAAGCCTTCCCAGGTAGGACACGAACTCGGGTGCGCCTGACTCCAGACACCCCGGCGCCACCGCACCGTCACTGACTCAGAGGTCGCCCCCTCCCCCGCTCTGAGGCTGCTTCCCCGTCAGTACTGTGGAGGATGAGGCCAGACAGGTCTCAAGGGTGTTGCAGTCTAGGAGCCCCCATCCCAATCCCTAACTCTAATGCATACCTGTCAAAGGGGTTGCCCCACCCACCCACCGGGAGAACCGGCCCTGGAGATCCGGCCCGGAGATAAGCGCCCGGATGTGCGTAGTCTTCAGGGCGCTCCCTCATAAGCCCCGCTTCCGGGCCGGGAAGCTGAGAAAGGGCTCGGGCAGACCCGTTTTCCCTGCTCCAGGGTTCCTACTGCTGCTGAGTTGTTCCCCCCACCCACCCCGAGACCCCAGCGGAGGGTGGGAAGGCTGTGAACTCCACGCCCACCATACCCGTAAACCCATAAGCCGAAAAGTACAGGGATGGGGGAAGTGTGTTGGCGGAACCCCATAGCTGGCCGGAACGGGGGCGTGTCATCGACGGACCGGCGATCCGGGGCCTGGACGCGACGTCGGGGGCGTGGCCTAGCGTAGCCGGTGCGACAGAACGAGCCGTGCGCCGGGTTCCCGAGTTGGGGGCGGGTTTTAACCCGCTCACTTCCGATCAGGATTTGGAGCAGGGAACTGGAAGCCGAATGCCGAAGACGTGAGTTCGAATCCTAAAAGTTGGCGACTCGTCGCCAGGCCTTGTCCAGGTACCCAGTCCTCTCGGGGCCTCAGTTGCTGCTCTTATAAAATTCATGGCAGCGTCCCACAAAGCGTGGCTTGTCACCGCCAAGCACCAGAATCTACCATTAACTAGAACACTGTTTACTACTATTAAACACGTGGCTCGCCGCGTTCTGTCCCGGACCAGGGGAGCCTCGGAGAGCCGCGTCTCTACCTGGCAACCCCGTAATCCCCATAAGCGCCTTTGAAAACCTGCGGATTAAAGGCTCTCTGAGGACTTCGCCGTTGAGATGACCACGCCAAGGACGTTAGCGATCGTGAAGGGTTGGTTGTATGTCGGCCTGCCTGGGTCGGGGTGCCCAGTGATGACACCAGCCAGATAACAATACCATCCCGTGCCTAACCTCTCTGGACTGAAGACTCCCCACTTCTAGCCAAGGGGCCCCCACACCAGACCCGCCACCACGGTAGGAAGCAGAGGCCAGGGAGCTTGCCCAAGGTTACAAAGTCAGCAGAGGGCCGGGCCAGAGTTCAGCCTAGGCTGAAAGACTCTCACGCGTTAGCCTGTGTTTTGGGAGCGCGAGTCTGCGCGGCGCAGGGCTGGTCTCGAGTCCTGGACCGAGAAGGGCCTGGCCCCCCACAGCCAGCCCCTCGCCCGACCTTGGCGCGGGCCACAGGGCGGAAAGGTGGTCTCGGGGAACCAAGACCTAGCTCCAAAATCCAGGCTCCCCGCTCCCGGCTCCTGCTGGGGGCGGGGCCGGAGCCGAGCGACAGGCTAGCGGGCCAATACCGGGCGGGCTCTAGAGCTGGTAGCCAATCGAGGCCTGGGGGCGCGGAGCGGCCGGGAGGTGAGGTGCTGGAGCTTCGGGGCTCCCCCGAGGCTGCTCCGCTCGGCCTCGCCCCCGCCGGGCGCTCAGGCCCTGCCCACTCTGGCCCTGCCCACCGCAGTCCAGGCTGGAAAAGCCGGCGCTACCCGCTGCAGCTGCCCGGTACCTGCCCCGGCCCGCGGCTCGGAGTGTGCCGCGAGCGCTGACCTCAGGTCGTACCTGCAGCCCTGAGGGTTGCAGAACCTGAGGGTTTCCCCCTCGCCCCGCTCCGGCCTCCTGCCGGTCGCCACCACTCTTACACTCTCTGACAGCTCGGCGCCCCGGAGAGGATTAAGTAAGTGCTGAGGTCGCTGCTTCTGTGCAAAAATGGAGGCATCACAGAGCCGCGGAGGCGGGCGTGGGGATCGGGACAGGGAGGACTGCAGGACCCGGTGGAGAACGGCATGCGGGTTCTCAAAGGGCGCGCTGCCGAGCCCCTTCACCCCACTTTCCCTGCCTTCTCCTGCGGGCCCCCACGCAGGCCCCGAGAGTGGTCAGCAGGGCTCCTTCGCTCCTTTGGGTGGACAAGTCAGTAGAGCCCCAGAGCAAGAGTTAAGAGTCTGTCCCAAGGTCATGCTTGGGGTCAGTGGTAGAGCCAAGGAAAGAACCTGGGCCCCCTGACCTAGCGTAGTCTGAGGGAGAGCCTACACCTACCTCCGGTCCCTCTGCCTGCCCTGCCACCATGGATGTGTGTGCACCTGCCTCACACACACACATTCATGCACCTGCACGGGTGCAGTACGTGTGCAGCCATGAACTACGAAGCCCTCTACTCTGTGGGTCTGTCCATCTGTAGCTCAGCCAGGTTCCCTTCCCACCCTGTCTTACCCCTCCACCCCTCAGGGAAGGAGAAGTCACCTCAAAGTGGGAAGGCACTTCCTTTACCTTTCTCTTGTCCCTAGAAGCCCCCAACTTCCCACAGGGGAAGGGGTCAGAGCTCCAATGACCCCAGGAGCCTGCAGAGAAGTCCTGTGGGAGGACCACCTTTAGCCTCTCTGCCTTCTGTCTTTGGTCTCTCCACCCCAGGACCACACGGTGCACTGGGCCCAGAGACTCCTGTGACTCCCCCTTCTCTAACTGGCTTGGCCTGAGAGCAGATCTAACACTTATTGGGTGCTCACTAGGGAGAGGGCTTGTGCTGAGCCAAGTCTTTTCTAGGAAGCTGTTCATTCCCACATTTGTGCTTCTGTGATCCTGTGGGCTGCTCCCACTATCCCAATAGCCCCACCTTAGAAGGGAAAACTGGGACCCGGAGAGGCGGAGGCGGAGGGACTTGCCTTGAGCCATCCCGTTAGGTGCCCGAGCTGGAATTCAAAGACAGGCTGGCCTGACTCTCAGGCAAGTGTTTCCATCCAGGAAAGGGAAAATTCTGCAGCACTTTTTATCCCTGAGCAGGATGAGGGTTGTCGGGGGCAGGGAGTCAGGAGGTGGGAGTGGGGGACTTATCACACAGGGGAGGGGCTTTCTCTTTCAAACTTCCCCACTCCCTTTTTTATCTTCCAGGTGTGATCACTGGGATCTCCTTCCCTACAAACAGGGGTGGCAAGGCTTCATTTCCCTGTGCCTAAATCCGCACAGGAACTGCCACTGCATCCAGCTTGTGTCCTGATGGCCTCTGAATGTATCCACACCCTGCCCTTGAACCTTTATCTCCCCCAGGAGCTTCCGAGCTAGAGGGACTTCCCCTCTCAGCACCAGGCCCCGTCCTTAGCCTCACATGTTTTTATTCTTTTCTTTCCAGCTCGCAGGGAGGCAGGGAGCTCCCTTTACCCACGAGGTGGCCCTGCAGGTGGCCACTACGGGTGGCAGAAGCCCCGGCTAGGGCGCGCCGATGTCCGAGGCGAGTGGACCAATTGACTGGTGACGGGCAGTCTCTCGGTCAGGGCCCCTCCACGCCAGCATGAACTCCAGGATCCCTTCTGCTAGGGTTTGGCTCAGCAGCCGCCCACCCACTTCTGAACCTGGCCTGGCACCTGCCTCAGGTGGGCCAGCCTCTGAGACCACCACCCTCAGCCCAGAAGCCACCAGCTTTAATGACACCAGAGTCCCTGACGTGGCCAATGGCGCAGCCGGCGTGGGCACCATGCTGTTGTCCTTTGGGGTCATCACGGTGATTGGCCTGGCTGTGGCGGTGGTGAGAGCTGGGGCGGGCCGGGGTGGGCTGGGGCTGGCCGGGGCTGGCCAGGAGGCCCCTAGTCGGGGGGTGAGGGTCAGTGTTTGGAACTGCAGAGACGCCAGTCTGGAGGCAGTTGTCTGCTAATGACAACACAGTCCTCCCTTTCCCCAGAGATTTGTCCGCTGAGAGGGGTAATTCATCTGACTGCAACAATTGGAAAAGATCTGTGTTTGAGCTGGGTCATGAGGCCTCCTAGGAGTTAGGGAGGCGGCTGTTCGCCTTGGAGGGTGCTGGCGGGTCCGAGTCTTGGAGGCCGGAGGGAGCTCCTGTGAGCAGCAGGCAGGAGGCACAGGGCTGTGGGGCTGCAGCAGAAGTAGAGGGCAGGAGAGGGCCAGGCTGGGCTGTGGGCTGTGGAGTCTGGGTGGCAGACTCAGCCCCTGTTGGACTGTTGGCAGCAGTGTTCATTTATTCTCGTGGTGATAAGTTAACGGGTACCTGCCCTGGACCAGGCCTTTAGGAGCCCACCAGGGCTGGAGAGACAGGTTCTTATGAGAAATGTGAGCAGCAAACAGATTTTAAAAACCCAGGAGCCTGCAGAAAGCGTCCAGGGACTGTGGGGAGGAGGGGGCTCTTCCAGCTGCTGTCAGCCCTGAGGATGTGGTCTCATCCTTTCAGGGGACACACAGACACTCAGAGTGTCACTGAGGGACCACGGGAGCTTGTGCAGACTGAGATGGGGGGAGGGCAGTGTGCTGGTGGTCTCCCAGGGGACCTCGCAGGCTCAGGAGCATGTTACCCTGCAGATAGAGCTGGGGAGAGTGCATCCATGGCCTGGCTGGAGCCTCTGGTAAACCAGGATCACCATATGGGCCCTGCAGGCTCGGGATGGCTGCCAAGGACCAACTGCCGGCCAGAAGGCAGGGCCTGGACATGGCATACGGAGGCTGAAGCCTGGCCCGAGAGGTCTCCTGGGGCGGGGAGGCGGAATGCCAGAGCTTGCCCTGGCGTCATGTACTGGTAAAGCAAACCCAGGTCCCCTAACCTCAGGGCCCTAGCAGAACCTGGAACCTGCCCTCCTTACTCTCTGTGAAAGGTTTCATCCCTGCAGCTTGGGATTGCTCCTTGCTCTTTGTTTTAGAGGCACATTCAGGGGCCCTGGGGTTAGCCTGCTTGCCACAGGTGGAGAGGTAGGTAAGTTGTGGGACAAAGGCTGGGGTAGGGGGTCACGGTCAGGAAAAACTCCTGGACACGGGGACCAAGTCTGGAGATGTTCACTGACTGCTACTTCCTCTCCCCTCACACTAGCCAGGAGGAGCAAAGCAGTGCTAGGCTGTGTGCTTTGCACAGAAGGCAAAGTGCTTGGTGTGGGCAGGATCAGTGGAGGAGGACTTCCTGGAGGAGGAGGGGCTGCAGATGGACAGTGAGAAGTGGGGGAAGGAAGGTTTGGAGAAGCAGATGTGGGGCGAGTGCCAGCAGTTGGAGCAGAGGGGCAAAGGCCTGGAGGCTGGTGCAGATCCTGGCCTTCTGAACCCAAGGTCACAGGAGAGGGAGGGGCTTTGAGGAGGGGGCAGCAACACACAAGGTGCTGGGACTGGGCCAGAAGACCCCAGAGATCTTCCCACCCACAGGAAAGCAAGGGGCACCCCCACATGGGGCTGCCTGGAGAGGATGGGCGAGCAAAGGATCCCCTACTTTCTTTCCCGATTTCGGGGTCCCAGGAAGAGTTCTGGGCCAGCTGGAAGCCAAACCAGATAGAAGCTGTGAATGGACTACAGAGAGTGTTGGAGCCACAGAGAGTTTGGGATAGGCTCTAGGGATGTGGCTTTCCCTGAAGCTGCCAGTTTGGGGAAGGGCAGGTAGTGGCAGTGGTCCCTAGAATCCCTGCCCGATGTGGCTGCCCAAGTCTCACCCTCTCTTCTCTCTCTCAGTGCTTTGTCCGCGCTCCTGCTCCCCCTGAAGCTTGTAGATGTCCTCTCTGCCTGCCCGCTCCTTCACCTGGAAGCCTGCACACAGAGGAAGGGCTCAGGGGCTTCTGAGTTCTCAGGGGTTAGCCTGGGCTTGCATCCAGGGGCTCAGGCCCCACCTCCTGCCTCTGTCTACTGTGGGCCGTCAAGTTCCTAGGAGCCCAGCACCCAGCCCAGCCCCTTGCCTAAGCCTCAGCCCTGCAAAATCTGACCACCCCCTAGCTCCTGCTCTTTTTTTTTTTTCCCCTCTCTCCTGCTCTTTTTGACCTATACATGGCTTTGGGCCAGGAGAAAGTTGGGGGTGGGGTGCTGTGTGTCTTCTCCTGCCCCTTTGGCTGTTAGGAGTCACAGGCAGGCTCCAGGGGCTATATCGGCACAATGGAGCCCACCACCTGTGTGGTCTTCCCGGGCCAGGCTGCTCGAGGGCAGGCTGGTCCCTACCTCTGAGACCCCAGGCCCAGTCTGGGTGCTGTCAGCATCTAAATACACCCAAGGGAGGCATGAGTGTAGGCTGGGGACCCTGAGTATGGGGACACCCACAAATCTCCCATTCTTCAGCCTCAATGGATCCCCCAACCAGAGGGACCACTGGGTTGATTAGGGCTTCCCTGCTTTGCCATTTGACACTGCCCTTTCTCTTGCAGGTTTTGTACATCAGGAAGAAGAAGAGGTAATTCCCAGCTGCCACCTAACACTCAGCCCATAGGCAGGGCTGGGCTGGGCTCCAGGAGCATGTGCAAGTGGGAAGGGAGACAGAGGCCACCACCACTGGGGCTGCTTATCCTGCTGTCCCTGGGTTGGGGGTGACTACTTTCCCTTGGGGAGGTTGGAGCTCCACCAGGACCTCACAGACAGGACAGGCAGGTGCAGATTCCAGCCAGCCAGGGATTACTGTGGGACTGGGAAGGGTGGTAAGGAGAAGGAGAAGTAGGCTGGACACACCCCCACCTGACTGCCCAGCTACCCTTGCCCTGCTGCCCTGCTCTGACTGCCCCTGACCACCCCCTGCCACATCCCCCAGAACCTGAATTATAGCAAGGCCTTGGCCTAGGCAGTCCTTATGGACCCCATGGATGACAGCTGTGTGGCCCAAGGCCCCAATCAGTCCCAGGACTGGGTAATTGCTTCTTCCCAGGTCACCCTCCTGAGGGATAGAGCAGGTAAAGCAAGTGCAAAAAGTCTGTCATTTAGTCCCAGGGGAAATCATAGGACCCAAAACAAGGCTGTGTGCAATGGCTCAGCTGACAGCAGGCAAGGTCTGGAGGGCTAGGGGGAGGGAAGGGTGTGTCCTGTCCCCAGCAGCCTCTGCCCCCACCCCCAGGCTGGAGAAGCTACGCCACCAGCTCATGCCTATGTACAACTTCGACCCCACGGAGGAACAAGACGAACTGGAGCAGGAGCTGCTGGAACACGGGCGGGACGCAGCCTCCATGCAGGCTGCCGCCTCTGCACAGGCTGTACAGGGCAAGGTGGGCACCAGCCAGGCTCCCCAACCCAGCCTGCAGCCCTTCATGTCTCCCTCACCCGTGCTTCCCTCCTTTCCCATGCCGCTTGCCCACACCTGCCAGGTGGTCAGCGGGCAGCTCTTGGGTATATGGGCTTGGCCCAGTTTATTCAGAAGCTGAGAATTGCTCCCTGGCCTTGCACAAACTTTCTGTGTGAGGCCAGGCCAGGGGCAGCCCCACGCTCCAGCCTGCTTCTGCCCCAATAGCCTGCTGATCTTGGAAGCTCCTTGGTATCTTAGAGCCTCAATTCTCTTACCCACAAATCAAAGTCCCAATTCTTGCCCTGTGTACCCCCATATCCTGTCTGGGAAAGTAGTAGAAGACTGGTGGGAGACATGTCAGAGCTAAATTCCTCTGCTTCCAGGGTCCACAGGCCTGAGTGGGTTATGGACAGGGTCAGACTCGGGCTGGAATGGGCTGGAGCACTCCTCGTCACTGACAGATACCAGGCAGATGGGGACCCCAGCCAAATTCTCTTCCTGTGTCCAAGGGGTGAGGACCTGTGTGGTCATCCTGGACACCATTGCCCCAAATCCCCAAGAGCATCATGCAGAGTCCCCCACCCCCGCCCTGCCCAGCCTGGATTTGGGAAGTTTCCAGGCTGAGAGTCTGGAGACCCCTTGGTTTTCTGCCACTTTTGAGTCACCTGGATCCCCTTGGGTTGCTCTGGAACCCACACTAAGAACCTTGGTCCACCCAACCTCTGGGGCTACTGATCATTTGACAGTTGTTGCCGGGCACCTCCCTCGTGCTGGGGTCCAGGGGTCCAGAGCCGAGCCCCCCTGCTGGGAGAAAGCGATGCATGCTTCAGTTGATTGGACTTGCCTGAGACCGCAAGTGCTGTGGAGGTAACAGAGCCAGCTGGGGACAGCTGCTGGGGCGGAGTCATTTGAGCCAGGTCATGTTTCTAGCATGAGTTTTCAGGCAGAAGGCATCGCTGGTGTCAGGCACAAGCAGGCACCAGGAAGCCAGGTGGGGAGGTCAGAAAGGACACGGCTTTGGTTGAGTTCTCTGATGTCCCTGCCTCTCTCACTGCAGACCACTGTCCCCTCCCAGGGCCCTCTGCAGAGGCCCAGCCGGCTGGTGTTTACCGACGTAGCCAACGCCATCCAAGCATGAGTGGCCTGGGGACAGGCCTGGAACTCTGACAGACGTCCACCGTGGTGCCCGTAGGGCTGCCTGCTCGCTGATTGTCAAGATCTGTTCTCAGGACCTGCCCTGCCAAGTCAGGAAAGGGCCAGACCAGGCCCCAGCTGCTCTACAGACCCATCTGCTGAATCTCCGGGGCTCTGGCCAGGCTGGGAATCTGGCCATGGACCTCTCCTGCCCTGCGGGCCCTGGCATGGAGGGCCTCCCTCGAGCCAGGAAGGTTGTGAGGCACTGCTGGCTTCCTCTTCTCGTGTCCAGGCTGCTTATATCCAGGTCTGCATCTCTGGCATGGAGGAAATGGAGGGGAGACATGGGTGAGAGAGGAGGTGGAAGAAATTGGAGGTTCCCCAGTATCAGGGAGAGACTTGTGCTTTAAAATCTGGAGCCTTCTCTGGGCTGGGGAGAGGCAGCCATGTGGGTCCCAGGGCCAGCATCTGTGACAGACTGGGAGAGGCCTGGGGATGGCGCTGAAACTGCACAAAAGGCAGGATGTCAGGAGCAGGGCTGCCCATTCCACCCGCATGGCCCTGAGCTGCCCCAGCCACCCAACTCCCACAGCCAGCGGCTCGCCAGACCCAGAGGGAGCTCAGGGAAAAGGAAGTAGCGGTTCAGATGGGGAGGATACAGCCCATCAGGTCTGCAGAAAGGACCCAGGCACGTGCATGAGCGCATTCACAGGCAGATGTGTGCCCATCCCAGCACAGGGCAGCATGGAAACTGCACTGACCCCACCTGCGAGTCTACCCCACCCCCATGGCATGAAGTGGAGCATCGGGGTAGGCCACCTTCTCTGCCCTCAATGTTCAGAGACCACAGGGAGAGGGAAGCAAGGTGAGGTCCTGCTGTCCATTCTGTTTCTTTGCGGGCTCCAGAAGGCAGGCCAATCCACTTCCATCTGGCTTCTTGTCCTGGACTACATTAAGGACCTAGGCTTGGAGACTTGGTTTGAGGGTGGTAGTTGCAGGCCACAGAGTAGTGGAGGCAGCTCTGACTGCTTGAAAGGTTGGGGGGGGGGGGATGCTCCTTGCAAAGACTTAGGAAATCTGGTCTGTGTTTAAATTCTCCACCTCCACCCCATCTGTGGAAAGTCTCCCTGTGTTGATGCAGTGAGGAAGAAGATCCTCTGTACCCGGCCTCCTACTAAGCCCTGGAGGCTGGGGACCAATGCCAAGGGCAAGGCACTGGGCAGAGACAGACCCCAAGGGCTACACTGGCTATGCATATACACGCAGCCATGCGTAGTGGTCTGGTCACATCACTGTCTTTGGTTGGCCAGGGACCCCGGGGAGGGCATGTGTGGATCCTCCATTGGGCAAATACCTCATGTCAGGGGGTGAGGGCCCAGGAGGCCCCATGGGGAAGGTTCTGGATTTATTCCCTCCTCTAGATGCTATAAATACTTTGGTACTTGCACTAACTGGAGGGCTGTGGGTAATTTGGGATGCACAAAGCTGTAATTTAACTCACAGCATCTCTATGTGAGAACATTAAAGATGTAATTAAGATGTTTACACGAGGAGAGTGTAGCCTGTGGCACTCAGGGTGTGAAACCCCAGGGGGGACCGGAGAGCTGCAGGGGGTGGCAGTGGGGGTGTGGAAGAAGGGCAGCTGGGAGGTGGCAGCCCAGCCCTGATGGAACTGAGGAAGTGCCTCTGGCCCGAGGTCCAGACTGCTTGGGGGCCTCATGTCTTAACTGTGGAATGGGTCAGCAGGCCTGCCACTCCCTGGCCAAGCAGACAAGGCCTTGTGGGATGGGGAAAGAGGGGACTTGAGCCCCCGGGGCCGGGGGTGATCTTGTGCCTCAGGGAACTGGATCTGAAACACAAAAAGGAACAAGACAACGCAGCCTTTCCCGGAGCACAGGCCATCTGCAGCATTCAGAAGGGCTGGGGAAGAGTGACCCCAGAGTGACCCCAGAGTGACCGTGTGGTTTTCCCAGGACTGTCCCAGTCTTCGCAGTGAATGTCCCACAGGCCTGGACTGAAGAGTGCCCTTCCCCAGACAGCGGAGCATTCAGGCTAGCATGATGGGAGGGAAGAAGGGGCAAGGCCCCGGTTCCACAGTGGAGGGCTGGGCTGGAGGTGGGGGCTGCAGGACAGGCCCTGAGGGAAGGCTGAGCAGCAGGTACTCCAGGGGCCACCCACATGCGTCAAGGCCAGGCCTGGTGCAGATGACCTTGGTCTTGGGAAGGGGCCTCCTTCCCTTAGCAGACCAGAGGATTCCTGAAGGGCCTGGGGTGAGAGAAGCAGTGGGTGGGCTAGGTGTTCTGCCTGATTGTAGAGCCCCTCGGCTCCAGGTCTCGAGGGACTGCAGAAACAGGGCCTGTGGAGCGAGGCCGGCCCCTAAGGACCAGAGGCTCCGGGGAGACCCCTGTCCTTTTCTCTCCTGACGGGTGGGCCTGCCTGGGTGACAGACAGGCTGCTTTCTCATCTCTCGTGCCCCCACAGTCCCCTCCTCATCCCCTCACCCACCTTCTCCCACTCCCCAGCTCTTCCTCACAGCCCTGGAGGAAACCAGTTCCCCAGCGTGTCCTGGAGCCTCCACCAAGGGTGGGAGCTGGGCAGGTGGAGGTGAACGGGCCCTGTTGCATGTCCTGCTGGTGGCTGACTGGTGCCCTCCTCGCTGCCCCAGCCCGTCACCCAGGGTGGGATGGAGGTGCCCACTTGCCCCTGGCTCCTGCAGTTGACTGTTAGGGTCCTTTAGGAATGCTGCCTCGTCCGACACCTATGTGATCCCATCAGTGATCCTTCCTGGTGAAGAGCAAGCAGGCCTTGGGGTTGGCAGCTGCGGCGCTGGCAGAGAGTGCACCAGGGTGGATGTGGATGGGCGCCTCCGAAGGAAGCAGTCCCCTTGCTTAATGAAGTGCAGCGCACCTTAGAGCCTGCTGCGGGCAGACGCTGGGGACGCCTTTGGAATGCAGAGGAAACCTCCGTGGGGGAGAGAGAAATGCTGGCAAGTGGGCTGCCCTTGCTGTGCACGCCTTCCAGAAGCAGGACCCAGCCCCTGTCCTGAGCCCAGCGCCCACTGGCAAACCTACCCAGGCTCCGCAAGTCCAGCCCAGGAGGAGGAGGAAGACGTCACATAGGAAACAAGGGGTGGCCCTGTGTGTACTCCCATGACACACACACACGCATGTACCTACCACGTCTCTGTCTTCATATCTGTGGCCGGATGTTTGAGAAGGCAGGGCGGGGTCTGAGTGTCCAGAGGTTGGGGACACACACCCCTACCAAGTGCAGCTGCACCCCTAGGCAGGCTGAAGAAATCTGGAGAGCCCTGGGGGACCCTGGCGTTTGAGGACAAACGTGGTCACCGGGAGCATACCCTTCACAGGCCAGGGAAGCTGAGAAGCAAGCAGCAATGTGCAGACAGGGGAGGAAGCGTGGCGATGCCCCGGATGGGACACAGCAGGTGACCAGGGTGGCATCCCACCTGGGCCTGGGTCTGCTTTGGTGCTCGCTCTCACCCCCCCGCCCTGCCAGAGCTTCTTGGCAGTGCTCCCCAGGGACACCTGCCCCCCACCCCCAACCCCACACACACATCCCTGAGGGTACCAGGGAACACACAGCAGGCATGCAGGGAGGAATGAGGAATGAGTCGGGCTCACTCATCCCAGAGAAAGCCCCAGGCCCAGAGCCTTCAGTTCTGAGAGGGTCCATGGGAGGGGCGGAGGAGTGGGTGGGACTGAGACCTGTCTGGGAGCAGGGTTCCCAGTTCCCAGGCCCTGGTAGGGGGAAGCCTGTCAAGGGGCTGGCCTGCTTCTCAGATCTCCCTCAGCTCTGAAGAGCCACCCTCCCAGGGTTTAGCTGGCAAGGTGACCTCAGGAACTTGATGGGAGGGGGTGAGTGTGGTGGCCCTGGGGTTCCTGTGTGGGCTCAGGGCAGTCATTAGGAGGGAGGAGACGCCCCCTCCTGGGAGCCGGGTCTTTGTCTGCAGATGTTTCTCTGAGAACAGGGGAGACACAGCCTCTATTCCAAGGTTGGAGGCCACGTCCACGATGAGCCAGGTCAGCTCTAATGGGTGGGCTGCATACTCACATTTAGGACAGAATCCAGGGAGCCACCTTCAACGTGAAAGCCAAATGAGAGTCACATAGTGCGAGGTCGCTGGGTGCTGGGGTGAAGTGGCTGAAGCCACTGTTGAGCCCGAGAGTCCTGTAAGCTTCTCAGAGGCCCCTTACTTGTGAACTTCTTGGCACCAGAGGAGCTCCTGAGAGCTCCTGCGGGCCCACACAGTGTCCACCGTGGCCTACAAGGTGACAGCAGCTGACATTCACCAAGGGGCGGGGAGAGACGTGGATAGGCCAGTTCCTGGGTCATTGAGGGCATGGCCGGGGCTGAGACCTAGTCTGGTGGGTGGCAGAGAGCTCGCTCAGAGGCCTGGAGGCCTCTTGTCTCCTGGAGGGAACAGAGCCCCACGACCTGTATCCCTGGGCAAGGCTTCACCCAAGGCCCTGGGCACCTTGCTGGTGGTCTCAGGTTCAGGATTCCATACTGCAGCCTTGGCCAGGCCCAGACCAGGACTGGAGGGTCTGCAGGTCAGACACCAGCTGCCTCCATCAGTGCCAGTCCTTGCCAGGACCAGGGATGCATTTGCACCTTTCTCCTCTACATCAGACAGCGCTGGTAAGTCTGAAGGCAGTGCCAGGGTTTCAGGTCTGACCTCTCCACACCCCAGACAGCCCTCCTGACATCCTGCCCACCGAAGACAGAATCCTGTGCCATCCCCAGGGACCGAGTCCTGGCGGCAGTCATGTCGAAGGCTGGATTCCCTTCAACTGGACCTCTTGTTGCCTCCACCCCTGTCCCATCAGTCCCGCTGGGCTGTGGCCTGCAGCCCGAGTATTTAGAGTATA
This sequence comes from Oryctolagus cuniculus, assembly GCF_051225735.1. Classification (NCBI taxonomy): domain Eukaryota; kingdom Metazoa; phylum Chordata; class Mammalia; order Lagomorpha; family Leporidae; genus Oryctolagus; species Oryctolagus cuniculus. The sequence goes on from NC_142876.1 coordinate 100,131,286, forward strand.
ATGCTGAGATCTGGCATCCTTCTCTTCTTGGGCTACCCAGACCCCAGGCTCAGAAGCCCTGGGTGCACATCTTGCCCTCCAGGACCAAGTGTGCTGGGTCTGAATAGCTCAAAGAGTTCCAGCCAGGGAAGGCTGCCTGGAAGAGGCAGAGGGGAAGGTACCAGCTGCCTCCCCTTTCTGCCTGACTCACCAGGGCCAGGGTTGCAGGTCAGGGTGTGGCAGCCTCCCACCATCTAACATAATCCCTGTGACAAACATTAGAAAGAGAAAGCACAGGGTGGCTCAGAGGCAGTGGGCCTACCCTGGGGTCACACAGCTGGGAGGCAGGGATGGCAGGGTCGGGAGGGCATAGCCCGGCTGGCTCCCAGTACACAGCTGCACCCTGGAAAGTGATTCACAACCTCCCCAGGCCACTTTATGACCAGGCAGCCTTGCTCGTGGGGACGCCTATGGAAGAGACAGGAGCCCCACCCCCAGTCCAAATGGGGAGGGAGAGGCACAGAGCAAACCGGACTCCCCCTGCAGCAAGTAACAGAGGCCACCCTGCTCACCGCTCACCTGATCTCAGGGCCCACAAGCCCCCCATGGTTTCCTGCTGACTGTGGTTCCCCAAGTCTCGCTCCTGGACTTGTGTGGCCAGTGAGGTGGCAGCTGGCTGGAGGGCTCAGTCCAGCTCTGTCTGCCTCCCGTTCTCTGGCCTGTGAGGTGGCTGGGCGCCCCTTCCGTGTCCCCAGCCAGTAGTGGCACTGGCTGGGCAGAAACTCGGACAGCGAGTCTGCTCCCTGGCCCCACCAAGTCAGGTAGGCACAGCAGATGTTAACTGGCTTTCCCACTTGGAGGGGACACAGGTGTGGGCCCTCCCCTAGAGCCAACTCTTCCAGGTGTGAACTTAACCTACCTAGCTGGAGTAGCCCCCACCCAGAGCATGGGCTCATGTTGCAAAGGGGTCCTGTGCCCCACTCCACTGCCAGGGGCACCCTCCCACCTTCTCTCTCCACCCCAAGCCAGTCTGTGAGTCTCCACCTGAACCTCCTCCTGCACCTGCTCCACTGAGCCTCCTCCGTGGCTGGAGCTACTGGCACTGTCCTGCGGCCTGGGTGGATGTCTTGAGCCTCCTGCAACTGGGGGCTTTCCCATGGGCAGTGGCCACTCAGCCGGTCGGGGCAGCTGCTTCCTCCCCACCCCCTGGCCAGTGTCTCCAGACTAGCTGGGCCCATCTGCTCCGCTCGCTGACAAGTCAGTGGGCAGGGCCTCTGTGTGGGCCAGGACAAGCACAGGGGTGCAGAACTGGCTGCTCAGCTCCCCCCAGCCCCCCGGGGTGTCCGTAGTCCTTCCCAAGCCCCTGCAGCAGGAGTTGCACACCACAGGCTTGTCTGTGTGGACCCGGAGCCAGGCTCCAGGCCAGGACTCAGCTGCACCATCTTTGATGCCCACAGTGGCTAAAGGTGGGTTGTGTCCCTCCCATTGCATTTAGGGGACAGCATCTGCTCACAGGCCCCTGTCCTCCAGTCACTGGTCAGACAGGAAATGAGAGCTTGGGCCTATCTCGCCTTTCCTGTCCACCTGGCTCTGGGTGCTCTTCTATTGGAGGCCTAGAGACCTGGGCCTGGGCTAGGGGAGCTGGGTTCCATTTGCTGGGGTTGTGGGAGAGTTGTAAAGGGCTTGGGGTTGATAACAAGGACAAGATCAGAGTAATCACAGGAGTGTGATGTGTTGAGCGCACGCCACAAGCCAGGACGTGGATCGGCATCCCCGCACGAGCCGGGCCCTGGAACACCATCCACAGGCATCCTCGCAGGAGAGCGCAGGACGGGTCTTGGACTACACCGAGGGCCAGAACCTGGTCCCAGTTACCGTCGTCTGTGACTGGTGCAACCTGCTGCATCCCGCTTGACCTCAGTGGCCCCTCCGGAAGCCACCCAGAGTCCTCGGGCTCAGAGCCAGGGGCTGGGCCCTTCCACACTGCTCTGGGAAGGCGCCTCAGACAAGCTCCAGGGACAGAGGAGTGGGGGCCGGATGGGCCCTCTTGGCTCTCCTGCCTGCCGGCCTCCAACGCCAGCCCATGCTGCCACCCGCTGGCTGCTCCTGGCACTGCTGCCCCTAGCCAGGTCACCAGTCTGGCGGCCCAGGGGTTCTCCGCTGCCCTCAGGCGCTCCCCGACGCGGTGTGGACAGCAGCCCCCACACAGGCCTGAGGTGGGGGCTCCCCTGGCGGGACCCGGACGAGGTGAGAGGAGCGAGGGGCCTGAGGTTCGAGTGGAAAGGCGCAGCCGCCCCCAGGTGCTGGCGCTGCTCTCTCCCGACCTGCGCCGGCGCCGGCGCCGCACCCGCCTCACCCTCGCCCCGGCCTCTCCTGAAGGCCCCATCGGCAACGGTGTGGACAAGCCTCGCCCTGGCCAGAGCTCCCTGCGGGCCCAGTTCCCGAGGCGACGAGCAGCTGGGAGAGAACCCAGGAACCAGCAGGATCTCCACAGGGAGGCGACACCAGGACGCTCGGAAGGCTGGCGAAGCAGGAGCGGGGGTCCCGGCCGCAAATCCCCGGTGTGAACCTCTTCGGGCGCTCACCGGCAGAACCGGGGCCCGCTTCCCGCCCCAGCAACCACAGAGTGGGCGCCCCTCGTGCCTCCTTGTTCCAGCTGGGGGAACCCAGGCCCAGAACCGCCGGCTGTTGAACCCCGGGGCTCCCTCCCAAGACTCAAGGAAGGGAAGAATTCCCTGATGCTGGAGCTCCGGCCCCCGACTCATTCTCTTCAAACCGTCCCAAATTTTCCAGTCAGCCCCTCTGCGGCGCTCTGGCGCCCAGGACGCCCCGACGGCGGGCCGGCCTCGGGAGAGTCCGCCTCCGAGTGACAGCAGCACCCACGGCAGCGACACCTCCTCCCTCACCGGCTGAGGGGACAGGAGACTTCAGAAGGGGAGCCGTCTCCCTTGACCGGAGGGCAGGGCCCTGCCCTGGATTTGGTGTAAGTGACGGCGACGTTTCGGGGCAGGGAGCAAGGGGTAAGGGAGGCCGGACTTTCCACAGCCAGGGCGCTGGCGGCCTAGCGCTCACCAGGTGAGCCCTGCAAACGGACCGCCTGTCTTCCTCCTTTGGCACTGGTGGGGTGCGGCTCTGCGATGCCCCCGGGGAGACCACACCCATCCACACTCCCTCCAAAGGAGCCCAGAAGGCCTGTTCCCAGCCCCCTATAAGAGGTCTCTCCCAGCCAGGTACGGTGGACTTAAGTTCCTTTGCCAGACTGAGGCGCTTTGGGCCATTCCCACTGTGACCACCAGATGGCGGTGCCGGCCCAGATTATTGGGTGGGTGTGCCTGGCGGGTGACCGACGGGGGCCTGGAAGGCAATTTGGCTTTGGGACTTTAATTTCCGCCAGTCTAGGGGTTCTGTGCGGCACCTGCACTGGAGTTGTTTGCTTCCTCCTACAAGAAGCAGGTCCCGTATGAGCTGAGTACGGGAGTCAGCTCACCGCGGTGGCCTGAGCCTCTAAAATGGAACCTGGCACATAGTAGGTGTTCAAGGTCCCTTATTGAAGGGAGGATTGAACAGATGAGAATTAAATGAGCTGGGTGTTTGCTTGCTTTTTTTTTTTTTTAAGATTTATTTATTTATCTGAGAGGTAGAGTTACAGACAGAGAGAAGGAGAGACAGAGAGAGAGGTCTTCACCTGCTGGTTCACCCCCCAAATGGCCTCAAAAGCCGCAGCTGGGCCGGCCTGAAACCAGAAGCCAGAAGCTTCTTCCGGGTCTCCCACGTGGGTGCAGGGGCCCAAGGACTTGGGCCATCTTCTACTGCTTTCCCAGGCCATAGCAGAGAACTGGATTGGAAGAGGAGCAGCCGGGACTTGAACTTGCGCCCATATGAGATGCTGGCACTGTAGGCAGATGCTTGAGCTACTATGCCAGGCGCCAGCCCCCACTTGCTTTCATTTTAACCAAGACACCAGGAGGAGTCTCTTAGGAAGGAAGAGGTTTGCTTTGGCTCACTGTCCCCAGTGGGGTGGTCCCGGCAGTCTGGCAGGAGCCACACCCTTTTCGAAGCATAGCAAGCTGCCATATTCAAAGCTCTTGGAGAGCCTTCACTAGACGCATGCTGTCACTGTGCTGCAGTCATGGAGGGTGGCCTTCTGGGAATGCGGACAGGGACCCCCGAGGCCCCTACCCGCGCTGGGCCATGGGAGTCTGCTCTGTGGGCCTCACCTGGGATGTGGATGGCCTCTCTCCATGGGGGACAAAGAGCAGACCCCAAGGCCTACCCAGTTTATGCAGCAGCCATGGTGGGTGGGCAGTTGGGGCACGGCAGGTGCCTGTTGGGGGTCGCTGAGGTTGTAACGGGGACTGGGCCCCAAGAGACCCCACCAAGCGGCCTCCTGCTGTCCCTGTCAGCACTGGCTCCTGGCAGGCTCCCCCGGCTGGAGGACCACACCTCCCTTGGTGGTCACAGAATTGTCTGGATCCCCCAGCCCCACACAGGGCCCCTCTCGCTGCACACCTCTACCCACCTGGGACCCCTGCTGTAAATGCCAGTCTTGTCCTTGCCTTTCAGTGCACACCCAGGGCATCTGCCCAGAGGATGGGCAACTGCTCACTGCCACCTCCTTCCCCACCCCGCTGGGAGGCAGCTTCCTCCCACTGAGTCCTCGTGAGACCATCACCAGGAGCCAAGGCTCTGTGACTTGTCATCTCACACGACTTGAACTCCGCTCTGCTGGGCTCCGAGGCCAGGTCTTATGGGTCTGGGTTATGCCTGCGTCCCTCATGGTGGATGTAGGGCCTGGGCTCTGGTTCTACTCCTGCGTCTCTGAGGGCCGCCTCTTTTGGGATCCTTTATCCCTACCATGAACAAGCGAGGTGGGGTATTTGCTGTCTCCACAGCAGGCCCACTGGGAAGGGGGGGAACTGAGCTACCTCCTCCCCACTCATCACCTCCAACAAGGCGGACAGCAGGAAACACACAGCTCCTGCAGTAACCACTAGTGGTCAAGTGCAGCGGGGGACGGGGGGTGGGGGGGTGGGACTGGCCCCACGTTCTGTCTGAGGCAGGACAACGGCTGGTCAGTGTTGCTTTCCCCTGGAGGTGCTGTGCCAGTTGTTCCAGAGACCCCTGCCCAAGGACCCCAGGGTAAGTGCCCCCAGCACTCGAGGCCCGGTATCAGCCACCCTGCAGCCCCAGGCAAGTCTCTGAACCTCTCACCACAGCTTCCTCACCTGCAACGTGGGGTAGGTGTTCCCTACTTAAGAGGATTAAAAGAGCCCCTATTTCTAGGGCCCAGAACAGTGTCTGACAAGCAGCAACACCAGGCTGATGCCTGCTAAATAAGTCACACAGTAAACATCGAAAGGGTGACCCAGGGGCACGGGGCCTCAGCAGGGGGACTTTGAGCCATGCATAGACTCAGCCTCAGGCAACCCCGGGCACACAGGGGTCCCAGCTCTGCCTGGTTCCAGGCCACACCTCCTGGCTTAGCCTCTGTTCTTACCCTCCCCAGTGGCCTAACTTCTCAAGTTGCCGCTGGCCAGCAGAATCGTCCACTGTCAGAGCCACGAGACAGTCCCCTGCTCCAAACCTGGCGGGACCTCTGCCTCCTGGACATGGAGTCCAGGTGCTGGGATCCCATCTGGGAGGGAGGAGTGAGGACAGCTGGAGCAGGGGAGGAGGCTGGCGGGGTCTGAGCCCTCTGATCTGGCTCCCAGCTGCAGCCTGCGGCACAAGGCCAGGGGAGGTTTTTCCGCTGGGAAGGGTGGGGTCCCTCAGCTTCCTGCGACTTCTGAAAGCCCGTGGATGGCACAGACTCTCCGGCTGCTACCCAGTCACTCCTAGCGCGGCACCCAAAGAAGTCTCAGGGCCCAGGCAGCAGGAGAGGGGTCGGTCTCTTGCCCTGACTCATTCTCTGCTGACTTGGGGCACCCACTGCCCTCTCAGTCTCCAAGCCAGAAACCAGGGCTTTGCCCCAACCCCCAGCCCCCAGGCTGGTCACCGCCATGCCCCCATGACCGTAAGGACCACCTGCCTACATGCCCCCATGACCGTAAGGAGCACCTGCTGCCTTTTTCTGGGCCTCCCCACCATGCCCCACTTGCCACTGCCCCCGCATCCCTCCACTCATGGCCTGCAAGGCTTCTGTGGAACACTCCAGAAGGCCCCAGTCTGGCCTCCAAGGCCCTCAGCCTGCTACCTCCCTTGGACCCAAGCCATTTGTTCGGGCAGAGCCAGCCTCCTGCCTCTGCCCTCTTGCCCCGTGCCCGTGCCAGGGTCCCATGCCTGTGCTCGGCCCATGGTGGGCGGCAGCCTCCCTTGCTGCTCCCCTCCCAGCTCTCTGGCAATTACCCAGGTGATTAATTTGGCAGTTAGTTTGGTGATTAATCATGTTCCTGCCGCTCTGGACGTGCCTCTTCTGGCCTGGCCTGGAAAACACACCTGCTTGGCTTTCTGCTCAAGGACCCAAATCTACCCAGAGCCCCATCACTAAGGGTGCTGGGCACACCAGGGCTACTCGGCAGGGTGGCCAGGAGGGGATTTAGCTGACAGAGACCCAGATCTGCCTCTGGGAGACCCCGAGAGTATCCCAGGATGCACTGCAGCACAGCCTCCCAGCCTTTCTCCAGCCCCAAGAACTTCGCACCTGCACAGCAGCCTCAGCCCAGCCAGGCCTTCACTCGGCCTCTGGAAACACCTGCCCACCCAGGCTCCTGGGCCTGGAGCTGGGCCCTGGGTCCTCGGGGCGTCCCCAGCCTCCCAAGCCTCGGGACAGGCCACGTCCGGTGGGGGGAGTGGGCAGCCGCCCCACAGAAGTCCATTTCAGAAGTCCATTTTCAGACTTTGATTACCAGGGTGCAGAGGGGAAACTGAGTCCTGGTACTGGTGGGTTTGGGGTCAACTGCAACCCAAGTGGCCCTGACCTGGCTGTGGGCTCCAGAGGCAGATGGGCTGCAAGGACAGGGTCCCCTGGAACCAGCCCTGTGGCATTGATTGAAATGCCCCCTGCCAATGAGGGTTTTTAAAGAAATGTATAATGATCCCTAATTGGCACCCTCATTAGGTGCCAATTAAACACTTAAGCATTTCTTACAAGTTTAACACATTAATAAGGCAGCTCATTACATGGTAACGAGGTTTATTTCTCATATTTGTTATATTGTTTCACCGCCACTGACAGCAGTGTTGTTTTTTCAAACACAGCTTCTTGCTGACTCCACACAGCCACAGATCTTCCTCCTTGGTCTCCAGGCACCAGTGCCCTGGGCCCTCCCTGGCTGGCTTTGATCTAGCCTTCCAGGGTTCTGCAGCAGAGACCCCCAGAGGGTCTCAGAGTCCAAGAGCCCTGGGAACCTCCCTCTGTCCATGTGGCCAAATTCTGCATTCCAGGAGCACTGGGGTGGGGTGGGCTTCTGGCAGAGCCCAGCCCCGAGGCAGGCACTACACTAGGGCTGACACTGTGAGGGCAGGAGCACAGTAGCCAGACAGGACAAGGAGGCCCTGTGAGGCTGCCCCTGGGTTGGGAGAAGGGGTGCAGGCAGGGGGAACTGTGCTGAGACCAGAGGTTTGGTAGAAGTCAGAGTTTACAGAATGTGTGGCTGCCAGGAACAGACCCTCAAAAGCCAATGCTGGGGCTGGGGATGGCATCGTGGTGTGATGAGTTAAGATGCTGCCTGCAACAGCAGCATTCCTAGGGCGCTGGTTCAAGTCCTGGCTGCTCCACTTCCAATCCAGCTACCTGCTAATGTGCCTGGGAGAACAGTAGAAGATGGCCCAAGTGCTTGGGCCCCTGCACCCACGTGGGAGACCCAGAAGAAGCTACTGGCTTTGGTCTGGCCTAGCTCCAGCCAATGTGGCCATTTGGGGAGTGAACAAGTAGATGGATGCCCTCTGTCTTTCTCTCTCCCTCTCCCTCTCTCTCTGTAACTCAGCCTTTCAAATAAATAAATCTTTTAAAAACTTAGCCAATTGGGGGGTATTCAACAAAGAGATTAAGATGCCAGTTGGGACACCTGTACCCCAAACCGGGGGTCTGCGTTTCAGTTCTTGTTCTTCTTCTGCTCCCGATTGTAGCTTCCTGCCAACGTGTACCCTGGGGGGGGGGGGAGCAGGTAATGATTCAAGTGTGTGGAGTCCTGCCATCCAATGGGAGAACTGGGTGGGCTTCCCAGCTCCTGGTCCTTGGCTTCCTCCTGGTCCAGTCCTGGCTGTTGGGGGGCTTTGGGGAAGTAAACCAGCAGACAGGAGATCTTTCTCTTTTCCCCTCTCTATATCTCTTCGCTTTTCAAATAAATGAATAAATACAAATTTTAAAAAGAGCAAAATAAAAGCTGTGTGGGGGATGTGACCTCCATCTAGTGCACAGCAGAGAGCGGCAGAGTGCTTTGAACAGGGAGGGATGTGGCCATCTCGGGTGGAGGATGGACTGGGGGGGCGCCAAGGGACTACACAGGGCCACCCTTCTCGCCGCTGATGCCCTCGTGCAGCCTGCACAATTGACTTTCTCACCAGCAGCTCTGAGTTTCCGCTTTCCCCAGAGTCACCAGCAAGCGCATCAACCGTTCTCAGCTTTGCCTGTTTAATCTTCTCTCTCTTAGAGGAGTGAGTTGAGCCTGGTTGCGATGATTGAGTTTCCTTTTGTCTGACCTGTGCCTGTGCCTGTCTGCTTGGCCCATTTTTCCACGGGATTGTTGATCTTTTCCTTCCCTTAAAAGGCTTATGGAGCCCTTTAAATGTTATGAAATTTGCAATTTCCCCTTCAGCTTGCTGCTTGTCTTTAAACTTTGATATATTTTCCACATGGAAATGTTTGATTTTTATGTAGTCAGACACATCCATTTTTTTTCTCCATGGCTTTTCTGGTTTTTGTTGTGCTTTATAAAGGCTGTACCACATCAAATCTGTGTAAAAGCTCCCTTGTCATCTGCTGGGAATTTTTTTTCATCCGTCTTTAGTCCCTCTAGTCCTCGCACCAACTGGAATCGGCTTTTGCTTTGTGATGTGAGGTAGGGATCCAGTTCACTCCCCCGACTCCAGATGATCATCCAGTGATTTCTGTAGGTTATTCTTGTCAGAATTGCTGAGGTGCCGGGAGATGGACAACTGGAGGAATAGCAGGGCTCCTTGTCTGGCAGGCAGGAGAGCAGCTGCAGAAGGCGGGCTGTGCCTCCTGGAGGCTGAGGAAAGGGCAGGGAAAGCCCCTTGGGAATCCAGGAGCAGCCATTTTTGGTACCCACGTTTAACTCGGGTGCTACACTGAAAGTCCTTCCATGGATTTCATGACCTTGACATAACCTTGATGCAATGCAGGCAGAGTGGTGGGCAGTTGAGGGGTGGGCAGGAAAGGAAGTCTGTGTTTTCCTGAGGACTCTCTGCTGGGTTCAGTTGAGGGTCCTGAGCAAGCTGCCCTTGTCCCTGACCCCAGAGCTGCTCCAGAGCAGGGCGAGCTGTATGGTGACACACATCAGTGGTGACAGTGTGCCGTGGCGAGCCCCATCGAGCTTCCTGCAAAGACAGGACCAGTTGCGTCTGTGAGCAAGGCACGGGCAGGACAGCAGGGCCTGGCTTGCTGCACCACATCCCAGCCCAAGCTTCTCCCTGCTTCCCTATCTCCATTCCTCTTTCTAGTTTGGCCCTTGGTTCCCCTTCACTACAGTGGAGGCTCCCCTCATTGCACCCCACATCCCTCTGCTCCCTCCTCCCCCCGACCAGGAGGCCACTGGAATTGGAGGCGGCAATTTACGTACTTTGCCTCTTTCAGCCACCAGGTGGCAGAAGTGAACGCCATACTGCACCTCACTGCATCCCTTCTCTGGAGTGCTGGATTTGACCTCTAAAGAGATCCTGAGGTTATCTGGTAGCCTTGGACCCAAAAGGAGTTGAGGAATGATGGGGCTACACCCCTGTGAGACATAGGACCACCTTCCATCTCAGGAGCCTGTGGCCGTGGCTCCTCTCCAGCACCAGCATTCAGGGAATCGGCTGGACTGGAGGAACCACACAGAAAGCAACAGGGTCTTAGGAGCTTGGCCACCAAGATGCCCACACTGACCAGACCTGCTGATTCCCAGATGGCAGCCAGAGAGGACCCTTCCTGGAGCCACAGAGGAAGAGGAAGAGGGTGGAGTGTGTGGGGAGGGGAGCCAGAACTGGTGGCCGAGGCTCCTACACTGCCCCCTGGCTCTGCACTCAGGGCTTGGCATGCAGGTGATGCCAAAGGCTCTGGTGCTGCCCCTGCAGGGGCTGAAGCTGAGCTGGACCCCAGGGCCACCTCTCCCACCTGTGGAACATGGCCTTGCCCATCCCTCCCCCCACGGGGCAGTGCCCTAAAGCCTCTGTGGATCCTCCCAGCATCTTGTCTCCCTCTCAAGCCCTGCATCAATCAGGCCGCGCCAGCCGGCTTGTCACCCACGACAGCACCAGACACCTCTCATTTGTCTCCATCATGTCAGGGGCGGAGGTGCCCTGATTTGATGCCAACGTCCACGTGTGTACTCTCTGGGCTCCAGCTGCAGGATCCAGCCAGGGCATGGCTTGGGGAACCTGCTTTCTGGGTGTGTGGGGTCCCCAGATCCTGGCTGTCTAGCTTCCTTCTGACAGCCTGGATCTGAAGCCATAAGCCCCTCAGACACAGGCAGCCCGTTGCTCTGGGCACAGTCCTCTAGTTAGCAGTCTGCAGCAGCCCAGACCCAAGTGGTCCTGGAGACCTGGGCACTCAAGGCCAGAGGGAAAGCAGCTGAGATCTTGGCTTCTCAGGAGGCCTGGCCAGGGCCTTGGGAGGCCAGATTAGAAACAGGTGAACCAATCAGCAAGACGCTTGCAAACTCTGAAAGAAACAAACCAGGACCCCGTGGAAGTAAAACCCGAGGGGTACATCTTCTCCTGGGTGGCCAAGGAGGGAAGGCACTGCGGCACTGGGCTGAGACCCTGGTGGCCAGAGCTGCTAGCCTTGCAGGGACCTGGGCAGGAGGGGCCCAGAGGACAAAAAAGCCAGCCAAAGTAAGGGAGCAGGGGTCTCTTGGAGACACAGCCCAGAAAAGAGTGGATGCACGGGAGCAGAATGAACAAGGAGGTGCTAGGGAGGGGGGCTGGGCCTCGCTGGGTGGAGAGGGGCTCCTCACAGACCAGAAAGGACAGCAGGGGCTGGCAGGGAAATGAACGAATGAATGAACACAGCCTTGGACCTGGGCCCTCTGAAGGCCCCGCCCTCACCTCGAGTTGGCAAATACACCTGGGAAAGCCCACACCTTCCTTCTCCTGCAGGTGAGAGCCCAGCAGGGCTAAGTGTCCTCTCCTGGGACAGGTTGGGCCTGCTCGGCCCCTGCCCGTGCTCTCAGCCCTTAGGGAGGGCACCAGGACAGGCTATGCATGGCTGGGTCCATGCCGCCCAGGCAGATCCACTGCTGGAGGTCTCCTGGACTTCCTGGCCCAGCTGGAGTCATCTATTAGGCCCAAGGCCACCTCCCCTGGCCCTGGCCCTGGCCCTGACCCCCACCTGGGACAGGAGCCATTTATCTCCCTCAGCTGCTCCCAGCCCGCGGGGCTGGGGCTGGGTGGCCCTTCCTCCATGCAGCTCATCGGTTAGATACCCGGAAATATCAAACCTGGCAGGTCCCTGCCCAGTGCTGCCCGGGCCTGAGGGGCCTTCCAAGGGGCCTTCCCATCAAGCCCTTGGGACAGCCAGCTTCTAACCCTTAAGGCTCCACCCACCGCAGACATCTGTGCATGCCTGCCACTTGCCCACTACGTGCTGGGCACGGTGAGCAGGGGAGCAAGAGCAGGGTCCCACACAGAGCTGTGCTCCCCAGGCCCAGCCTTGTGGCCAGTGCTAGCGTCTCAAGCTGATGGCCTGGGGCCCTGGACTCAGGAGGCAGCACTCGGGGTGAGGATGAGGTGAAAATCTGGCCCTGAGATTGAGGCACCCAGCACAGGGTTCTCCCTACCCTGGCACCAAGCCCTACCCTGGCTGTTGTGGGTCAGGTAGGAAGCCCCAGGCAGGAGGGCTCCAAGGCTAGGTGTGTGGCTGTGAGCCGGTCAGGACACAGCTGCACAGGACGCCTGTGTGAGGGCAGGCCCCCCCCCCCCCAGGCTGATACCTGGGCTGTCAGTGCATCAGGATGCGAATAAGCAAGACCCCTGGGGGCTGGACCACGGTGGTGATTTGTCTGTGATGGGAGGAGCCCTGAGTTCAGGGTATGCTGCAGTGCTGAGACGTCTCTCTGGGAGGCAGAGGTGGAGTGTGCTGGGGCTTTCTTACTGCTCCCCCATGGCAGGGGGTAGGGGAACCTCCCTCTGCTCTCCTCCAGCCTCCCCTCTCCCTGGGATCCACCCGCAATCCAGGACAGTCCCTGGGAGCCCCTAATCCCTGCACTCCCTTCAGCCGCTGCTCTCTCTCCCCAGCCTTATCTGTCTCCTGCAGCCCTGCAGGGCTCCCCTGCGGCTCAGGCTCCCCCTCCCTGCAGCCTCCCCGCAGGTCAGGTGGGTGTCCTCCCCCACCCCCTTCACCTTCCTCCCCTGCCCTCCCTTTTCCCTCTTCTCTGCCTGCCTCTCCTTCCCAATGCCCTCCCAGGAGAGAGAGGCGCTGGGGGGCCACGCACAGCAGCCACTGCGCTCACTCGTCCAAGGTCAGGCCCGCTGGACAAAAATCCCTTTGACCACTTCCTTCCACATCCCAATCTGCCGCTGCTGACCTCAGACAGAAAGAGGCCCCGGCGGTGGTTTCCTTGCCACACATAGAAGGCCAGGAGGGGTGGGGGGTTGTTCACCAAATGCAGACGCAGCTGCGGTCTGCAAGGGTCCGCTCCCGGCCCTGACAGTCCAGAGAGAGCTTTGGCCTCGGGTTCCAGAAAGGACGCAGCAGGGGAGAAAAGGCAGCGTCTTCTCTTCCCCAGTGCAAGGGCCATGGCCGACCCCCCTAAAACGAAAGACAGCTGAGTAAGAGAAAAGCATACCTTTATTTTACCTAAGTTTTACAGGACACAAAGACCCAGGGAAAATTGCATTATTTTAGGTCTTCTCTGGGTCCTTTCTCGGGCCAAGACTGTGAAAGGTGTGGGTGGTTGCAGAGACCCGTGATCAGGTGGGGAAGGGGGTGTGAGCTCATGCTAATAAACCAGGGCAGTGGGCTAGGTTCCTCCCTGGATCATCACTGACACCCCCACCCCACAAGCAGGACACCTGTCTCACGAGTCCCTTAGGGGAGAAGGGAGGTGGGCTGCACAAGACCTCCAGGGCTCAGGGTCACTGCGCGCCTTCCTTTCTTGACCTCAGGGCTTTAACCCCTCCCCTGACCTGTGTGGAGGGTGTGGGGGTCAGCCCACCCCAGGCAGCAACCTGACCCAAGGTCACTTCCTGCCACAGCTTCTTCCTATCTGTGAGCCCTCAGTTCACAGTTATTTGCACTCCCAAAGTCTTGACTTTTCCTCATCTGTAAAATGGGTCCCCCACACACCCACAGAGACCCAATTCAGACTTACCCCTGCCCTTGGGAAAACAGCCCAGGAACACTGGGGACGGTCCACCAGGCTGTGTGTGACACGGAAAAGGTGCCCCCTCGGGAGCTTGAGGGGACCTGTGGGCAGAGGACAGGGTGATGGGAGGAGCAGGTGCAGCAGTGGCCGGGAAGCACCAGCACACGCAGGTGCTCAGGGAGGGCTTGTTTTCCTCTCAGTTCTGCCCTCTCCTGCCTTCCCCAGGGCTGGGATCAGCTCAGGTGTGGGTGGGAGTCCAGGTGCTGCCCAGAGCCAGGGTAGCAGCAGAGGGGAGGTGATGGGTGAGTGCCAGGCCTGGCCCAGCCCTACATGCCCTCTCGGGATCAGCAAGGTTTGTAGAGGGGAGCTCAGAGCCTCTGCCCCAGGGTGCCAGAAACCTCCACAGCCAGACGGACAGCCACAGAGAGCCTGCCCTCTTCTGGCTGGGCCTGTAGAGGCTGCCTCGAGGCTGCTCTGCCCCCAGCGTATCCAGGGACACCTCAAGGAGGGGCGGCTGGAGTCGTCTGCTGAGGTTGATCAGAGGCCTTGTATGTTGGGCCCAGGACAGAGGAGGTACTTCCAGCTGTGAGGGTATGGACAGCCTGTGTGTGAGAGACAATGGGGCACGTGTGTGCACATGGACATGCCTGTGTGTATATGCATGCCCCACTGGCCAAGTGAGATGTGGGGGCATGGCTATGTTATACATATAGAAACACAACAAGATGTGTGTGTGTGTGTGTGTGTGTGTGTGTGTGAATGCATGTGTGGGCAGCTGTGTATCGCCTCTCCTGCCTCCCCGACCCCCTGGGAAGCTCACCTGCACTGCTGCACTCTCAGGTGAGAAGGTGCTGAGCTGTCCCAGCTGTCCACCTGCCAGCCACCTCACCCGCCTCTGCCCAAGGTAATGAACACATGAGGCCATTAAAGAGCAGATCCATTCAACTTAGCTTCGGAGAGCAAAGCAGCTGTGGCAGCCGCGAGACAGGGCTGCCAGGGACAGAGGCTGAGCGGGGAGCAGGTGGGGCGCTGGCAGGGAAAGATGGGAGGGTGGCTGCCCAGGACGGCAGTGGGATATGCATGGGGAGGGGGCCAGAATGGAAGGGAGAGGAAAGGAGCCTTGGCCAAGGCCAATAAGCAAGGGGGCCAGGGTGGGAGTGGGTGGTGGCAGAGAGGAGGAGGAGGAGGGCAAAAATGAAGGCAGCCAGGAAGGTGGGCTTGTGCCTTCTCAGTCTTCTGGGGTCCTCTCCGGGTATACAGGAGCCACTGGTCAGGTTACTGAGCTTCTGGGACTTCTCTCAACCCACTTCACGGTTTCTGCATCTTGATTCATGACCTGAGGGCAGAAAGTGCCTGGAGAGGACAGCATAAACAAAGGCCCTGGGGCCAAGAAAACCATGCTGCTGTTGAGGAACTGAGACACTGCTGGGGCAGGGAGCTCAGTGGAGGCAGCAGGGTAGGGAGCTTCTGGAGGTCTGTCTCAGAGACGAGGGGGTCTGGGAGCAAATGGATCAGGGATGGAACCGAGCAAGGGGGCGCTGGGGTGGAAGGAGGGGCCTGTGAGGAGTGAGGAGGATTGGTACCAGGAGGCGCCTTCTGGGGCTCAGTGGGGAGTCTGGGATATCTTGGGGAGAGGCTAAACCCAGAAGGGGAAAAGGTAGTATGGGAGAGTAGACCCAGGACGGCCCTGCAGGGCAGCTGGGCCCGGTACAGGGGGAGGCAGGCCGCCTCGGCCACTTGGGAGCTGCCGGCAAATGGCCTTGCCCTGAGCCATTCCTGTGGTGGGGAAAGGTAACCACCAGGGCTGGGCCAGGGAGTGTGGTGGTGAGCAGTGTGGTTGAGGCTGTAAACTCGGCTCAGCCGGCACTACCTGGATGTGGCCCTTGGAGCGTCTGAGGACTCCCTACCCCAGGGGCAGTAGGCTGCTGATCAGCAAGGTTTGCTGGGACCCCTTCTCACCCCACCATGCTGTGGGGCTGGGCTGGGGACTGAGACACAGGAGCAGTAGGGGTGGGCAGGATGGAACACACGGAGGCTCAGGGGAGCAGGAGAGCCTGGGGAGGCCTCCGCTCATCCCACACCGGACAGCAAGGGTGGGCCAGGTTGGGGGTCATTCCTAGTGGAGGTCCCTGTGTGGGCAAAGACATGGAGGTGGGTCAGGGTGGGCCCTGGGCAGAGCGAGAGGCCGCACAGCGGCCAGCCTGGAAGGGCGGCAAGGGGCACCAGGAAGCACGGTGGCACCATGGCCTCTTGCAGCACCTCGGCTGAGGTGAGGTCTCTCCTTCCCTCTTCTGTGCAATGGGGGTGCTCTGCAGCTCCTAGGGGGAGGGGCAGGACACTGGAGCCCCGCCCTAAATTAATGCCTCCCCCAGACCCCTCCCCACCCCACAGGGCAGCTAAAAATAAAAGCAGCGATAATTTCCCTAAATGAAACCGCCACTTAAACACTTAAAAAGCAATAAAAACTCAATTTTCTTTCTCTCAATTATTTTACTTATTCCATTTTCCAAAAGGTTCCCCCTGTTATGAAGATGTATTTTTCCCCATCAGCGGCACCGCTCCCCGCCATTACTCAAACTGACTCAGCCTCCCTCTGCCAGGAGGGTCCCTGGTCTCCGCGGCAACCGGTGCGTGTGACTGGAAGACTGTGACTTCAGCACTGCAGCCGCCTTCGGTGGGGACACTTGGGGTGGGGGACAGTTCCTGCCTCAGTTTCCCCGGCTCTCAGCTCTGCACCCCCAACACCCCCTGGATCATCCAGCCTCTGAGTCTCTCACACAGGCATCTATCCTCAGCCTCCTGGCCCCACTGAGATGCATGGAGGGAGACCAGGTCCCGCCGCCCTCAGACAAGCACGCAACCTGGTTCAGGGGAGCAGACCCTGCGCTTCAATCACAGTCCTGACACCCTCAAAATGAGCTTTCCCGATGCCATTAGTGCTTGGTGACCGGCTCCATTTGTATCACGCCCGCCCCGTTGCCTCCTGTCTGCTAATTGTTTTTCCTCACTCCTTCCATTTTTAAACTGCTGTCTTGTTGCCTTTTAATTTTTAATTATTGCTGCCTCCCCTTCCTTCCTAATTGGCCCAGGCCCTGCTGAGTGAGGCTCCTTGTGCGTGGAGCTGTGGCTGGCTAACTCCTGGCTGGCTGAGACCTGCCTGCCCCCTGCCCTGGGTCTGGCCCCTTTGGCCACAGTCTTATCCTGGAGTCTTGTCAGCCACACACTTAGCCCCTGCACAGCGAACGCACCGGGATCCAGGTCCTTCCTGTAAGCACACGCTGGGCACTGGCTGTACAGGGGGGTGGCATCCTTGGGGATGTGAAAGACTGGACCCATTTGAAAATGGCCCCTTTTCTGTGCAGGACCCTGGCCCTGCTTTGCTGATGGCCTTGGGCCTCTGAGATTTGCTATAACAGGACACCAGCCTCCTGTGGCCACTGCCCCCAGTGCAGAAGTCACACTCAACCACACTCACCTCTGAGCCTTTGCTCACACACACGTGCTCCTGTTTCTTTGGCTCTGCTGACTCCTATTCGTTGCTCTCTGTTGGAACTGGCTGTCCATTTGTCTATCCATGTGTCCATCAGCCACCCATCTGTCTGTGGGTCTCTTTGTCTGCCCTTCTGTGCCCTGGCCCCTCTTGCATCTGCCCTAACCTCAGCTTTTCCCTTGGTGTCTGCCCTGAGGCCTCTCCTGCATCTCACTTGGTCACAAACACGCCGGGGCCACGTCCTGACCTCCACTGCCCCAGCCCATGGCAAACACATCCCTGTCTCCAGGCCCTTGTGCCCAACCAGCAGCCATCCCTGCCCGGAGTCAGAAGGCCAGGGCCTTCTTCTGAGTTCTGCCTCCATCTTGCTGTGTGACTCGGGCAACCTCCTTCCCTGCTCGGGGCTCTTGCTTTTCTCATCTCTAAATAGAAACAGATGAGTTTCTGCCTGGCCCGTCACTGTTCTGGGTTCTGGAAGGACACGGAACCACAAAACCAGGGGCCATTGTGGTTACCCATCCTTTGGGGCCTCCCACCTGGGCAGCCCCTCCCCCCTCTGAATCCTCTACATTCTGATCCTGGAGTCCTCACTGGGTTTTAGGGACTCGGTGGTCACATTGAATTCTGATCTACCGTGGGCTTCATTTGCTGGGACTCTGGTTGGGGTGGTGGTGGAGATGGGATCCCATACGGCAGGGGGAGACTACACTACTGGCCAGCCAGGAAAATGTGCGGTCCCTCTCTGGTCACAGGCAGCAGAGGTCCTCCCACCAGCAGTTACCTTCCCCCTTGCCCGGGTCTGGGTTCAGCAGGTCAAGGAGGAGGCAGGGCCAGGATGGGAAGGGACTTTTTTTTTTTTTAGATTTACTTATTTATTTGAAAGTCAGAGTTACACAGAGAGAAGAGAGGGAGAGAGAGAGAGAGAGAGAGAGAGAGAGAGAGAGGTCTTCCATCTGCTGGTTCACTCCCCAGGTGGCCACAACGGCCAGAGCTGCATTGATCTGAAGCCAAGAACCAGGAGCTTCTTCTGGGTCTCCCACGCGGGTGCAGGGGCCCAAGGACTTGGGCCATCTTCTACTGCTTTCCCAGGCCATAGCAGAGAGCTGGTTCATAAGTGGAGCAGCCAGGACTCGAACCGGCACCCATATGGGATGCCAGCACTGCAGGCGGCGGCTTTATCTGCTACACCACAGCGCCAGCCAGGAAGGGACTTTTAGTGACACTGTGCAGCCTCAGTGCTAGTCCAGGCCACACTTGATCCCTAAAGTCACCCTATTCAGGAGGAGCTGTTACAACCCTGCTTCACAGCTGGGCAGCCTGAAGCTTTTAGCCGAGGCAGTGTTGAGCCCAGGGCTCTTCGCACCCCTGTGAGAGCTCCTGCCCCAGGAGGAGGGTGAGCCCTAGGCTGAGGATTACCTCCACCCCCTCCCCTTCTGAGAAGAAAGCAGCAAGGGAGCTGTGTCAGAGACCCTGGAGCAGGGACAGTCACCTGTCTTGCATTCCTCTCCTCCCCATCAGGTGATCTGACAGGTTTGGTGGCTGAATGCATGTGCCAGCCCCACCTGGCCTCTTCCGAATGTAGCCTCAGGTGCTCTCCGGCACCTCATGCAGAAGCCCTTGTACTTCCTGTCCTGTCCCTGGCGGCGCCGGCCTCCGGACCCGGCGGCTAAGGGCAGGGCGCGAGGGGTGGGGGCACCTGCACGGACGCGCATGCGCCGAGCGAGCGGCGGCCCGGCCCCGCTCCGCAGCCTGCGCTCCCCGCCGCCGCCCGCACCCCGAACGCGCGAGAAAAGCAAACAAAGACGTATTGGTTTCTGCTCTATTAGAGGCGCAGGAGGGGGGAAATCAATGTTTAGTAAATGGGAAAAGAGAAAATCGTTCAGGAAAGACAGTCTATTTCCAAGCCGGAGAGGGGTTCGTAAACAGCACAGGCCATTGCGGAGGAAGCACCGCGGGCCATAAAGCTCCCGAGCCCGGCAGCCAGGGCGCTCCGCTCGGCGAGCCGGGTGCCAGCCTTCCCGGGCGGGGCGCAGGGCTGGTGCGTCTTTCCAGAGCCACATCCAGGCATCTCAAATTGACTGCACTGCCCCGCTCCCTCGTCCTTGGCACCTGGCCCACAGGAGCCTGCATGGTGGCGCAGGGACAGTCCCCCCCGCCTCCGTCACTGCTCCCCACCTCATGGTTCTAACCGTGGTGACTGCCTGCACTTGGCTGTTCCCAGAACGGCCAGGGCTGGCACCTGGAGGAGGGATGTTGGAGCTATGCTTTGAGTCACGTGGAAGAGTTCTCCAGACTAAAGGGGAGGAATGGCGGCCCAGGGTGGGAGAAGAGCCTTGGAAACGCCAGAGGTGCTTGAGAGGTGGCTGCAGGCTCTAAGGGGGTGCAGTTCCCATAAGGATGGGGGAGATTTTAAGAATAGGGGAGTTGGGGGCTGGCGCTGTGGCATAGCAGGTAAAGTCACCACCTGCAGCGCTGGCATCCCATATGGGCGCCGGTTCAAGTCTCAGCTGCTCCACTTATGATCCAGCTCTCTGTTATGGCCTGGGAAAGCAGTAGAAGATGGCCCAAGTCCTTGGGCCCCTGTACCCGCGTGGGAGACCCAGAAGAAGCTCCTGGCTCCTGGCTGCAGATTGGCATAGCTCTGGCCATTGTGGCCGTCTGGGGAGTGAACAAGCGGATGAAAGACCTCTCTTTCTCTCTCTGCCTCTGCCTCTCTGTAACTCTGCTTTTCAAACAAATAAATAAATTTAAAAAAAAGTAAAATGCCAACAGTTAAAAAAAGAGAGAGAGAGAGAGAATAGGGCAGCCAAGCTGCTGTAGTGGCTAAGGGAGGACCTGAAGCTGGGAGGGAGAAACAGAGGTGGAACGGAGGTGGGGGCTGGCATCAGGTGTGCCCCTGCCCTCCCCCTTGCTTGGCTACATTTT
Source organism: Oryctolagus cuniculus (assembly GCF_051225735.1). Taxonomy (NCBI): domain Eukaryota; kingdom Metazoa; phylum Chordata; class Mammalia; order Lagomorpha; family Leporidae; genus Oryctolagus; species Oryctolagus cuniculus. The sequence goes on from NC_142876.1 coordinate 100,151,143, forward strand.
CCCCAAAAGGCCTAGAATAAAATGCAGCATCAGAGAAGGGGAGTTAGGTGGGATAGCTGAAGTCAGAGCATTTCCTACTGGAATCTCTTAGAACACTGACCTGTTAAGATGGCTGGGATGCTGGGTCCTCATGGCTGGCATTCTGCTGCTGCAGAGAAGGTAGCTCAGCAGGTGCGTGGGAGCCAGCCTTGTTCTCTCCACTCATCAAGTCCCAGGAAGTATTGGATTTTAGCTTAAGATGGATGGCACGACTGGAGTCTCCTTTACAAATGAATTACACTCATTTACCATTTGTGCACATGTGTGTGAGCATGTGTGTGCATGTCCCATGGAGGTGTGGGTTTGTGGCATATTCCCACGAGGGGCACATTCCCGCGAGTAGGCATGAGTGTGTAGGAGTATGTGCTCGGGAAGGAAGTGGTGCCTTGCACAAGATGACGTCTGATGAAGAAAAGATTCCCGTGGGTGGGGAGCTGGGGGTTGGAGGATGTGGGGAAGGACAGCGGCTTTATCATTGTTGCTGTTACTATTATACTGTGTGCCCTGCACAAAGTCCCTTCCAGGTGAGCCTCTCTGCCTCACGACAGCACATGAGGTAAGCTCTGCTGGTCTCTGTGTTTACTAAGGAAATGGAGACTCAGAGAGGTGAGGTGACCTGTCTGAGGTCACACAGCAGGAGCTGGGACCTCAGAGCATGGCTGGACCTGAGATGACTTTCCTGTTGGAGAGATGGTCCTGAGAGAGAGCTGGAGGTAGAGAGGAGCAGGTAGAAGGCAAGGGTTGAAGGGCATGGGCATTTTGGCTCCCCAGGGCAGAGTTGAGATCTTGTTTGCTCTGGACAGGAAAAGCGGTTGGCAAGGAAATGTGCCCAGGCACATGGCTCAGCTGGGGACCTGTTTCGGAAGCAGTGGGGTAACCAGTTTGACCCCTTCCTGGGTGCAGCCACACTTCCCAGCCAGCTCTCCACTTCCACTCCACCTTTCTGGGCCTCTGGTTCCCCCAGGCACTTGTCAGGGGAGGTCACACTTCTAGTTTGTCTGGGTTCTGACCTTCTGGAGCTCTGGTTTGTAGTTACACATCTTAGTGTGTGTGCCCAGAGAGGGGCATGAATGCAAAGGGCAGGGGGGCATTCCAAAGGAACACAGGCATCTGCTTGTGTGAGCACAGGCCTTGGGGTTCAGGTTCACCCTGGTGGGGGAGGGGTGCATGAGCATGGCTATGAGCAGCAGACTAGGGTAAGTCAGATATCCAGGGGTGAATGGGACGGAGATGGGTCTGGGTGCAGGGAAAGGGGGCAGAAAAGGTCCCTGGACCTTAGGCCTTGAATTTCCTCTCACCATAGCCCATTCTCATCCCTGCACCCACTCTGGCCCCACTGCTCAGGGCAGGCACAGAGAAAACAATTTTGTTTCAGCAAAGGTGAGCAGGAGATGGAGATGGTGATAAGGGAGCTGCAAGGAGAAATCTGCCAGCCTGGCCCCTGGGCTGGGCAAGGCGAGGCACAGATGGGGAGGGCACTGAAAGGAGGGAGCTCAAAGAGACTCTGGGGTGAGGGTGCCTGGGGGAGAAGCAGTGGAAAAGGGGGCACTTGGGGGTAAGGCTGCAGGGAGGTGGGGATGGCTCAAGGACACCAGGGATCGGTGGACTGGTCAAGGAGGCAGGGACTTTCAGGCCTGGGCCCTTGGGGGACCCATGCCAGGCACCTCCTGAGTCTTGGAGTTACCTTCCTGCATGAGAATCCAGAGAAGGCAGACATGGACTGCAGGGTCAGGAAAGTCCAGGTGCTGAGAGGAGGCTAAGACAAGGCTTTTTTTTTTCTTTCAGTGCCTGTGGAGAATACAATGTAACCAGCCACATGTTACCTAAGAGGAAGGTTGAGGGGAGACCTAGCTGGAGGCTGCTGTCCCCCTCTCTTTTTTTTTTTTTTTTGACAGGCAGAGTGGACAGTGAGAGAGAGAGACAGAGAGAAAGGTCTTCCTTTCTTCCTTTGCCGTTGATTCACCCTCCAATGGCCACCACAGCCAGCGCGCTGTGGCTGGCACACTGCGCTGATCCGATGGCAGGAGCCAGGTACTTCTCCTGGTCTCCCATGGGGTGCAGGGCCCAAGTACTTGGGCCATCCTTCACTGCACTCCCTGGCCACAGCAGAGAGCTGGCCTGGAAGAGGGGCAACCGGGACAGAATCCGGCGCCCCGACTGGGACTAGAACCCGGTGTGCCGGCGCTGCAAGGTGGAGGATTAGCCTAGTGAGCCGTGGCACCGGCCCATCCCCCTCTCTTGAGGAAGACAGACATCTGTCAGCCCAGAATCCTGATGCCATGTGGGTACCTTAGCCAGGGGCATTCCCAGACAGGGTCTTAGGCTGTGGCACACATGGGTGCCCTGCTTATGAGGGAGCAGATACTGAACTTCAGGCCATATGAGGGACTGTCCAGCTTCAGTGTCCCATCCTGCCCCAGAATGAGATCAAACAGACCGGGGCAGTGGGCTCAGCATGTGAGAGCCACTAGATAACTGGAGTGAGGGGCTGGAAGAGGGGAGATGTCCAGGAGGAGGTGCTTGGGGGCCTGATGATGAGGTCTGCTTGCCACTAGGAACCCTTTCCCTGATCGGGCAGGAGCCAGCTCAGGCCCTGTCCAGCTGCCCAGTCTTTTCAGCACCCAGCTCCTATGTCCCTCATGGCAAGTACCCTGCAGATGTTCCTGCCGTGCCTCCCCTCTCTGAACAGCGATGGGAACTTGGCAGGGCTTGCCCAGGGCCTCCCTCATCCCTAGGGCTATGGTGGGCAAGGCAAGAACCCAGGGGCTGTTTCTGGGAGTCCAATGTCCTTTGAGTGCATTTTGCTCACCGAAGAAACAAATGAGCCCCACAATCTAAGGCCCAGCAGCTTCTAGAAAAATAGCTGTAGTCTAAGAACTGCCCTTGTCTCCCCACAGAGAACCACCCGGAGGTCTGGGCTGTGTGTGGTTGTGGGAGTATCTTCTGCTACTTCAACCCTTGTCAGCAACATGTCCGGGGGCTCCTATTTGCCCCTTGGACACAACAGCCCTGGTACTCTGAGTGTCCTCCCTATGTGACTCAATCCCACAGGCCTGGGGGTACAAAGTTGCTGAATACCTGGTCTTGACCTCAAGGGACCATAGATCTGAGGTCTGTATCGGACCCCAGTAGGAAATGCTACTTTCCAGGGAGCGACCCATCTGCATAGCAGTCAGGGCCTCTGTCCATCCATCAGTCTGTCAGCCTTGAGGCCATCTTGGAAAATCTTCCCATCTTTTAGTGGGAGAAGGTAGGAAGAGGGCGAGGAGGGACCAGAAGAGGCGTGTTTGTGAAGTGGTAGCTGTGTTGGTGGGGGAAAGCAGAGCTCTAATGTGGGCCTCCCCATAGGCCCCAGGCCTTGGCAAGGAGGGAGAGGCTCTGGATTCTCCCTGGGGGGAAGGGCAGACTAGACAACAGCCCCACCGCAGATAGGTTCAGCACCACGGAGAGCTCCCACAATACTACCAGGCTGCAACTAAGCTCAGCTGCCCCTCTCTGCTGTGAGACAATGTCTGTGGTCCCTCCTGGTGGGTCTTATGCACCCATGGGTGTGGCCTCATCTTGCTTGGGTGTCCCCCTACACTGACCCAAACAGGCCAAGATCTCAGGACCAGTGAGTCTATTGCCACCTGAAAGATGGCCTGCCCCAGGCTGCTCTTGGGTCCTGGAGACCCTCTGCCCGCACGCTACTTCCCCTCAAAGTTTTAATTTAACCAAGCCATCCTTTCTTCTCCCTGAAGAATCAATATTTTCTCTGTCTTTTGACACTTATTTTATTTTATTTTTACATGCGGCCTCCCAAAGGCTGTAATTTACAGCTAATACCATGCAATCAGAGACAATGGCTGGGCGCCTGTGAGCAGGAGCAGGCAGGCTCCCTGCCAGGTGCCCTCGCCCCCCCCCACATACATGCTCAGGGGTGCCCATGGATATGAGGCCCCGGGGTGCAAGGACCACAGTCAGGCAGGGAAAGACGTGGACCAAGACCTCAGCCTTTATCTGGAGGATACGAAGGGTGAGTCCCATTCTGCAGAGGGGCTCCAGAGCAGTCCAGGGGTATGGGAACATCTGTCAGGGACTGATATAGGTAGAAGGGAGGGCAGGGTGTTTGTAGGCTCCCTGCTGAGCAGTTGCAGCGGAGACCCCCTCCCCATCCATGGAGGTCCCTCCCATCCCCCTCACCTCTGCTGGGCTATGCCCACGTGGCTCCTGCACTGTCATCTATGGTACTGTCACTCTGTGTCAGTGATTTAAGTTTGCTGGTGGAGCTAGTGACAGCTTAAATGGCTGCTATCTCCTCCCCTTACCCGCCAGACCCTGATGAGGCCCCTTGGGGGAGCAGGGTGCTGGGGTGGGGTCCAACAGTGCTTTCTGAGCTAAGAGGGCAGGGCAGGCTGCTTTTCTCCCTCCGGAAGGAAGGGAGCCAAGCATGCCCTCTCCTTCCCCTCGCCAGTGATCAAGGAGGGAAGATAAAACCCTCCATAAATTCCTGGGAAATGGAGTGTCTGGAACGTGCTCAATTCCACCTGCCTGCAGGTGAGAGGCACAGGGAGGGGCAAGGAGCTGGATTCCCAGTGTCCATCTGTGAAGCCTTGTGGTCTGGAACAGTGGGGAGCACAACAGACCTGCCACTCAGCTGAGCTCAGATCCAGCTCCTGCCTCCCCAGCCCCACTCCACCCCTCATTAATATTGTTGCTTAAACCCCAGCACCCCCACCCCAGGTCCTCATTCCTCTCTGGAGTCTTTGTCTCCATTCAGATATTTGATCCCCTGTTCCATTTATGTTCACCTAATAGGAAGGGGGCATTGTACATTTGGGGGAAAACTAAGGTAAACAGAGGCAGAGCAGGGTTCCCTGGAAGCCAGGGGCAATGCACATTCTGCCCTGGCCCCTTGCTTGTCCCAAGGACGTGAGCATCTTGAGAGTGGAGCTGGATCCCTCCCTGCAGGGGACAGGGCTGGCTAGGGGCAGAGCTGGGTGTTCTGGAAGGGTGTCTCAGCACTGGATCATGAGAGTCTATGAGGGCCCAGCATGTCTGGTCCCCGGTCCTGAGGTCCTAGACCCACCCACAGGAAAGGCCTGCCTGATCCTGCGAGGTCCAAGGCTGGGTCAATATCAGTTGCACATACAGCGTGGGTACCAGACCTCAGCCCTTAGCCTTCTGGGAACCCAGAACTGATGCAGCCAGAGGTGGCCCTGGCTGGACACCATGTGACAGGAAGATGCAGCCCAGGGGCAGTGTGAACACTGTAAGGGCTCCTCACCCAGATCTGTGGAAACTCATTAAAGCAGAGGCCTGAAGGAAGAATGGGTGGAATTCTGCAGAAGGAAGAGCTGTGGGAGGGGGTAGGCATTTGCAATACAAGTGAAGCAGCCCCTAAGCGAGGACAGGACTTAGTCATGACAGTAGAGTGACAAAGGGCTGACATGACAGCTCCAGCCCAGAAAGGTCAGGCACAGCTCCTGTGGGCATCTTGTCCTGTGTAAGGAGGCAGGCAGAAGTACATTCTGTCTCCAAACGTGGAAACTAAGGCTCAGTGAGGTGGACTGACTTGTCCAAGGTCAGTGGTTTGCAGGTGGCTGAGCTGGGACTTAAGCCCAGGTCCCACTGCTACACCTCAGCTCCGACCTGAGCCAGGACTCAGGCTAAGCTGGGCTTGTAGCTCACTGGCCTCCTAAACCCTTGCAAATCCCTCCTGGGAGCAGGAAGTGTCAGAGGAGTAATTAAATGACTGAGTGAGCAGGGCCAGCAACCGGAACAAGGCACCCGGCCACAGCAGGTGTCCTTCCAAACAGGCACATGGCCTCCACCTGGAGGCTCCAAGGGCCTGAGCTGGCAGGAGGACCCATCTCCTTCCCTGTCTCACCTTGCCAGTGATGGGAGTTGGGCTGACTCAGCTCTCTGTGCAGGACCCCTGGAACATGGGCTCAGGGCTCGGTAGGACAAATTGTAGCTTGTGGGTGACCCATTTCTGTCACCGCTTTGTCCTAAGGAGCTCATAGCTGGAAGAGTAGAGTCTAGGCAGGTGACAGGTCTGGGTGGGGTCCTGGGGTGGGGGCAGGGCTGACTTCTCAGGGTCCCATTTCAACTTGAACAGACCCCTTAGATCTAAGCGGGGCTTAGGAGTGCAGCACACTTGGGGCTTCTTCCTGCTTGCATAGCCCACGCACCCCTCCATGCACAACCCTGACTCAGCGGCTTAGTCCAGCTCCCCCACCTCCCACCCTAACCGCCTTAATGACTTTTTAATAAATTGAAAAATTGTTTCAATACCAAATGCGATCCTGGGACATTGTTCGTGGCTGTATTGAGCTTAAGTCAAATGCTTTGCGTCCCCAAATCCGACTGATTAATAATTACAAGGAGCTAGTCTGTCTTTACTGTAATGTGTTTAGGAAAACTGATGGATTTAATTTTTTTATCGGCCAAAGTAAGAAAATGTAATCTTTCTGAAAGTATCTAATACAACAATGCACCATAATTAGTTTCTCTGGAAACAGGCATAATGGAATAGAATAATAAATCACTTCTCCTTTCGTCCCTTCTCTCTGATGGAGAAAGATTTCCCCTCTGTGGGGCCTGGAACGGGACAGTGAACAGAAGTGGGGGGCAAGGCAGCCATGGTTGCACAGCCCACGCTCTCCTCTGCTATTGGCAGAGGACCTTAAGCCTGCCCTCCCCTCGGAGGGGCTCAGAGCGTGGCTCCTCCATCCCACACCAGACCCCAAGTGTTTGCCAGGAGCTGGGACCCAGGTTCCAGGTGCTGGTGGCTCCTGCCTCATCAGGAGACCCCTGCTTTCCATACCAGCCAGGAGGACAGGCCCTCAAGGGGCAGTAGTGACAAATTGTTGTTTGGCTGGGCATTTGGGTGTCCTGAGCTGAGGGAGGTGGATGGGCAGGCAGAGGATGGCTCTTGCTTTGTGCATGGGATTTTTCATGGTCACTTCCCTGCTGTGTCCCCTTCCCCTGACATGGGCTGCTTGGAGGAAAAGGAAAGAGGGGGACACCAGATGGGGAGGTAGGGAGGAGGTAGGTCCAGGCCTCCTCTCCCAGCTGGGTGGGGGTGCACTGGCCTGCCACCCACTTCCATCAGGCAGCCCCCAGGAGACAAATGGACCTGGTTCTCCCAGGCCCTGCCCCCGACTCTGGGGTAGCTCTGCTTGGCAGCAAACAGCCCCAGTCCTGGACCAAGACCTCAGGAATGGGCTATTCTCATTGGAGACCTCCCCACACACTGGCTGCATCCCCCCTCGGCAGGCACTGACCTCAGACCTGCACTCCGTAAGGAAAGATCATTGTTCAGTTCACTACTCGTGAGCAGCCTCTGTGGCCCATGACGGATGACATGGGAGGACCCACATCTCTTGGTACAGGCACCCCAGTGCTAGGAGAATCAGACCCCTGGACCTGTCCTCCTCCTGCCACCTCCCTGACCTGGGGTGATGGACCAAAATGAGCCCTAAATTAAGAACTTGGAGGCCTTTGCAGACCTGCCCAGAACCCCCTAGAAGCCCCCTCCATTTCTCTCCCCAGTTCTGGGGAGGCTGAGCAGCAGAGAACCCTCATCCAGGTTAGAGGTTTGGAGGCTCAGCATGTGAATGGTGCCCCAGAGGGTGACTTATAACTGCCTGACTAGATTCAAGGGTCCCCAGCTGGGGAAGCCACTAGCTGGTCACTCTTCTCCTCTGTGCCCACTGAGGCCCTCACCCTCAGCTGGCCACATCTCTTCCTTCTGAACCCCCAGGAAACTCGCCCCGCTGGTCTCTGCCTGTTCTTCTGCATTGCAGCCCTCACTGCACCTGTGGCCTGAGCCGCAGCCTGAAACTCAGTTCAGCCCCTCCCTCCCTGTCCTCCAGCTGCATTGAGGCAGGACAGTCTCACCCAGCCTCGGCCCCAGCGGCATCCTTTGAAAAATCAAGATGATTTTGTGGTTATTGACTTATTTTAATATTTGAAAGTGTATTTATTTATTTGAGAGGTGGAGAGAGAGAGCCCACATTTGCTGACTTTCTCCCCAAATGCCCACAACAGCCAGGGCTGGGCCAAGCTGAAGCTGAGAGCCAAGAACTCCATTCAGGTCTCCCATATGGGTGGCAAAGACTCAAGTACTTGGGCCATCATCTTGTTGCATTCTCAGGGCATGCATTAGCAGGAAGCTGGAACCAGAAGCAGAGCCGGAAGTTGAACCCAGCACCCCAGTACAGATGGAGTTCCCAGAGCCTCTGGCTCTGTCTCACTGAGGAAATACTCTGCAGCCTCTGGGAGCTGGGGCCTGCTGCAGGAAGCCCAGCCTGAGATTCCGGGGGGACTGAAGAAGACTGGTCCAGCTCACTCCTCTCACGAGCCTGCTGGACAGTGCATGGGCTGGAGGTGGAGGCAGGGAGAGAAGGAAAGGGACCCTGAGAGTTGCTGTTAGATCTGATCTGCTTGCTTCCTGGCTAAAGGTGGATTTGCCCCTTCCTGCCCCTTGTAGTCAGGTGGGGCTGCCTGGCTGGTTCTGGCCGAGGGAATGGTGAGCGAAGGCAGCACTTCCAAGCCCTGGCGTTGAACAGCTGGCATGAATCCTTTAGGCACCCTCTCCCTCTCTGCCAGAGAGCAGTCAGTCTTCTGGGCTTTGCCTGTTTGATCAGCCTGGTCCCAGGGAGAGAGTGACATGGAGCAGAGCCTCCGCTGACCCACGAAGGGCGTTGGCAGGGGAAAGAAATCAACCTTCCTCATTGGAAGCCATGAAGATGTCAGGTTGTCGTGGCGGCCTAAGCCAGCCCATCCTGGGGGATTATGGAGGAGGAAGGGGTGCCCCGCAAGTGGGCGCTGTTGGGCAGGGGGTTACAGATCAGCAGGCTGAATTCTGGCTCTGCTTCTGCACCACGGCCCTTCCCCTCTACACCTTGATCTCCCACCTGTGAGGCTTTTGGGACTGTGGGGAGAATCCAATGAGGGGGCGGGGGAAAGTGCCTGGGGTCAGAGAAGAGTGAACACAGGTGAGTGTGGGTGATGATGGGGGGCGGCACCAGTGCTACCATGATGGTGAAAGCAATGCTGGTGGTGATGTCAAGGTGACAGTGATGGGGATGATACCAGTGACAGCTGCTGGGAGCAGTGGTGGTGACAGTGTCTGTGCGGGCAGTGAGGATGCCAATAGCTACCGAGTCCACTCCCGTCAGCCTGACTTCCACCCCGGGACAGGCAGCCCCAATGGAAGGCCCCGAACATTGATTAATTACCTCCGCTGGGGCTGGCTAATTGTCCACTGATCTCTGCTCATCAAATGTCTTGCCTGCCTGACCCAGGCGAGCCTCCCGGGGCAGTGCTGCATAGCGTCAAGGCAGAGGTTTCCTAGATATGCCAGCACCAAGGCCTCTTCATTTGCCGCTGATGAGCCCCCCTCACCGCGCCCATCTCCTGCTGCCTCTGGGGAGCTGGGTACTGGGTGCCGTGCTGGGCAACTGTACAAGGCGTCAGATGGTGTTTTCCTGAAATTTGATGGGCGCAATATGGAGTTGCCACGTGCCACAATGTGCGCTGTGTGCAGCTTGGAAGCCGGTGCTTGGGACTTGGCTGGCAGAGCCCACCCTTGAATACTGCTTGCACATGTTGGGGAAGTGGCCCTGGCCTCAAGTGCCAGCACCTCTGCCCCTTCCATGCAGGCCCTCGTGCTGGCCACTGGGGGCATCACAGATTCGGCAATGACTCTGCCCTGGCTTACCCTCTGGGAGCCCCACCAGGACCAGTGTGAAGTGTTTGATGTGGATGTCTGGCCGGGGGCAGGGCAGAGAAGCTCTCAAACTGAAGGAACCTCTGCCTGCAGCCCACCTCCCTCCTGACTCTGGTGGATAAACTGAGTCAGGAGCTGGGAAGGCAGGTCCTGCTTCACGGGATGAGCCAGCTTAGAGCCACAGTGCTGCCCCATACCCACCCTCCCCAACACTCTGGCTGCTCCCCCACCCCCCAACCCCCACCAGGGTGACTCATGCCACACCACGGCTCTTCGTTCTGAGCTCTCTTTTTGCTGGAAGGCACAGATGAAGATTAAAAAAAAAAAAAAAGAAAAAAGAAAAAAACCTTCCATTTTGTTTTTGCTGAATCGGCACTTCTGTCATCCCAATCTGAGGGGCTTGGCTTGTCTGCTCTGAGGGGAGAAAATGCCTCCATTTAAAAGCAGAACGAAAAGAAACACATCCACAGGCCCCATTTCACTGCACCAGACACGATGAGCAAACCATGGTCGTTAACATGATAAAAGTGACTTTGTCTGGGTGTAAAATTCATTTTTCCCCATTTAGCACATGGTGCATTTGCATCGTGCTGCGGTTCCCCGGGCTGTGGTCTCCTCCCAAGGATGCCCCAAGACTGTCCCCATTTCCCAGGCAGGGTCCCTGAGACCTGGGCCCAGTGCGGCCGGGGCTGCGGCTTCGGGAGGGGCCCATCGCGCAGCTGCTCCCAGCAGCCTCCCTTGACCCCGCACTCCCTGGCCAGGTCTAGAGGGGACTTGGCAGGGTGGCTGAGTAGGGCTCTGGGACCCCAGCGAGCCCCTGTGGCCTGGTCTTTGCCCCGGTTCTGCCATGGAGCACCCCCGGGAGTCCACCCTGCCTGGCAGTTTGCCCTGAGTCCTGACCCATCAGCCACAGGAGTCCTGCCCTCAGAAAGGGGGAGGAGTTGTCTGTGGTCACCTGAGCAGCTGAGGCAGGGCTCACTGAGTTCCACTGCACCTGGGCTGAGAGTTCAAATCCCACCTGTACCCCAAAGGTCAAATGCCAGGGCTGAGGCTGACAGCCGGACCCTGCCTCCTATCCTGTCCCAGGATACAGTCTCCTCCGTAACAAGTTCAATGGCAGACTCTGAAGTCCCCTTCCAATATCTTTCCTTCCCTGAAAGTTGTTCAAACGTCATCAGCTGCTCATCCTGAACCTTTTGTGGGGCCCAGTACCGGGGGGCCAGGGGGCAAGTGGACCGAGTGGGCAGGAGAGCAGAGTCTTCTCCCCTCTGCCCGGCAGGACCACCACACAGAGGCTGGGCTGGCTCCAGTGGCTCAGGCCAGGCTGCGGAGAAGATACCGCACGGGGCGGGGGGGACAATGGGACCTCCAGGAAAGTGACTGAGGAAGCAGCCCCCTGTGCTGGAGGAGGAACCAGACAGGGCTCCTTCTGGCAACAGGGAACACGGCAGGCCCTGTGGAAAGGGGAGAGGCTCGTGTGTGTGTGTGTGTGTGTGTGTGTGTGTGAGTGTGGCAACTGACCTCAAGAAGGAGGAAGGAGGGAGCCGCCAGGTGACACCTCACCTGGCCCAGTGAGCGACCTGGGCAGAGCAGACACAGAAAAGGCACAGTAGTTGCCCTAACCCACCTGCCCTCTCGGTTGTAGAACTGTAGAGGCTGGGAAGACCTGGGAGCAGGTGGGAGTCCTGTAAAAGTGGGGAGAGTGTATGGGTCCCCAAGGCGGTGGGGTGGGCTGCAGGTCTTCCAGAGATACAGAGATGCCCACATGGGCTTGTCTGAGAAAGACAGGATTCCAGCAAAGCCAAGGTCCAAGCCCAGGGCAGCGTGCAAGCTGCCTGCTCCTCCCCCAGGCCTGGGTAAGGGGGCTATGTGCCCTGCACCCCACAACTCATATCTCAGGGACTCTGGAACATCCAGGGAGGGACGAGAGGCCCCAGCCTTGGTGCCAGGGTGCGGGAGGCGCAGTGCGCATGGCGGGCGGGGCCGGCAACAGCTGTTCACTTGCTGAAGCTATTTTATAATATTGCCAGAGCTTTTAAAATAATTCCATTTCTGCAGAATATTCCCAGCTAATTGGAGCTGTCTCTTTCTTATTAAACAGAAAGGTTATAAAAATGTGTGTTGAGGGTTTTAGAGCAATACCTCTCGGCTGCTCTGACTGTTATGACAAGGATAACGTCCCGGAGGCCTGTGCTGGGTGGGGTAGGCGGCGCAGGCTGTGGTGGCCGGGACGAGACAGGCCGGGCCGGGGCAGGGGCAGCGTGGGGCCAAGCCGGCTCTCCCCACGGCACCTTGTGCAGCACAAGCTTGAGGGATGGCAGCCTTCGCCAGAACAATTGCTCTCTAAACACTTAGGCTGCTGTGACAGGGCTGTCCATCACCCTGGCCTCTGACTGGGGGAATTCGCATAATTCACGGAAAGGCAGAGGGAAAGGGGGGAAGCGATTCCAATTAGCTGAGTAGGGAGGCAGATGAGCTCACCAAGACCTCAGCTCTGCACGAAGATGGATAAATACCCTCTTCCTCTTGACAGGGGCAGCCTAGGACAGAGGTCTCTGCCCCACTCCTGTCCCAGCGACTGAGGGCCAGGCAAGGCTGGGGTTCCAGGAGCTTCCCATTCTGCAAATGTGAGCAGCAGCCTGCACCTGCAAAGACTTTTCCCAAGGTCGCCCCAGGAGGCTGGAAATGGCAGTCCAGGTTCTGTTAGACGCTGAGGACTTCTGCCCAGCACCTCCCCCACCCTCAGCTCCAAACCCACCTTTGGTGCAGGTGGGCCTCTGACTGTTCTGGGAGCCTCCAGACCCCCTTGCCACCCTGCATCAGAGCAGCCCCACTTCAGTCTGTTATAGACCAGGGATGTGCATCACATGAGGCTTATAAAGCCTCCCCTGTTGCTTAAAAGCCAGTTTAAAGCCAGCATCCTGGAAGAGGCAGACAAGACTTCCGGACCCCCACCCCCACCCCAACCCTGCTGCTGCCGTCGCCACACAACTTGGCAGCTACCCCTATCTGACAGTTTGCCAGAGGCAAGTCGTCTGCTTAGTTCCTGGCATCCCCTCAGGCCTTTCTCACAGAAGATGCCATCCCAGACTGACCTGGGCCACCTTTCCCCTGTCCCTGCCTGGCACATTTCTCTCTGAGACTCTGCGCCCCGCCCCCTATGCCACCCCATTCTCTCTGTGCACCAGGGCAGCCAGCAGGCAGGCCTCTGCCCATGGCCCTACCCTCACTGACTTGTCACTCTGACTTGTGCCCCAGCCCCAGTCCTGTCCCTGGCTGGTGGCTCAGTTGCATGCTGCCTTGCATGTGCCAGATCTGGATGTCGGGTGGGAGGCAGCCCTTTTGTCTCACCTCCCTCCAGAGCCTGGAGGACAGGTTGAGGGTAGCTTTCCCCCAAACACTTGGTGACTCAGCAGTGGGCCAGGGCTCCAGGGGCTTTCCTGCAGCTCTGAGAGGAAATGAGGGGCTTGCTGAACCCATTTCACCTGCAAGGAGACTGAGGTGCGGTAATGTTAGGTAACAAGCTCAAGGTCACCGGAGCCCAGCGGATGTCCGCTGCCTCTCCAGCCATGAATCAGGCCCAGGCGCGGGGATGACTGTCCTTTCCACCCTGTGCTCATGGGACATTTCTCCCATGATTTGCAGCATCGCTTGGATCCAGCCCTGCCACCCGCCTTGCAGCCTCCTGGCCTGCCTGCCCCGTTGCGATGGGCTCCTCCATCAAGGAGAAGGCTCGCTGCTCGCTGCAGAGCAGACCTTCAACGCTTCACTGCCTTTTCCTGGAGCAGCCCCTACCTGGACACCTTTCACTGGTTCCCCAATGCCCCCGTCATCTGAGTGTCCTCTCCCCCACCTCCAGGAAGCGTGCATGTGTTGCAGCAACAGGAAGCAATCCCTGTCCTGTGCATCCCACAGCACAGGCGCTCCATTCTGCTGTGCCAGGGTCCTTGGAAGGCTGGAGCGGAGGGACGGGGCAGCCTGGGCCCTTGCCTCACCTGTGGAGCAAATCCCCAACCCTTTCCCACAAAGCCCTGCCTGGAGGGCCTTGGTGGGGCAGACAGAACAGAGGGTGCTCAGTGGAAGTAGGAAAGAGGAGGCTGCACTGTGGTTTGTTGGTGAAACTCAGAGGCTGCACTGCCACCCTGGGAACGGGCAGGAAATGCTAATTTGCATGCCGTGTGCACAGTTTTGCATATTGAGATAAGATGGGCTTATTAAAAAGAAAGATTACAATATGCTCCTCTTGCGTCAACCCGGGAGGAGTTGGATTGAGAGGTGGAGCCCATCTCTGCAGCTCCCCAGCCAGCCTTAAAAAAGTCCCTCTGAACCACCCAGGCCTCAGTTTCCTCACCTGCCCAGAGGGACTGATGTTACCTACTTAGAAGGCTTTTTTTTTTTTTTTTTTTGGACAGGCAGAGTGGACAGTGAGAGAGAGAGACAGAGAGAAAGGTCTTCCTTTTGCCGTTGGTTCACCCTCCAATGGCTGCCGCGGCCGGCGCACTGCGGCCGGCACACTGCGCTGATCCGATGGCAGTAGCCAGGTACTTATCCTGGTCTCCCATGGGGTGCAGGGCCCAAGTACTTGGGCCATCCTCCACTGCACTCCCTGGCCACAGCAGAGAGCTGGCAGAAGGCTCTTTTGAGAATCAGACGTCCTTCTGGGCCCGTGCCTGGTGGGAAGCGAGGCCGGAGGGGTTGGAGGAGAGGGGGGATGGCGATGGGAGTTTTTATTCTCATGGACTCTCAGGAGGAAGCATCAAGAATTCTTGTGCAACAATCATAGGCTTCCATGGCCCAGGCAACCTTTTCCTCTGCACAGTGAACATCCAGTCCTCCGGGGAGGGTGGGAGCAGGGTGCTCCAGAGTGGGGTCCAACCTTCCAGTGCCTGGTTATGAGGAAGGTGTGGCAAGACTCAGTGAGGCTCAGATGGGGGTCCCAAGACTCTGCCCAGAGCAGGTCTAGAGGGCTGAGGGTCATGGAGCCTAGGGTGAGAAGATCGCAGACCTGCCCAGCTTTCTGTAAGGGCAACCGACCAGCTGCCTGAGTGGGCAGCATCTTGCCTGGAGGGTCCAGCAGAGGACTGCATGTGTTGGGGTTGCTGCTGAGTGGCCGGGGCTAGCAAGGAGCCCTGAGTCCGATTGGAGGGGGCGTGGCTGGCAGGGATCAGCACAGGGGTCTGGGAGGTGGTGATGTGTGTCTCTTAGGGCGGGGTCCACTGTGCTCCCAGGGATCTGACCTGCGGGATGGGCTGGCCCTGGCGTGCTGGAGGTGATGGATTACTGCACAGTCCTTTTCTCATCCATCAGCTCCAATGGTGCTCCGCCTCCACAGGGCCTGAACATGCCTGGCGTCCCTGCTGCCCTGGTCCCGGATCGTCCCCACTCTCACCCCTTGTCTGACTCACCAGCTGGCTTTCCTGTCCACCGCCTGTGCCCAGCCACCCTGTGGCAGCTGGCCTGGATTTTCTGGCAAGACCTTGGTGGCCTGTTGCGAACTGCTACATCCACGTCCTGGTCTTCCCCAAGGCTTCTCCTTGTCTCTCTCAGCAAGTCTCTGCCTCTGCCTCTGCCTCCCTGCAGCTCCTCCTCACTCATTTAGAAATTAAGATCTCAGCAAGATGGGGGCCTCACAGCCACCAGGCAGGGCTCTGGAAGGTCGTAGCAGTGCTGGGTGGAGAAACCCTTCCAGCTGGACGCAATGTAAGCACGCAGGCGCCTCCTCAACTTCTGCACCTTCCCACCTTGGTGCAGCCTCCTAAGCACATCTCCCACCAGCCTAGAGCCCAGTGAAGCTCTTTGCTGGCCTTGCTCTGCAGGAAGAAGACCTGGCTCTGCCTTGGGGGCTCCCAGCACCGCCTGGCTCTGCTGGCCATAACTCTGGCCCCATCTCAGCAAGTGGGAAACAGACTTACCAGCTGGGGTCAGGAGCCAGCTCCAACCACCAGACAAGGCCATATATGGCCCCAAGCAAGGACCAGGGCGCCTGGGTTCTAGTCTAGAGGTGGCACTGTTTACTGGGTGACTTGGTCCTTGCTCAGAGCATTACTAGGCTTGGTTTGCCAACTATAAGATGGACAGAGGGGTCCACAGGGATCCCACTGACCTTTGAAAAAGACTCTGGACTTCAGTTTACCCCCAGGTGGCCAGCTTACTTCCCACCTGCCCTAATCCTGGACCCAATTGGGGTGGGAACCAGAATCCTGGCCAGCCATGGTCATTCTGGGACTTGAAGCCTGGACAACCTCCCCTTCCACACCCTACCCCTTCTGGGCAGTGATACCCCTCCCTCCGCTTGCCCACCTAGGGGAAAATGGTCTCAGGCCAGCCCCTGCCCTGTTTGTCCCACCAGTTCCCATGGCTGTCTCCATTTCCTGGTACATCTCACAGGCCACATCTTCCATCCAGCCCTGATTCTCCCATCATTGCCTAACAGGGTACAAGCAGAGGAGAGAGGCCCGTGTTTCCACCCAGGCTGGGGAGGGGACCTTCCCCTCTCCCCCTACCTGCATCACTCCTTTGTGTGGCATGAGGAGCCAGAACTCCTGGCCCTGCTGCCTGTTTCACCTTTCCCAGTGCTATCAGGGGTGCCCTCAGGCAGTTGGGCCTCCCTGGGCAGAGTGGAATGGCTCACCCATTCCGTCTTGGGTCAGCGCCATTGAGGATGTCACGGGATACTGGGGGCGGGGGTCACCCTCCTCCTCCAAGGGCCTGGGAAGCTGCTGAACCTCTGTGCACTTGGGGAAGGTCTGAGGCTGACAGCCTGACTTCTGGGACTGTGGATCCACAGGGATCCTCTAGGATCCTCCAAGACCCACTGCCCCGATTCACTCCAGCCAGCTGGGGAGGGGACACAGGCCTCCTTCCTCCCTGCTCTCTCCCCTGCCTGGCCTCCGGCTGCAGACCTGGCAGAGATCTTGCAGGCCTAGCCCCAGGCAGAGTGGCCAGGAGGACTGCAGATGGGGCTATGAGTGAGAGGGATGCACACCGCAGTGAAAAAGCTGGATTCACTGTTGGCTGTGACCCTTCCCCTTCCTGCCAATGGTGAAGAATTCAGGGGGAGGGTCCTGAGAACAGGTAGCCTCTTCAAGCAGGGACCTCAGAAAATGGGGCACCCCTAGCCTCTCATAACGTAAAGCTGCTGCAGGGACAATCCCACCATACGCAGCCTCGACATCCCCTGAGGAATCGAAGAAGAATCACCTCACCTTGTCTGTCTTTCAGGCTCCACAATGGAGTGCTAAATGCCCCGCACAGAACAGCAGCCATCAGTTAAATTAAGTGATGGTGGAGCCCGGTCCTGCCCTCCCTTCACTGCCTGGCAGAGGCTGATCTTCCAGAGGAGCACGAGCAGAAGCTGAGGCCCCAGTGCCTAGGAGCCGACAATGAAGCAGAAGCAGGAGTCCGAGGGCTTTCCTCCAGTCATCGCAGGTGCTTCCTCTGGTCTTGATCTCTCCTGCTGTTTCACATCCATCAGTCACTCAAGTGCCTTCCGCTGTTGTTGCGGGGTCGGGGGGAGAGGTGGGGAGGGACAGGAGGATGGTCCTGCCCTCAGAGAGCTCCTGCCCCTGCCCCAAGACGATCCCTGATGCCTGCCACATGCATCAGAGCTGGTTCATGCAGGAGCCTGCTGGTTCCAGTTTCCTAGTCCTCAGGGTGCTCTGTGCCTCCTTTTCTTTTTTTTTTTTTTTTTTTGACAGGCAGAGTGGACAGTGAGAGAGAGAGACAGAGAGAAAGGTCTTCCTTTGCCGTTGGTTCACCCTCCAATGGCCGCCGCGGCCAGCGCGCTGCGGCCGGCGCACCGCACCGATCCGATGGCAGGAGCCAGGAGCCAGGTGCTTTTCCTGGTCTCCCATGGGGTGCAGGGCCCAAGCACCTGGGCCATCCTCCACTGCACTCCCGGGCCACAGCAGAGGGCTGGCCTGGAAGAGGGGCAACCGGGACAGAATCCGGCGCCCCGACCGGGACTAGAACCCGGTGTGCCGGCGCCGCTAGGCGGAGGATTAGCCTAGTGAGCCGCGGCGCCGGCCTCTCCTTTTCTGCATTTGCAAGATGACCAATTTGGGGTGACCAAGATGACCCAATTCTAGGGTGACTGCCAGCTGGATCCCGGCACCAGGCAGGACAGGGCGCTGCCCAGGAAGCTCTTTGCCACCCTCGATGTGGGAGGCCTGAGCCCACCCTGACCCTCTTCTGATTGTGTGGAGGGGTGGCTGTGAGAGGAGCCATCGCCCAGGGCCGTTCCACGGGGCGCGGCCGGGACAGAGGCAGTGATGGACGCAAGGCTGCCTGTGCTCTGCCTGCTGGAGCCGTGGAGTCGCGCTGCCTCTGCCTTCCAGCCAGAGGCAGGAAAACGGGTCTCGCAGAGACTTAGAGCTGCTGTCAGCACTGGCTGGGGGCTCCCAGAAGAGTATTATTTATTTGAAAGCCGGTCACACACCTAATGCTCTTCCAAGGGGAGAATTTTTCTCTTTGTCCTCGCTGCCTCTTGCCAGAGCAGGAGGAAAGCCCAAAGGGAGGGCCCTGCAGGATGGGGGGTGGCACTAGCAATCTTCCACTCCATTGGGGCAGGCATTTAGGTCAGGGTTCACGGTTGGGGGGCAGTTTGACCCTGAAGACTCCAAAGACCCCAGTGCCTAGGAGGGGATGCAGAGGACGGAACCTAGACCTCTGCCTGTAACCCTGAGGCTAACGCTGCTCTCCCTTGGGCTCTGGTTCTACGTCTGTGAAATGAGCAGGTGGGTGCAGACCTCGCTGTGGAGACCCCAGGCTGCCCAGAACAACTGCAGTGGGAACCGGCACTGTGGCCCTGCCTGCAGTCAGGACAGGGGACCCTGGGGTGAGCAGGCCCTGGGCCCAGCAGCCCTGCCCATCACCTTCCTACCTGAGCTGGGAGGACCTGAGGTTGTGAGGGTGGCCAAGGCAGCAAATGGACACCAGTTCCTGTGTTCCTCTTCTGTAAGGAGGAGGTAACCCAGGGTCCTGGAGTCCGGGGAACAGAGGCGAGCAGCTGTCTAGTTGTCCTTTCTCATCTTTGCCTTGGAGCTGAGCCTGGTCCCCTGCTGCCCATGGGAGAGCCCCTGCCCCCACCTCCCTGCCTCTGACAGTGGCTCCTTTCTCCACACATTCCTGGGGGACTGTGCCCCTTCCCCAGGGTAGAGGTCCCACCTACCTCTGGCTCAGTCCTTTGCTCAGACCCTCTGCCAGCGATGCTCTTCCCCTCACCTGTAGCCATTCAGCTGTCCAAGCACTATTGTCCTTTGGTTCTACTTTCAAGCCCCCCACCCCCCGGGGGGCCTTCCCTTACTGAGTGAACACACGCTCTATTTAACTCATGTGATGTAATTATGTGTGGTTTTCCCACACTAAGTGGGAATCTTCCCTGGACCATGGACCAAGCCTGTTACACCTACCAGCACCTACCTGATTAACCAGCATAACCACTCTGTCACCTCCTCTGGGTTTGGTTATACACACGATGGTAGAGGCCTACCCAAGGGGCCTGCACTGCAGTACAAGGAGGCCTGGCTCCCCCATAAGCCCCAGCATGGGTTCTTGGCTTCCCTGCTGGCAGAGGTCAGGATATGACATTAAAGGCCATGGACTAGGGGCTCTGACTGACCTTTTTTTAAAAAAAAAAAAAAAGATTTATTTCTTTGAAAGAGAGGTACAGAGAAGGGGGGAGAGGCAGAGAGAGGGAGAGGGGAGGGAAGGAGGGAAAGAGAAAGAGGGGGTGGGAGAGGAGAGAGAAAAAGACAGAGGGAGAGAGAGAGAGAGAGAGAGAGAGAGAGAGAGAGATCTTCCATCTGCTAGTTTACTCCCTAGATGGTTACAGGGCTGGGCCAGGCTGAAGCCAAGGAGCCAGGAACTCCATCTGAATCTTCCATGTGGGCACAGGGGCCCAAGCCTGCATAGGTACGTTAGCAAAGAGCTGGATCAGAACTGGAGCAGCTGGGACTCCAACAGGCACTCCTAAGGGATGCCAGCATCTTAGGCAATGACTAACCCACTGCACCACAGCATCAGCCCCTGACCTCGCTCTTGGTCATGATGAAAGCTTGGGCAAAGCTTTTTCACCTCTTTGTGCTTCAGTCATCTTGCTAACATGGAGTTCTCGTGGTCTCTGATGTTCTGTGTATCCTGGGACTCAGCCCTCGCTTCGATGTATGGGGGGTAACAGCTTGCACTTCTTCAAAGGGTTCCTCTCCAGCCCCCTCCATTTATTACAAGGAATGGCACTAAGCTAACTGTGGATTGATACTGTACTGAGGATCCTTGAAAGATTCTTGATATGTTCAGAGGTGTGGGTCTCCATCAGTTGCATCTGGAGGCCATGGTGCATCTGTGCCATACTCAGATGGGGGAGTCACATCCCTGGGTCTTCCCCACGAAACTGGCAGCTGAGCCATGGCAGCCACTGGCAGGTGCAAGTGCTGGTAGTCAGCCCACACCTGAGTGGATTCTGGCTGGAGGCCTTGGGACCTACTGAATCCAGCCCAAACAGGGCAGAAAATCAGTGTCAGAGATGGCTGGAGGCGGGAGGAGTGGGATCAGCCCAGCTGACCTAGATGGAGGCAAAACTGACTCAATGAGGCTTGGAGGGACAGTTGCTGGCTCAAGTCACGCTCACCCCTAGGAATCTCCCTCCCTTGCCCAGTAAATGCCCATGCTATCCTGCTTGCCTTATAAGACCAAGATGGAATTCTTCCTCCCCTTCCAGGAAGCCTTCCCTGCCTGCCTGCACATAGGTCTGCCCTTCCTGGGGATGTCTGAGTCTCTCTGTAGCTCTCCCTCAGTAAGTTCTTTCTGAGTGCCAAGTTCTGCTTTCAGGGTATTATGTGCTTTGGGACTTCAGAAAACCCCGCCAGCTGTGGACCACGTCTCCTAGTGTGTGGACAAAGAATCAGGTGCTGAGAGACACGGTCATTTATCTTTGTAACCCATGATATCTGACGCCAAAGGAAATGCCCCTGGTACCCAGGCCAGTTCACCCTTCCTGGGCATACCCCTGGCCCCTTGATGGGCCACTCAAATGATTCCTTAAATGAACACCTCCTGTGTCCTCTCAATGGCCAAGTCCTGTCTGAGGCCTGGAGGGGGTGACTGGAACTAGGGAGCCTTGGGTCTCAGTTTGGCAAGACTTCAGAGTCAAAGTGAGTTTCTGAACCCAAGAGAGAAGCCATCACCTATGTGTGTGGCTGGGGCACGGGGCAGGAAAGAGGGGACAGAGGTGTGAAGCGCCTCCAGTGGCAGGGGGGCAAGGGGGATGGATGTGCTCATAAATGCCTTGGGTTCAAGAGGCAGAGAAAAGGGGAGGGGGAATGTTGCAGGCAGAAGGCGCTTTAGGAGTAAAGGCCCAGTGCAAGAGTCTTGAGTGGCTGGCGCCGCGGCTCAATAGGCTAATCCTCCACCTAGCGGCGCCGGCACACCGGGTTCTAGTCCTGGTCAGGGCACTGGATTCTTTCCCGGTTGCCCCTCTTCCAGGCCAGCTCTCTGCTGTAGCCCGGGAAGGCAGTGGAGGATGGCCCAAGTCCTTGGGCCCTGCACCCCATGGGAGACCAGGATAAGCACCTGGCTCCTGCCTTCGGATCAGTGCGGTGCGCCAGCCGCAGCGCGCCAGCTGTGGCGGCCATTGGAGGGTGGACCAACGGCAAAAGGAAGACCTTTCTCTCTGTCTCTCTCTCTCACTATCCACTCTGCCTGTCAAAAAAAAAATAAAAAAAGAGTCTTGAGTAAGGAGCTGTCCAGCCTGTCGGCTTGAGGTGTAAAAGGGTGACGGGAGGTGGGGACAGAGGCTCCTGATGGACTGCCTATCCCTTGGAGTGGCTCATAGAAGATTCTCAGTGCTTTCTGGCTCACAGAGCTGACCTCCCCTAAGCCCGGGCCCCCTGCTAGGGTCAGGTGACTCGCTGCTGACTGCAGCTTCACCTGCCCCTGCCACCCCCCACATCTTCCAGAACGGAAACCTGGGGCCAAGCAGTAAGCTCCAGCCGTTCCTGCAGAGCTCATCAATGTGCCTACTATGGAAGTCCTCCTGTTTCCTGGGAAGCTTTGATTTTTTCCTCCTAAGATCTTAACCCTTGGCTGGAGCCAGCTGCCAGGAAGGATGCTGCGAGCATCAAAAGTTGGAACGTGGAGATGCTTACCACTAGTTACCCTTAATCCCTCCTCTCCTTATTTGTCTTCCTTTAACGGCCTGTCAACCCAGTCTCCAGACTTTCCCTCGGCGCCTGCAGCCTCAATTAGGTACACATCTGCGGAGGCTGCAACCGAAATGCCCAACTGCCAATGCCCACCCGCTGCACCCAGGCTGGCCACAGGTGCCTGAGGGCGTGGGAACTCTTCAGGGATAGACAGTCCTTGTGGTGCTAAAGGGCAGGGAGGCTGCCCTGGACATTTCTCAGGCCCCTGCAGAGTGTGCCTCGCAGGGCATCCAGGAGGAGTGATGTCTTTCGTGCTGTCCCCTGGGGCCATGAACAGAGCTATCTGTTCAGTAACAGGTGCAGAAGGACCCTACAGGCCAGCCTTGTCTTGGGCATGTGGAACACAGGGGTGTTGAGGACAGGCGTCAGCAAGAGGGGCTGCTTAGTCCTGGCTTGTTGAGACTACTGTGCAGGACCTCTGCCCTTCTGTACAGCCTGGAAGGACTGGGGCAAGAGGCCGCACCTAGCTTATTCAGACACCTGGCTCAGTGAGGTCCTGCTTTTCCCCTCTTAGAGCTGGCCTCCCTTGGCCTCCCAGAGCCCTCAAGGCCTCTCCTGTCCACTGGGCCTGAGGATTATTAGGGGTCTGAGGCCCAGGACTCCATGGCCCCTGCACTGCCTTCCTATGATGTTACGGGAGCCTCATAGTTTGGGGCCTGCTGGAAAAAGTTAATCTGACCTCTGAGGCTCACTCACTTCAGTGGAGGAGGAAAGTCCCCCAAATGAACAAAACCGCCGTTCGGATGAGCTCGGATGAGCCGGGGGTTGCAGAGTGGAGGGGACCCAAGGCAGGCCTGGGAACAAGTGAAGTCTGCCCTGGGCCCTGTTGCCGGCCTCCCTACCTCTGCCCTCTTCAGGTCAGGGGCTGCAGCACTTCCCTGCTCACCTGCAGAGCCAGGGCGAAAGTGGACCACCGGAGGCCCAACCAGACAGCAGGAGGCAGGGGCTCCTGGGTGTCACTCAGCTGTGCTGCTCGGCTGCTTACTGTCCCTCGTCCCGTGCGATAGGCAGAAGGTGTCGGCAGTCGCGGCGCAGGTTGCAGGGCTGTGCGGGGATGCCGCCCCCCAGCTCAGAGAACTGCTGTTTATCAAGCAGTCCTCCCCGGTCTCCTTCGTCCTGGCCATGGAGGTGGGCACCCGCGCAGCATTCACCCCGGGGCCCACCAGCTGCAGAGTTGGAACTGACACCAGCTCAGCATTCTCCCCGCAGAGGGAAGAAACAAACGTCGGGACCGCGCAGGAGCGAGCTCCCTGGACCTAGAGGAGTTTAGAGACTCTTAGGCTCTGGGAGCTGGGGCTGGGGGACCAGGGCAGCGGAGTAACTCATCCCGGCACCCGCTCCCCACCCAAAGCCGGACCCACGCGGCTGCTCAGGGCAGCAGTAGGTCCGGCCCTTTCTTTCTGTCAGGGGCTGAGCCTCCAAGGTATGCTTTGAGTTCGACCCCGCGCCCTCTTTCCTGGCCTGCCGAAGCCTGCCGAAGCCTGCCGTTGCACCATTAAACCTATGACTCCCGGCCTTCAGCCTGTTGAAGGTCGAGCTCCCGAAGGGTCACACGTGCGCCCGCCAGGGGTCGCAGGGCCCGGGGGCTCTGCTCAAAAACCCGGGCGAAGAGGCACACCATGGGGTGAGGCGAGGGGCCCGGGCGCACCCTGGGCGCCGGGACCGCGGCGGGGGCGCCGGACGCGCGCGCCCGGGCTTCAGTCAGCTGCACGGGCCGCCGGGGCAGGCTCGGGGCTGCGCAGGCACGAGGGGCGCGCGGCCGCGGCGGGGGCGCGCGGGGGCGCGCGGGGGCGGGCCGGCCGGGTAGCGGGGAGAGAGGGGAGGGCGGCGCCGGCAGGTTGGCGGCGGCAGCTTATTTGAGCGCAGGTCCCGGGCCAGGCGCTCAGAGCGCTCGGAGCCAGCGCGGCGGGGATATCGCGGCGCGCAGCCCGCAGAAGCGCTGCGGCCGGCGCATCCCAGAGGCCTCGCGCGGAGCAGGCGGCGGAGGAGAGGCCGCCTGCGGCCCCCCGCCCTCGCCCCCCCGCCCCGCCGCCGCCGCCGCCGCCGCCGCCGCAGCCGCCCCCCTCCCCGCGGCGCCGCGTCTTGAATGGAAACATGGCGGTGCCGGCTCGGACCTGCGGCGCCGCTCGGCCCGGCCCCGCGCGTACTGCGCGACCCCGGCCCGGCCGCGGCCCCCGGCCCGGCCCCAGTGCCCGGCGCCCGGCGTCCCGGACCCCGCGCCCGCTGCTGCTGCTGCTGCTGCTGCTGCCGCTGCTGCTTCTCCCGCTGCTCGCCGCCCCCGGCGCCTCTGCCTACAGCTTCCCACAGCAGCACACGTAAGTGTCCGCGGTCGCCCGCGGGACCCCGACCGAGCTCCGCGCCCCTCTGCGCCCCGCGGTCCGCGCCAGTCCCTCCTCGCGCCCGACGCTGGGGCGAGGGCGCTGGATCCCGCTACCCGCTGCGTCTGGGGGCGGCGGCCCCGAGCCCTGAGAGCCAGCAGCCGCGGTCTTAGCTCTTCTGGCTGCGTCGCGAAACTTCCCCGCGGTGTCCCTGCTTCCCCGCCAGTCCCCCGAAACGGGGCAAGGCGAGATCTCCAAGCCGCGGGATGCGGGGTCTGAGCTTGTCAGCTAATTGTCCTGCCACTGTCCCGCTGAGGGGAATCCGGAATTGGGTAAGGGGGCGGTTGGGACCCCCAGCCCAGAAGAGGCTGGGCGGCTTGTCCCTCCACGTTCCCAGACCCGTGGGGATAGGCGCTATGGAGCCAGGGGTGCAGGCACCTCCACACCTGTCTTCATGAGCTTCTTTCTTTTGGGGGGTCTGGATGCCGAGGATGTGGGCACCACAGAGGGTCAGCGCTGTTCCTGGCCCTCCTCTACCTGAGGGGAGGGTCCCCTGGCCAGACCAGTTGAGAGGTGCAAGTGTTGGGGTCAGGACAGAAGGTGAATGGCAGGAAGGACCCCTGTGTGCCCCTGCCTACGCCACGAGGCTGCCTGCCGCCAGTAGCATCCCCAGCTCTGCCAGCTTGTGCCGGTCCCAAGAGTCCTGAGCCCCTCAACCCTCCCAGGAGCCAGCAGACTCAGTGGCCTCCCCTTGGTGAGGGTGGCCAGATGTGTCTGGGGCTGGGAGGGATCGTCTGTCTGTTTCCCAACACCATGCCCCAGCCGGATGTCTGCCCAGATGTCCCTTTGGGGCACAGTGACCACCTTGCTTCTGTTTCCTGTGCCTGGGTCTCAGGAGTCACTTGTCCCTGGACTCTGCCACCAGGGCCTTGGCCTGGGGCCTGGGGCCACAGGGAAAGGTCTAGCCTCCGGGAAGGGGAAGGACTGGCCCTGCGTCATTAGACCCGTTCTGCACAAGGGTAGGCGCCCCTGGCTCGGCCAGGAACCCTGCTGACTCCAGCCTGTGGGTTCTCCCGGATGAAGGCAAAGCAAAGTCGGGAAAGGGTTTTGCTCTGAGTCCCTCCCTTGTCTTGTCGTCTCTCTCCTTGCACAGCCAGGCTGTGCTCAGGCGGGTGATCAGTTGGCAAATTACAGGTGCGGCACGAACGTGTCCTCTGTCAACTGTCTGGGTTGCTTGCGTGTGTGTGTCGGGGTGCGCAGGGAGCAGAGAATCGTGTGGAAGTTCAAGGCTGGTGGGGGCATTGTCTTTCTTTCGTTATGATGAAAATGGTCTTCAGCCACAGCATTTGAACTGAGCAAAAGCATTGTGTTTTTGTTGTTCTTTATTCCTCAAAGCCAGGCACAAGGCAAGCCACAGAGATGTCTTTCCTAGCCGTGTCGTAGCTCCTTGAATGATGGCTTAAGCAGGCGTCTCCTTCCACTGCTCCTACCCCACTCCCGTTTCCCGCAGCCTGCTGAGGTACAGGCAGCCGCTGGGTCTGTGTGGGTCTCCTCTGGAAGGGTGGCGTGAGACCCTGACCAAAGTGGACACCTGTCCCCAGCCGGGAGATGGCAAGGCGGCTGTGACGGCTGTGGATGCTCTCCTGGCGTCGATGTAGTTGGAGCTGATTCAAGTGTTTGGGCCACATCTTGCAAACCATAATTAGGGAATGAGAGTGGGGATGGAGTGGGGGGGACGCACACCGCCCTGAGGGGCCAGGGGGGGGGTGACTAATAGAGGCGGCATGAAAGGTTTGCCGTTGACAACCAGCGCCCTTCAGCTGCCCTGGTCCCGCAGATGCAGGTGCCCGTTGATCCTCGGAACGAGACTGGGGAGGGCGTCCTGAGGATTCCGCCCCTCCGTGGCTGTGGCTGGCTGGAGTTGGGGCTTTTGTTGAGCTGATGTGAAAGGCGGAGGCTGCTGCTGCGGCCACAGGGCCCTGGGGCTGCTCAGGGACGAGTGGCCTCCCTGACCCTGCTGGGGGCTCAGTGGAGCCAGGCCAGGCGGGCACTTTGATACAGGTGGATTTCCAAGGTGGAGGGTGAGCCCCCTCGGCCTCAGGGTGCTGAGGTGACAGCCCCGGGTGAGGAGGGCAGGCCATGTGAAAGCAATTTCCTCGTTACCGTCTGCCAGCTGCCAGCATGAAGGGGCCCAGTGTTGCAAGCTGCTTGGGCTTCAGCAAGTGCTGGGGTCCATGGTCGTGTGGTCGTTATTCCTGTAATGGCAGTGATGGCATGGCTCTCTGCCTGCCGGGAGAAGCGGACCGAGGCTGCCGCTGGATTGAGAAGGGGACGGAAGCAGGCCCTGGAGGGAGGACAGGTCCTCGGGTGCAGGGAGGGGGCCCCCTCACCCCCACCAGTGCCTGGATCCGGGTTTCAAATGAGGCGGACCTGGGTGTGTCGTGTGCGTGCGCGTGTGAGCCCTGGCGTGTCTGGGGCGGGAGGAGATGGAGTTGGAGCACACTTCTCCTCACCTGCCGCTGCCTCCCCCTCCCTCCCCCCTCCCCCTCCCCATTATGCCCACCAGGTGGTGGCATTCAGTCCCTGCTGCTTTGTGCGCCCTGCATCTTCCCCACCCCACTCCCCTGACCCCCTTCTCCGCTCGCTCGTTCCACTTCTTTCCCCATCCCTCTCGTCAGCTTGTGCCCACCCGGCCCTGCCCACCTCTTTTGTCCTGCCTTTGGGCCTCTGCACCCCATTCTCAGGCATCCCTGCCCTTCTCTGGCTCCTGCTCCAGAGAGTCTTGGCTGAATGCTGTGTCCAACAGCTGTCGAGGGGCCCGCCTAGCTGCGCCCTCCTCTGCCAGCTCTGCTGTGGGGATGGTGTTGGGCAGCACCTCTCTCTCTGGGGTAGCAGTGAGGGGCCTGAGGTTTGAGCCCCCAGCAGGTGGATGACAGCCAGAGTCCCTGCTCCCCTTCTGAGCGGGCAGACACATGGGGAGCAGTGCCCATGACAGGGCATGCGTCAACCTAGCCCCGGTTAATGGTGGGTGACGTGTGTCTGTCTGGGCCTCTGAGGCCCTGTCTCCACCTCCCTGTTGCTCTCCCTGTTGGAGGGAGGCAGCATTGCACATCTGGGTCCCCAACCTGCCGCAGCTTTGGCGGTGGGGGGGGGGGTAGTTTTGCCGCCTGCTGCTGCTGTCGCAGAACGCAGATCTGCTGGCGCTCCTGCCGCTCTCCCGTTGCGTCTTCTGGGAGTAAGGATTTTGGGGGACCCTTGGTTGTGCCTGCCCCTGGGGCCTCACCTCTGATAGGAGCTTCCTTCTGGCCAGTTGGGTCAGGTCAACCTCTGAGAAGGGAGGAGGCCCCTTTCTCCATGTGTCCTCGCTCAGTCCGAGGGCGAGTCTCTCTCTGGATTTTTTGTCAAGAGGAGAGACCGGCTCCCTCCAGGGTGAGGCTGGCCCCACACGTGGAGGCAGCGGGTCCCTCTGCCCTCTGCCTGTGTGCAAGGGAACACCACGAGTTCCCCACCCGGTGGGTGTGGATGAGTGGACTCTGCCAGCTCCTGGGAGGAGGCAGTGTGGGGGACTGTGGGCTTAAACTGCAGCCTCCTGGGCGGACCCTCTGCATTGGGATGACCTTGCCTCAGTTTCCCCAGCTGAGATAGTAGAATCTGCTTAAGAGGCTGCTGTGAGAATTGGCGGGAGAGCGTGCAGCCTCTGGTGGGCGTGGGGACTCCCGTCAGGTGCCGCTGCGGTGATTGTGTCCGTGTCCTACCCAGAGGCTGCAGGGGTCCTCTCCTGCCAGTGCCCTCCCACGGGCTGAGTGCCTTCCGGTCTCTGCTCTGCTCAGCGCCCCCAGCCACTGCATGACCTTCTCAGGGGTTAGATCCCCTGCTTCAAGGTCTCATGCCTGCACCTCTGGGGCCTCCCCCGTCACCTCCTCAGGAGGTTCCCACTCACAGGATACCAGCTCTTTGTGGACAGACACTGGGCCATGTCCCTCTCAGCCTCCCTGAAGCCCTGCTTGGCTGTGGTGTGTGTGGTCACCAGGCAAACGGTGACCTCTCCTCGCTGAGAACAGCTCAGGCCCCAGAACCTGTGGTCATACCCATTGCATGGACAGGGCGACTGGGACTCAGAAAGGCGATGGTACCTGTCCAAAGCCCACAACTACAAGAGGCAGAAGTAGGAGAGGATTGTCTGTCTCAGAGACATCTGGGGAGTGGGCCCAGGATAAGGGGGTGGGGGCTAGAACCCAAATCTTTGGGAAGAAAACAAAGAGGCGGTGGGCACAGGCCTCCATGCTGTGACCCTTGTGGCACTGTTCCTCTTTGCTGCTCCAGGTTTTGGGCAACCCTGAGGGGCCCTCGCTGGCCCAAGGTTGCCCTGCCAGCCCCCAGGCTGTCGTGGAGCAGCCCAACCAGAGTTCTCCCTCTCCAGAGGCATTGAATCAAGGGCCAGGCCTCCCGGACATGGCTGGGGCAGGAGGGGCTCCATCTGGAGGTGTCTTGCTCTAGATGCCAGTGTGGTTCTGGAAAGAATGGTCAAGAGGTAGGGTTTGTTCGCGCAAGCCTGAGGCTGGCCCTTCTCAGCCATTTTGCCAGGCTCAAGGGCCTTGGACAGACTCAGACCTTGTAGATGGTGGGGCTCATGCCTGGACTTGGGGAGCTGGGGGCTGGGGCAAGGGTGAGGGCTCATTGCTAGAGAAGGACTGGGTGCAGCTGAAGGTTCGGGAGCCAAAACGAACAGGTGTGGGCCCTTCTGGCAGGGTGGTGGTGTCTATGGGAGGAGTGGCTTCTCTGTCTCCTCTCTCTTCTCTCTTTTCTCTCTCTCCTCCTTCCAGCCATTCCATCTCCACTCCACAATTTGCCTTCAGACCTAGTGGTTGGGCTTGGAGCCCAGAGTGTGTGTTGAGGGGGGCCTAGGGCACCCAAGGCAGGGTGGGGCTTTCCCCTTTGGGGCCGGCAGGCAGCCCTGTCACCGCTGGGGGGAATTCTCTTCATGTCTGGTTGTTGGTTTTTCCTTGGTGTCTACTGTCTAAACAAGAAGCTACAGAATCAATATTCGTATTCCCAGAGGGAAGTGTGTGTGTGGTTTGTGCTTTTCTGCTCTCCTGTGCCCTCCTGTCCTGTGTAACCTGAGCAGATTCCTGAGCTGGGGCGGTTGGGGGTCTGTTGGTGACCAGAGATTGAGATGCCCCTTGGGACTGGCAGGGGATCCGCAGGGAGCCCTGGGACCTGCCTAAGGAGTCTCAGCCATTGTCACTTGGGCCCGCGGTGCCTGAGCCTGACCTTGTGGGCTGATGCTGTCCCCATCCCCCTCGGCCCCTGTGGTGCTGATGACCCAGCCTGCTGAGCCCAGCGTGATGCGGACCAGCCGCTGGTTCCCTGGGGTTCCCTGCCTTGGCCCAGGGCCTCTGTCAGGGCAGGCCCAGCCCACTTCCCAGCTGGGCGCTTGCTTGGGGCCAAAGCTCTTCCTCCCCAGCCCCCCTCCTCCTCTGGCATTCCAGCACCCTAAGAAGACCCGTCTGGGGTCTGTCTGCCCCTGTCCACACTTCCCTCGCCATGGATGAGGCCTGACCCCCAGCCCGCTGGCCCTTTGCCCTCCCGCACAGGGGTTTTCGGACCTCCTACCCTGGCCCCTGGCCCTCCATCGGTGTCTGGATGCTGCTTTTCAGGCTGACCCACTTTGAGTGCTGATCAGCCTGATTGTTTCCCAGAGACAGAGGGGCACAGCAGTCTTTCCTGCTGGCTCCCTCCTTGGAAGTGGTCTTCCTTCAACAAGGGGAGGAGTGGGTGGGAAGGACGAGAGGCTCCCACTAGGATTCTCTCTCCCCAACCCCTGACTCTGGGCCCTGTGCCTCGGCCTTTCCCAAGCCTTTGTAGTGAGCCCTGACTGGGTGAACACTGAGACTGCCAGACCTCTCACCAGCTGCCTCACACTGGGACCTCCCACAGCCTCTAGGGCCTCATCTGTAAAATGGGTTCTCCTGATCCTCTGCCTTGCAGAGTTCAGGTGCGATGACAACTCAGGATCGGCCTGGCAGGTGTTTGTGAGAAGGGCAGGTGGGTCCTGCCCGGATCCAGGGGGATTCCCCTCATCTGCAGCACCCAGTGTCCAGCCAGGCCCTCTGGGCTGCTAGGATGCAGTTGTGGTTTCTGGGATCCCTACTCTGTGTGTGGCTATTGCTGTGGCACGTGTCCTTGTGCAGGCTTGTGTGTGGGACTTTCCACACCTGTGTGTGCAGGCATGTGCTTGTGCATGTGTGTTGAGTGTGCCTGTGCTCACAACTGTATACATGTGCATCAGTATGTATGCACACGTGTGATCATGTGCATCCACATGTGTGAGTGGGTGCACGTGTACATACATATAGATGTGGACGTGTGTGTGTGTGTGTGTGTGTGTGTGTTTAGTGCAGGCACAGGCACAGTTTATCTCTGCGCCCAGAATGCGCTCCCAGTGCCCACCTTCTGCACCTGCCTTTGAGGTTAATGCCAGGGCTCCGCTCGGCAAACACTGGCAGCGGGACGAAAAGCCTCCTGGTTGTCAGGACCAGTGTTTTGCAAACTTTTATGTCAGGAACAGCCTGAGTTAAGGCTGAGCTGGAAAGTTTGATCACCTACCAACTGGCAAGGCGACAGTGTGCGAAGGAAACACGCAGAGGCTGTGTCCTTGTAATTCAAATTTTTGCAAATTGAGTGGTATTTAGATTCCTGGGAGAAGCCTGTGAGTCTTTGTGAAGTGAAGCGTCTTTGCAGACAGCCCTTCCGCAGGGGAATCTGGAGGGTGGGTGTGGAGGTCGGCTGTGCAGAGCGGAACCCTTGCTGTGTGACCTTGGCTGGCGCGCTTCCCTCTGGGAGTGGGTGCTTCTCATTTGCACACTGAAGGGCAGCAGCGTGGCAGCCCGTGGAGCGCCAGCTGCAGGTTTGGGGTCCTCCCCCAGCCAGACATCCGTGCAGTCTGCAGGCATGGTTTGGGGTGTTGAAGCGTAGGCCTGCTGACCCCTGTGTGTCCTTCTGTGCTGAGTCTCTCCAGAGAAGCCGTTTCCTTCTCAAGGATGGATTCTGTCCATCAAGGATGGAGCCTTCCTAAACACAGCTGCCCGCTGTCCGCTGTCCGCGCTGGACCTGGCCCTTGGGGCTGGGTGGGCCCTGGCTCATCGGATTCTGATGTCTGAGAGAACCGTCAGTTTGGCATTGTCGGGGCCTGTGTGTGGTCGGTGCTGAGTTGGCCCAGGGTCCTTGGCATTTGGAAGGAGCTTCTGCAAAGGGAAGGCGGAAGGGGCTGCCAGGGCTCAGGAACCTGTAGGCCTTCCTGTGGGGGCAGGGAGCTACGTGTGGGTGCTGACGTGGCAGAACGTGTCACAGCCACAGTGAGACAGGCAGCTGAGCCACCAGGGGCTGGTCCCTGCGCTCTCAAGGCCTGTAGGCTGTGGGTGTGGATCCCATGCCTGGACCAGGTTCATACAACTCGGACCCAGGTTGCCCTACAGCACATTAGGCATTTATTTATTATTATTGTAATACATCTGCGTGCTAAATTACACACCTTCCAGCAGCGATGGCAGGAAGCATTGGCCCATAAAAGGAGCAAAAAGGGACTGGCGTTGTGGTGTAGCGGAGAAAGCTGCCTCTAGTGACACCAGCCTCTCATATGGGCGCTGCTTCATGTCCTGGCTGCTCCACTTCTGATCCAGCTCCCTGCTAATGCTCCTGGGAAAGCAGCAGAAGATGGCTCACTTGCTTGGGCCCCTGCTCCCATGTAGGAGACCTGGATGAAGCCCCTGACTTCAGCCTGGTCCAGCCCTGGCCATGTGGGGAGTGAACAGTGGGTAGAAGATCTCTCTCTCTGTAACTCTGACTTTCAAATAAATACATAAATTTTTAAATAGGCATTTATTCATTATATGTACATTATATATGTAAGAAGGATTTTTTTAAAGATTTATTTTATTTATTTGAAAGGCAGAGTTATAGAGAGAGGGGGTAGAGATAAAGAGAGAGACATCCTCCATCTTCTGGTTCACTCCCCAGATGGCCACATCAGGCAGGTCGAAGACAGGAGCTTCATCCAGGTCTCCCACGTGGGTGCAGGGGCCATGGACCTGGGCCATCTTCTGCTGCTTTCCCAGGTGCATTAGCAGGGAGCTAAATGGGAAGCGGAGCAGCTGGATTCAAAATGGCGTCCATATGGATGCTGGTGCTGCTGCTTAACTCATTTCGCTACACTGCTGGCCCCAACAAAGAATTTTTTAAAAAGATTTATTTATTTACTTGAGAGGTGGAGTTACAAACAGAGAGACGGAGAGACAGAGAGGTCTTCCATCTGCTGGTTCACTTCCCAAATGGATGCAACAGCCTGGAGGAGCTGAGCCGATCCAAAGCCATGAGCTTCTTCCAGGTCTCCCACGCAGGAGCAGGGGCCCAAGCACTTGGACCATCTTCCCCTGCTTTCCCAGGCTTAGCAGAGAGATAGATTGGAAGAGGATTTGAACTGGTGCCCGTATGGGATGCCAGTGCCACAGGCAGATGCTTAACCTACTACGCCACAGTGCCGGCACCCCAATAAATGAATCTTAAAAAAAAAGAGACAGAGAAAAGGCAGTAATTAGATTCTGGGAAATCTCCGCCTGCTCTCCAGAAAAAGCGTGAGTGTTCCTGCCCTTCCTTAGCGTGAGCCTCCCCTGTCATTAACCCTCATCATGCTCAGCTCCCCTCCCTGTGAGCCTGCACCATGACCACGCAGTGGCCTGCTGCTCACTGTTCGCT
The DNA here is from genome assembly GCF_051225735.1 of Oryctolagus cuniculus. Classification (NCBI taxonomy): domain Eukaryota; kingdom Metazoa; phylum Chordata; class Mammalia; order Lagomorpha; family Leporidae; genus Oryctolagus; species Oryctolagus cuniculus. The sequence continues at coordinate 100,184,169 of NC_142876.1, forward strand.
GTTCCACGACTCGCTCATGTATTCTTACTCACAGCCAAGTCAGGGGCCTGGTGCTAGGCAGTGCTCGCTGTCTGGAGCCAGTAGTGTGCAGGGTTGCCCCAGGGTACCTGGGGGGTCCCAAAGCTAAGGGTAGTTCAAGCTTTCCAGCTCTGCCCAGAAATGCAAATCACCAACTGGACAAACCTGTTGGAGCATGGGAAAAATCACCTTAACTAATAAGGTTTGTAGTTACAAGTATGCCTCTTGGGTTGTAGTGTTTGAAGCAGAGCGACTCTGGCTGCCCTAGCCTGCTGCTTCTTTGCATTCTGCTCAATAAATCTGATTCTCTTCAGTCTGTTGGACCGCGCTGGTCAATTCTTGCAACCCTGGAGGCGCCATTGCATAGACTGAGGCCCCCGGGTGGGGGAGTAGGCATCAGGCCACACGTTCTGCAGGCTGGCCACCCTGATGGGCAGGGCCCAGTGCCCAGCACTATTGCTTGCTCCTTGCTGTTCCCAGGGTGACTTCCTGGCATGGTGACGTCACGCCATGGTGTCTTGGGAAGAATGGTTGGTTGCTGAGTAGGGTGGGCCAGGTGGGCCACGCCCCTCTGCTGTGAGGCCCCAGCCTGCTGTGGCCTTTGAGTCTTGTAACTTCCTTCCGCAGCCGTGCTCTCCCGCCGCTGGCGCTGCTTGAAATGCTGCATTTGAAGCCTTAAAGGTCAGGCCTGGTGCCGCCACCAGTTCCAACAAACAAGCGACAAACAGCCCACCCCAGCCCTGCGCCGGCTTTGTTTGCTTGAAAAGAGAACGAGCTGTCAGACAGGTCTCTGCACCCAGGGTCTCCGTGCAGGGACATTTTCCCTGGGTGTGCCGGGGGTAGGGGCCCTTGGAGTCTTCCCTGCTCTCATTGGCTTGCTGCAGAGTCTCCCACTGAGGGTCGCCTGTGACCTTGCACCCCTGAATCTGGCCTGGGCAGAGAGCCCCATTTCATAGCCTGGCATCTGAGGGCCTGCCCAGGCTGCCTCTGGCCTCTGGCCACTGACCCTGGGAGTATCCACCTCCACCCCCGCCCATGCGGAGCCTCTTGCAGGTCCTGGGAGGTTCTCTGACCTTCCCACCTTGTGGCCCTTGCTTGCCGTGGCCCTCTACCAGGCTAGGCCAGGAGGCTTCCCAGACTGGCTCCCTGCCCCTCTGTGGGACACTCCCAAAACCCTGAGCCCCTCCTGTGGCTCTGTGCCAGGTCACAGGTGCGCTCCAGGGGCAGGCATGCGGCTCATTGCCGCCTCTCGAAAGCTGCATCCGTGGAACGTGTTTGAGTACAAGGAGAAAAGGCTGCTGCTGTACACACCTTGGCAACCCCAGTGTGATGTGGTTTTCCCATGTGGTTGGGTCCTTTGTCTCCTGACAGGGCATTGAGAGTTGGGTGGGACCAGGCCCTCACTTTTGGTATGGCTATCTGTCCTTCACTGACTTCCCTAATGACAACAAGATGGCTGCCACAGCTCCAGGCATCACGTGCAGACCCAGGCATGAGGGGTGGAAGAGGTGCTTCCTCTGGATTTCTCTTAAGAGGGGAGGAAACCTTCCCCAGAAGCCCCTAGCTGACTTTCCCTCCCACTTCATTGGCTAGTACTAGGTCACATGTCCTCTGTAAGCCAATCACTGGCAGTCGAGATGGTACGTTGTGATTGGCTCAGACTAATCAGGATTTGCCCTTGAGCTGAGGATGGGGTCACCTTGGGGCTGGAGGGGGAGATGCTGCAGACCAGGGTTTGTGAGCAAGAAGGCAGGGATGACGGAGGACCGAGCCCTGTCTTGCAGGGTGAGACGGGAGGCCGACGGTGGGCTTGTGGCTGAGTAGAAGGTGGGGGCAGGGCAAGAACCGTGCCCAGGGAACCCTAGTAAAGGAAGTGGTTGTTTTAACCACAACGTCAGTCTAGGAGCTGGGTGGTGTATCTCACATACACTATCCAACAAGGTCAGTCCTTTTTTAAAGTTTTATTTTCAATTTTATTCTGAGAAGCAGAGACAGACGGAGATTTTCCACCCAAGAGTTCACTGCCTAAATGACTGCAGTGGGCTGAGGTCGAAGCCAGGAGACGGGAACTCCATCCGGGTCTCCCATGGGGTGGCAGGGACCCAGTGACTTGAGCCATCACCTGCTGTCTTCCAGGGTACACCTTAGTAGGAAGCTAGAATGGGGAACAGAGCCAGGACTTGAACCCAGGCACTCTGATATGGGCTGTGGACTTAAGACGAGCAGTGTCTTAACCACAAGGCCAAACACCAGCCGCGAGGTCAATCTGTTTTGATTTGTTTTCACAAACCGGAAAACGGGAGGCTCAGCGAAGCTGAGTGATGCCGAAGTCACACGGACAGCGGTGGGGGCAGCAGTACCTGCCCGGCGCTCAGATCCCAGCACCTGGTCACTGCCCCGCGTGGCCCTTCTGCAGCTCACCTCTGGGCAGCCCAGGCCCCATCACACTCCCCCATCATGGCTTCCTGGGAGACACCTCAGGGACCAGAAGCAGGGCCTGGGCACCCCGTCTCCCTCACCCTCGCCTGAGGGCTGGGTGTGGATCAGTGGGCACCGTGTGACCTTCTGGTCCAGATTAACGCCTCAGTGGTACAGGTAGGGAAAAGGAGTCCCAGAGAGGGGCACTGCCTTGGGCTTCTCAACAGTTGAGGCACAGCTTAGACCCAAACCAGGACGGGAGCAGCTGGCGCCCTCGCGCCTCGGGCTTGGGTTTGGTCAGGCGGGGCCTGGAGGAGGTAGCTCAGGCCGTGCCTGTAGGCAGAGCTGGCGACGCTGACAGAGTGGCACAGCTGGCCCGGCCTGAGGGCTACCACAATGGAAGTGACATTGCCAGGTGGGTGGTAGGTGCCAACTTTGCTGGATGCTGGGCTGTGAGACTTGGTTCTCGTCTTGGGCGAGGGAGGTGGCAGGCAGTGTGGGAGGCGTGGTTCCGACTCTGCAGCGAGGCCTGTGCTGTGTCGCTGGTTCCCCCAACGCGGGTGACAGCGTTCCGGCCCCGCACGGCTGCGTTCTCACCACCCCGCACCTGGCCTTGCCACTGCCCTCTGAGCTCTGGTCTGCACCAGTGCTGGGTCTGGCTGGACCGAGTCCAGGGGTGGTCAGCCGGGGACACAGGTCTTGGACTCAGCCCTGGGCCTGTCCTGCTCCTGGGTCGGGGTGCCCCTGCAGCCATTGCTCCCACCTGCGCCACAGGAGCGAGGTCCTCTGGGGCCATCCGAGGGCAGGGAAGGAGCTGCCTCTACTGGGCAGAGCTGGGGGTCTCCCGGACCGGGACAGGCCTCCTCTGATCCAGGTCATCTTCTTTGAAAGAAAAAAAGTTCAGAAAGCTATTTTTTTAAGTTTGCTTTATTTACTTAAAGTTCATTTTTGTGTATTTGAAAAGCAGAGCAAGAGAGAGAGAGAGAGAGAGAGAGAGAGAGAGAGAGAGAGAGATGGATCCTCTGTCTGTTGGTTCATTCCCCAAATGCGCTCAACAGCCAGGGCTAGGCCAGGCTGAGGCCAGGAGTCAGGAACTCCATGTGGATCTCCCACGTGGGTGGCAGGGACCTAAGTACTTGCGCCATCATCTGCTGCCTCCCAGGGTGCTCATCAGTAGGAGTCTGGGTCTGAAGCAGGGGGCTCATGCACTCCAGGTAGCAGCCCAAGGCCTGCCGCCAGGTGGGTCTGCTGCTGTGGCTTTCTCCCAGGTGCCTGCTGGGAGCTGGTGGCCCCTGTCACCCGCGTGCACGTGGAATAGAGGGGCGAGACAGTCTAGAGCACTGCGCATCTCTGTACTCCTCCCCCTCCCCAACCCCTGCGCTGGGCAGGGCGTTTTCCAGGCAGGGAGACTTGGACAGAGGGAGGCACTAACTCAGGTATCCAATGATGGGTGCTGGTGCGGCGGGCTCTGTGGGCCTCCCCTTGGCCCTGCCCCTCTCACCCGAGCTAGCCTGTCCAGCTCACCGTGGGAGTCTGAGCCAGCCTCTGCCCGCCTCCAAGCCTCAGTGCCCACTGTGTCCCTGTGCGCTCCAGAGCCGTGGGTCCTTCTGCACAGGCGCCCGCGCTCCCTGCCCTTCCCCGCCCCACCCCTGCCACCCCCTCGCCCTCGCTGTCCTCTCACCATAAGCTGGTGCAGGTGGAGGCCACAGCCAGGAAGGCTGCTCGGGTAGGCTGGGGGTGCTCCCAGGAGGGGCCCTCTCCCTTCATGTCACAGTGCCCACCGGGGCAGCGTGTGTCTTCTTCCCTGGGGGCTTAGCAAGCACAAGTGCTGCATGAGCGTTTGCTGAGCTGGAGCCCATGGTCTGTGCACATGTCCACAGTCCCCCGCTGGCCGTGCCTGTGGAAGCTGGGGCCTGGCCCTGCTGGCATTGGAGGCAGAGGCCAGCTGCACATCCTCCTGCTCTCCTGCCAGGGGTTGCCCCAGCCCAAGGGCTGCCTTTGAGGACTGCCTTGGGGAGGGAGGTGAAGGGAGAACCAGGTACCCTTGGGGCTGTATGATTTCATTGAGTGGGGCTGGGCCTGGCCATCAGCACTTTTCTGGAGCCCTCCTGTGAGCCAAGGTAGAGAACGCTAGGTGGCTGCTGTGGCACTGTGGGTAAATTGTTTGGGACACCTGCATCCCGTAGTGGAGGGACAGTTTGAGTCCTGGCTGTTCTGCTTCCTCTGATCCAGCTTCCTGCTAATGTGCTTGGGAGACAGCAGATGATGGCCCAGGTGCTTGGGCCCCTGCTACCCCCGTGGGAGACCCAGATTGGAGTTCAGGGCTCCTGGCTTCAGCCTGGTCCAGCCCTGGTTGTAGGCATCTGGGAAGTGAACAAGCAGATGGAAGACCTCTGTGTCTGTCCGTGTTTCTCTCCCTTTCAGATAGGTGAAAACAAATACAGAAACATGAAAAAGCACAAGAGAGAACTGTGGCTCAGAGGGTAGGATGCACACAGGATCCCCACCTCTGCCCGGCAAGGGGCACCGAGGTTCTGTGCTGCCCATGAGGAACCAGCTGTTCCCAAATGCCTGTGTATGTGGCCAGGGCCGCTGTGTCCCAGGGAGGTCATCCAGCCACGGCAGGCAGCCTTCAAGGGCCGATTGAGACATCATATTCCAGGCTCCTGAGAGCCACAGCATTGCCATGGGCCAGGGTGATGCAGGACCTATGACCTGCCCTTCCCTTAGGCGAAGCCATGATGGGGCGCATAGCCAGGGGCAGGGGCAGGGGCAGGGGCAGGAGGCTGAGGCTTGCCCTGCAGGGCACTCCTGCCCCAGTTCCTGAAGCTCCTGGCAGGCCCTGCGTCTGTCTATCAGCTATGCTCCCTGAGGCTGCGTTCCCCCTGGGCCGTGTCTCCTGGCACCCAGGATTGCCTTGGGCACCCAGAACTCCTGACTGCCCCCCCCCCCCGCTGCCTGGCAGCCCACAGCCCCAAGTTCCCTGGCATGGAGTGGAGTGGCTGGGGCAGGGGCGCGGGGAGCAATCCCAGAGGCCATTAAGCGGAGTGATTTACATGGTTCCTGAGCCAGCGCCGGGGGAAATATATTTCACAGGTGATTTCCAGGCCGGTGGCGTATGCAGGAGGCCATTACTCTCGAATGTAGAAGGGTGGGGACTTCACGGTGGCTGCAGGACCGGAGCTGCAGGCTCTGTTGGCCTCGATGCAAACACCTGCTGCTCACTAGGCAGCCGGGGCCGGGGAGGGCGGGGCGGGCACGGTAAAGATAGCCCCTGTGCCACCACCTTTGGGTCAGTTTGTGCCTCAGTTCCCTCATCTTTACAATGGGCCCATTTCCTGTGTACTGGTAATAAGGGTGGAACATGCAGTCTTTCAACCCGTGTGTGCCCGACCCCATCCTGGGAGAAGGGGCTCTAGGGACCGGTCTGTGGCGGAAAGTATTGGGGGGTGGTGAGTACATTGCCCTTGTGGGTACTCTGGGGGTGGGGGCAGCAGCAGGAGGGTCTTCCAGAGGGGCTCGCATCTCGCTGGGTTGGTCAGGGGATGATAATATCCTCAACCTCTGATGTCCAGTGGGGCTGTCCTGTGTACTGCCAGCCCTCAGGGACATGATTGTAGGACGCAGGGCAGAGCATTGGGGTGCCTGGGCCAGGAGGCTCTGCCCGGGGCCCCTTGTGTTGGGCACAGGTTAGTATCTCTGGAGTGAATGAATGAATGAATGAAATCTGTTTCTGAGAGATCGTTCTTGCCAGTCTGTTTCCCCCTTGTCCCAGTGGGAAGGCCCAGCCCCCCTGGGTGCTGCCATGCTCACTCAGCCCAGGGTCCCTCAGGCCCCTGCCAGATGGAGCTCCTGGAGATTGGGGGCCGTGGATAAGCAGGATAACCTCACATTGAATACAGTGTCCAGAGCCAACAGGCAGCCGCTCTCAGCCTTGCTTGTCTCGTCTGAGCAATGGGGAGAGACGTCCATCCTGCTGCCCTTCTCAAGAGCTGTGAGGGCTGGAAACAGGCCGTCTGGGGAACAGCGGGGGGTGCGCTGTCCTTGGGTGTCAGGCAGGGCACTGGGATGGCTCCACGGCCTTGGCTATGCAGGCGGTGCCCAGTGAAGTCCTGGTACTGCCTGAGGCCTCCACCTGGCTCGTTCTCGCTGGGCGTGTTCCTTCCTTCACCGCAGCTGTCTCTTCCATCTCTCTGCACATGCGAGCATTGAATGTGCCAGGCACTGGCAGGGAGGGCACACAGACACAGGACCTGCTGTGTTGGAAGGTGGTGAGTCCCACGGAGGAGGGACAGCGTGAATTGGTAGGAGGTTGCAGTTTACCTGGGTAGGGTCAGAGTGGGCTTCACTGCAAAAGGAAGTCTGGGGAAGGAAAAAAAAAAAAAACAACACATGGAAGCAGCCTTGTGGGTGTCTGGGAGAAGAGTGTTCTGAGCACAGGACTAGCCAGGGCAAATATGGCCAGGGCAGCGGGAGGAGAACGGAGGGATGGAGGAGAGGACATCAGAGGGTAATGGCGGCCAGGTCAAGCAGGGCCCCAGGTCAGTTAGTGAGTCTTTGACCACTGTGGGAGCGGGCTGGGAGCCGTGGGAGGGAGTGAGCAGAGGAGGACATGAGCAGGGTGGTGGCCATGGCGGTGGTGAGACATGCCAGGGATTTGGGTGTGAGAGAGGGAGGGGGCTCTATGTGACCCCAAGGTGTTTGGCTCGAGCAGCTGGAAGGACAGAGTTGTCACCTGTAGACCTGCAGGAGGCTGGGAGGAGCAGGTCCGGGGCATGATCGGGTTTGGTCCTGCAGAGTTTGAATTGCCCACCAGACACCTCTGGGCCTCCGGAGGGGGCCAGGCTGAGCTGTGCCTGCCCAGGCTGGGTGCCCAGGACGGAGCAGAGAGCCCTGCCCTGGGAACCCGGAGTTTGCCATGCCCGGCCCACAGCTGCTGTCATCCCCCCTGCTGCCGGGAGCCTGGACGCGCAGGAAGCTCAGGGTTCCGCAGAGGCTGAGCGTGGGAGCCGCCTGCCCGGAGCCTGTGAGTGTGCACCGAAAACTCATTACAAGGCCTTGCACGTGTGGTGCCCTCTGTCTGGGCCACCCTGCAGCTCTGCTGAGCCCCCCTCATTCCCTAGACCTAGGCCGGGTCAGTGGCTGTGCACTCCTGCCCCACCCCCTGGCTTGCTGGACTCCTTTCCCTGGGCTTATCAGGCCCCATAAGGGTCAGATGTCTCATGCTCTGCTTGGAGTGCAGCTCCCAAGGGCTGGCCCACGTGTGCCCTGCTCGCTTGCCTGACCATCCGTGCCCCCGCCCCAACACGTGCCTGGTAACCAGCCACATGACTGACTGTTATCTGAATGAACGAGGGCGGGAGCTACTGGGGATTGGGCCAGAAATGAGCCTTGCTGATTGTGCCCCAGGCAGGGAGGCACCTCTGTGCCCAGCTACCACCCTGGGGAAGCCACGGGAGCCCCTTCCGCACTGCCGTCGAGCTGAGCCCCCACATTTGAGTTCTGCATAGCTTACCCGGCTCTGGGGAGCTTGGCATCAGTGAGGAGCAGATCTCAGAGGAAGTGGGCGATCATGGGGGAATTGGGGTGGGGATTCTGCCCTGCTGGATCGATGCTGCTACACAGGGGCACTCTGGTGTGCGGTGAGGGAGGACCTCCGGCGTGTACAGCCCTGGCTTGCTTGGCAAGGCAGTGGAGTCCTTAAAGGCCCTCCTCTGTACACTGTTCCCAGAGTTTTGTGCATCGGAGTCTACGTTGGGACTAGGGAGGCCCAGTGGCCTAGGTGCCAGGGCTTTCCTGGATTCAAGTTCTGCTTTGGCACAGACTGGCCATGTGATCATAGGCAAGTGACTGTGTCTTCCCAGGCCTCATAGTTCTCATCCGTGAGATGGGCACGAAGTGGTGTGTACCTGGCCAAGGGGTTGGTGTGACTTCAGCAGGAATCACACCCAGCCCACGGTAGGGGCCCTGCAGTCCTGTTCCCTGTTCTTGGAGCTCAGCTTCCTGCTGAAGGTGGAGCCTCTTTCTTAGCCCTGCCCTCCAGCGTCTCACCCACTGGACTCCCATGAGGGGAAGATGTCTGGGAAAATCTATCCCTGGCTGTTTCCAGAAGACTCTTCTTTGCCAGGCTCCAAGCCAAGCTCTGCAGGCTGCCTGGTGGTGGGACCAGGCTGTAGCCACAGCCTAAGGTGATGCTTGGTAGAGGATGGGGAACACTCAGGGTTTGAGAAGGGGCTGGGGGAAATCCAGGAAGGCTTCCTGGTAGAGGTGCCTAGGCCAGGTAGAGGAGGGATAAGACCAGGGGACAGAGCTTCACTTGGCCTCCCCTCTGTAGCTGCATGGCCTCAGGAGGCCTGACGGTTTCCATGAGGTCTCTGCCCTCAGGGGACCAAAGGACCCTGGGGGGTCTCTGTCCTCCTCCAAGCAGGAGGCCATGTAGAGGACACACACGGAGGACGGAGGACGGCTATTTGTGGCGCAGCAGGATTTGACTCACGCTGGGGGAAGGGGACGATGGTGGGAGGGGAGATGGCGACGTGTGAATCACAGAATCTGACTACAGTGATTGGTGACATGAGGACAGAGTCTGTCTTGCCACTTCTGGCCAGGCTGCAGCTGCTGGTGTGGACGAGAACAGGAGGCCAGAGCTCCTGGGTTCCTCCTGCCTCACCTGGTGACCTGCACGGGTGCCTCCGCCTGCCTCTGCCCACAGACGCCAGGCTCGGACATAGCTCCCCTGCCACAGCTCCGGCTGGGCACCCAGGGCTGCGGGGACGCCGCCTCCCGGGAGCTGTCTCGCTGAGGCTGAGCTCCCATGTGCTCATTGCTGGGCCCAGGCAGAGGGCGCCTCCCTACCGCCCCTGACTACCTGAGGCCTGTGCTGGGCAGAGGCGCTGTCCCAGACCCCAAAATGCCCATCATCAGTGTTGGCACCTGTGGCAGGCGACTCTGGACCTGGACCACAGGGGACAGCAGAGACCTGTCCGGGTGCTTCTCGCCAGGACCCTGGTTTTGCCTGGGGAGGCCTCAGCTGGTTCATGAGTTCCCCTTGCTCCAAGGTGAGTCCCAGCTGGAGACAGAAATTCACACACAGCGATGCTAGGGACTCGCCGGCCTGGGCCGTCAGCAAGGTCGATGGTTTCATCCCGGACCAGGAAAGGATCCCCCACCTATGTGCACCTGTGTGGCTGCCTGGCTCTGTGTGGCAGGGGTGGAGGTGGGGGTAGGGGCGGGGGCAGGGGTGTCTCAATACAGTACACAGAAAACAAAAGCTCCTGGGAGCTGCCGTGGCCCTGTGGGTCCTGAATCGGGACCCTCAGAACAGCCTCGGGTTTGTGGCGAGTGTTCCACGGAGTCGTGTTTTGCAGTCTGCTTCGAGAATACGCCGACACTCCAGGCGTGCAGTGGGGCACCACACCGGGTCTTGTGGGAAGGATGGCGGGCCAGCCGTCCTGCCGCCGCCAGGGCAGTTTGGAAACCACCAGCGTGGCCAGCTTCTGTGCACGGAAGGGAAGCTGAGGCCCAGGCAGGCAAACAAGTGAGCCTGCACAGACCCCGGGCCTCGCCCCAGGAACCAGAATGTGGTGTGCAGGAGAAAGCATCATGGGGCCAGGGTGGGGACAGCGTGACAGAGACAGGGAGGAGGACAGCTGTGTCTGGGCCACTCCTCCTCTGCACTTTCTCCTCCTTGCTTCCTGGAGGAAGTGGCTGCTCCAGCACCAGCGCTTCTGGGAGAGCCATGAATTATTCAGGGAAGCCACAGGCCTGGGCGGCCCTTCATAAACGAGCCTTAATAATTCATAGGGAGAGGAGGCGGGGGAGCGGAGCCTCCTGGGCCAGCCTGGGGCAGCCACTGCACTCCCGCGCCTCCGCAGCCTCTCGCAAGAGCTCCCTCAGGGTGTGTCCTGACTGTTGTCCAGGGCCCTGGGTGCAACACTGAGTGGTCCTGTGGCTCGCTTCCCCTCCCCCGGACAGACGGGACAGGGATCTGGCTGCCCCTGGCCTGTCTCTGCTGTGCCGCCCACTCTCGGGCAGACCCCAGGCAGGGGTGCAGATGCCTAGATGGCCCTGGGAGGCCCAGGCTACTCCTCTTCTGTAGGAGAGGGAGGCTGAGACCTGGAGAGCCACAGGACCCTGGTGCCTGCCCCCCATCACCCTGCCCAAGCCCTCCCCTGGATCTGGGGCCTGGGTGCACATGTGATGCCCTCCCTCGCACGCCCGTGTTTTCCTCCTTGCTCGCACCTGCTGCCCCCCCTCACTCCCTGTGCCTTCTCCAGCCCCTACCCAGTCTCCCCTGACTGCCGGTGCCCCTGAGGGCCCTTGCTTCTGCTCTGATGGTGAGAGCAGGTCATTTGCCTTGCGACCCTGGACATTGACCATTCCCCTCAGGGTGCGGGGCTCCCAGGCTCCCTCCTCCCCGCTAGGCTGTTATGGTAAACACTGGGCTGGACCTGGTGCCCTAATTAAAGCCGGACGCCAGCTCACTGTGGGTCTGAAGAGGGAGGCACAAGGCTTGCTGCCTCCCAGCCAAGCGCCAATTAGAAGGAAAAGTTCTCTCTCAGCAGAGAAAAGGAAGGGACAGCCCCGTAATTAATAACCTCATTAAGGAGCAGTATTTGGGCAGGGTCCCAAGACACACGTAGTCAAGGCCGGAGGACTCGGACTAATTCGAGCTTCAAGCTTCGGCTGCGGCGGCGCCTCCCCTGGGTAATCGGAGGCTGTCTTGGCCCAGGTGTGTGTGGCACGTGGGATGAGTGGGTGGGGGTGGGGACCGCGCTTCTGGAAGCTCCACATCGCTCTGCCTGAGGGTCCCAGGGAGGTTGACGATGGGCCCATGCCTCGGAAGCTCGGGTCTGACTTTGCTGGCCGGGGAGTGGGATTCCACCACGAATCCGCTGAGCCAGAGTGCCCCCTTCCCACGCTGGCTCAGCTTCCCCTCCAGGGTTCAGGTAGCATGAGGCCAGAGCTGCCCAGTCCCATAGTGCTCGGGGGAGTGAGGCACCTTGGCTGCTCCGTCGCTCTGCGTCAGCCCTTGGTCCTCCGCTGGGCCCGGAGCCCTGAGGAATGCTGAGGAGGCCTGGGCGACAGGTCCTCCCCCTGTGAGGGTGCTGACGCAGGGCAGAGAGGGGCTGCAGCCCAGGTGGAGGACCCTGAGGTGGGGGCACAGCCGTCCCACATGTAGGGAGCTGCAGGGGTAGGAGGGAGACTGGTCCTGCCGTCCCAGGGACCTGTGTGCACTAGAGGGTGTGGGGGTCTGCAGTGCCCTGGGGCCCACTTGCCGCCTCTTATGTCCTGGGAGGTGAATGTGGTGGTGAACTTTAGCTCCATTTTCCAGATGGCAAAACTGAGGCCTAAGAATGCGTGTCTGGTCCATGGTCTTGGAAGAGCCAGAGTTGAGTCTGGACACAGAGGGATGCCTACCCAAATGACCCAAATGGTCAAGGAGGACTCCCGTGGGAGGTGGCCCTGGGGAGGCCCTGACCCTGGAGTGTGGCCTTGGGCTTCGACAGGGACTGCAGCTGCCCTGGGAGCTCCGAGTGGCTGCTCGTCTGCTAGGGCGGGGTCAGCTCCACACAGGGAGTCCCGGAGCTGGACTCCCTAGGCTTTCTTTCTATCACCCTGCCCCACCCTGCCTGCTGCCGTCTTGCTTTCTTTCCCTTTCAGCCATCAGCGAAGGAGCTGAGATGGGAGGTGGCAGGCCAGCTGAAATATAATCAGAATAATTAAGTGGCCTTTTTTTCGAAATTGTTGCCTCCCCCAGAGCTAGGAGAATAACTGGTCAACCTGCCACGGGAGAAGCAAGGGACTTGGGGCCTCTGCCATTGCTGAGTTTGGTTCACGGCGCCCTTGGCAGCAAGTGGTGTCCTTGGTGCCTGTTCCCTCACACCACTGCCAGCCCCGTCCACACCTCCCACTTCACCTACCCTCAGGGCCCACCCCCTCGCCCCCACACAGGCCGTGGCTGCCCTGCCAAGCGAGGGGATGGCCGTAGACTTGACCGCCCTGCAGAACAGCGTCCATCCAGGCAGGCTGCCTGGTAGAGGCAGCAGGCTTTGAAGGCAGAAAATGCTGCCGCATGAGTGGCAGGCAGACCTGCAGAGGGGGCTGAGGGGTCCGAACCCTTGAACAAAGCCACTCTGCCCTCCCTTCTGCCCCTGTGCTGGGTCCAGCCGCCCACACCCCCTATGCCGTGCCCTCTGAGGGTGAACCGCAGTGTCACCTGTCTCTGGTTTTTTGATTTGTTTAATTATAGATGAGTTTTCTGCATAATTTATTCCAAAAGCCTGGATTATACTGTACAATTAAATCACATTCTGATCAACAACTTCACATATAAAATTAACAACTGGCAACAGTTTAATCTATGCTGCTGCATCCGCACACGGCCTCTCCTTTCTCCCCTCCGCCCTGCCCCTCCCCTCAGCAGGAGCCTTTGCAGCTGGCCTCAGAGCCGGGGCCTCCCCTGCCTCTGGCTGTCTGCGTGGATGGCTTGGCTCCCCTGCACCCCCCTCTCCCTGCCACTCTCTGTTCTGAAGTGGACCTTGGCATCCTGCAGCCACTCCCTCTGCCCACCTTCCCCCAGGCGTTCACTGTACTCATAGGGTCCCAGCTCTGGGGAAGGAGGCTCTTTTGGGTGAGTTTCTCGCCCTCAGGGGACTGCCTAGTGATGGACAGTGAATATGACCATAAAGCTATTCAGCCAGTCGTTGTTAGCCCATTCACTGATGGGAAGGCTGAGCTTCCAAGGGAGCAGAATGCCAAGGTCATGGTGCTGGCCAAGGCCGCCTCTGCCTTGAGGCGTCCCAGAGGCTGCGTTGCTCCGGGAAAAGGAAATCATGGAGCTAATGGAGTCAGGAGGACAGGTCTGGCTTCTCTCTTAAGTGCATGGACCTCAGTTTTCTCTCCTGTGAAATGGGGCCACAGTGCCTTCACCTCCCTAGGTGTGGGCACATTGGAGGAGGCGATTCATTTCCTGGCCTCTCATAGCCACACCATTCATGAAGCCCAGCCCTGGTGCATGCTTGTCTCCTCGCAGACACTCTCTGCTCACCGTCATGTTAGCTTGGCACGTAGAAGCACTTAGAGTAACTAGTGGCATCTCAGCGACAGGCATGGAGAGTCACAAGGCTGTGGGCAGCCAATAGGTGGATCTCCCCGATGGCAGCACCGTCTGGCCGGGGACACACTGGCAGAGCCAGGCACTGGGGCCCACGCTGATGGGAACCTGGGCCAGTTTGGTCAGTTGGCCTTTAACCCCGTGGGGCTGTTGACCCTGGTGTTTCTCTCGCCCTTCTGGAGTGAAGACGACTATGTCTGGCCAGAGTTGAGCTTGGCTTGGAGAGCGGTTTCTGTGGGCACAAGGCTGGAATGCTGCAGGTGTATCGTGAGCTCCTGGCTCCTCTGTGCCCCTGTGTCAGCCCTGGAGCCGGCACCAGGACACTGGCCAAACCCAAGAACCCACAAAGTCACATCTCTGAGACGCTGAGAAGAGTGATCCATCATGTTCTTTTTAACTCGAGGACACACACATTGCCTTCCTAATTGGGTTTGATTTAGGTGAATAATCAGAGTAACTTGTTTTCTCTGGCATTTGCTGACAGGCGGTGGAGCTGGGGCCTGGGGGCTGCTGTGAGGTCCAGAGTGCCAGACTATAGAGCAGCCCAAGGCCCAGGAGAGTGTGAGTGTGTCCCGATGTGTTGCAGTGGGCCAGGCCCCGCGGCCCCTGGCAGAATCTAGGGCTGCTCAGCCTGGTTTGCATGCATATGTGATGGGGAGGTGCAGGGGGTGGAGAATGTATCTTGTGGAAGAATTGACGTTTGTCCTGAGATTTGGTTCTTCTAAAAATTATTTTGGTGTCGCAGTAGACTTTTTAGAGGAAATGATGGAGATTATAATCATGCGTTGTCTGAGGAAAATAAGAATTTGGCGTCCATGTCTGTCTTCCCAATTAATGTTCTTCCACTTGCCCGTGAAATCCTAGAAACAGAGACCTGTGGGGCAGAAAGTGATCCACAGCCCAGGGCGGCACGGTGGCATGCTGGTAATGTTTGCAGTTTGCTCTCTGGGAGGGAGGCAGCCATGATTTCTATGGTGTAAATGTTCCCGCTACGATGGATTCGTGCTTCGAGGTGGAGGTGAGAGCGCAGCTCTTGCGACTGCACCACATCTGTGGGTCGAGTCCCATGTTCCCCACTTCCTGGCTGGTGGCCTTGGGCAAGTCACTGGGACCCTCAGTGCCTCGGTTTCCACATCTGTACGTTGTGGGTGATCACATTTGCTGCTTTGTGAGGACGGGTGACACACTGGTGCTGCACCTTGCACACAGTGGATGTGATCTGGAAGGATTACGGTTGGCATTTTGTCCCCTAGACCAGTGAATGGCTGAGCCGGGGTCAGAGCCAGGGCAGGGCTAATTGTTGCCTTTGGAGGTCAGATCCTCGACCCTGCCCATTTGTCTGCCACCTGCCTGCCTGGACACGGAACTGGTGGCAGCCCCTCCCAACGTTCACCACCAGGGCTCCATCTCAAGAGCACAAAGAGCCACCTGCCACATTGTCCACCCACAGCCAGAGCCAAGAGAGCAGCGCCTGGTGGCCAGCAGCCAGGGGCCAAGCGGCTCGAGAGTCTCATCTGCATCTTGGCCTCCATGGGCTGGTGCTGTGGCCTGCCTGCCTGCCTTAACCCAGCCGGCAGCCTGGGTGCCACGTGGACTCGGGGCTGTGTTTCTCCCCCGGTGATGGGGAGCGGAGGTGGGAATCAGGCTGTGGCTCACCCAGCAACAAGCCAAAGCTAATACCGCTTTCTTTTGATGTTGATTCTTTTTTCCATCACGGTCCTGACATTCAGCTTTGCAAATTGCAATTAGTGATCCGCCCTCCTCCTGCTCCAAGTTCCCATGCCAACCGACCCGGGCACATACAATGGCATTGGCCCAGCCCCCCAGCCACAGGCCTGAGGAGGGATCTGGGGTAGGGGCTAGGGATTGGAATCTGGACTTAGAGATCTAGAAGAGAATTCCTTCTAGATCCCCAGTGGCACTAGGGGAGTTGGAAGGATCAGGGCAGGGCACTGGGGCCAGCGGCAGTCTCCTGGGCCCTGTGGATCCTGGCATACCTCTCCGGGGCGGCGGGCTGTCAGCACCTGCCCCCTACCACACCTTGTTGGCTATGCTTGATCCATGGCCTATTTAAACCCTTGTGGTGATTTCTCCTGTGGGCCGCCCACAAGGGCCACAGTCCTTACGCGGGCAGCGAGTCAGGTGGGAAGGGCAAGTCAAGGTCCTTTTCAGGGGCCGGGGAGCCCTGCTTCCAGGGGTGGAACTCTGCCCTCTGGTGACCTCCGGCAAGAGTTCACCTGAGCCGGCAGTCTGAAGGGTTTGGACCCTGACAAGGCCTCTGCACAGATCCCTTCTCTCTCCCGGGGTGTGGGGCCAGGGATGCAGGGCCCCGTAACCGCCTGTCCCTCCTGTCCTCTCACAAAAGCGCCCTCGGCTCCCTTTTCTTGTGTGTGCCTGTGGTGCCCTCAGGGGCCCACCTTCACCCCATGCTGCAGAGGGGAAGCCCGGGTGGAGAGGGGCTCCAGCGATCCCAGGTGGCGCCGCTGAGAGGGAGGCCTGCTCAGGCTTGTAGTGCAGGGAAGGGGTCCTGGGGCTCATGAGACTCACTCGGCCCCCAGAGCAGCAGGGAAAGGAGGGCCTGCACTGGGCCCTGGGCGCCCTCAGGGTTCCTGCTGGGCAACCAGGGCCCTCTGAGCCGCAGGCTCCACAATGATGTGGTGACAGCTGTGTTTCCTGGGCCCCACCTGATCTTGGGGACGGTCAGTACCTAGCAGACCCCACCTAGCGCCCTCCTGTCCCTGACTCCCTGGTTTCTGGAGCAGGGGGCTGGGGTAGGGGCTTGGGCTTGGACTCTGGACTTAGAGGCGGCTACATCAAGGCCTGCTTCTTCTCCGGGAAAACCTCTCTCCCTGCCGGCTTCCTGGAGCCACTGAGCTCTCTCTACGGTCCTCTCTGCCCCAGGCGCCCACAGCACACGAGGGGCACCCGGGTGCCGGGAGAGGGCCTCAAAGGGGAGTCGCAGGCGCGCTCTGGCTCCTTGCCTCTGTTTCTCCTCTAGTGGAAACTGGGCTGTGAGTGGGTGGCTGCTGGGGCACCCCTGGGTGGCAGGGGCTCCTCCTGACTCAGCTCTCCATTTCTCCACACACAGGGTGCAGCACTGGGCCCGGCGCCTGGAGCAGGAGATCGAAGGTGTGATGCGCATTTTCGGAGGTGTCCAGCAGCTCCGGGAGGTGAGGCCTGCAGGGACACTCTTCCTAGTGGGAATGGGGTGGGGCTTCAGAATTGAGTAGCCGGGAGTATTCGGATGGTTGAGGTTCCGGTGTGGCGGGATGCTGCTGGATGGGGGTGGGGAGGCAGGTGGGGGAAATGACTGGGCAAGCAGTGACACCCCGCCACCCCCGTCTTGGCCTGCTCTTCCTGAGTGTGAATGTGGTCCCTGGTGCCTGATGACCTGTCACCTTTCCTGCACCTAATTCCTTCCTCCCACCAAGCACACCTTCCCAACAGCTCTCAAGCCACCTGCCTCTCGGGCCCATCCTGGGACTGCTTGGCCTGGTCACACACTTGTGACTGTGGTGCTAAGAGCTGTCCCCTCTGACCCTGCCACTTGCCTCTGTCAGGGCATGGGTGTCTGAGGGTTCAGGTGGGTGAGCTGTGTGCTGGAGGCAGTGACTACGGTGGGAGCCCAGGCCCTGGAGGGGCCAGTGGGGGCAGGGTGCCCAGATGCCCAAGGGACTGTCCACAAAATGAAGGGGATGGCTGGGCCAGATGTCCCCGGGAAGCAGCGCTTGAGGCGCATGGCAGGTGAGAGAGGAGTGGGAAGCCTGCTCGAGGCGGGATGAGGGTGCAAGGTGCGGGAGGGGTGATTGATTGGGCGCCGGCAACCACATTCATCCTGGGAGATTATGTTAATGTTTGAAATAGTGATGTGGAGAGCAGCCCATCCGTCTCCCCCAGAAGGCTGCCAAATGTGTTGCTGTCAGGCTGCAGGCTCCGCAGCCGCCGCGCTTTATGTGGAAACGCAGGCTCGGAGATGGTGCCCCTGGGTGGTGGGAGTGGGGCTCCCGGGGGCGGTGTGGATCACTGGGGATCTCATAGCTGGAGGCTTGGGCCAGGAGGCGCTGACCAGAACTGAGCAGGGGCTTTCGCGGGGCTCTCCTTGCTGATACTTGGCCTGGGGACAGCAGAACAAATGGAGTTACTGTGATTCCAGGCCCAGGACTCTGACTGGCTAGCCCCCTGCCTTCCTGTCATTCTTTTTGTTCAGGGCCAGGGTCAGCAGATGCGACCTCTGGGGGTCAGGGTGCATGGGGGGCATCCTTAGTCCTTTCCCTGTGCTTCTTGCAGGTGTGTGGGAAGTGGAGGTGCCGGTTAGTGTGTTGATGTTAGACGTCTGCCATAGCCTGGGGCTGATCAGGGCAGCTAACAAGGTGGGCAAGGCAGGGAAGGGGGTCCGGGCCCGGAGGTCTGAGCCACCAGCTTGCTGCGTGTTCTCCCGCTGCCCTGCGCCCGGCGCCTGAGAACTGCTCCGTTCCTGGTTTGCTGGCTGGAACTGCAGTAGCCCCCGTCCCACTCTCTTCCTGTGAACTCTCAATGACTCAGCTGCACTTGGAAGCCAGCAGAGCCTTCCAGAGAAAGCGCTGTAGGAAAGGCTGTTCCGGAACAGGAGTCAATTTAGGCTCAGGAACAGCACTCAGCACTAACCAGGCTCTAAGTGGGCACTGCCAAGTGCAGCCGCGTGGGCTAATGAAGGAAGGAGCGTTCTTGCAGTGTGCGTTGTGCACCTCTCCTGGCTACATAGCGGGACCTACAGTGCACTCCACAGAAGGGGTTACCCATGCGCCTCAGGTCAGGGCCCCTCCGAGCCTCGGGTCCTTAGCTGGACGACGTTGTTTATTGTATGTTCTGAAAGTTTGTCAGAGAGAAAATACCACGCACACATCAGGCCTGGGGCTCCAGTGTGAGCCTTTGATCTCCCTGGATGGTGAAGGCCAGGGATGGGATCCTGGCCCAGAGCAGCCACTGCGTGCTCCCGGGGGGTCGGTCCTGACCGTGGCGTGGCTGGGAAGAGTGTGCGAGGATGGCGGTGGACAGGCTGGTGCAGACCCCTCGCCTTTTCCAGAAAGCAAGTTTGAATCTCCCTGGTAGGTCCTGTTCTCTCTTAGGATGTGTTTCCCTCTCATGTGGTGGGACTCTCCAGCCAGCGAGGGTGTCTTCCCCACAAGCTGGTCGTGCAGTGGGGGCCGGGCTCGGTCTCCTGACTCCTGCTGCAGGATGCTGCCCTGGCTGTGCCTCCCCTCTTGGTAGGGTGGACAGGATGAGCCGGGCCTGAGCTGGCGGCAGGCAGCGGAGAAGTGCTGACCTGGTGTCCTGCTCTTGCTGGCAGCCCCCTGCCTGCCAACTGCCAGCTCTCTGTCCTGCCCCAGTTTTTCTCACCTGCTTCCTCAATCTCTTCCTTCCTGCTGACAGCTCTGGGGCTGCTTCTTGGCCCAGGGCACTCTGGAGAGGTGGGAGGCTGGCATAGAGTTCCAGAGGAAGAGGGCAACCCCGTGGGAATAGGAAGGAGCCAACGGGTTTGGCTCCTCGCCCTGCTACAACTCACCCGTGACCCTGACCAAGCCACCACTGCTCTCCTTCCAGTACACACGAGAGGCCTAGGTACCCGATCCAGGCATGACTCTGACAGGTCAGGAGGCTTGGAGCAGAGCCTGGCCCAGCGGTGGATGCTGCCCTGGACTCGGGCACCAGCTCCATCAAGCTGACAGCCTTGGTCCCCAAGGGAGTAGCCCCTCCTGAGGCCTCCTACAGCTGAGTCCAAGCTGCCCCACCCACCCGCAGCTGAGCAGTCCTGGCATCCGAGCCATCTCGGCCTTCTTCCCCTCCGTGGCTGTCCTCCCTGCCTGCCCCTCCCGCCCCCAGGAGCTCAGAGCCACGAGGGCTGGCAGCTGTACAAGTGCAGAAACTGCAGACGGTGGCATTGGGAGCGTTTTCCTTGCCTTGGCATTTTCCTCCTCCTGACCTTACCACAACCCTGTGGGCTTGGCTGGGGGCAGATTGTGGCCCACTTGCAGGTTGAAAACCATGGCATATCTCAGCAGGAAGTGGGTGCCGGCTGCGAAGACCCCCACACATTTCCCCATCTAACCTAGAGCCAGCTCATGACAGGAACTTCTGCTAGGCCTGGTGTCATTTGCCATTGCTGTCCTCTTGCTACCCAGTCCCCTAAGCCATACCCTCCTGGGTACCCCAGCCTGGCCCACTCTTGCCTGGACCAGGCCACAGAAGCATGGCCCCTGCTGCGGTCTGTCCTCTCCAGAGCCCCTTGGGGGTGGAGCGCCATCTCCAGCGCCCTCTCCACCTTCTTCCATCAGCACCATATTGTCCCCATCCTGGGGGAGAGCACGGAGCATATGCTTGGGCTCTTAGCTCATTTGCATAATGAGGCTGATCAGGATGAATAATTCATCAGGTCCCTGGGGGTGCTTGGGGGAGGATGTGAAGATAGGCAGGTCTCCCCTCTCTGAAGCCCAGGTCACTCTGACAGGTACACACAGGAACCCTTCTGGCAGGCTGTCGAGGGTACAAGGAGAGTGACTCGGGGACTCGGGTGGGAAGGCAGAGCAGGAGAGATTGTCATCAGATGTGAGGAGGAACCACCTCGGGGGTGGGTTCCTAATCTGGATCTGACCATGGTCCTATCACAAAATGGGGAAACCCAGGCCCTGGCCAACTGCCTCTACCGGCCAGTCCCATCTAGGAGCCCTGGCAGGCCAGCCCTGAGTGGTGGTGTGCAGGGGGAGGTGTTGGGCCTGCATCTACAGAGAGGTGGACCCCAGGACTTGGGGATCCTGCTCCCTGCCCTGCAGTGTGCCTCTGGATGGTCATGGTTCAGGCACGTGATGTCCATGTGCCCTCACCTCTGCTGGGCAGGCACGAGTGGCGTTTCGGAGCCAGTAATGGCCCCATCTTGTCTGCCCCTGGCCGTGTCTGCACTGCTTCTGCTCAGTGCTCCCTGGGAATGTATAATTAATATTCGCAGAGTGCCACATCTGGAGCTGGATCCCTGCAAGAAGCAAAGCCTGGCCACATCCAGGGCCCCATTCCGGGAGGCGGGACGGGGTACCCCTTCAGGTGCCTTTGAGACATGCCTTTCCCTGCCCCAGCTGACTCCACCAACCCCTAAACACACGCCCACTCTCACACTGAGGCTTGTCGTCTGTGCCTACTTGGGGAGGGTGTGCTATGGGCATCTGGACGTCCCAGGTGGTCAGCAGTGCCAAGGGTGCCAGGGAACCTCAAAATAGTAGAGGGCCTGGGGCAGGAGAGGAGGAAGGAAGCTGAGATGAGGAATGTGCCAGAAGATGGAAGTAGCCCTGGGACCTCCACACCCCACGGTTGGTCCTCCCATCAGAGTACTGGGGTTCAGTGCACCCTGCCCAGAGGCAGGCAGGCAGGCAGCTCCCGGGTCATGTGAACCCCTGCCTCAGGATTGGCCCGGGCTGCCCCTGTGTACATGCTAAGTGGATGAGAGTGGGGAGTGAGCCTCACCCCTGCACCGCCCAGCCCCTCCTCGGGGTTCCTGTAGCTTGGGAGCTGTCATCCCATCCCCAGGGGCTGTGCACTAACTCGTGGCACGGTCCTATCCTCCATCCAGCCACCTCCTGGTGAGGCCCAGCGGTGGCCCCTGTCTCCTGGTGCAGACGACTGGGACGTGGGGTGCTTCGGGGCGGGGGTTGGGAGGAGCTGGGAGGGTGCGGGTGTGAAGTATGCCGCTGGGTAGGGATTGCTGTCGCTTGCCTCCCTAAAACCCACATATATTATTCTTTAATGGAAAGTTAATTGTCTTATTATTCCCTCCATATGGTCTTCTTGCTCGGCACCCAGCGGGGATGCGTGGGGCTGGGGGGTGGGGCTCCTGGGAGGGAGTCTGGAACGTGGCGAGGCCGAGGCCGCTGCTCAAGCATAATTTGGTACGGAGAGACAGCTGCGTGGGAGCCTGGCCCAAGCCCTGCCGGACCCCCCGCCCTGCCCCTTTCCTTCCTGGCCCTGCCCTGGGTGGGGGTGGGGGCACTCTCTGGCATCCCCGTTCCTGCAAGGTCTGAGGTTGCTCTCTCCTGAGCACCGTGCTGGGAGACTCAGGGTGGGGTGGGGGTGGTTGTTGTCCCTCTGCTGCCCTTTGGTGCTCACAGGAGAAAAACTCTGCTTCATCTGGGGCAGCAACTCCTGCCTGAGGCTGGCTGGGTGACTGAGGGCTCCTGTGCCTTTCCACACAGCCCAGCGGGGGGTGCACGGGGCGGGGAGGTGGGGAGCTCTGGGATGCCTGCCCCAGGGACCCTGGCTCATGTCAGCGGCCTCCGCTAGGGCCCTTGAGGCTGGGCCGTGTTCTGTGCCCTTCTCAGCCTCTGCCCCTCCCACACCTTCCCTGTTCTGCTCCCTGGGGGAGGGTGCAGTGACAAGAAGACCCCAGAGGGGGCTGGGAATGCACCAGCAGCAGCAGCCTCAGTGGCCAATTCAGAGCTTGCTCCTGGGGTCTTGATAGGGCCAAGCAGGGGCAGGGATCCCCGCAAGGAGGTTTGGGATTCTGGGTAATCTCAGCAGGGGGTGGCTCCCCAGGCTTCTGGGCAGGAGGCCGTGGTGTGGAGTGGCTGGGACAGCCCTGTGAAGGATTGGCTGGAGATGCAGGCACTGGGAAAGGGGCCTCCAGTTTATGCCGAGAGGTCACCATGGGGGCACATCCAAGGTCAGCGCCCATGGCGGGGAGCAGCTGGGGGTGGGAGATTGTCTCATAACTGAGGCGGAGCTGGCCTTGGGCCCAGGGCTGTGCCATGGGCAGCAACTGAATGCTGAGTGGTGGTGCACAGAGGGAGGTGGGCAGGCATGGCAGGGCTGTGCTTTTGCACACTGGGGGCTTGGCCCACTTCCCTGCCTCTCCAGCCCTGTTTCTCCACCTGTGAAATGGGGATCTCAGCAGTCCTAGCCTCACAGGAGGACGGAGGATCCCCAGGAAGCAGGAACACAGAAGGGCTGCAGACAGAGCCCTGCCAGTGCGGGGGCGACTTTGTGCCCCTCACTGCCACAGTTTGGAAAGTTGAGATGTCCAGGTGTCCTCTCTACTCTGCTCAGTTCAGGAGTTTAGGCATCGGCTCCCTCTTCCTCGCTGTCTGGGACATTCTAGGGGACACCTTTCTGGAAGAGGCACAGAAGCCACTGGGCTAGGGCAGAGCTTGAAGAACCAGGGCCTGTGCCCCGGAGAAGGCCAGAAATCTAGGGAGCCATCTGCAGAGGCCGCCCTGGGAGGAGGCGGGCAGAGGTAAAGGGAAGAGCCCCAGCCCCAGTCAGTCAGCAGTTGACAGCTTGCCCTCCTGGCTTGTTACTCAGATTGGCTGGTGGTGGCCTAGGGGGTGGGACAGAGCCAGTGAGTTCCAGGCTGTCCCCAGGGATTGGCACTGAGAATGGGGAGGTCTGGGGGCCAGACAGTGGCATGAGAGTGACCAAGGCTAGCACTAAGGGTCAGGGACTCTTAAGGGGGTCCCTTGAGGTCCCTCAGTTTAAGGAAGAGACACCTGAATGCAGGTAACCTGAGTATCAGATATGGGCATCCCAGGTGACAGCTTAGCTGCTGTACCAGTCGCCTGCCCTGGGGAGAGGCAGACTTGGGGACCACGAGCAGGACCTGTCCCAGCAGACAGTGCTGCTCTCCCTGGAAGAATTGCCTGGAACCCTTGCCTTGGTTGCAACACCCATGCATCTTTCCGTCTTGAGAATCTGGGGAGTTTATCTGCCCAGCTTCCTTAAAGCCTGCTGCCCTCACCCCCACACAGAAATACTATTCTGACCAGCACACTGGCTCTCCTCTGGGGTCTCCAGAGAGGCTGGCCTTTCAGCAGGACAGCAGGGGTCTGCTCCCCTCCCCCAGCCTCTGCATCCACCCTGGAGGGGTGCCTGTCTGGATGGTGGAGGAGGGGAGCAGAGGACCCAATGGGCTTCCATTCTGGGTCCCCCCGGGAATGGTTGACCCGATGTGAATCCCTCCCCCCTCCTCCACTCCTGTCCATCGCTGGATCAGTAGCAGCCACGGGGACACTCGCCTCAGATTCGTGGAGCCCCAAGCACTTGGCAGAGGCAGAGAAGTAATTGGTTTTGACAAACCACAGCCGGCCCCAGGGGCAGCATGAGCAGCGTTTACCACGACCAGGCAGGAAATAGAGGTCCAGTGCGGGCTCCCTCCCCTTCTCTGAGGATGCCGTCCTTGCCTTGTCAGCCATGAGTGTGTGTCTGGAGAAAGTTCCAGAGCCACAGGCCTTCCTGTGCTGCTCACAGACCTGGCCTTGGTGGTTTTGAAGGGCGCCACCTGCTGCACACAGAGGGGGAAGCGGAGCCAGGACAGGTCCTCTGCAGACCCCTCGGGCCCTTCCTTGTCCATCCTTGGTGCCCATGGATCGAGGAACCAAGGGCTTGAGCACCGGCCACAGTGTGTGCATGAGGGTGAGGGGCGGTTGTACAGCCTTGGGGGAGGGCAGCCTGTGCACACCCACAGGGTGCAGCAATGGCCATGCCTGCTGAGTACACGGGTGCCCCAGGGCTGGCACGGAGAAGGTGCTCAGACTGAGAAGGAAGCGTCGGGGCCCTGCCTCTGTCCCACACCGCCTGGGAACCATCCGGCCCCACATGGGGACACTGAGACCAGCGCTGTGGGCTGAGCCTTGGTGCCACATGTCCTGGGAGGGGCAGGTTTGGGTGGGGGTCTGCACAGAGATGATCCCTCAGTTGTTCTTGGAGGGGGCAATGGAGAGTACAGGAGCTGTGGAGGAGGGCCCTGGAGAGGAGGGGCTGCTCGCATGAGCTGGCTTCCCAGGCCTGGAGAGAGGCCGGGTGACTATAGACCTGGCGAGGGTGTGTGTCTCTGGTGAGGGGTGCAGAGAGCCTCCCTCCAACTCACTGGGCTCCTTGGCCACATCTTCCAAGTCCACTTGCCACCTTCCTCATTTAACCATACCCCTTCCAGGCTGGTCCCCAGCTTTAAGCCCCGCCCCCCCCCAGCTTACCTCTCAGTGCTGAGACTCCCCACTGCCTTCAGCTTTTGCATCCTTCGGGTACACACAGGGGGGACACAGAGGAAACTCTGGTCAGCCCCAATCCAGCGACTCCATCATGTGGGATGTGGACCATGGCTGACGGGCAGTCATGCCCAGCGTGCCAGGAGCCTACCTGGGCATAGTCAGGTAACTAGTCCTGGCAGCTGTGGAGGTGGCCTGTAGGCTACGCAGGATGTGTGGAGACAGTAGTAAAGACACGTGATGCTACAGGGGGACTGTGAGCATGCACACGTGGGATCCCGGGGATGTGGGTGCTATGAGTGGGCGCATGAATAGGGGAGCATGTGTGTGTCCATGGAGGGGTGTGGGCAGGCGAGTGTGTGCACGTGCATGACTGCATGGCTCCGAGTGCCACCCATGGTGTGAGGTGGGGGAGATCACAGGGACGCAGGTGTCCAGAGCTCTGTCACCCGAGCAGGCGAGAACTACTTAGCTGATTAATTAGCAAAGCTGAGACTTCGCAGTGGTGGGTGAGGCGCACACGTTCACACACCCTTTCCCCATGCCGAGCGAGTCTCCCCTAAGTCACTCTGCCTGATGCTGTGCTCAGTGGCTGTGTAGGGCACAGGATGCCAGTCCATTGTGTTTGTGCCTGGGATATGGGCTGGATCAAGGGACCCCACTGTGGAGATCAAGAGGCTGGGGTGGGGGTGGGGTCACCTGGACCTTGTCCCCGTTTCACACGTGAGAGAGCTGTGGCTGGTACGGAGGCACCCAGTAGGAGCCTCCTGGTGAGAGGCTTGCTGCACAGTTCGTGGGCGTGATCCAGTCACTGACCTGAAGGCAGAAGGAACAGTTTGGGTGCCTGGGGGCTTAGAGCAGAGGTGAAATCCAGGGGGAGCTTTCTGCAGCACAGGACTTGCCACTCCCACGTGCAGCCCCCCCAGAGCAGGTCCCCAGCAGGTCGCCTCCACATCTGATCCCCCGAAAGCCTATACGATGCCCCCCCTTCCTGTCCCTGGAACGCGAGGGCCCTTGTGCTCCCCAGCTCCTGTGGCCCCCTGTGGTCACAGCTGCCCGTGTTGGGTTTCCTCCATGTACGTGAAGCTCCTGAGGCACTGGTGGAGTCTCAGGGCTGCTGACTCCTGGCCTGCTGCCCCCAGGCTCCCCAGCCCTGCATCGCACCGTGTCGTAGTCTTGCAGTTGGTCCCGGAAGCTGGGTCAAGTGGCAGCCACTTGCCTCTGGATCAGGTGTTGACAGAGCAGCCTTCATTATGCTCCATCTGCAGGCGTGGAATAAATTGGTGTGCAGTGAATTTATTCTCTTTAGAGAGGGACTTTCACACTGGGGGAAACTTTTAAAAGAACATTTATATAAAAAGCAATTACCGTGCCGGTAATTTTTATGTATTCTCCCTTTCCATCGCTGCCTTTGTGTTTGAATGTGACCGCCTCTCGGGCAGCTGCAGCCTGGCTTCTGGCTCCTGGCCTGCTGGCTACAGCCTCCCACCTGCTGCAGCAGCCACCTCCTCCGGGAAGGATCAGGATGCAGGGCCCAGGCCCAGTGGGGGTGCAGATTGCAGAAGCACGGTTGGGTGGCTTTATGTTCCAGAATTGGGTGCTTTGGAAGTTTCCTCCCACGTGCATCTCTGTCCAGAGGTCACTGCAGTCCCAATCCCAGGGCTGGCATGTCCTTTCTGGGCCCTTCTTGGCAGTGGCCAAGCACTGAAAGGTGCATGGTTCCTAGCAGGCTCACAGCAGAGCATGGTCAGAGAGGCAACAGTGGTGTGGGAGCAGATATTTTCCCTTTCAAGGAACCACTAGAGGAACTACGAGCAGGCACCCTGCTTCCCCAGCCATTATTGCTCTCACACTCCATACATTATGTAAATTGTCTCGGTTGCTAAGTGGTGGAGGATCCACTCAGGGGGAATGAGGTCTGGGGCCTTCTCAGAGAAGGTAGAAGACCAAGCTCTGAAAACCCGGAGCTGTGCATCCAGGCTTGCAGCCTCCAACCTCCGACTGCGACCCCTGGGGCTTACACACAGTCTTCCCTTGAAACACAGCTTTATGAAGGCCCTGGCTGCACCCCCACTACAGACCAGAGGCTCCCAGCAGGCTGCGCGGGATCCCTCCTGGGGTTTTTCCTCCCCTTAAGACTGGCCTCTGGGTAGGACCATGTTCCTGGGCTGCCCAAGGAGGCCAGTTTCTCCCACCTGCACAAGGTTCACCAGCAGCAGAGCCAGCAGGCCTTGCAGGAACGCACATACCACCCACAGAGCCTCCTTAGAAACCTTTGGCAGAACTGGGAAAGGTCATGTCCAGCCATGGGGCCCGGGGGAGCCCTGATAACCTTGGGTCCCTTCTGAAGTGAGTGCCCAGTGAACTCGGGATGTAAAAGGTTGGATATTTGAGGCAGCCCCATATCCTGGAGCTCCAGCAGGTTTGTGGGTCCCTGGTGGGGCTGGGGTTTTTTTGAGGTAGAGGGGGACAAGAAAGTCCTTGGGCCTGGTCAAGGCCTGGGGGATGAAGGGAGCCCTCCCCTGGTACCCCAATCTGCTGGGGAAGCCGAGCCCACTGTCCAAGGAGCACCGTGGGCTGGGCTGTTTGCAGACTGTGTCTGAGCTTCCATGTGACACGATGCCCCCCCTCCAAGGCCCCATCTCTGTCCTCTCTCCCTGGGAGAGATAGGTCTGTCCCACTCCAGGGAGAAGGTATCCATTCAGTGCACGGAGCCCACTGAGCCGAGAGGTTGTGGATTTGTGTGTTTCCTGGAAATTACATCAAGGGTATGGGAATTCCAATAAGGGTGTGAGAGTTGGCAAGTGCATTTGCAGTCCACTTGGCCCCACGTCCCACCCATGCCCATCCCAAGTCCCTCTCCAGGCAGGGCTGACCTCAGCACAGATGTAAACAGAGGATGGTGCAGACGGAGCACCTGCAGCAGCGTAGGCATTGTGGGGGGACTTGGGAGCTTCTTCCTCCCCACCTGGCACTGTCCTCTGCTGCTGTCATTATGGCTGGCATCATTCCTCAGAGCCTGGAGGCCACTGTCTCTCTGCTTTATGATGACTCCCAGCTTTTTTTAAAAAAGTTTATTTTATTTATTTGTGAGGTAGAATTACAGAGAGAGGGAGAAACACAGAGAGAGGTGTTCCTTCCACCGATTCACTCCCCAAGTGACCACAATGGCTGGAGCTGAGCCTATCTGAAGCCAGGAGCTAGGAGCTTCTTCTGGGTCTCCCACATGGGTGCAGGGGTCCAAGGATTTGGGCCATCTTCCTCTGCTTTCTCAGGCCATAACAGAGAGCTGGATCAGAAGAGGGGCAGCCAGGACTTGACCCAGCACCCATGTGGGATGCCAGTGCTACAGGCAGAGGCTTAGCCCACTAGGCCATAGCACAAGCCCCTTCTCCCAACTTTTGGGAGCTATTGGGGCGGCACCTCAGACTGGGATACCAATACCATCTACCTGCAGATGAGTGGAGGACAGGGGCCGATCAGGGGATGGAAGCCTCTTCATTTGCAGTTGGATCAACAGAGGTGGTGATGTCGCTGGCTGCCCCCTGGGAGTCTCCATCCTGAGGTCTGAGGCTGGGACCCAAGCAGTTAGCACCCTGTTCCTGGCTGTCTGCCTTTCTTTTCTCTTTTATTTCTTCCTCCCTTTCCCTCCCTCTCTCCTTTTTTCCTCTTTCATTTCTAGATGGATTTTATAATTTAGGGTTTTAAATCAGCATCACACAGGCACTGGTGTAAAGTAATAGCTTTACCAGGCAGGTTGTGTGAGGGGCACAGCGGCCCCTCCCATCTGTTTCCAGCTCCCCGGGCGCTGTCACTCTCTCGTCTGCAAGCCCCGTGTGTCTCTAAATGACACACTTACGTCGCTGCTCTGCCATGGTTCCGTTGTAGGCGTTACCCATGGGCATCTTACCGCGGTGGGGGGAGGGGGGACCGCACGCTCTCACTCACCCGTGCACAGCCCTGCAGGCATCCCACTGCAGTGGGGGGGATCTCGCTCTTGCTAGGGGGAGAGGGGAGTGAGGCATGTTGCCCATGGGCATCCCACTGCGGTGGGCGGAGGGGAGACCTTGCTCTTGCTGCCCCATGCACAGCCTCCCACCGTGGTAGGGGGGGAGACCTCGGTCTCCCCCGTGCACAGCCCTGCCCCCCACCCTGTGCTACTGTCACATTGTGTGACCACTAGGTCAGGACACACTTGATCCCACAGAAGCTCTTCAGAGCTGGGGCTCCCTGCACTTGCAGTACGTTTTTTAGTAGAGTTTAAATTTTATTTCTCCTGCAGGCAATGGAGTCTGGGACTTGTTTTCTGTAAATCTCTACTCATTCTGCCCCAGACTCACTGCCATTTTCTCTGACTGTCCTCTCCTACAATTGCGTGGATATGGGCCTCTAGCAAGTTCTCCAGCCCTGAAAGTCCCCCTTGTCCAGTGAAGACTGGCTACGGTCCCAGCCCGTGTTCCCGAGATGGACATCCCTCCATCCTGGTTCCTGAGCCTCCCCCTCCTCCGTTTCTGTATCTCTCTCTCTTTTTTATACACATAGTTTTCAAAGATGTATTTGTTTATTTTGAAAGAGTTACAGAGAGAGGGGGGGGAGACAGAGAAAGATATCTTCCTTCCATGTGCAGGTTCACTCCCAACATGGCCAGCACTGGGCCAGGCCAAAAGCCAGGAGCTTCATCTGGGTCTCTCACATGGACCAACTTCCACTGCTTTCCCAGGTCATTAGCAGGGAGCTGGATCAGAAGTGGGGCAGCTGGGACACAAACCAGCACCCACATGGGATGCAGTGTCACAGGCAGCCGACCTACCTGCTATGCCATAGCGCCAGTCCCTTCTCTCTCTTTTTTAAACATGCATTATTTATTTGAAAAGACAGAATGATACAGAGAGGGAGAGGGACAAACAGAGACAGAGATCTTCCTTCCAATGGTCCGCTCACCAGATGGCCACCGTGGCTGGGACTGAAGGTTGGATCTCCATCCCGGTCTCCCTCGAGGTGCAGGGACCCAAGCACTCGGGCCGTCCTCTGCTGCTTTCCCAGACCATCAGCAGGGAGCTGAAGAGCAGCCGGGACTCCAGCTGGAGCTCATGCAGGATGGCTGCACCGCAGGTGGCGGTTTCACCTCTGTGCCACGACGCTTGCCTGGACCTTCCAAGTCAGCACCTGTCCTGTTCCCTGCCGTTCCCTCGCTTGTTGGGAGACGCCTGGAGGCGTCGGCTCCCGATCCGTCACCTGTGATCTGTTTTGTGGTTTTGGGTTTTTAAAAATCAGAAACATACATATTTTCTCATGTTCTCCATCGGCCTGGTGAGAAATTCCACACTGAGTGGCCTTAGTGGAGTGTGTTTTCTGTCCTTGTCACGCAGTGGACCCCTTCAAACCAGGTACTGCCATCCTGTGGTTCTGGGAAATCCTCCTAAGTGACTTCTTTGTCTGTTTTTTCCCTTCTCTTGTTGTTCTCCTGTAGAACCCTTAATTCAAACCTGCCCCCTTTTTTCCTGTTTTCTCTTGGGAAATTTAAGAGAAAACAAAGGAAAAAATCCCCATCTCTTCAAAAGATTTATCTTCTAATCTTTTTATTAATTTTATATTTCACCACCACATTTTAATTTCCCATGATCTCACTTAAAAAAAAATAGACTTTATTTGAAAGGCAGAGTTACAGAGAGGCAGAGGCAGAGAGGGGAGAGGTCTTCCATCCACTGGTTCCCTTTCTAAATGGCCACAATGGCTGGAGCTGCACCAATCCAAAGCCAGGAGCCAGGAGCATCCTCCAGGTCTCCCACGTGGGGTGCAGGAGTCCAAAGACTTGGGCCATCTTCTGCTGCTTTCCCAGGAAGCAGAGAGCTGGATCAGAAGTGGAGCAGCTGGGACTTGAGCCAGTGCCCATTGAGATGCCAGCACTGCAGGTGGCAGTTTTACCTGCTATGCCACAGTGCTGGCCCCCAAGGTAACTTCTTGTTCTTGGCACAGTGTTCTTTAGGATAGCATTCTAGTTTTTAAAAACCAGAACATTTTATTTTGAAATAATTTTAGACTTGCACAGAAGCTGTAAAAATAGTACAGAAATTCCCTAACCCTTTACCTCGTTTCCTTTAGAAGTCTCATCTCGCGTAGCCGTAGTACAAACATCCAAATTAAGACATTCATGTTGGTATAATTCTCTTAGCCAAAGTGGAGACCTAGTTTGCATTTTACCAACTCTTACGTTAATGTCCTTTTTCTATTCAGGGTCAGATCCAGGATACCACATTGCATTTCATTGTCTGATCTCCTTGGTCTCCTGTAAAATCTGTGACAGTTTCTAATGCTTCTTTGTCTTTCAAGACCTTGACACTTTTTTTTTTTTAGATTGATTTATTTATTTGAAAGTCAGAATTACACAGAGAGAAGGAGAGGTGGGTGGGGGGAGGTCTTCCATCCACTGGTTCACTCCCCAATTGGCCACAACAGCTAGAGCTGTGCTGATCCGAAGCCAGGAGCCAGGAGCTTCTCCTGGGTCTCCCACGTGGGTGGAGGAGCCCAAGGACTTGGGCCATCTTCTACTACTTTCCCAGGCCACAGCAGAGAGCTGGATGGGAAGTAGAGCAGCCAGGACATGAACCAGCGCCCATATGGAATGCCAGCACCATAGGTGGTGGCTTTACCTGCTACACCACAGCGCCAGCCCTGACCTTGAAATTCTTTAAAAAGTCCTGGGAGTCTAGTGGTTAAGACACCTGCATCCCACATCAGAGTGCCTGGGTTCAATTCCCAGCTCTGGCTCCCCACTCTAGTTCCTGATTCCAGCCTCCTGCTAATGTACACACTAAGAGGCAGCAGTGATGGATTGAGTAACCCACATGGTAGATCTGGGAGACATGGGTCGTATTACTAACTCCTGGCTCTGGCCCCAGCCCATCCCCAGCCATTGTGGGTGTTTGAGGAGTGAACTAGCAAATGGAGCTCTCTCTATCTGTTCCACAAATTTAAAAAAAAAAATGTGGGTGGGCAGTGTTGTGGCACAGTGGGTTAAGCTGTCACTTGCAATGCCCACATCCTTTATGAGTATCAGTTCAAGTCCTGGCTGCTCCACTTCCAGTCCAGCTCCCTGCTAACGCTCCTAAGGCAGTGGTGGAAGATGGCCCAAGTGCTTGGGCTCCTTGCGCTTACATAGAACATCAGGATGGAGTTCCTGACTCCTTGCATTCACCTGACCCAGCCCTGGCTGTTGCGGCCATGTAGGGAGTAAACCAGTGAATGGTAGCTCTCCCTCTCTCCCTCTTTTTCCCTCTTTTCTCTGTAACTCTGCCTTTAAAATAAATAAGCAAACTTTAAAAAACAAAAACAAACAGTACTGGCCAGTTCTGTTGTTTAATGTCCCCTGTGGTTAGATGGAGGCTGTGTGTTAGTAGGAAGAACACCAGAGAAAAGATGTGTCCTCCGTGAGTCAAATTAGGATTTATACCACGTCAGTACATTTTGTTTTGTTGTCAGTACATTTTATTCCTGGTGATGTTAACCTTGATCACTTGGTTACAGTGGTGTCTGCCAGGCTCTGCGTTATAAAGGTGCTATTTTTGCATTTGTAATTAATGCACTTCTCGGGGGAAGTGCATTGAGGCTGTGCAAATATCCCATTCCTCTTCAAACTCTTGGCCACTCATTTGAGCCTTTGTCAGTGGGGTTTGCCTGCAGTGGGTATTACCGTGATGTTTGGATGGTACTTCTCTCCTTTCTCCCACATGTATTAGCCAGAATTCTTCTTGTAAGGAAGAATGATCTCTTTTCCCTGATTCATTGATTTTTTTTCAATTGGTTGTTTGTTCATGTCAGTATGAATTCATGGGCAATCAATAGGTTCTATAGGTTACAACGGGGTCATATCAGTGTTTGTGTTGTCACCCAGATTGCTGCGGCTTGGGCTGTGGGGAGCTCTCCCAGGTTGGTGCCTGTGCCCTGGGCGATGCCCTCATCCTCTGCTGAGCGCTTCCTTTACTTCTATTCCCACCAGATGCCCCAAGCTCATTTTAGATTGCTCGCATCCCAGCTGTGGCATCAGCCACTTGTCTGAGGAGTTCTGGCTCCGTACATTGCCGAATGGGACTTGGAGATCAGGGTCTGGTGCCGAGTGCATGTGTGGCTGCTGCGGCGTCGCTGCTCCTGCTGGGAAATGTGTGCACACACCCATATTCACCTGTGTCTCTCCCTCTCCGTGTAGCTTCAAAACCGCGCCCACGCTGATGCCTGTGGCTTCAGTCCAGTGCCGCAGGGCTCCTGCCAGGCTCCTGCCATCCCCTCCTCTGACTGCTTCACCAGTGCCATCCCAGTTCTCTCTACCTATAAAGAGTGACTGACGCTTCCTCGCGTTTTCCACCTGTTCTCCCTGCTCAGCCTGGTTGCTGTCTTGTTTTTGTCGTTGGTTGGTTTGGTCTCTGGCCCCGCCATGCCCGTCTCCCCTCTGTGTCTGCTGCTCCATGTGCTCCGCTGGCTAAGCCGACAGAGAGGGTCATGTGATAGGATGAGGAGTGGGACTGACACAGCCACCTGGGCCTCGAGACCAACGGAGAAGGGGGACACCAAGTGTGGGCATGGCATGGCAGTGTGTGCTGAGTGATCTGCCCAAGTTACACTGCTGGGCTGCAGGTTGCCCGGAGAAGGTTCTTCTGGTCTCCACTTGGGGTTTCAGGGTTTAGATTTTGGGGTTCCCCATCCAGGGCTGCTAAGTCAGGCGCCAATGCCCATCTGCTTCCAGCTTCCTTGATGTTGTCCCCGTCATTTCTTCCCTCCATTTTAAAGGGCCCTTTCCTGTTGTTTAGGGACTTTGGGCAAGAGGGAGAGTTCGCGGGCACTGCTCTTTTCAGTGCCTGAAGCCTCTGAGCCTTTACCTTGCGATGAAGTGAAACCGAGGCAGGGCCCTGGCCAGTGACCGGATGGACAGGAGGGCCTCTGGCTGAGGGGCCAACAAGCCTGGGCTAGCCTCCTGACCTCCCTCTTGCTCCCCTTGACCCTGCACAGCAGGCCAGGGACCCCTGTCTACTGCCTGAAGCTCCAGGGAACACAGTTTGACGACTGCTGCCCTGTGCCTAGGAGTGTGTTCAGCACAGGACTTGACTTGAATTTAGCAGCAAGAAGCCTCAAGATGAGAGGAGGGGGTTTAGAAGAGGGCAGAGAGACAGGAGGCTGACCCGGCCTCAAGGGGCACATGAGCAGCCTGGCTCTCTCCCTGGCGTGAGGGGCCCCATCAGTCCGAGACTCATCTGTGCCCTGGGGAGCCCCGGCAGGCCTGGCTCCTACAGTCTGCAGTGGGGAGAGCTTTGTGGATAAAGCAAGCTCTGCCCAGCCGCTCCCTGGTGGCTCTCCCACCCAGCACTTTCTCTGTGCCGGGAGTGCAGCAGGTGGGAGTCACCCAGGGCCCTCATGGCCTAGGCAGGGCATTGCCCGGAGCCTAGCCATGCTGGCTGGGGGCTCCTCCCCAGGGGCAGCTCCTCCCCGGGGGCAGCTCCCATAGCCTCCGTGGGTTATGAGAAAGTCAGGGTGGGTCCTCTCTCCAGCTCTGCCCCAGGCCTCTAATCTCCATGGGGACGTGCCCTGGCCATAACTGTTCTGTCCACCTGGGATACCATCCCCAGTCCCCACCTTGACCTGTTGAGGGGGTGGGTCCTGGGCAGGACCTTATTTAGGGCAATCCAATCAGCAGAAGCCCTCTAACTCAGGTGTTCAGGCCTCAGTTTCCTTCCCTAAGGAAGGAGAAGGCCGTCAGCCCTCAGGCCCTGTTGGGGTGATGAGGGAGGTGCAGTTGCTGCAGGTAGTGGGCCTGATCGTGTGTGGCTGAGGCAGTGATGGTGGGACATGGGGCAGCAGAGGCAAACCCAGACCTGCAGGCCCAGCTGGGCCAAAGCACCAGGGTCCCTGGAGACTTGGCGTCGAAGGTAGAGGGTTCCAGAGAGGAGGAGCGGCTCCTCCCTCGACAGTGCCTTCCAGCAGCGGGGCCAGAGACTGTTTTTGAAAAGCTTGGAGCTGAGGTTACGAGGTGATTTTTTTTTTGCAGGCAACTGCTGGCTACAAGGAAAGGTACTTCATAGGAAAGGAGACCTCAGTTCCAACTCCCCTGCTGGCGTTCCGAAACCAGGCGAGCTGGACCACCTGCCAGAGTCCAGTTGTGACTGTTTTATGTGCTGGCTTCATTCCAGGAAGCGTGGGGGCAGGGGAAGAGGCAGTCCTGGGCCCTGACGAGAAGGAGGCATTCTTGCCTGAGGCCTCAGGGGTATCACCGAGGGCCTGTGAGCAGGCCTGCTGTGCCCCCTCTGACCTCTGTGCATAATCTCCGTTTTCCCCTATACAGCGAGGTGGTAGGCAGGACCCCGTCCATGCTGCTGGCCCAGGCAGTTAGGCATAGAGTCAGGGCAGGTGGACAGAAGCTAAGAGGTGGAACTGGGTGAGGCGAGGCGGAGAGCATTAGCAGGGAGGGCTAAGCCTGCAGGAATAGGACTTGAGCCGGACCGTCTATTGCCAGCTGTTCCAAGATCACCTTGCCCAATCTGGGGAAACTGAGGCAGGACTGAGGACCAAGACAGACTGTGAGCCACACAGCAAGCTGGGGCCAGAACACATGACCCAGATCCCATCACAGGCCAGTGGGTGAAAATGAAGTCATAGTGTGCTCTGGCCACTGTGGGACAGACCCACCTGCCTGCAGGGAGCTGTGCCCCTCCTCTCCCGGCCTGTCAGCCTTTGCCCTTCTTGCTCTGGGAGCTTTTGTTTCTTGAGAACCAAGCACCAAAGACTCAAGTTAGGCACTAATTTGAAGTCATCACGCTCCTCTGTGCAGAGGCTGAGCCCTGCGTCACACACAGCCCTTTCCCCCCTCCCCTCCCCTCCCCCTCACTTTTCCTTCCTTCCTTCTTTTTTCTTAATTTCTTTCTTCCTAGATTTATCTGAAAGAGTGACAGAGAGAGCAAGATCTCCCATTCTCTGGTTCACTCCCCACATGATTGCAACCACCAGATCTGGTGCAGGCCAAAGCCAGGATCCGGGAAGTCCATCTGAGTCTCCCACATGGGCAGCAGGGGCCGAAGTACTAAGTCCATGTTCTGTTGCCTTGCCAGGCACATTAGCAGGAAGCTGGGTGGGGAGCAGAGCAGCTGGGACACGGACTGGCACTCCCGTATGGAATACCGGGGTTGGGTTTAACCTGTTCTGCCACAACACCGGCCCTCTCTTTTCTGGACTTGGGCAGACGATTCCATGAATCTAAGACCGCAGTTCTTCCCCTGTCAAGCACTGCTTGTCCTGCCCCCGTCCTGGAGGCTTGGCCAGCAGACGCCCTCAGCAGGGGAGTGTGGGTGCTGTCCTGGGTCGGTCAGCAGTGGATGATGCGTGGCACTGGGCATAGGCCCGGAGGGATGGGGGCAGAGCATGGGGAGGAGGGGGAGCCAGCGGGCCTGAGTGTCTGTTTTGCTGATTGCTCCTTTTGCTTTCAAGGAGATTAAGCTATTTTTAGTCTGTGCTACTGCTGGTGAGACGCTGGAGGAAGCCTTTCCATGGCTGAGATTTTCTGGAAGCTGCCAAGTGTGGTCTTCAGCTCAATTCTGGGAGCCTCCCGGAGCAGGAGGGCGGGGCTGTCCCATCTTGGGGCGGTGGGGACACGGCTGCTCCCCGGGGTCCTTGCTGCGCTGGCCTCCCCGAGCCTGTGGAGCGCAGTAATCCGATGCGCCTGATGTTTGTAACGCTGTGTTTAAAAAAAGTAATTTATTTTCTAATTATTCCTTGTCTTGCATAACCGTGCATCGCCAAAGTGTCGCTATTTAAAATATTTATCTCTGCACGCCGCAGGAGCCGCTCTGGAGCGTGGAGGGGGAAGAAATAAAAGTCCGCGCGCCGGTCGCAGGAATATTACTTTGACTCGTCCTGGCGGCTCCCTGTAAATACATTTATTTTTCATTAGGACGTTTCCGAGCTCGCGGCCCCTGAGAGCATGGTGATTATGCTGCTTGGCGCGCCTCTCTCGGGCCAGGGTCCCAGTGAGAACGTGCGCGGTGCTGAGCTGGGTGCCACCGGGGCTCTTGGTGTGGGGTTGGATGGGAGACAGGCCCCGCATGGGCCTGCCCTGGAGTGGACTCGGCCTCCTGGCAGAGTGGGCAGCAGGCTGTGGCCTGCTCTATCCCTGAGGCCAAAGCCTTTCTTTACAGGGTCGGAGAAATCCTGGATGGCTTGGAGAG
This sequence comes from Oryctolagus cuniculus, assembly GCF_051225735.1. NCBI lineage: Eukaryota > Metazoa > Chordata > Mammalia > Lagomorpha > Leporidae > Oryctolagus > Oryctolagus cuniculus. The sequence goes on from NC_142876.1 coordinate 100,220,921, forward strand.
GGACACACTCCCAGAGCCTTGAGAAAGGACCAGTGGGTGCTGCAAGCGGGGTGCCCAGCACAGAGGGTGGGGCCTGCCCCCACCCCCCATCCGGCTGCAACAGCCAGGCTGGGGCCAGCACAACGCCGTTCCTCTAGCACCTGGTGGAGCAAGGACTGGACCTGGCTCCTCCCTCCCTAACAGGCTCTTTCCCAATCAAAGAAAAAAAAAATTTTTTTTAGCTCAGTGAGTCTAAGAGAGAGTTTTATGCTGAATTTTAAAACACCTTATTTTTTCCAGTCTCTAAACTGCTAATCTCCCAGGCTGAGGGATTCTGGGACAAAGGCAAGGCTTCGGAGTGGAAATCTGTAAAATTAGCTTCAGCGGTATTAGTGTTTGCAGTCGGAGATTGAAAAATTGCTTCCCAGGGCCTCTTTGGGGAGGAGGTGATAGCTGGGCACAGAAACAGGGAGAAGGGCAGGCTGGGGGCGGCTGACGTGGAGGGCCCCCTCCTCCCCGGGCACCAGGGGCTGAGCCGCCCGTGAGCCCCCTGCGTGCCCTGAGTCTCCTCCAGCAGCAGACAGCTTCCTCGGCACTCTTGGTACACAGCAGGTGCCAAGCAAATGCTGTGCAGTCCAGCTGGGTCCCGGGCCCTTCTTTCCCCCTCAGGCCTCTTGCCCTCGGTTCCCCTGACCCCCACCCCAGTGCTCAGACACAGGAGTGGGGGAGGGAGGCTTCCGGAGCCTGGCTGAGGGGCCAGTCTGGTGCCTGTGGGTGTGCCCGCGTGGCCCATCAGGCCTCTTGTGTGCTTGATTGCCTCTGATTGGCTGCAGCTGAATTCAGCAAAAGCTATTATTTGCCCTTGATGAGCCAATCAGATGGCCTCATTGGCCATTCAGAGCAGGCGCCGGAACCTGGGGACGAGATGGGGCTCAGCAAGCCGGGGTGGGGGGCAGGGCGGAACAGATGCAGGACCCGAGCCTGGGCTGTGTCCACCACGACCTTCCCACCCATCACAGCTCCCTTCCCTGACTCAGCACCCCAAGCCAGGGTCCTGACTCCCTGGTTGCACCCACCAACCGGCCCCTGCCCTCACTGCACCCTCTTCTTGGGGTTCCCTGTGTGAGCCCCTCAACATGTCCTCCATGGACTCTGTTTCCATCTCTAACCCAAGGGGAGCCCTTGCCTCCAAGCTCCCAGAACCTGAAGTCTGCCCCTTCCAGTGGAAGTCCCAGAGATGGTGGCCAGGAAGCCTCAGACAGACCGAGTTCAAATGCATGTCAGCCCCTTCCCATCTCTGGGACCTTGGATGGGCATTTCCCATTAGAGTTTTGATTTCTTCACCTGTGCCAGGGCCAATTTATCAGACCTCCTTAAAGGGGGTGGTGCTTGAATCCAAGAATTAGGGGTGGAAAAGGGGAGGCCTGGGTCCCTGGGTGCCCAGCAGCTCCCGTGGTAGGGCTTTCTCAGGCCTTGGTAGCCTGGCCCAGGTTGGGCCTGAAAGAGGGGGAGATGGCCTTGGGTCTGACACGGCTCTGCCTTGTTCTGGGGACATTTGGATGCGCAGGGAGAAGTCAGGCGACATGCTGTCGACTGTGGGCCGGGTGGGAATGCAGACGGAGAGGCTGTGAGCACTCAGGAGGGGGACAGAGGAGCACATCAGGGTTTAGGGGAAGACTCCGTGGAGGAAGCCGAGGGCAGAGGTTTGAGCATTTCTGGTAAAGGAGGGACGAGGGCCTGGCAGCAGCAGGACTTTGGTTTGTGCGGGGGTGGGGGGTGTCTTGGTGATGGGAGGATGAGCCCACAGACGCTTTCTGGACCCTGGGAGAGGACTGAGGCTGTCTTGGGCCCTGTTCCTGGAAACAGATTCACACACAGGGTCTGCACATGGGGCACCTGCGACTTCTCCCAGCCAAGGGGGAGTCCTGGCTTTCCAGAGACAAGGGGCTCCTTCTGCAGGCTCAGGGAGCCCAGAGGGTCTGTGGTTCCAGGTTCTTGAGTGCCATGACTCAGATGTTCCCCTCCCAAGGCTCAAGGCCTCACTCTTATCCTGTCAGGCTCCTGGTCTTGGTGCTTCCAGCTTGCTGAGGCTGAGCGTGTTCCCATGCCCACCCCCGAGGGCCTTTGACTTGTAATTAAGTCCTGTGCCTGACCCACAGCTTCGCTCACTCTGACTGCAGGAGAGGAGAGTTTTTATAAGCTGCTAAGGGGGCCTCTTTGCCGGTTCACCTTAAATTCGTGATTAATCACACTTGAGTCTTTCATTGTCTCTCTCTGAAGCAGCAATAGCCCCCAGCTACAGCCATCCCATCCCACAGTCCTTATAATTACACTGGCCTGTGGCTGTCAAATGCCTGAAATATTGCACCCGTTCACAGGTAGCCATCTCCTTCACAATGGGCAAACGTTTGATCGGTTGCACCTGTCACACTCTTTGTCGATGCCCTCGGAATTAGGCTCTGAGATGGACGTTGTGTGCAGGTGTACACAGCTCCGATCTTGGTTCTGTGGTGTCCCTTACTAGCTCTGGGACCTTGTGAAGACCCACGAGCTCTCTTAGCTCTGTGTCCCATCTGTACGTGGGGCGCTTCATGTCCCCACCTTGCCAAGAGGTTAGGCCTGAGCTCTGAGGGTGGGAAGAGCTCACAGCTGTTCTTGTGTGGAGCAGGGGCAGGTTCCAGTCACCATCCAGGTGAGAGAGAGTGCAGGGACTCGGAACAGGCTGCCCCTCCTCTCACTAGACAAAGAAATCGAGGCCTTGTGGAAACAGGAGGTGTGGCTAAGGCTGCACTGCTGTTAAAATCCCACCAAAGTCAAGGTGCGTGGCCAAATGATTGGGGTAGAAGTGCTTCCTACGGAGGGGCCCAGCCCGGGCTGTGGCTTCATTAATTAGGGGCAGAGGGAGTCAGGCTGGTCCCAGGGACTGGACTCCCGCACTACTGGTGGTGTTTGTTCCACAAAATGACCAAGGAATGGGGATCAGACAGGCCAGAGGCCCAGCCTCAGAAACAGTGCCCAGGTGGTGGGAGGGTGAGCGCAGGCAGGGTGGCCGCCATGGTGGGCACGCTCAGGGCCAGCAGGGGTGGGCAGGAGCCCTTGCAGGGTTCACGTTTGTCGAGGCCTCTGTAGGCAGTGTGGTTTCAGACTTCAGCTCTGGGGAGCTCGCAAGGTCCCGCGTAGGTAGGGACACAGCCCAGAAGCAGGTGGCACATGCAAAACTGGCGCAGTGTCAGACTCCCAGCCACACCAGACAGCAGCACCTATGACATCAGCCCATGTGGCCCCTGCTGGGTGTGGCTGTGGAGGGGGGGGGGAGACAGCACGCCGAGGGGAAGGTGAGGTGTGCCAGGCATGCGCGCCCAGCACGCCTGTTAAAAACGCTCATCAGCCTTGGTGTGCCAACAGCCTCTTTCGCATTGTAAAAGCCTTTTCTTTCAAAAAATAAAGGAAGATTGGAGGCAAGTACAATATTTGGCTGTGGCGGTTGTTAATTTGGCACTAAGCGTCACCTCCGCCTTTCTCTTCCGTGAGAGCGAGTGCTCCTTTCCCGGCTCTGGGTGGGCGGGCGGGGTGCCGGGGGTGCAGGGCGGGCTCCCCGAGCCTCTTAAGATTCGAGATTCATTTCCTTAAACACACATTGTCTCACTCCAATTTCACGTCCGAGCAGTTCTGGCGAGGAATTAGCAGCCCCTGGGAGAGAGCAGGCGGGTTCTGTGTACACTGGTGGGGGCGGTGGGGCCACGGCAGACAGGGCTGGGGGCTGTTTGCACAGGGAGCGCACAGAGGCCGTGGGTCAGGGGGAGCAGGCAAGGCTCGGCTACCGGAAGGTGGGAGTCCTCCTCGCCTCAGGTGTGCTGCGTGCCTGGCGCAGGAGACTGTCATGAGCAGGAGGCAAATAAGACAAGTGACGGTTGGGCCCAGTTGCCCCCAGAGGACTGGCCAAGCCTAGGGCTCCACCTTTGCTTGGTCCCCTTCTGTGATGGGCTCTCGCTGGCTCTGGCAGCCCTGCCTGGCTCCTGCATAGCACTTGTGGGAGAAGCAGCCACCCTGTGGTGACCCCCAGGACCCAGCGGAGTCTACACCGTGGGGAGTGTGGTAGGCAGTCCCCTGGGACGGGCTCCCTGGTGGGCCACCCCTCTCTTCCAGGCATTAGGGCCACTCTGCACAGGTCAGAGGTGATCTGAACGGAGCCTGGGGTGGGCAGGGATCAGCTTCCTTCCTAGGGGTTTGGGCCTTCCTGCTGGGATTGTTTGGGGATGGTCCTGCCCCTTTATGCCCTCTCTGTCCTCCCCTTGCCCCCAGCTCAGAGTCACCCACTGACCCCCGCCTCTACCCCCTGGGCTCCCTGTGGCAGAGTCAGGGCTGAGCCTACGGGTGCTGTGGGGAGGTGGCCCAACCCCCGCTCTCCTGGGCCGCTGCTCATTCATCACCTCTTGGAGAGAAGACCTGCTAATTTGTCAGCCCATTAGCTGGGCACGAGGAGCATATGGACCTGATTCCCGCTGCCCTCTTCCTGCCCGCCTCGGACAGCATCATCTGCGCTCACGGCGTGGTCCCAGATCTGGGCTTGGATCACAGGGCGGAGGCACCTGCTTGCTCCAGTAATCAGCCAAGGGTTTTGCACTCTCAGCTTCAACAAATCCGTGTGTGGAGTTGGGTGTTGGAGGCGGGCCCTGTTTGAAGGAAACTGGGCTTTATATTTCATGTTTAGAGAACAGTGGTTTTTCTCACCTGCCATGAGCATTGTGGGTGGGGGTGGGCGGGAGGGATGGCCTCTTTGGGGACCCACTTGTCACTCCCCCCGAACACTCAGAGGAGGGAAATCTTGTCCTGGAACATCAGGGAGGAGAAAGGGATGGGCTCGGTGTCCGTGGGCTCAGTGGCCAGCCTGGCTCTGAACGTGTGACTAGTGCTGAGCTCCGGTCCCTCTGAGATGGTGGGAAAAAGGGCCAGGGTCTGCTTCAGGTTACACAGACCTGTGCACACCTGTGTTCCTGGTGACCTAGTGTGTGCTGGACTTGAACCAAAGGACACAGGGGCCTTAGGGCTGTACTCAGGGAAGGATGCACCCCATCTTGTTCACTGCAAGCCCCTCCCACATGCACACATAAACCTGGACATGCGCACCCCAGGATGCATACCTGCCCTGGGCATAGGGACACCCTTGCCCTTCCCATAAGCACGCCACATTGTGTGCCATGCGAGCATGCTTCCAGCGTGCACCCACAGGCACGCTCAGGCACACGCTGGCTCCTGCATCATTCAGATTTATGGCAGGAGATAAATTTGCAGTTTAGCAACCCTAAACCTGCCAGCACTGTAAACGCAAAGAGCCTGATAGCCAGAGCTGCACGGAGTGCTGGCAGCTCCACAAAGCGTGTTCCATGTAGAATGGGGTTTCCCAGCCTGCTTGGCAGGGCAGCGTATTCCCAGGCCTGTCACAGGGACCTCTGCAGAGCCGGGGAGGGGCCAGGAAGCACAGCCATGGTCATTACCTTGCGGCTTCAGCCTGGGCCACCTCTAGGGCTTCCCAAGGGCTGGCCTTGGGATGAGGGGAGGCGATAAGAGTTCTAGGGGGGCCGGTGCTGTGGCTCAATAGGCTAATCCTCCGCCTTGCGGCGCCTGCACACCGGGTTCTAGTCCCGGTCGGGGCGCCGGATTCTGTCCCGGTTGCCCCTCTTCCAGGCCGGTTCTCTGCTATGGCCCGGGAGTGCAGTGGAGGATGGCCCAGGTGCTTGGGCCCTGCACCTGCATGGGAGACCAGGAAAAGCACCTGGCTCCTGGCTTCGGATCAGTGCGATGTGCCAGCCGCAGCGCACTGGCCGCGGCGGCCATTGGAGGGTGAACCAACGGCAAAAGGAAGACCTTTCTCTCTGTCTCTCTCTCTCTCACTGTCCACTCTGCCTGCCAAAAAAAAAAATAAAAAATAAAAAGAGTTCTAGGGGTCCAGGCCCTAGGGCTGGGGGAAGCCACATTGTGCACATGTTGTGGCAGTTCTGGGCTAATCCTAGTTCTAGTGGGGGTCTTCCCCCTTCTAGTGGCAGGGCAGCCCGGAGGCCGTGCTGGTCTGGATCTAATCCTAGTTCTGGGATCTAATCCTAGTTCTAGTGGGGGGCTTCCTACTTTGATTCCTATGGGGCACTGAGAAGTGCAGGCCTGAGCTGTGATGTAGTACAGGTGTGGCCAGCAGGGTCCACAGCTGGTTTGTGGAGGAGCTCAGTGCTCCACAGCAACCTGGGTGGTGGTCTAGGGAGGCAGGGAGACTGCCCAGCCTAGGGTTGCAGCAGGAAAACCCACAGAGCTGGGGTGTGCTCAGAGGAGCAGTGACTGAGCCCTGCCCAGCACCCCTGGGTGACCTAAGGGGATCACTGAGGGCTGTCTTGGAGGGACTGCCTGGCAGGCACGGGTGGGTGGGGTAGGAAGACAGACTTCCTAGCTTTCCTCTCCATGCCTGGGGGACGCAGGGCTGCCTTACATAATTGGGGCAATTTGTTCTGCTCTTGTCCTCCTGACGTCATTGCCCTCCCCGCCTCCCCGCTCAGGGAGTCCTTGGTGGAGCTGGAAGCTCAGACCTCCTCCCTCCTGCTGGAGGTTTCAGGGCAGGGGAGGTGGGGGCACAGTGGACGGTTGCTGCTGGGACCTGACGGATGCCCAGGCCACAGAAAAGTGGGAGTTGGAGGGTACAAGGCCGTACAGTGTGTGGGCACCCCGGCCTCCAGCGCCCAGGCTGCCAGGTGACCCCAGCTTCTCAGAGAGCTCGCTCCAGCAGACCATCCCCTTGTGACCCCTCTCTCCAGCGGGCCCTCAGTGCCTCCACCTCTGCTTGCTGTGCGTCTGCCAGGTGAGCGTGCCCTTGGCCCATCTACCTGCACCCTCCTCTGGAGCCAACCCCGGGGAGGGCCGCAGAAGGGAAGCTGGGTCTGATGCTCACCCCTCCCACTCAGCCTTCCATTTACCCATCTGTAGCCTAAGGTCCTGGACATGCAGCCTCGCATGATCAGGATGGCTTTCTGCAAGTGGAAGCCCCCCTTAATAGACCTAGTCATGTGTCCCCTCAACACACACACACACACGCACACATACCCACTCCCTCTGATACCTTGGGGTATGGTGGCCCCATGGATGAGTCCCCTGAACAGAGTGAAGATTCAGGAGGGCCCAATGGACAGGCAAAGGATTAGGGCTCATTATCCTGGAGGGGCTGGATTCCTGCGAGGGGTTTCCCAGCTTTCATTAAGAGCGAGATCTCGGCTGGCGCCTCAGCTCACTAGGCTGATCCTCCGCCTGTGGCACCGGCACCCCGGGTTCTAGTCCCAGTTGTGGCACTGGCGTTGGATTCTGTCCCAGTTGCTTCTCTTCCAGGACAACTCTCTGCTGTGGCCTGGGAAGGCAGTGGAGGATGGTCCAAGTGCTTGGGCCCTGCACCTGCATGGGAGACCAAGAGGAAGCTCCTGGCTCCTGGCTTCAGATTGACACGGTGTGCCGGCCACAGCACACTGGCCATAGCGGTCATTTGGGGGGTGAACCAACAGAAAAGGAAGACCTTTCTCTCTGTCACTCTCTCTCTCTCTAACTCTACCTGTCAAAAAAAAAAAAAAAAAAAAAAGAGCGAGATCTCAATGAACATTCAAAACAGGATGGACAGCGGGAGGGGAGGGAGGACAGGCATTTGGTGCAGTGGTTAAGATGCTGGTTGGGATGCCTGTGTCCTATCTTTAGTGCCTAGGTTCGAGTCCTACACCTTCTTCCGATCCAGCTTCCTATTAGTATGCATCCTGGGAGGTAGCAGGTGATGGCTCAAATACCTGGGTCTCTGTCATTATGTGGGAGACCCGAATTGAGTTCCTGACTCCTGGCTTTAGCCTTGCCCAGTCCCAGCCACTGCAGGCATAGGGGAGTTAACCCGTGGGTGGCAGCTCTGTGTATGTCTGCCTGTGTCTCTCCCTCTCTCTGTGTCTCTCTGTATCTCTTTCCCTGTCTCCCTCTGTCTCTATCAATACAAAACAAAACCTAAAACCAGGATGGAGTTTGCCAGCAGGGCACTCAGCTGTGCCTTGCTGACTTTCACAGCCCAGGGCTGGTGGCCTAGTGAGCATGGCTGAGGGGCAGTCCCAGTGGCTTCCCACAGGAGGGCTGTGGGGCAGAGCTGGGCTTCAGGAGAGCCTTGGATCTTGTGGGCCGCACAGCTGGTTCCTGGGAGTGGGGGGCAGGGCATGGTATGGGCCCTGCATGTATTGTGTGCTTAGACCACAGAGTCACTGAAGCCCAGCCCTGCCGATTGTTCCTGCCTCCGTCTTTTCGTCTGTGCAGTGGGACCCTGGGGCCCGTGAGGATTCGATGCTTCATCAAGCACCCTCAGTGTTGGTAGCCATTCGCACAACATCATCACCCCACCGTGTGGCCCTGAAAGCTGGGCAGTGAGGAGGTGGCCCACCCGGAGGGGACCTGGGTGCTGCACCAGCCTCTCCTGAGCACAGCACACTTACTTAGAAGTTCATGGCTGTTCAGGCAAGGGGCCCTCCTGGTGTTTGCCCACATGGCGTCTGCCAGTTGTGTTTGCACAGTTCGTTTGCATGGCAAACACTGCAGGGACGCAGGGAAGGTAAATGCCGGCCCCTGGGGCTGCTGGGGCTTGTGCGCTCACAGAGAGAAGCTGGAACAAGGTGGGCCAGGGGCTGGCTGCTCCCCTCCCCCACTGTGAAGTAAGGGGAATTTGAGGTAGAGAGGGGGCCCTGCCTAGGAGCACCCACTGGAGACTGGGTCCAGAGACCACTGATCCCAAGCTTTGAGAAACCTTTGGATGGCGACCACCCTGCATTTTTCAGGTCCCGAGCAGGAGCCTTACTGGAGGCCCAGGGAGAGGCTGTGGATTTTGGGGGAGAGCCGGTCCCCTCTAGTGCGTGTCCCCACTGTGTGTGTGTCCTCAGTGCCTTCGTGTCACTGTTCTAGGCGTATCTCTGGTGTGTGCAGAGCCATGGTGTCTTGGTCCTGTTTATTTATTTATACTCCTGACTTGTTCTCTGGAAGATTTAAAGGCACTTACAAGGATACATAAAATTCGAGAAGCGCCTATAAACTGGGAGCAGGAGAGAAAGAAAAAGAAAACCAAGGGAGAGAGAAAGATGGAGCCGGGAGGTGCTGAGGCAGGAGCCGGACGAGAGGGCCCGGTGTGGGTGTGCCCCACCCGTGCGCTTGCACACACACCATGGGCAGCTCCAGCCTGGCGCTGGTGCCCACGGCCTCATCAGTGCCTGACACTCAGGCCTTGCTGTCAGCCTGTAGCAAGGACACAGCAGGGAGCTCAGCTGGGCTCTCCCAGGACCCTGGTTCAGAGGCCACTCTCGGTCAGGCCTTGTCCTGCGCTCACCAGGCCCCGCACCCACAAGGCAAGGAACCTCTCAGGATGTGTTCAGCAGGGGATGTGGGGCCATGACCTTCAAATGCAGCCTCAGCAAAGTTCCACTGCTTAAAACATTTCAGATGGCTACAGACCACCTTTTAGATGGGGGCAGGGACCCAGAGAGCCTGACCCAGGTCTGGGTCTGCTGGGCATCCAGTGGCATTGGCCAGGTCCATCAGTCGGTGCTTTCTCCATGAGCCCAAGGGCAAGGCAAGAGCAAGATGAGCGGGTGGCCTCCAGGGTCTTGGGTGTGAGCACCCTGAGGTTGGAGTGTGTGACCTGGTCTGCAAGCAAGCAAGGTCAGGCACATGTGCCTGGAACTGTGTGTGTGTATGTGGTTGTGGGGCAGGACCCAGGATGGCCTTTTCCTGGAAGGGGCCCTGGACACCGTGCAGGCGGCAGCCTCTGCCTTTATGGCCCACACCTGTCATGCTTTCACAAGAGCAGCCAGCCTGAGGGCCTGGCAGAGCCTCTCATTGTGATCGCGGCTGTCATTGGTGCTGTCATTCTTTGGTGACATCTTCAGCAGCAAGCCTCAGCGGCCACGGGCAGACTGCCAGCTTGTGAGGCCAGAAAGTTGGTCCCTGTAGGACAGGATGGGGCAGGGAAGGCGCTCAGGGTTTTGGGGACAGCCCTGGGAGAGGCCCCACCGGAAGCCAGCACTGCACATGTGACATTCTACCTTGGCAGCAGGTCCCGGATGGCCTGGCTGAGGTCTGTGTGGCTCTGGGGGTGAAGGCCGGTGCCAGTCCACACAGCCAGGAAAGAGAGGGGCTGGAATTCAGACCTGGGGCTTTCGGCTATGGGTACAAGAGACTAGGGTGCCTCTCCCTTGGGCAGATTCTTTTTTTTTTAATTTTAATTTTGTTTATTTGAAAAGTGGAGAGAGAGAGAGAGATCTTTCATCCGTTGGTTCACTCCCCTAAATGCCTGCAACAGCCAAGGCTGGGCCAGACTGAAGCCAAGAGCCAGGAACTCCATCCACGTCTCCCTCATGGGTGGCAGGGAACCAGCACCTGAGCCATCACCTGCTGCCTCCCAGGATGCATTAGTAGGCAGCTGGATAAGAGGTGGAGGTGGAACTCAAACCCAACCCTGTGGATGTGGGTGTTCCAAGTGGTGATTTAACTCAGTTTACCACCATGTCCACCCCTGTGGACAGAGTCTGACCCTCTGGCATCTGAGGTTCTGCATCTGTGAAAGAGGAGCCATGGGGCCAGCGCTGTGATGTAGTAGCTAAAGCCATTGCCTGCAGTGCTGGCATCCCATATGGGCACCGGTTCGAGTCCCAGCTGCTTCACTTCTGATCCAGCTCTCTGGTATGGCCTGGGAAAGCAGTAGAAGATGGCCCAAGCCCTTCGGCCTCCATACCCACGTGGGAGACCCATAAGAAGCTCCTGGCTCCTGGCTTCGGGTAGGTACAGTTCCGGTCGTTGTGGTCAGTTGGGGAGTGAACCAGCAGATGGAAGACCTCTCTCTCTTTCTCTCTCTCTCTCTCTCTTTCTCTCTCTCTCTGCCTCTCCTTCTCTCTGTGTAACTCTGACTTTCAAGTAAAATAAATAAAACTTAAAAAAAAAGAAGAGGAGGAGGAAAGGAGGAGGTACTCAGCTGCTGAGTGACTCCTGGGTGTCGCAGGTCATGGGGAGAGGTGAACAGAAAAAGTCAGATGCACCCCCACCCTGAAACCCAGCTGGAGACTCGGGGGCATGGTCAGTTTCTAGTGACTGTGGAGTCCCTGGGGGATCCGCCCCAGCCCTACAGAGAGTTGCCCACCGTGAGCTATCGGTGCTGTTGGGGGCGGAGTGGAGGCCACACAGACGGGGAAGCAGGGTTCTGTCGTTTGCTCCCCAGCCCTCAGAATCATACCTTAGGCTGAGCCACAAATCCAACTCGTGAAAGAATTTAGGGTATGAATTTCTGCCAGGGTCAGCCACCTTAGATGGGGCTCTGAGGTGACTAGGAGTCCTCTCCGGCCCACTCCCTGGCTCCCAGAGCCTTCATCTCGCCCTCCCGGCATGCTGCTCTGAGGCACGGGTGGACAGCACCCTGTGCTAACCCGCCATCTTACAGGCCCAAAGACGGAGGCTCACAGGGTGACAGACTTGGAGAGGCAGCACGGCAAGCAGCACCCAGGCCCTCGGTCTCTGCACTCGGGCTGCGGGATGGAAGGGAGGGTCCGGGGCTGTGCTCCGAGGGCGCTGTCCTCGACCAAGGCCAAGCTGAGCCAGAGCTGCTGGAGGCAGTGCACTAAGTTATAGAACAGACCAGGCTTATCTGGGGAGCAGGAGAGCCCAGGGCACCCAGGGCCTGGCGCTGCTGGCTGGAGTCTGATCTGAGAAGCGCAGGAAGGCAGGCACCTCCACTCCCTGCCTCACAGTCTCCCATCCACGTGCCTCTCTTTCAGTGCCCTGCTTCCTCCCGCTGTTAGGGGATACCAGCCCTGCCTGCCCCGTGGGATGGGTAGGATGACTCAGTGGGGTGAGTCCTGTCTGGCCACACTGAGGGCCCTGTCGTCACTGTCTCTGTCCTTTTGCAGTAGAGATTCAGAGGAATCCTGGAGGAAGGAAGGCGGGGCCAACTGGAGGTGGAGGCAGCGGAGAGAGCGGAGCCAGGGTGGGTGGTGAGGGGGCCCAGACACCGACACAAACAGTCTGTTTCCCATCAACACGGGCGCCCACACCAGCCGGCCGCCACCCGGGAAAGTGCGGCTCTGTTTACTCGCACTCCCCCGTTGCCAGCTGGTGTGCTGGGCACAGCTTCCCTCCCAGCTGCCTCGACAGCCGGCGCGGCTCCCGGCCCAGGGAGGGAGCAGGCGGGAGCCCCTGGATCTCGCCTATAGTGCGGTTTCCCCTCCAGCTCCAGTCGCCTACCCCGGTTGCTCTCCAGGCCAAATGAGAGGACGGGGAGCACTAGACGTCCCCATGGCTGGCATCCAAGTGGCTGGGCCATGCCACAGCTCTCCTCCCTGCCCTATAGGCTGCAACTGTCCAGAGACCGTCATCTTGACGTTAGGTAACAGGTGTCTCTCTGGTGGGATCCCCTTCTCCCCCACCCAGCTGCCTTGGTAAGAGCTTCCTGCAAGGGCGTGGTCGGCACCCAGGCATATCAGCACACCCAGAACCTAAGGGTACACAATGCTGGTGGCTGCACCTGCAAGGCCATGATGTCCCATGGGCCCTGGTCTGCTGGGGGCTCCGTGTCTCAGATCCTCTGTTCTGTGGACACAGTGTCTGGGCTCAGGGGTCAGTGGTCATCCTGCGAGCCTGGGCAGGTCTTGTCTGTGACAGTGTCTCCCCAGCATAGCCTCACTCACCCCCAGGCCTCAGTTGAGCATCTCACATCAAGGAGTGGTGAGAGCTTGGAGGCAGGGGCTCAGGGAAGCTGCTCAGTGGCCCCTAGCCTGTGACCTTGGAGATGGGGTGCGGGTGGCTTTGGTCCTGCAGCATTTGCTTTTGAGGTGCACAGGAGTATGCACCATGCTGACAAGGACAGGCAGGGACACTGGAGTATGTTCCCTCCTCAGCCCCTCCATGGACTGGGCCGTTTGGGGCTGTCACCTACTAGTAGTGGGGAGACATCCCCTGTCATTTTTCCCCTCTTACCTTCTACCTGTCCCCAGAGCGTTCCTTAACCACCAGGGGCCAGAACCTAGGGAAAATGATGTCACAGCCTGTAGCCTTCACACAGGCACCCTGCCACGGAGTGCTGTTTCCTGAGGGTGACTACCTAGCAGCCAAACACTGTGGCTGTGGGGGAATTTCTGTGCTGAATCTCTGACAGCTGGGCTTGCATACTCCCTGTGACAGGGTGCTCACTACTTATCCAGGCAGTGTTTCCCAGATTTGGGAGCCCTGAGTGTGAGAAAATCCCTCCAGTTTGCTCCAGTATATTTGAAAGTGTACCCATCTGTTCAGAGTAGCCATCAGGAACCTCAGAGAGAAGACCTCTCATTTCTGGAGCTGTAGGAGGGGTTACCCCTCCAGACCGTTCTCGCCCGAGATCCAGGCCTTAACACCAGGGCCCTTGTTCCCAGCCAAGCCTAGAGTAGCTGGGTACTCGGTATCACCACAGTTTCAAAGTTAGTGTCAGAGGAGCAGGGACAGGGCCACGCCCAGGAATGGGCCTTGTGTTCTGGGATAGGAGACGGGGGCTGCAGAAGGTGCAGAGGCCTCACGGAGGTAGGGGTCTGCCGGGACCACCACGGGGAAGCTGGCTGGGAAGATTTGGTTTATTGTTTTGTGTTGGTTTTTGTGTCTTTTGAAAAACAAGAGATTGAGCCTTTTTATGACATGGATTTTACAGCGTAACGAGGCGGCGTGATTTCCCATTCTCAGCGGCAAGTGCACTTTTTACACTAATTGCATAATTAGACATAATGTACTAATTGCGGTAATGGATGACAGTCAACTAAACTTTAACTTTAAAAACAGGGAGGCGTTGCTGGGGGTGGTGGCGGGGCCTTCATGCCCCTCTGAGTTTTGTAAAAGGAAACCTGCTGGCAGGAAATTCTAGAAGCTGCCTCTGGCAGCCAAGGGACCTGGGGGCCACTGGGCCCTTCTCACCCACCTTGGGCTCGTGAGGATCCCAGTGAGTGCCTAGTGTGGGTGCAGGGAGGAGGGTGCTGTTGATGGGCTCCCAACCCCGGAGGGCCACATCCTCCCTGCTACAGGCAGCCGGCCAGGAGCACTGGCCCCTGCTCTCATGCTGCCCCTGTGTCCGCCATAGCCCATGCCAGGCCACATTGTCATGGCCTGGTTAGCATCTATGATCCCTTCCAGGTAGAGTGTTCCTCCCAGGCAGTCCTTACCTGATTAACAATGTGACAGCCGGTGTCACAGTGCACAGACCCTGACTGAGACAGGACGCCACATGCAGCTGACTCAACACAAGCCTAACCTGCAGTGGGCCGGCGACTGCGAGGCACACGGCATCTGCGGAGGGAGCACACCCCTGAGCGGCGTGGGCCTCCTCCTGGCACTGCCCGATGCTCTGAAGGCCCCCTACCATAGGTCCCCTGTGCCCGGACCCTGCCAGCACCCTGGGCTGGTGGAACAGGGTCGGGGTCTGGGATGCTGGGCCACCTGGCTGGACCCCAATTCAGGCCCAGGCCTCCAAGAACTCAGCCAGCAGCGAGGCCGAGCCTGCGTCACATCTCACTTGTTCCATTTGCTTTCTAATTTAATTTTCCAGAGATTGGGGCTTGTTCACCTTCGCCGTGGAGAGGAGCTGCAGGCGTGCCTGTGCCTGTTTCCACTGCCAGGGCTGGGGGCTTGGTCTGTTGGTCTACCAGTCAGTCACTCCGGCTGCTTCTGCCAGTGCCCCTGCCCCTCCAGAGTGGCCTTAGTCCCCCTTCACCCTCTACCTGCCCCAGCCCCTCTCCCCACTGCTGAACACCCTGTTCATCCCTTAGCCCCTTTTCCCACCGACCTCACCTTCAAGTTTAACGGTAGATGCAAGGCACAGAACTGCACCAAGACTGGAACCCAAAGGAAGGACGTTGGATCTCACAGAGCCGGTGAGGCCCCAGCTGCACTGTATGGCTTTGCCTGATGGCCCTCAGTGTCCTGTCCGCCAAGAGGGGACGCTGGAATGACCTCTCCTCGGGGTTGCTAGAGATGAGTGTGTAGAGTACCTGCCCGGGGTGGCCACAGCCAACGCTCAGCAGACAGGGGTGCTCCTGAGGCTTCTCCCTTCCTGTCCCCCTCCTCCATCTCTGGTTCCTCTCCCCTCCCACCTCCCTCCTCACCCTAGGCAGGTTGGGTGCTGGCTCAGGTCTGGGCCCCTCTGCTGCTGGCTCTCTGGAGCCTTCCAAAATGCATCTGATGGGGATCTGCCCAGGCTACTTGTCTTGAGGCCTTTTGTCTCCCCCGGAGGCTGTCCGAGGTGCAGAGGTGCAGGTGTAGCCGTGTTGGGGCTGCTAGCTTGACCCCCTGTCACAGTCAGTTCTGCTGGGAGCTGTGGGGATGATGGTGGCCCCCTTAGCCCAGAGAGGGCCAGGCTTCCGGTCCCAGGTCATTGCCCCTGCACACGTCCTCCTGTTTATACAGGGCCATCTGGGGGAGTACAAAGCTGGGCACTGTGCTTGGGACCCCAGAGGAGGCTGAGGAACCCCGAGACTTGTCAGACATGCCCTTCTTTTTTTTTTTTAAGATGTATTTATTATATTTGAAAGTCAGAGTTACACAGAGAGAGAAGGAGAGGCAGAGAGAGGTCTTCCATCTGCTGGTTCACTCCCTAATTGGCCACAATAGCCAGAGCTGTGCCGATCTGAAGCCAGGAGCTTCTTTGGGGTCTCCCACACAGGTGCAGGGGCCCAAGGACTTGAGCCATCTTCCACTGCTTTCCCAGGCTACAGCAGAGAGCTGGATCGGAAGTGGAGCAGCCGGGTCTCGAATTGGCACCCATATGGGATGCTGGCACCACAAGCAGCGGCTTTACCTGCTATGCCACAGCGCTGGCCTTGACATGCCCTTCTTTTTTAAGATTTATTTTATTTTTTTGATGGTCAAAGTTACAGAGAGAGAGGCAGAGACAGAGAAAGAGATATCTTCATCCATTGGTTCACTCTTCAGATGGCCACAATGGCCAGGGCTGCGCCAGGCCGAAACCAGGAGTGAGGAGCTTCCTCCTGGTCTCCTGTGTGGGTGCAGAGGCCCAAGCACCTGAGCCATCTTCTGTTGCCTTTCCCAGGCTGTCATCCAGGAGCTGGGTCTGAAGTGGAGTAGCTAGGATATGAACTGGCACCCATATGGGATGCTGGGTTGCAGACGGCACCTTTACCAGCTACGCGACAGCGCTGGCCCCCAGATGTGTCTCTTAACAAAGAATAGCTAGGCCCCGAAGGTTGGGTTGGAGCTGGCACCAGGGGAGGGGAGGGAGGAGAGACAGGTCTCTCTGTGACTGGGGGGTAGGTGTGTCCTCCAAGGAGGGGGACATTCAGGTGAGCAGTGACCATAGGTACATAGCACAGGGTGGGGGAATTGAGGGGTTCCAAACAGCCTCCAGAATTATTCCTCGTGGCTTTAGGCACCCTGCCCCCTGCCCGGTTTCACAACCCCTTTGCCGCTGTACCACCTGCCCTCTCCCACAGGTCCCCTACCATTCTACAGTCCTGTGTAGAATGAAACCCTTGCCTCTCCTCATCACTGCTGGCTTGGAGCTGCAACACCCCAAGGCTCTGCTGGACCCCATCACTGTCCCCATCCAACCACCCGAGGAGAGGTGGCGCCCTGATGTTGGGCCTTTCCAGTTAACTCTGGGCCAAGGACACCAACCACTGTGTGGTCTTGCCGTGGTTAACAAGGCCCCGTACCTCTGTGGCCCCTGGTCTTCTTGCTGCCTCCTGGCTGGCTGCAGGTGCAGGGCTGGAGGCTGGGGCTCCAAGGGAACTAGCTGTGGTCAGGATCCACGCTCTGAGGTTCCTCAGAGCTCTCCTGGGCTCCCTGCAGGGCCTGCAGGTGGAAAGCACCTCCCTGGACCATATCCATGTGGTAATGACCTATCTTCCAGGGTGGAGCCATGTCCTGGACTGTGTCACTCAGGGACCCCGGGACTCTGGGCCCAGCTCAGGACTCATCCCAGGAGACAGGACAAGTGGAGCCGGCCCAGGAGAACGTTGAAGAGTGAGGCCCTGGGGGACCATCCTTCTAGGACTGCTGTGCCTCATGCAGTATGCGAAAAAGGTGTGGCTGGCAGTGGGCCCCCCAGGCCTGCAGGCTCATGGCATGTTGATGGGCCGGAGAGGCCCAAACGCTGGCACCAGGGCTAGCAGGAGGCCGTCCTTGGGTAGAAGTGGAGCAGGAACAAAGCAGGACAGAGGCCCATCCCTGGGCTCCGAGGTCTCTCAGCTGCTCTTGGACATGGAGAGTTGGGCACATGCATTTACCGAGTATCCGCTGCACACAGACACGGAACTGGGGGAGATGGAAGGGAGCTGGCCCTGCTGTGCCCTGTCAGGGGCGTCCTGGCGTCTGGACTCCTGCTATCACCTCCAGGGCTGAGGCTGGGGTGTCAGAGACAAGGACAGTGACTGGAGGTGGGGGTGGGGACCCAACAGGAGGGAGTAGGGCTAGAGGCATGGAAGCTGATGGCTTTGGACAGCCGTAAGTGCGCAGATCTAGCAGAGAGAGGGTGGGGGCAGGAAGGGACTGTGACTCCTTCTGCAGAATTCTAGCAGTCCTGAGCAGCAGCAGGAGTGACAAGAGGGCTGCTGCTGTCCTGGGTCCACCTGTGAGGTGGGGCAGCCATTCTCTGTCTAATAGTTTGGCCACTGAGATTCAGAGATGGGTGACTTTGGGCAGGGTCTCAGCTTCTAAACTCTCAGGTCATCTGCCGGTTACCTGGGAAGAGCCCCTGTCACTTGGAGGCCTCCTCTCCTGAGCCCCGTGTAGGCACTACTCCAGGCTGTAAGGGCCCCTAGGGCCCTGGGGTAGGGATTCCCAGGTTCCCCCAGGAGAGATGTCAGACCTGTGGGCTCCAGCCTCGGATCCTGGGGTGGCTGCCGCTGTGGTCTGCCCTGACCTACTGCTGCGCTGGCAATGACCTTGACGGGGGAAATTCATCACCAGCCCCCCACCCCCACCCTGGAAGCCAGGCTGCTGCACCCCCTTCTGGCACAAGTGGGCCCAAGGTACCACCTGGTGGAGCCTTCAGCCTTTGTGGCTGAGACCACGGCCACAACACAGCTGTGGGGTGTGGTCTGAGACTGGAGAAAGGGGAGTGTGTCTCCAAACCTGGGAAGGATGGGACAGAGCAGATGGGAGACCTGGTGTTGCCCTTCGGTTACATGGCCTTGACCTAGCCTCTCCTGTTTCTGAGCCTCAGTTCCCCCAGCCGTAAGGCACTGGGCTGCAGCTCCCTGCATGTCCCTGTGACCCCCAGGCTCCGACCCCTCCTCATCCTCTGTCTTTATCACTGTCCTCTCTCTGAGGGCCCCCCATCCAAGGGTCTGGGGAGTAGCCTGGCCTGGAGCCCACCTGGGGCCTCCATCCTCCCCAGCCTCGCGGCCAGGCCTTGCAGCTTGCCCCCTAATTGCCACTGCTCTGCGGGAAGGAGCGACTTCACCACAAATTATTTTGTTCTAAGAGAAGGACAAAAAGAAAAGAGAAGCCGGGAGGATGGGGGGTGGCGGGAGGAGAAGATTGCCTGAGCCGGCTCTGAGCAGTGCTTTAACCCTTGCACTGCCGGGCACTGGGTGGGCAGCAGGGCAGCAGCTCTGGCAGCGCCTGGCCCATCCCCCTGTCGGACGGCAGAGGCCTTATCTCCCCACCGTCCAGCTGTCCCTCTGCCGACCTGATCTCTGCCTGTCTGTCTTGCATCAGCTGCCTCTGCCCCCTCCTTATCTCCCCTCATCGCCTCTCTGTCTCTGCTTTCTCCTTCTGCACAGCCTGGTGGCTCAGCACAGTCATGGCAGTCTGGCCTGTGACCTCGCGTGGGAAAGGGGCCCAACTGCCTAAGGTCACCTGAATAGACACCCAGACCCAGTCAGGCTTGGAGACAGACGCAGGAGTGTATCACATACACGCACACATGTGCATGCATGCATGAGCCCACACTCAAGACCCCGGCCACAAACAAAGGCTCTGGCAGAAATGTGCTTCTGAGAGTCCTGCAAGCCCCCAGGCTTCATCTAGAAGTCCTAAGCAGCCCCATACCCAACTGTGTGCACTTGCACACAGGCCGATGTGTAGTGCCGTCTCTCCCCCCCACCACACACACACCCCGCCTGGTCTGTGTCTCTCACATGCACACACACATGCTATCAGATTCACATCACATATGCATGAGCACAGACCCCCAGCCCCAGGTGGAGGGACGGACGGGCAGATTTATCCCCCCGACCTGTTCCTTCTGCCCTGGTCCCTGCCCTCCATGGCCTATGCCCTCAGTGACAGAGAAGCCCCCAGAGGCTACAGTTTCTAGGAATGCCCGGGGGTAGCAGCAGCAGCAAGGAGCGTGGCTAGTTGAGCCCGTGGCAGGAGGAGGGGGCTGGCTGTGCGTGTGTGATGTGCATGTGGGTGTGCACGTGTACAAACGTGCATGGGCGTGAGAGCACCTCCATGTGGGCCTGTGGGTGGATAGCGTGCTTAGCGGCACCATCACTCCTGACGTCCTGCCTCTGGCCAGCGCCCCCACCTCACCCCCCCGCTCTGCACAGCCACTCTGAGCAAGAAGGGGGCTGCTGCTCCTGGTCCTGCAGGGGGAACCCCGAGACCCAGAGATGATGGTGACAACCAGATCCCACCAACCACACAGTGGCCTCATCCCCGACACAGGCTGTGGAGCTGACCCTGATGGTGCCTGAGGGCCCTGGTCTTCCATGCTCACTCTCAGGGGCCAAGGCCAGGGTGGGGAGGGGTGAAGACTGCAGAGCAGGCATGCAGGGGCCCTGGCGCGGGAGCGTAGGACCACTCTAGCCTCACCTCCGGCCTCTGCTTCCTTCCAGATCTACAAGGACAACAGGAACCTGTTTGAAGTGCAGGAGAATGAGCCCCAGAAGCTGGTGGAGAAGGTGGCCGGGGACATCGAGAGCCTGCTGGACAGGAAGGTGCAGGCCCTGAAGGTAGGCATGGGGGCTGGGAGCTAGGGACATACTGAGGCAGGGCCAGGTGGAGCAGCCCCGTCCTGCGTGCCATGTCTTCACCCTTGGTCAGCACATGGCTTCCTGGCCCTCTGAATTTAGGCTGTGGTGGGTAGAGCTGTGTCCACATAGGCTGCAGCAGCTGAGGCGGGAGCGAGAGGGTTTTGTCTGGAGTGGGCTGCGCGAGGGGTGGCCTGGAGTGTTGGGGGCCCTGTGAGGGCATGAAGGTGGGAGCCCTTTTTCCCCCCGGCCTGAGGGTCTGCCATTGCTGTGGGTCCCCTGCTGTTTGTGGGTGGTGCTCTAGGCGAGGACCTGGCCAGGAGAGTGAACTGTTGATGATGGGGCTGTGGTACTAAGGGGCCCCGGATGCTCTACGGGGAGGGCATGGCATGGACGGCTGGAGGCTGAAGTGTTCTGCCCATGACTTGGCATATCATTTCTCTGCACTCATCCCCGGGCCTTAGAGAGATGTGCTTGTGAGCCCCAGGGGTTCTGCAGGGTGCCCGGACCTGCTGGGCCATCCTGACAATGCAGGCAGACCCCTAGGTGGGTGCTGTGGAGACAGGCAGGAGGTGACCAGGCTGACCCCAGATCAGAGGCACCTGCAGCTGTGCAGCCTGTGTCGAAGGTAGACTGGGCCAATAAAAAAGAATGAAGTCTTGCTACACGCAGTGACGTAGATGAACTTGAAAACATTATGCAAAGTGCAGGAAGCTGGTGACAAAAGACCACATGTTGTGTGATCCCATTTCTATGAGATGTCCAGAGCAGGCAAAGCAATAGAAATGGAAAGTAGATATGCGGTTGCCTGGGGCTGGAGGGGTAGGGGTGGGGAGAGCTTTGCTAATGGGTACAAGGTTTCTTTGGGGGTGATGAAAATATTCTAAAATTAGATTGTGGCAATGGTTATACAACTCTGAATATGCTAAACACCACGGAATTGTGTGCTTTAGATGGGCGATTTTGCTGATATGTGAATTGTATCTCAATAAAGTAGCTTTTTTAAAAATGAGAAAGTCCATGCAAGCCATGTCCAGGCTGGAAGGGTCAAGTCAGGGCTGCCACCCCAGCCCAGACCCCTCAATCCCCAGGCCCCAGGAGGGTACTAGAATCCCTCTCTCCAGGCACTGGGCCCTGCTGCCCCTCAGCAGGTCACCCCTGCTGTGACCTGGTCTCAGAATGGGGAGAGGCCACATCCTAGGGTCAGAGGCCTGGAGAAAGTAGATTCCAGGGCCGGCTCTGTGGCGTGTGGGGTTAAGCCTCTGCCTGCAGCGCAGGTATCCCATGTGAGCACCGGTTAGAGTCCCAGCTGCTCCATTTCCCATCTAGCTCCCTGCTAATGTGCCTGGGGAAGCATTGGAAGATGGCTCAAGTGCTTGGGCCCCTGCACTCATGTGGGAGACCCAGAAGAAGCTCCTGGCTTCTGATTTCAGCCCAGCCCGGCCCCAGCCATTGTGACCATCTAGGGAATGAACCAGCAGATAAAAGATCAATTTCTCTCTCCCTCTCTGTAACTTTGACTTTCAAATAAATAAGAAAAAAATAAATCTTAAAAGAAAAGAAAGTGGACTCCAAGGTTGTCCTGCCCATGGCAGACCTAGAAGATCCACAGCTGGGTGCAGCGCATGCCTGCCTTGTCTTCAAGATCTCCTAGCCACAGGTACAGGGAGACTGTCGGGGAAGTGAGCTGTTGCAGGAGGCAAAGCCAACCCCTTGGCTGGGACAGCAGCCCAGTGGGGTCCAAAGGTCCCTCCCAGACAGGTCATGGGACCCTGTCTGCTAGCCCCACCTAGCCAGCACACCACACTCCACCTCCTGGCCTTTCCAGGAATTGGGCTCAACCTGACGTCCTCCCCTCCTTTCCTTCTCTGTCTCCTTCTTCCTTCATTCCAGCTTTGCTGCCCTCTGCTCCATGAACAAAGTGCGACCCACCCAGCCCTGAACTTGTGTGGGAAGAGGCATCCTTCAGACCTTTAGGACTTCCATTTGTAGCCTCCAGGCCTGGTGGCCTCAGTGGCACCTCAGATGCCTGGCCACACCCTCTTGCCATGCTCCTTGGGGATCCCAGGACTGGAAGTTCCCCACAAGCCCCTTGCCCAGCCCTAGAGGAACATTCAGCTCGAATGGCTTGGGGCAGAGGACAGCCAGAGCCTGGGGGTCCTGGCCCCGCCCCTCTCCTTGCACCCTCTGTGCTGGACCCTACCCCTCAGGGGAGGACAGATGTCTCTCCTTTCCAGCCCATGGCCTGGTGTACAATCAGTGCTAATACAGATTATTTTCGATGGAAGAAAGATGGCAAAAATACACACCTACTGGGCAGTTTCTTTCTTTTTATTTTGTTAAAGATTTATTTATTGGGGCCATGGCTTACTTGGCTAATCCTCAGCCTGCGGTGCCAGCATTCCATATGGGCACCGGGTTCTAGTCCCGGTTGCTCCTCTTCCAGTCCAGCTCTCTGCTGTGGCCCGGAAAGGCAGTGGAGGATGGCCCAGGTGCTTGGACCCTGCACCTGCATGGGAGACCAGGAGGAAGCACCTGGCTCCTGGCTTCGGATCGGCGCAGCGCCGGCCGTAGCGGCCATTTTCGGGGTGAACCAACAGAAAAGGAAGACCTTTCTCTTTGTCTCTATCTCTCACTGTCTATAACTCTACCTGTCAAATAAAAAAAAATATAAAGATTTATTTATTTTGAAGACACACACACAGACACACAGAGAGAGAAAGAGATATCTTCCATCTACTGGCTCACTCCCCAGATGCGCACAACAGCCAGGGCTAAGCCAGACCAAAGCTAGGAACCTGGAGCTCCATCCAGGTCTCCCATGTGAGTGGCAGGGACTCAAGTACTTGAGCCATCCTCTACCGCCTCCCAGGTGCATTCGCAGGAAGCTGGGTCAGAAGCACAGGACTTGAGCCGGTGCTCCAATATGGGGTGTGTGCACCGCAAGCAGAGGCTTACCGCACTGTGCCCCATGCCCACCCCACACGTCATGGTCACAGCAGCCCCAGAGGGAGGCCCTGCCACCCCACATAGAGGAGGACACCAAGACTCGGAGGTACGTGGGTTTGGCAGAGCCAGGATTTGAACCTGGGTCTCCCCGACCCTGAGCCAGGCCCTTGGTTCCCCCTGCTGAGTGTTCCTGAAGCTGGTGCTTGTGCCCCGAGGGCCCTCCCTGCTGGTAACTCCTCCTAACCAGCGCTCCTGGTTCCAGGCCTGTGAGAATGGACCACCCCTCCCCCTCCTCGGTCTTAATTGTTCGAGAGGACCTTTGGTGTTAATTATGTTTTAAGTCGAGCTCTGGTCCCTTCCTCTTTTGCCACATTTGTTTGCAGCCTGATATGAAGAGATGTGTGTTGGGGGCCTAGACCCCCGCCCCCAACTCCATTGTTCCTCTCTCCCTGGACCCCATCCAATAATCCAATTTAAATCCTTCTTTCTGGTCTGGAATTTTAATTTGGGGCTTGCAAAGAGGCAGCTGAGCAGCACAGGAGAGAAGTTCATTGTCTTATCTAGTCAGTGACAATCAGATGTTTCTAACAGATTTTTCCAAGATGTGTGGAGTGGTTCCGGGGGCCAGGAGTCAGGCAGGAGGAGGCCAGATGGGGGACCTTGGATGCAGGCACCCAGCATCCCCAAGTCAGGGAATAAGTGGGGTCCTTGCCTTCAGGGACATGGAGGGGACCAGTCTTGGAACTGTGGCTACCTGGGGAGATAGAGCCGGAGCCTGCCCTCTTAGAGTCTTGAGCCCTAGGAGGGATGTGGAGAGACGTTCTAGCTGCTTCCTCCTTGCAGCAACAGGCCTGCGGGCTCCTGTATGTCAGGCCCTCGGCTGGTGCTGGGGTGCAGTGGGGCCAATCCCCTGCCAGGCTTGAGTCTCCCTCTCTGTGAAGCACTCTCCCCAGCAAGAGCCTCCAGTTTCACAAGTCCAGGGGCTGCTGTCGTCAAGGCCACCGTGTGCATGGGATCCCTTGTACCTCTGCTGTGCGGCTCAGAGGAGAGCCCTTGGCTAAGGCGAGGGGTGGCCCAGTGGAGGCAGTGCCAGCCTCCTCCTAGGACAAGGCTGAGGGCAGTGTGGCTCAGTGGGCCTGGTTCCCAGGGAATGGGAAGCCCAGGCAGGGCAGGTTCTTGAAGGACACCAGTGTGGCTTGAAGCCTTTGTACTGCGAGAGGCCTTTTCAACTCCAACCCCAGACAAGCCAGAGGCCAGACCTGGGTTTAAGCCCTGCCCTTCCCGCCAGGCTCCTGGTCCCCCTGCTCCACCTTGGGACCTGCCTGTTATCCCAGAGGCCAGCGCCTTTGCTTGACTGCAATGGTCTTCTGACCCAGGCTGCACACTGGAAGCACCTGGGAGCTCCTGAAGCCTTGTTGTCCAGGCCCCGCCTCCAGGGGAGCTCATCAGGCTCTCCCGGGGTACCAAGCAGCAGGGCTGGGGGTATTTTTTCAGTGCTGCACAGATGCAGTCAGGGTTCAGGCTGATTCCCCTAAAATGGCAGGAAAATTCACTCCTACAGTTGCTGGCTCCTTTACGAAGGCCTGCCAATGTCGGGCCTGAGTTGAGCTGAACATCCGCTTGCTCCAAGTCCTGCCCCTCATCGCTGGGTTCTCCTGTCCCCAAGCTATACCAAGGGTGCTGGGCCTCGACGCAGGAGCTGCTTGCCCCAGTTCTCATGGCAGAGCTGGGCTTTGGGTCCAGGCAGCTGGGCTCATACCCCACAGACGGCCCTCCTGGGTGCTGCTGCGAGTGACCACGTGGCATTTGCTAATCACAGGGAGATGAGGCTGAGGCAAGAGGGCATGGGGCGCTGTGACCTTGGACAAGTCCTTGGGCAGTGGAGACAGGACATGCAGCACCCCCGCACCCCCAGGAGATGCACATGCAGAGGGCAAGGGAGGCGCAGCTCTGGCCTTGGTGCTGGGGGCTCCGGTGGGCAGCGTTCCCACCGTCCGCAGCCTCTCTGGGGAGTGAGCATCATTTAAAGGGCAAAATTAAAAACCCTTCTGCTCACAGCGCCCTGCTTTTGCCGCTAATGGCCACTTAACCCAATTAAACTGACGCATTGTTGGCAGCTTGGCCGGCTCTGTTCAGGAACTGGGCTCCGGACTGGGCATTCAGAGGAGCGGGAGCTGGGAGCCTGGCGGCCGATGTCAGGGAGAGAACGTTCCGCCGCTGCCGCTGACAGCCTGCTTTCTAAATCTTGGTCTGACCGAGCTGGGCCATTCTGCTCTGTGCACCATGGGGTATGGAGCGGCATCCTGGCCTCTGCCCACCAGATGCCAGTAGCGCACCATGCTTCCAGCTGTGATAGGCAAAAATGGCTCCAGGAATTGCCCCATGTTCCCTGGGGCTAGGCTGCCCAATTGAGAGCCACTGTCCTGGTGATCCAGCCAGGGGCAGCCACTGGGAATAGAAGGACACTGGGGGCCTCAGAGAACTGCAGACGGAGTGGAGCAGCATCAGCAGGGGGAAGAGTCCAGAGGGATAACAGGGAAGGCTGCCTGGTGGAGGCAGCAAGGACTCAGAGAAGAAACTTTGGCATTGAGGCGACCGCAGGCCAGTTCAGCTGATATATTCATTGATGGGGGTTAGACAAGCAGCTGGCCGGCGGGGTTGGGGGTGGACCGGGTCACAGGTGTCTCCTGTTGCCTGGCCTGGAGGATGAGCCTCGGAAACGTTTGTGCAACAAGACACCAGTGCTGTGGGCCTGGGTGCTGGTGGGAGCCTCTCAGAGGCACAGTAGCAGCGAGTGGGGGGGTGGGGGTAGACAGGGGAGCTGCAGCACGGGCTGCCTCCGCCCACCCTCCCTGAGCAATTAAAAGGTGTTTATGTGGGGCTGACAGTGGCCTCTGCCGCCCTTCCATTACCAGCATTAAGAGATCTTGACCCTTCTGCTTTCCCGCTCTTGAGAGGACCCACAGACACACGCAGCCAATTAGGCGTGCGCGTGGGCGCCCAGGGTCCCTACAGCCTTTTCTCCCTGATTGCGGCGTTTCCCGGTGATTGTTCTTTGTGCCCAAATGGTGCTGCTGCTTCCTAGCCAGGCGCCGGCCACAGGAGCTGACTGGGGGTCCCTGGGGATGGGGGAAGCCTTGAGTCACAGAGTGGACATTGGTCAACCGCTTCTGCCTGGGAGTCCCGATGAGAGAGAGGGCGGGCCCGCCAGGAAATGAGGGAGGGGACTTGGGTGTGAAGAAGGACTCAGGAATTGGGGGCCAGAGAGAGCTCCTTGAAGGAGGTGGCCGGAATGTGTGCAGAAGGGACAGTCCGCTGCTGCCCACTCACCACACACCCGTAGGTTCTTAGGGTTAGTGTGAGCCCTGGGCAGCTACACTGCTCCCCACAGCACACGACTCACAGATTTGGGGCTGGACTTCTCTGATCCCTCTCCTGGGACCTCCTCCAAGGTGCAGGGTCTCAGGAGAAGTCAGAAGAGCTGTGGCCCTTCCTCAGCTGCCAGCCACAGAAGGGTCTGGGGGCCAGGGTATGACCTCCCCCAACACACACAGAGACCATCACTGCGTTCTCCCCAGAGGCTGAACAAAGGCTTGTGTGGAGCCAGGAACCTCCACGTCCTCCCTGCCCAACTGGGGACACGCTGGCTGAGGACCCCCAAGGCCCCAGACTTGCTTCCAAGAGCCCCTTCCAGCTGATGGCCTGCTGCTGCCACCAGGTGCACCCCCTCGGAACACCACGCATGCTCCCTGTCGTCCACTTGTTCCCTTGGTCACTCAGCAAACGTCCGTTGCCTAGGCCTGGCTTGAGTCTGGGTGTGGTGCCAACCTCTGCTTGCTGAGGGCCGAGGAGACAGGGGCCCAGAGACTGGATGCCAGCCCCAGCCACTGTCTGGCTGAAGCGGGGTCACAATCCCCTTGCTTCTGACTCCTGAGCCCATGTGCCTGCCCCTCCCAGAGCTCCCAGGGTCTGTCTGGGAGGAGGCAGAGCGGTGCCACTGCCGCAGAGGGGAAGGCCAGGAGCAGGAGGGCACTGCAGGCAGAGAGCAGAGCAAGGCAGGGACTAGGGGCAGGACCTCGACAGGGGACACTGGGGAGCAGCTGAAGAGGGAGGCCGGGCTGGGCTGGAGAGGGCTGCAAATCAGGCCTGGAGCTGCGCCCTACACCCCTCCTGCCGCAGCAGAGGGAATCTAGGGCGGGTGGGGGGTGGG
The DNA here is from genome assembly GCF_051225735.1 of Oryctolagus cuniculus. NCBI lineage: Eukaryota > Metazoa > Chordata > Mammalia > Lagomorpha > Leporidae > Oryctolagus > Oryctolagus cuniculus. The sequence goes on from NC_142876.1 coordinate 100,248,038, forward strand.
GTGGGGAGGGGCAGCCAGACAGAGAAAAGGAACTGTGGGCCCAAGGGAGACCCTGCCCCCCCACCACCGAGAAGGCCTGCACTGAGGGAGGACCCCTCCTGCTTGTGCCCACCCTGGGGGTCCTGACTGGCAAAGGGGGCAGATGTCAGGAGGCAGAGGGGAAGGCCTGCAGGGACGACCAGCCTAATTTAGGATCAGAGAAGTGAGAAATTTAATTGAGTTTTAATAGCATCTGGCCCTTTGTTCTGAAATCCTCGTGTTCAAGGGCTGGCGGAGAGTGGGGGGGCGTGTCAGCCAGGCTGATCCCTGCCCTCCAGGGCCCCAGACTTCAAGAAGACAGACAGCGGGCTATGGGGTCCAAGTGTGCAAGGCAGTTCACACAGTACGAGCAAGCCTGAGGGGACAGCCTGGAGGAGGCAGGTAGAGCTTCCCAGAGCTCCTAGCTCCAGCGCTGGCCTCGCAGTGACAGCAGTGAGCGAGCCTGACTAGGCTCAGGCCAGTAGGGGAGCCGGTGAGCGCAGCCTGCATGTCAGGACAGGGACGTGGCGGGGACGCAGGTGAGTTCTGCAGCGGTGGCCGCACATCAGAAGCACACACTCTGGGAATGGCGGTCACTTCTCTCACTCATACTCTGCGCCTTAGAATACGGATCAAGCAGTGCCTCCCCTGTGCATTGGGCAAAAGGAACCAGGCTCAGGGGTGCTGGTGCAGAGGGCGTGGTGCCTGGGACCTAGCGCCAGCCTGGTGCCAGGTGCAGGGATGGTGAGGAGCCCCTCCGGCCTCTTGTGGACCCCTCAGTCATCTTCCCCATGCCCACATCTGAGGTCTAGGCCAGCCCAGGTACCGTGGTGGCCCCAGGCAGGGGCCCCTGAGGTTGTCCTGGAAGAGGTCAGTGGACTGTGGCTCACTGTGTCCCAGGCCACCCGGTGCCTCAGTGCTCACTTCAGCCTCTGTTTGCTGAGCACTGAGCTCGTCATGAGTGCAGGCCCCAGACCAGGCTCGCAGGGACAGACTTGTGAGGACCCTCCCTAGAGGAGTGCAGTGTGCTCCAGGTGATACGCAGGCCAGGGGACCTGGGGGCAGGACGGTTTAGCAAGGGAGAGGGAGTACAAAGACCGGGGCAGTGGGAGTGCCTGTGGGCTGAGCGTCTGGGCACAGACGTGCAGTGCTGGACAGCCCTGCAGAGCACCATGTGCAAGTGCACCTTGAGGTGGCCCGGGAAGGAGAGGTGTGCATGGGACTCCTTGGGGTCTAGCTGAGCCCTCTCCCGGTGATCACGTACTGGACCATCCTCACCTGACACCACCCACAGTAAGAATCTGGCCATGCGTGCTTCTCAGACAGGTGTAATGTGGCACATGGTGCATGTGACCGGGCCCAGGGCACAGAAGGTAGCTGAGAATCAGGGACTTGACCTTCCCCTTGCTGCAGCCACTGAGCCCTTGGCAGATCTGATGCTCTCTGGAACCCAGTTTCCCTAGCTGCACAGTTGGAACAAGCGTGGCCTCACAGACCTGTCACCAGTTTATGCGTGGGTCTTGGTGACACCAATTCAGGAGGGGACATTCCTAGGGACACATCATGGACCCGTGGACAGTGGCAGCACATGGACCAGCCCTGAACTAGAGACCCCTCCTCTCTGAGAGCCTGATCGGGGCTCTGTCCCCCAGCTCGCACCTCTGTGGTCCAGGCTGTTCTCAGCGTCCGTCCTCCTGGCACAGGCCTATGGCCTTGTTTGTAAGGCTGCCCACGCCTGGCAGCCCCTTGCTGCAGCCGCCCTGTGTTTGCCCACTGTGTGCTGGGTGAATGCGAGTCACGGCATGCTTGCTGTGTCAACACCAGCTGGAGCCTGGTTATGGAGATAACCAGGGGCGTGAGGCCCCATCCTCCAGCCACCCAGGAGGAGCCTGGGGTCCAGCCCCTCCCCGGACAAGGTAGAGGTCAGTGGGCAAGTGGACAGCCCACAGGACTGCCAGGTGTGGACTGTGCAGATGTCTGGGACCAGCGAGGGCAGCCCTGGGCAGGGGCCAAGACCTAGAAAGGGCCAAAAGGGAGGGTGGCCTCCAGGGGGTCCTCCTGGCAGAGGTGGCCTTCAAGTCTTTGAAAGCCGAGTGCACGACCCCGTCGACCTCCCCAGGCCCAGCCTTCTCCCCTGCTGTGTTCCTAGTTGTCAGTCCTGCAGCACCTGAGAAGGCCTGAGCTGGAAGGCAGATGGACAGATGCATCTTCAGGAAGGCGGTAAGGGGCAGGGCAGGACATGAGGAGGCCACGAGCCAGGCGGGCATCCACGTGTGAGCTGTGTAGGCTGGGGCCAGCAGGAGGGCGGGGAGCCTAGGCCCTGGGGAGCACAGAGACGGGCAGCTTTTGGTGGCGGCTGGCACCGAGGAGGGCCCTGCTAGAGACAGATGAGAGAGCAGAGGACCAGAGACGGGGAGACAGCTGCCATGAGCCTGGGGAAAGCTCTGCCCCTGTAGCCACAGCTCTCAGCCACATGAGTCAGTTGGCCACGTGGCATCTTGCTTATTGCTACTTCTTTTTGTTTGTTTGTTTTAAAGATTTATTTATTTACTTGCAAGGCAGAGTGACAGAAGAAGGGACAGAGATATCTTCCATCAGATGCATGCAACAGGCAGGGTTAGGCCAGGCCAAAGCCAGGAGCCAGGCACTCCATCCAGGTCTCCCACGTGGATGTCAGGGAACCAAGTACTCAGACCATCATCTGCTGCCTCCCAAGTGCATTAGCAAGTAGTTGGATCAGAAGAGGAGCCTGTATTTCAACCAAGGTCTCTGATACGGGATGCATGCATCACAAGCAGACTTAACTCACTGCCCGCATGCCCACCCCTATACTGTTTACTCCATTTTTTATAAGAACATTAAAATTTTTGTTTTTAATTTTAAAGATTTATTTACTCTATGGCCGGCGCTGCGGCTCACTAGGCTAATCCTCCGCCTGCGGCACCAGCACCATCCCGGTTAGGGTGCCGGATTCTGTCTCAGTTGCTCCTCTTGCAGTCCAGCTCTCTGCTGTGGCCCGGGAAGGCAGTGGAGGATGGCCCAAATGCTTGGGCCCTGCACCCGGCTCCTGGCTTCAGATCGGCGCAGCACGCCAGCCGTAGCAGCCATTTGAGGGGTGAACCAACGGAAAAGAAAGACCTTTCTCTCTGTCTCTCTCTCTCACTGTCTGACTGCCTGTCAAAAAAAAAAAAAATTATTTACTCATTTCTTTGAAAGGCAGAGTTACAGAGAAGGAGGGACAGGCAGAGAGAGATTCTATTCCCTGGTTCATTTCCCAAGTGGCTATAGCAGCCAGGGCTGGGCCAGTTTGAAGCCAGGAGTCTGGAGCTTTTCCCGGGTCTCTCATGTGGGTGTAGGAACCCAATCCTTTGGGTCACCTTCCACTGTTTTCCCAGGCTATTAGCAGGAAGCTGCACTGGAAGTAGAGCAGCCAGGACTTGAACCCAGCTCCCATATGGGATGCCGGCATCTCAGGTGGCAGCCTTACCTGCTGAGCCACAATACCGGCCCCTCCTGTTTACTTCTGAAATAAGACCACCAATCCATTTCATAAGTATGCTTTTCCAAAGTGAGCCTTGGGGCCAGTGCTGTGCCATAACAGGTAAAGTCTCGGCTTGAGACCTGGCTGCTTCCCTTCTGATCCAGCTCTCTGCTATGGCCTGGGAAAGCAGTAGAAGATAGACCAAGTCCTTGGGTCCCTGCACCCACATGGGAGACCTGGAAGAAACTCCTGGCTCCTGACTTCAGATCGGCTCGGCTCCAGCCATTGGGGCCATCTGGAGAGTGAACCAGCAGATGGAAGACCTCTCTCTCTCTCTGCCGCTGCCTCCCTGTAACTTTGCCTTTTAAATAAATAAATAAATAAATCTTTAAAAAGAAATGACAAAATGAGCCATTGAGGCTCAGGGCACAGATGCCTCCAGGGCATGGACCAGGCAACTGGATCAAGAGCAGAAGGGCCAGGTGAGGCTGCAGCGGGGGCGTGGACTCTCCAGCTGTTTGGCACTTAGTGGATCTCCTTATCTGTAACCTGGGCAACACGTGTCCACCTGGCAGGATGGTGGAGCAACCCTATGCCCTGAAGCTTGGCCATCCTGCAGATGGGCAGGCACCACGGGTGCTGCTGTCACAAATGAGGGACTCGGGATTTTCTGAGCTTGTATTTTGGACCCAAGTCTCCAGGAGGACACTTGGCAAGGAAGAGCCTATCATTGGGCCCCATTTTGAGATGTCTTGGAAAAGGGTCCTGGCTACCTGGAGTGTGGAGACAAACGTTCTGAAGAGGGGTGAGTGTGAGGGAATGGAGCAGAGCTAGACCCTCCAAGTCTCCAACTGGGCTGGGCGGCTGGAGTCCAACCCATGAGAAATGGGGCAGTTGGGACGAAGGCCACCAAGGTGGTTGGGAGAGTGGTCAGCCGAGGCAGCAAGGTGGAGTAGCTGCAGCTGGGTAAGGGAGGGGACCTTGGACAGCTGCCAACGTGGAGAGGAGAGAGATGAAGGTGGCTCTAGGGGCAGGGGAACCTGGTTGCATGGTGAAGGGGCTGGACCCCCAGGAGCCATGGGAGCGTTCGAAAAGCGGTCCTATTTCCACCTGCTCCTGCCTGCCTGCCTGCCCCTAAGTAAGCAGTGTGAAGTCAGTCACAGGGGCTGGAGGGTGTGGCCTTGCTCCTGTACTCCCATCCCAGGGTTCTGCTGCAGGTTTGGCCTCTAGTACACACCCCTGCCAGGAGATGCAGGGGCGAAGCCTTCCTCAGCTTGTATCTTGGAACTTTGTTTGCTCCAGGCGCTGGGGAGCTTCAGGTCCTGCTGGGGGCTGACTTTTAGACTGATGGACTTTGGGGGCCCAGATCCTCTTCCTGTGCACTTGCACTGCTTAGTGCTGGAGAGCTGAGGAGCAGGGCACCACGGGATGAGAGGAACCCCCTGGGCTGGTGGCAGTCGGGAGGACTCTGTCCCCAGGGCCAGCAGATAAGCACAGCCTGCATATACGCACACACACCCTCCACACACACACCCTCCATATACACATGCACACACACATTCCACACACATACCCTACACACACATACCCTCTACACACACACGCACACCCTCCACACACATGCACACCCTCTATATATACATGAACACACACATTCCACACACATACCCTACACACACATACCCTCTACACACACATGCACACCCTACACACACACACCCCACACACATGCACGCCTTTCACACACACACACATACCCTCTACACACACATGCACACACTACACACACCCCACACACATGCACTCCCTCCATATACACACACACATACCCTACACACACATACCCTCTACACACACAAGCACACCCTCCACACACACAACCCCTCTCTACACATACATCCTACACACACACACATGCACACCCTCCACACACACACTGTACACACACGTACATGTACACCCCATACACACACATGCACTCCCTCCATATACACACGCACACCCTCCATACACACAACCCCTCTCTACACATACACCCTCCACACACACACGCACACCTTCCACACACATGCACACCCTCCATATGCACATGCACACACACACCCCACACACATGCACGCCTTTCACACACACACACATACCCTCTACACACACATGCACACCCTACACACACACAACCCAACCCACACACATGCACACCTTTCACACACACACACACCCTACACACACATACCCTCTACACATACACGCACACCCTCCACACACACAACCCCTCTCTACACATACATCCTACACACACACATGCACACCCTCCACATACACACACACTGTACACACACGTACATGTATACCCCATACACACACATGCACTCCCTCCATATACACATGCACACCCTCACATACACACACTGTCCATACACATGTATACACACTACACACACACACACACACCCTTCATACATACCCTCTGCCTACACACACCCTTTAATACACATGCAAATGAATACAGACATGCACATGCACACATGCAGCCCTCCATACACATACCCCTGCACACACATGCACACACACTCCCTGCATACATGCACACACGCAACCCTTGAAACACTCATCCTCAGTACACACGCACGTGCACACATGCACCCTTGACACACCCTGCACATGCACACACATGCACATACCCTCCATGCATGTGCGTACATACAGGTACACAGGCACACCCTAAACACACTCCACATATATGCACACACATGCCCTCCATACACACATACCCTCCACGCACATACACATACATCCTACCCCCTTCATACATGCACCAGCTGCAGAGCCTGCGTGTAGGTGGAAGTCAGTGGACTGGGCCTCAAGGTATCAGCGCCCTCCCAGTGCCAGGAGGAAAGGATCCCAAGGGGCTGACCAAGCCCTGCCCCAGGAACACCCCTGTACCCTGCTGACACCCAGGGACTGCTCAAGCCCAGCTATGCTAGCCCTGGACTACTGAGGTACTTAAGTGGCATTGCCTATGCATAGCCTGGCATGTGATGGGCATGTGCGTGGCAGGCAGGCTGGGTAAGGGGGTAGGACAGCAGGATGGCCTGTGGCACACATGGCCATGCAGGGATGGGCGGCACCTGTTGCCAGGTGTGCAGCAAGCACTTGGCTGACAGGAGCCCCAGTGGTCCTCAGTATTTCCTGCCTGCCCGCCCCCACCTGCTGGACAACTTCCGGCAGCCCCCACAGTTCCAGCTGCGAGGCAAGGGTTGCTTAGAGTAGTGGACGGTGGACAAGACATGTGTGCAGACCCCCGTGAGTCACATGTGGCCCAGGCCTTGGTCTTGACCAAGCGTGACAGCTCCCGCCAGAGGGCACCAGGCCTCACCTTCCTCCCTGGGAGCAGGAACATCTGCCCTCCCCACAAGAGCTGGGGCCAGGCAGAGTGAGCAGGGCAGCAGCTGGCTTTTTTGTGTTTTGCTTTTTTTAGACAAAGAGAGCTCCCATCTGCTGGTTCTCCCTCCAAATGCTGGGGCTGAGCCAGGCTGAAGCTGGGAGCTGGGAATTCAACCCAAGTCTCCCATGTGGGTGGCAGGGACCCTATTATTTGAATCATCACCACCACCTCCCAGGATGTGCACTAGCAGGAAGCTGGACACAGGAGCTGGAGCCAGGCCTTGACCCCAAGGACTCCAATTTGGAATGCAGGTACCTTAACCAGTGTCTGAACTAATCACTTCAATGCCTGCCCCAGAGTAGCAGGTTCAGCTGTTTTAGTCAGAATTTGCTGTCACCCTGGCCTGGCCATGGATGCTGAGCTTCTGTCTGCCCCCCGAGTGGAAAGCCAGGGCTGCCGGGGCCTGTGTGCAGGAACCCTGTGTAGCTCAGAGCCTGCCATGCTGGGGCCCGTGCTGGGAGCTGAGAGCTCGGCCTACTTTCCCATTCCCCGCCAGGCCCCGCCTCTCGCCGTTTCTCCTGCGGAGACTCCCTGGGGAAGTGAAGTCTCTTACACTTTTAATTAAAAACATTGCTTCTCCCTGCAAGGTGTGCTCCCTGTGATTTTCCTCTTGGAAGGAGAGATGGGAGGGGAAAGGGGACGGCAGGTGAGGAGCAGGGGTCGGGCCTCCCTGAGTCTTCACAGGGCATCCAAGGAATCGAGGAATCATGGCCGAGCCAGGCCCGGGTAGGCTGCCAGTCACCCTCTGTCCTGCGCCCCGCTCGGTGGCTTCCGCGTCCTGCGTCGCTCCAGGCTGCCTGCAGGCACAGGTTGGCAAAGCGCCTGCAGGGCTTCTCATTGGGCGAGATGCAGCTCTGCCAACAGAGGCTCCTGCCCACCCCTCAGTCACACATAAGAGCACGCATGTCCACCCAGCATCGTGCCTGACGTGCACACGGGGCGTGTCCCAGCCATGCAACAGCTCCCTGTGTGCACACACACCCTCTGCTTGTTTCCCGCCTAGGCAGGCCTGCTGCCGCTGCTGAGAACCCTGAAGGGGCCTTGGAGTTCTTTTTTGCTGCCATCAGCAGCTGCTCAAGGTGCCCTGGGGCTGGGCAATTTGTGAGGACGCAGCCTAACCTCTCGGCACGTGTTCTCTGGCCCCCCTTGGCAAGCCTTCCGGGCATGGGGCAGGCTCCTGTCTCCTCAGGGTCCCCCACAAGTGGACGGAGCAGTGTAGAGGGGAGATCCCAGGTAGGGATCCTCCTGTCTCCTCCTCAATCCTGCCAGGGCCCCAGGTTTCCCGAGTGAAAGTGGGGAAGGGGTGTTGCCACCTCCTCCTGGCCTCCCTGCTGCCTCTGTCCCCTGCCACTCCCCTGACATCCATTACACAGCCACATGTTACCGGTCCTGTGTGGACCCGACGCCTCGTGCTGGGGGTCCGGGGGCAGCTCAGCAGGGACATGGGCGTGAATCCGGGTGAGCTTCCCCAGGGCTGGGCACTCAGCTTGCAGAGGAACAGGGGAGGGGCAGGACTAGAGGCACCTGGCAACAGGTGCTGCCCATCCCTGCATGGCCACGTGTGCCTCCTGGAGGGCAGTCCTCCCCTCCAGGAGGAGGTGGTGACTCAAGCCCTGTGTCCTGGGCAGGGAGGATTAGTGGAGTGGGCCTCTGCGCTGAAGTCCTTTGAATGTGGAGTTAAGGAGATGGCGCATGGTGGACACGTGTGCAGCAGGCATGAGGAAGAACTTCCAACTCTGAAGTGGGGACCTGAGGACAGAGTGGCATCTCCCTCCTGTATCGGGCCGGGGGGTGGGGGGAGGGCTGGGGAGATGGGGGAGCCAGCCCCGCTCCAGCCCCATAATTAGAGATGCAGTTCTGGTTCCCTGAGGTCAAAGACCTGTGCCCCCTGCATCCCTGGGGCCCCGGCCTTGTAAGCCAGGAACTGACCCTGTGCCCCTCAGTGCCAAGTTGGGAATTCTCCCTGTGCAGAATCAGGCACCCAGCTGGCAGCCTTGAAGCCCATGGCCCCACCAGGGCTGTGGTTCCAGACCTGGCCAAGCCTCAACTATTGCAGACATTTGAGGAATGAATTGGTAGATAGGAGTTTACTCTCTCTCACTCTCAAATAAAATTTTAAAATTTTTAGAAGATTTATTTATTTATTTGAGAGGCAGAGTTACAGAGTTAGGGAAGGAGGGAGAGAGAGCTTCCATCCACTGGTTCACTCACACAAATGGCTGCAACAACAGCCGGAGCTGGGCCAATACCAATCCAGGAGTCAGGAGCTGCTTCTGGGTCTCCCATGTGCATTCAGGGGCCCAAGGACTTGGGCCATCTTCCACTGCTTTCTCAGGCCATTAGAAGGGAGCTGGATCAGAAGTAGAGCAGCTGGGACTTGAACCAGCACCCATGTGGAATGCCAGCACCATAGGCAGAGGCTTAACCTACTACACCACAGTGCCACCCCAAATTTTTAAGTTAAAAATAACCAACTAGGGCTGGCATTGTGACATAGCAGGTTAAGCTGCTGCCTGCAATGCCAGCATCCCATTTCATCATAGCATCCCATAGCTGGCTGCTATGGCTCTGATCTAGTTCCTTGCTAATGTACCTGGGAAAGCAGCAGATGATGGCCCGAGTACATGGGTCCCTGCCACCCACGTGGGAGTTCCTGGTTCCTGGCTTCAGCCCTGGCCCAGCCCTGGCTGCTACAGGCATTTGGGAGTGAACCAGCAGATAGAAAATCAATCTCGGCTGGCACCGCGGCTCACTAGGCTAATCCTCCGCCTAGCGGCGCCGGCACACCGGGTTCTAGTCCCGGTCGGGGCGCCGGATTCTGTCCCGGTTGCCCCTCTTCCAGGCCAGCCCTCTGCTGTGGCCAGGGAGTGCAGTGGAGGATGGCCCAAGTGCTTGGGCCCTGCACCCCATGGGAGACCAGGAAAAGCACCTGGCTCCTGGTTCCTGCCATCGGATCAGCGCGGTGCGCCGGCCGCAGCGCGCCGGCCGCGGCGGCCATTGGAGGGTGAACCAACGGCAAAGGAAGACCTTTCTCTCTGTCTCTCTCTCTCACTGTCCACTCTGCCTGTCAAAAAAATAAAAAATAAATAAATAAATAAATAAAAGAAAATCAATCTCTCTCTCTCTCTCTCTCTTTCTCTCTGTCAGTCACTCTTTCAAATAAATAAATATAAAAAAAAACACTCATGTGTCCCCACCTTTCTACTACAGCACACAAGCACACCCAGAGTACACACCCACCCCATGAGTCTGCAGAGACATGCACACGGATGAGCGTGGAATCATGTTCACCTGTGCATCCCAGTCCATGCACAGCCACGTGTGTATCTGTACCCCAGGGGGAAGTACATGCACACACGTACTCATGGCATGCAGCCCTATCCCAGCTGTCTCATCCCTGCCTCCGTCGCCTCCCCACTGTACCTAGCAGTGGGCAGGTCTGGCAGGAGTTTCCCTGTTTTACAGATGGGACATCATGGCTCAGGAAAGAGAAAGTGACTTGCCCAAGGCCTTACTGTAACCCAGCTGAGTTCCAGGTCCCCAAGTTCCCCTCTAGGTCTGACGTGGCCTCACTGCCTGTGCAGAGGTCTCCCCCCTCCTCCTCTGCAGAACCCCTGAGGCCCAGAACAGAGCACCCCATTTCCGCCTGTACCCTGTAGTCCACAGTGAGGGCGCAGAGTCAGCAGGGTGGAGCCCTTGAGCTCACAGCCCCAACAGCTCGGGGAGGAGAAACACTTCCTGGGCCTCGTGCATGCAGGTGACCTGCAGAAAAAAAGAAAAGTCTCAGCGAGACCTCTGCTGTCGACCCTGATGCTCCTGGCTCTAGCCCAGCCTCCTCCTGCCTGCCTAGGAACCTCTCCTGTCGGGCTGCACCCCTCTGGCCCCATCTCTGTCTTCTTCCCCCTCCACAAACCCCTCTGCCCTCCAAGGACTTCTCTGAGTTTGCTGCATTACCTCCTGGGAAGCTCTCAGAAGTGAGCTCTGCCCCAAGTCCCCAACAGACCCAGCCCAACCAGAGGAGGGACAAGGAGGAATCGGACCCCAAAATGTCTTTAAGAAACCTGGTCCAGAGCAGCCAGGCTTAGAAGGCAGCTCAATGCCTGCCATACAGTCCCTGCCAGGGCTGTGGCAGGGTGCAGGGCAGGAGAGACTAAGCTGGAAGAGGCCCCAGGAGAGGGCCCTGAGCTGGGCAGTAAGAGGTAGGCAGCGGAGGGAGGGAAAGGCATTCCGAGAAGAGGGCACGGTATGAGCAAGAGCATGGAGGTGTGGGAGTGTGTCATAAAAGTCAGACATTCATCAAGCCCCTGTCTCACGCGTTTGAGTGTCTCTGCAGCTGGGATCCTCATGTTCATTCAATCATTTATTCATTCATTCACCAAATAGTTACCAAGTGCTGGGCACTGGGACCACTGAGGTGGAAAAGAACAGCATTGTCCATGCCTCAGAGGCTGCACAGCCCAATGAGAAATTGCAGTATAGGTCAGTGAGGTCCACAGGGCAGACCAGGTGGGGTCATGTAGGCACAAGGGGAATCTGGGGGACATGATGGAGACATATGGGTGCTGTGGGAACCCCACAGAGGGATCTAGCCAGGACTGGGCTTGTTATGAGCAGCATGCCTTTCATTTTTTTTCAAGATTTATTTTATTTATTTGAAAGAGTTACAGATAGAGGTAGAACCAGAGAGAGGTCTTCCATCCACTGGTTCACTCCACAATTGGCCGCCAACAGCCAGAGCTGCACCAATCTGAAACCATAGCAGAGAGCTGGATCGGAAATGGAGCAGCTAGGACTCAAACCGGGGCTCATATGGGATGCCAGTGCTGCAGGCCAGGGCTTTAACCTGCTGAATCACAGTGCCAGCCCCATATTTTTCATTTCTTGGTACCTGGTCTTCAGAGGCCCTCATAGTTAGAGGCAGTCCAAGTCTGTATCCTTCATTGTGCAGATGGTGAGTTTGTGGCCCCAGGCCTGGAATTCAGGTCTCAAAGACCCCTGTTTTGGGTGTGTAATTGCTATTGGCAATGCTGTTCCATAGCCAGACCCAGCCCTGGACACAGCACTTAGGCCTCTCTGCACAGTACCTCCTACAGCCCAAAGGTGGAATTGCAAGCCTAGGAAGTTGTTTGCGGGTACAGTCAACCTCGGTTCTGCTCCCCCACTCCGACTGTGGCTGGTGTCCTGGTCAGGCCAGCAGGAGCAGTTGGGGATCTTGGGCACCTTGTTTTTTTCTTATTTGACAGATAGAGTTAGAGAGAAAGGTCTTCCTTCTGTTAGTTCACACCCCCCCCCCCCAAATTACCACTGCTGCCAGAGCTACGCCGATCCGAAGCCAGGAGCCAGGTGCTTCTTCCTGGTCTCCCATGAGGGTGCAGGCGCCCAAGGACCTGGGCCATCCTCCACGGCCCTCCCGGGCCACAGCAGAGAGCTGGAGTGGAAGAGGAGCAACCGGGACTAGAACCGGCACCCATATGGGATGCCAGTGCCACAGGCGGAGGATTAACCTAGTGAGCCACGGCGCCAGCCCCTTGGGCACCTTGTTGACCCTCAGTGTCCACCCCAGAATGACCATGCAATTCCAAAACTGCCTGCAGCTGGGGGAACTGTGACGGTGCAGAGTGCTGATACCTGTGACCCTGTTCTCTTGCGGCCTTTCTGCTGGGGGAAGATGGAGCTGGCCCCATCCCCACCAGGGCAGCCGGGCCAATGGCTGGTGCTTTCCCTGCTCCTCAGTGGCCCTGAAGCCATCCGTCACTTACAAACTCTCTTCATTTCTAAATAAAACGATTTGTTAATTTGAGTGAGTGATCGCCACTCGTCCGAGCCCCTTCGCAGGCCCAGGAACAGCTTGTGGGCTCCCGGAGCTGCAGGCCGCCGGCCTGGCGCAGGCTTGGAGGGGTTGTTTTCGATTTAAATGTGGATTGAATGCGGAGAAAAATGTTTCTCTTGGCAATTCCGTAGGCGCTCGCTCTTCTGACAGATGTTGGAGTTTATTACCCCATCGGGCTGGCGTTTTGTCGAGCAGAATTGCCAATTATTGCAGAGGCCTGGCTGCGACCGAGCGGGGGAGGGGCGGGGCGGCTTTGGGAGGCATCTGGTGACGGGGGTGCTGGGACGAGGGGCCCAGCCTACACCCCGCCACTGCCCTCCAGGAAGCTGTGGGCATTTTGGAGCCTGGCTGTCCTGCCCCTCGGTTGCTGTTCCATGGAGTGCCTTCCTGGTGTGGGCTCTGGAAGGTCACAGCTGGCGCCCTGGATCACTGCGTGTTTGGTGGTTCTGTGGGTATCAGACAGGAAGACTCCAGGCCGCCTGGTGGGTTTCTCCCAGTGTGAAGCCAAAGGCGTTGGCCATGCGGCCGCCCCCAGGGCTGGCGTCGACGTGGCTGTGGCTGTGGTTCCCGTCAGGCCTGCAGCATCACTGACCGCGCGTGTGTGCGTGTGTCTGTGTCTGTGTCTGTGTCTGTCTGTGAGAAGGACATCTGTGCCATGACCCACGGGGCTTTCCAGGTGCGGTTCTGTCCCACTCCTTTCCACCCCTGTCTCTGTACTGCAAGCTAAAGGAGGCATCAGGAGACAGATGACCAGAGAGGACCAAGGCTCAGAAGGGTGGGCCAAGACTGGCCAGGGTGTGCCCGGGCACCAGCAGAGGGAGCCCCAGGGCTCAAGGGGCTCCGTGGTGAATCAACCTGGGGTGAATTTCATGCCTTACGCCCAGGGAGCTTAACCTCAGCTGGGGCGGCTGAGAGCAGGGATGCATCTCCACCCACGCAGCAGAGGCCTGGAGATCCCTGCAGGGCTGGGTCCCAGAGGCCTCCACCTGCCTGGGAGAGGGAGGAGCAGGAGTACTCCTCTTGCTTTGTCCTCTGCTCCCTTCCTCAGCCCCACCTCTCTATTCCAAGCCTGGAGACAAGTGCCTAGGTGCCCCGACCGACCCACCAACCGACTGACCGCCCCCGTGCTGCCTGCCTAGGACCCAGGCTGTCCCCTCCCCTCTCATTCCCTCCCACTCAGCAGCTCCAGGCCAACTGAAGCTCAGCTTCCCAGTTTGAACACAAAGGCAGCTGCAGTGGCTGGACAGGATTTTATAACCCTAATTAACACCGGAGCCCCTGGGGGCCAGCTCCGGAATCCTGCTGCAGGCTGAGACCAGCAGAGCAAAGTGGGAAGGGGCCACCCTGGTGCCAGGGAGAGGGGAGGTGGAGGCTCAGCCTCTCCCTGCCCCAAATCCTGGGCCCTGGCAGCTGTCCTAATGGGAGGGCACTGTGGAACCAGGGAGGGGGTGGCTGAGATGGTGCCAAGCATCCCTGACAGACCATGTGTTCCTGGGGACCGGGCCTCTCCTCTGGGTAAAACTCTGCCGTGACACCCTTCCATTAAATAGGGCATGTTCAGAAGAGAAAATTGCTACTATTTTCCCCTTTTACTTCACTGTCATCAAAAATTGATCCCATATTGCATCCTTATTTCAAAGAACGAGCTAAAAAAAATAAATAAAAATCTCCACTCCTTACAACAGTGGCTGCATCAAGCTTCCCACCCCCAAAAACAGAAAGAAAGATGATGATGACCATGGGGGTGGGGGCACCTGCTGCCTTTGAGGTGCACGTGACCTGGGAGGAAGGGGGGCAGCACGTGATTGTGCAGGCAGGAGGGGATTTCGATCTGGTGAAATGTGGTAGAAAATGGGGTAATTGGGGGAGGTTAATTTGGATCTAAATGGAGCGATTCGTTATCTCAATAAGAAGCGTCTCGTTTTCCAGGGAGATGGCTGCGCCTGCCAGATGCCAGCCTGCCCGTGGTGGTTGGGCGGTTGGGTGGCTGGGCTCGGAGCAGGGCCCTGCTGGAGGGAAGCGAGCTGGGGAGACTATAATTGGGTTTATCCCCTAATTAATTCAGCTCTTCACAAGCACCCATCCAGTAAAGCGCAGCACAGGGATTCAAAGTGGGGCTGGAGAGGGGAGGGGCCGAGGGAAGCAGCCCGAGGACCAGGCACTTGGCCTCATTGAGCCTCGATGTTGATCTGAGCCTCCTGGAAGCCAAGGGAACAAGGGATTCCCAGTGTTTTGGGTTCTATCAATTCTCTGTGGAAGCCCCATCTGGCTTGCCATGGGATGGTGTTTGGGGGACTTGAGGATGGCACCCCTCAGCCCCACCTGCCTGGCTGGGAGCTGGTGCCTGGGCTCACATGTGCCCCTGGGCAGGTCCCTCCTCCCCAAGCCTCAGAGGCCACTGGCGGGGCTGGCATCGCTGTTCACACAGGCGCAGCCATCACAGGGCTCAGCAGTTGGACAGGAAGTTTGGGTCCCATCTCCTTCTCCTGCAGCCTTTGTGAACCGAAGCACTCACTGCTTTGCTGACTCTGAAAAGTGGCGAGTGACACCCACCTTGCACTCCCTCCAGCCATGGTTGTGATGGTCACATGGGGACAGTAGGGACCCCTGAGTGACACCTGGAATCACAAAGGCCCCTGGGAGCCGGCGCCGCGGCTCACTAGGCTAATCCTCCGCCTAGCGGCGCCGGCACATCGGGTTCTAGTCCCGGTCGGGGCGCCGGATTCTGTCCCGGTTGCCCCTCTTCCAGGCCAGCCCTCTGCTGTGGCCAGGGAGTGTAGTGGAGGATGGCCCAGGTGCTTGGGCCCTGCACCCCATGGGAGACCAGGAAAAGCACCTGGCTCCTGGCTCCTGCCATCGGATCAGCGCGGTGCGCCGGCCGCAGCGCGCCGGCCGCGGCGGCCATTGGAGGGTGAACCAACGGCAAAGGAAGACCTTTCTCTCTGTCTCTCTCTCTCACTGTCCACTCTGCCTGTCAAAAATAAAAAAAAATAAAAATAAAAAATAAAAAAAAAAAAAACAAAGGCCCCTGGGGGACAGCTGGTCGGGGCTGATGCCCAAGAGTTCCTTGTGTAGCCTGCTGTTGGCTGAACTCTGTCCGGGGTGGCGTGGGGGAGGGTGAGCTTGGAGAGGAGTGGAAGTCCCTCCCCTCCACTGAGAACTCTTGAGTCAGGGCCAGGTCTGACAATCTGTGTCATTGGCACTCAGCACAGGCCCAGCCCCAGAAGAGGGGCCCTTTCCCTTTATTCCATGCTGAGATAACACAAAACAAAACGATCACAAGCTGGGGTGGGCATTTGGTCTTGCAGTTAAGATGCCAGTTTGGACACCTACATCCCATATCAGAGTGCCTGAGTTCAAGTCCTGGCTCTGCCCCCAAATTCAACTCCCAGGGCTGGCATTGTGGCATAGCAGGTAAAGCTGCTGCCTGTGAGGCCAGCGTCCCATATGGGTGTAGGTTCATGTCCCAGCCACTGTACTTCCAATCCAGCTCCTGCTAATGGCCTGGGGAAAAGCAGCAAAGGATGGCCCAAGTTGTGGGGCCCCTCTACCCATGTGGAAGATCTGGAAGAAGTTCCTAACTCCTGGCTTCAACCTGGCTCAGCGCTGGATGTGTCTACCATCTGGGGAGTAAACCAGCAGGTGGAAGATATTCTCTCTCTCTCTCTCTCTCTCTTTCTCTGTGTGTGTGTGTGTGTGTGTGTGTGTTTAACTCAATTTTCAAATAAATCCAGCTCCCAGTTAATGTAGACACTGGGAGTAAGTGTGTAATGACTCAAGTGGTTGGGTCCTTGCCACCCATGTGGGAGACCTGGATTAGGTTCTTGGCTCCTAGCTTCAACCTGCCCAAAACCCTGGCCGTTGCAGGTATTTGGAAAGTGAACCAATAAGTGAACTCTTTCTGTATCTCTGTCTCTCTTTCTCCTCTCTGCTTCTCACATGGTAAAGAAAAGGTTAGAGGTAGGGCCGGCGCCGCGGCTCACTAGGCTAATCCTCCGCCTTGTGGCGCCGGCACACCGGGTTCTAGTCCCGGTTGGAGCACCGGATTCTGTCCCGGTTGCCCCTCTTCCAGGCCAGCTCTCTGCTGTGGCCAGGGAGTACAGTGGAGGATGGCCCAAGTGCTTGGGCCCTGCACCCCATGGGAGACCAGGAGAAGCACCTGGCTCCTGGCTCCTGCCATCGGATCAGCGCGGTGCGCCGGCCGCAGCACACCAGCCGTGGCGGCCATTGGAGGGTGAATCAACGGCAAAAGGAAGACCTTCCTCTCTGTCTCTCTCTCTCACTGTCCACTCTGCCTGTCAAAAAAAAAAAAAAAAAAAAAAAAAAGGTTAGAGGCTGAAGTGAGGGCCGGGTGGGAGCTAAAGTAATAGACAAATTGAGGGCACGTTTAAGGATTGAGGGCACGTTTAAGGGGGGACGTCTGGTTGGGAAGTGGGCAGGTCACAGCCCAGAAGATCCATATAGCCAGGTGTGAGGGGCAGGTGGAATAGCCTGTGGCCCCAGGAACCAGGACCCAGTGAACCCCATTCCCAACCCCTGCCCCATCTGCATCTGCAGAGGGGAGTTCAAGGCATGAATGTAGTCCAGGGGCCAAAGGTGAGGACCCAGCCATGTGCACATGTGCCCAAGCATGTTGGCATGCACACATATATGTGTGTCCCCATATTCACATGTGTGGTCCCATGCATGCATGCTTCCACATGTATGCACACATGCGCATGTGTTTGCATGCAAACATGTAAGAGTGTACTTAAGAACATTTGTGGGAAATGGAATTAAAAGATGAATTTATTTTGATGCCCAAAAAATTGAAATTGTGTATAGCTTTTTCATAATATGTTTTTTCTATGAAAATTTTAAAAATACTTTTTTAAAACAATTTTAATTTGAAGGAGCCAGTTACTCTGTCTGGTCTCCCACATGAGTGGCAGGGACCCAAGCCCTTGAGCCATCACCTGCTGCCTCCCAGAACGTGCATTAGCAGGAAGCTGGATCGGAACCAGCCGCTCCAGTATGGGGTATAGGTGTCCCAAGTGGCCCACCCCCCACTAAAACCACAGGCCCCTGCGAGCCCCTGCCTGGAACACCTGCCTCAGTGGGCCCCAAGAGACCCCGTTACAGGGTTCCGGTTACTGTCCTTCCCTGGGGAGGAATCCTGCAGTGGCCCCAGGGTCAAGGGAGCAACGCAGAGCTCTGGAACACTGACAAGGGCCCAACCCCAGGGCTGGGCCAGTAGGCCAGGACCAGGCAGAGGGGTGGGCTGGGAACCAGATGGCCCAGAGGCCTGAGGACCCTGTGTGGGCTGAGGCAGAGTTGGCACTGGGTACGGAGACCCTCCCTGCTCCAGAGAGCACCCAGCTCTGTGGGTGCAGCGAAGGGAAGCAGGCCCAAGGGTGTGAGCATGTTCAAGGCTCAGCCTCCCTGCTCACCAGGCTTAAGAAAGTCCCACCTCTTGCTGAGCCTTGGTTTCTCTACCTGTGAAATGGGATGGCAAAGGCTCATGACAGAACTTCAGTAAGCCTTTGACAAGTGTGCAAAGATGGGCCTGGGGCCTGCCCAGCCAGCCCAGGGCTCAAGTCTGCTCCTCCAGGCAGTGGGCCTGGCCCTGACCTGCCCCTCCAGGCCCTTCTTTCAGGCAGTGGTCTCCAATATAGGCAGAGCCAAGAAAAGTAGGCAGGTCAAAGCCTGGAAAATCCATGTAGCCAGGCATGAGGGGCAGATGACCCTAAGGGGTCACTGGGGTCATTGCTGATGACCAAACTGACAGCAGTGCCTCAGCCTCTGCCCTCCTGCCATAAGAGTCCCATGGAGGCTTTAAGACACACAGGTCCATCCTTTTTTTTTTTTTTTTAAAGATTTACTTATTTATTTGAAAGGCAGAGAGGCAGAAGGAAGAGAGAGAGAGAGAGAGAGAAAGAAAGAGAGAGATATCTTCCATCCACTGGTTTCACTCCCCAGATTGCCAAAACGGCTGGAACTGAGCTGATCTGAATCCAGGAGCCAGGAGTTTCCTCTGGTTCTCCCACACGGGTACAGAGACCCAAGGATTTAGGCCATCTTTTACTGCTTTCCCAGGCTATAGCAGAGAGTTGGACTGGAAGTGGAGCAGCCAGGACTTGAACCAACACCTATATGGGATACTGGCACTCCAGGCAGCAGCTTTACCTGCTACACCACAGCACTAGCCCCCATCCTTTATTTTTTTTTTTAAGATTTACTTATTTATTTGAAAGGCAGAGCTGCAGAGAGGCAGAAGTAGAGAGAGAGAGAGAGAGAGAGAGGTCTTCCATCTACCGGTTCACTCCTCAATTGGCCTCAACAGCCAGAGCTGTGCCAATCTGAAGCCAGGAGCCAGGATCTTCCTCCAGTTCCCATGTGAGTACAGGGGCCTTTTTCTACTGCTTTCCCAGGCCATAGCAGAGAGCTGGATCAGAAGTGGAGCAGCTGGGTCTTGAACCCATGCCCTTATGGGATGCTGGTGCTATAGGTGGTGGCTTTACCCACTAAGCTACTGTGCTGCTGCCCCCCCTTTATTTTTAAGCTTTGTTCATTTGTTTTGAAAGTCAGAGGGACAGACAGAGTACATGCATGTGTGAGAGAGATCTTTCATCTGCTGGTTCACTCCCCAGATTGCCACAAATACCAGCACTGGCCAAGTCAAAACCAGGGGCCAGGAGCTTCTTTCAAGTATCCTACATGTGTGTAGGGGCCCAAGCACTTGGCTTTCTTCTGCTGCTTTTCCAGGTATATTAGCAGGAAGCTGGATCAGAAGTGGAACAGCCAGGACACAAGGCAGCACCCATATGGGATGCTGATGTCGCAGGAGGCAGCTTAACCCACTATGCCACAGCGCTGGTCCCTCCAGCTTTTCTTCAGACGAGCCCTCTGCCTCCTCCAGCTTCAGTCTGTGCCCTGGGGATTGGCATGCACTCAGAGCCCACACAGAGCAGGGGACAAATGCCCTGAGACCATCACTCAAGCAATGGAGCTCAGGCATGCCTAGGTCCCCTGCCCCCAGAGCCCCTCCCCCAGCCACACTGTGTCCTGCCTCCCATGTTCTCTAACCCACAGTCAAAGACCCACTTCTTTCCCAGAGGGGTCTCCGGGTTTCTTGTGGGTGAATCAGTGAATGGGGGGAGGGGCTTAGTGACCACAGCCCCAGGAACAACTCCTCACCATGCCTGCAGAGAGCTGAATCTGCAGACAGAATAACCACCTCTCAGCCTCAGTTTCCATGTTTGCAAAATGGGTAGACATGGGACCTGCTTTATTGGGGCTACTGTAGGGATTAATGAACAGTGCCAGGGCACAGCCAGCACTCGGTGGCATTGTCCGTGACAACACACCGTGCTGGTGCCAGGGCTTACAGAAGCCCTTTCAAGTGCAGGAATTCCATGCCTACCTGCATATTTCAGGGGCACCTCTTAACGCAGCCAGGCTCCCTGGGTGATGGTACCATTTTCCTATTGTAAATTTGTATTTATTTATTATTTTTATTTGAAAGAGAGTGAGAGCTTTCATCCCCGGGTTCATGCTCCCAAATGCCCACAACTGCCAAGGTCAAGTCCAGCTGAAGCCAGGAGCTAGGAACTCCATCCAGGTCTCCTTCCTGGGTGGCAGGGACCCAACCACTTGAGCCATCACCTGCTGTCTCCCAAGTGAGCTTTAGTAGGAAACTAGAATCAGGAGCAGAGCTGGGACTCGACCCCAGGCACTTCAGTATGGGGTGCAGGTGTCTTTACCACCAGGCCAAACACCGGCCCCCATTTAGAGAGAGGAAAACTGAGGCCAGGAAAGCTGAAATCCCTCTGTCAGGGTAGATCTGAGTCCATTGTGGTCTGTCACTAGGAGGACCCCTCGCACACAAAGCCCAACCCAATGGGCTGAGGAGATGGGGACTAAGCCAGCTGAATTCAGGGGTCCCTTTCTGTTGTCCCAAAGCAGAGAGACTGCAGCCTGCATGGAGGTGGCGGTGGCAACGATGCCCCAAATAGGCAGGCATGTGCCGTGTGGCTGCTGCCCGCTGTGGCCGTTGCTAGGCACCCATAAGCCCAGGTGGGCCCTACCTGTGTGAAGCGGCTGCGCAGCGTGGGGTGGGCACGGGGCCCGGGCAGGAGCAAGGCCGCCTCCACCTGCCCGCCCTCCTCTCACTTGGCAGCAGCGCACAGAAGCCATTAGTGCCTGGCAGTCCGTGTCCCACGGCTCTGACAACCGCCTTAAATGTTGTCGCCACGGCTCCAGCTGTCCCGCCGGCCGCCTTTACTCCTCATAATAACCAAGTGTCGAGGCTGATTGCAGCAGCGGGACGCAGCCAGTGTGCAGAGCAGCTTTTACCCTGGGTGTTGCCACCTGGCAGCCGGGCTGTGCCCACCCCGCCCTCCACCTACAGGCCTTTGTCTGCCTTGTCACCCCTGCCTGGGCCCCCAGCATCACGCCTGGGCCAGCCAGTGCCCAGCTTTGTGCCATGAGTGCTGCCCGTGTTGTTGCCACCGGAGCCCGTGGGCAGTGGCAGGGTGGGGTCTCGGGCATCCACGTCCAGCAGAGTGATGACCTGGGCCAAAAGATCCCAGTCCCACTCTCCTGGGTGGGCCCTGGGGGGAGCCCCGACTTCCTCTTGGTCCAGCCTCATCTCTTTGCCTTGATGTGAGGGAGGCAGGAAGAGGTCAGAGCCCAGCCCTGGTGTGGGCAAAGCTGGATTCTACTGTAAGCTCTGCCATCGGATCACTGTGTGGTCTTGGGCAGTGAGTAGGTGGGCTTCGTGGAGTTCAGAGGCACCACTGAGGGAAACGAGGTGGAGACAATGAAATTCACTCCTGTGGAAGAGGCTTGCTGCCAACACCCAGGATGTATTTTTTTTTAATGTGTGTGTGTGTGTGTGTGTGTGTGTGTGACAGGCAGAGTGGCAGAGAGAGAGGTCTTCCATCTGCTGGTTTACCCCCCAAATGGCCGCAGTGTCCAGAACTGGGCCAAGCCAAAGCCAGGAGCCTGGAACTACATCCATGTCTCCCATGCTGAAATTGCAGGCAGTGGCTTAAGCTGCCTCGGCACAATGCTGGCCCCAAGGCGTGAGTTCTTGGGTCCTGGAAGGCTCAGGAGGAGCCAAAGCCTACACCAGCTGCCCTGGCCTCCCCTGCTCGCCCCCACCCTGACCTACACGCACAGGGGCCCACTCACTCCCACTCTATACCTCTGCCCCTGCCAAGGCTCCCAGTTGCAATCACCTCTGTCTGACCTAGTTCTTCATATTTTATGTGCTACCCCCTCTTCCTGAAGCCTCTGGGCTTGGCCTAACCATCCTCCTCTCCCACAAAGCGCTGGAGGCTCCCCCTCTCTTTGTCTACCCTTGTCCTCACAGCATCATGAGGTCGAGACTGTGAGCAGGCCCATTTCAGAGATGAGACCAAGATGCAGAGAGCAACAGAGCCTGCGCATGTCACCCATGCAGCTTCAGGCACCATGGTTCCTGATGTCTCTCTGCCCAGCCTCTGGCCTTGAGGGCTTCCTTCCTGAGGCAGTGGGGGACAAGCTCTGGTATCCAGGCCATATGTGGGCTGAAATTGAGGTTCCCATCACTGAGTCATTTGGGCCCCTGACCCCCTGCCGATGCGAGAGGGTGATGGGCAGAGAAAGACGAGGAGTGAGAGGTTTCTCTCTGCTCGTCAGACTTTTGTCAGGTTTGCAGAGGTGATGGTACAGGTAGTTATGGGAGCAATAGTGGAGGTGGTGATAACCAAGAGACGTGATGTGTCAGCAGAGGTGGCAGCAGGGGCATGATGATTGTAATGGTGGCAGTAATGAAAGTGATGGTGGTGATGAGGATGATGCTGGCAGTGGAGTTGATGATGGTGATGGTGATGATGGAGGTGATCTTGGTAGTTGGATCGGTGGTAGTGATAAAGGTGATGATGACTGGGGCCGGCTCCATGGCGCAGTAGGTTAATCTTCCGCCTGCGGTGCTGGCATCCCATATGAGCACCGGTTATAGTCCTGGCTTCCGATCCAGCTCTCTGCTGTGGCCCGGGAGTGCAGTGGAGGATGTCCCAAGTGCCTGGGCCCTGCACCTGCGTGGGAGACCAGGAAGAAGCACCTGGCTCCTGGCTTCAGATCAGTGCAGCTCCAGCCGCTGCAGCCATCTGGGCAGTGAACCAACGGAAGGAAGACCTTTTCCTCTGTCTCTCCCTCTCACTGTCTGTAGCTCTACCTGTCAAATAAATAAATAAAATCTTAAAAAAAAAAAAAATGTGATGGTGGCTGGTGATGCTGGCAGTGGAGCTGATAACATGGTGGTGCGATGATGATGGTGAAGGTGATGCCTCAGTAGAGTTTATGGTATGGTGGATGGTTTATAGTGGAGGTGATGCTGGTGGTGGAGTTGGTGGTGGTGGATGGTGATGGTGATGATGGAAGTGGTGTGGAGCAGGTGGTGATGGTGATGAAAGAAACATGGACAATGATGTCAGGAGTGAAGTCAGCAGTGGTGATGCTGGAGGTGAACATGGGGAGGTTGGCAGTGGTTAAAGGGGAACAGTGGTGACAGTGGGGATGACGGTGATGGTGGCGATGGGAGTGATGTTCTGGGGGTGGCAGGGCTAGTGTTGTTTGGCAAGGAGGATGATAGGGCTGCAGGGCTCCCTGTGCACGCACCTCGCAGGGCAGTCTCCTAGGCAGCCCTTTCCCACCCATGGGGCGTGCCCCTGCTGGAGGTAGGACACAGTGGGCCTTGCTTGGTTCTCTTTATCTTTTAACCTCCACTGAGCACAGACTTCTGGGTAATGAGATGCAAATTGACAGAAAAGACAATGAGGCAGCCCGCGGCCGGTGGGGCAGCTTCTAGAGTCAGGCTGATTGCCGCCGCGGCAATTTGCATGGCATTAGCTGTGCACGTCTCCTCAAACGTGCTCGTGCATTTCATCAGGGGTCACCCAGATGGCTGCATCTGACAAGGGGCAGTGACCTGTGATCCCACGCCAGGGGCAGGGCAGGGCCGCTGTGAGTCTGACCCGAGCAGGCCTCCAGCATATGGCTCCAAAAGCCTGGGCCCGTGGGGAAGTGCAGTGGAAGGGGGTGTTGGGGGCAGGGGGAATCGTTGTCAGCCAGGGATAGGGACAGGCCAGGGGTCAGAGCATGAGTAGCAGGCCTAGGGGGTCTGGTGTGGCTAGCACCAATGTTCCCATCTGTACATGCTGCAGAAACACCGAGCAGACCTTGGGCAGGAGGGAGACCTGGCCTGGCCCAGGATGCCTCAGCGGGGTCCAGACTCCATCCCTGAATAGCACCGTGGCATGGGCCATTCCTCCAGGCCTCAGATCCCCATTGTGTAGTGGAACCAGCGGGCCCCTGGCCTCCTGGTCTCCACACTGAAATTAAACATCTTCAATCCAGGCCCTGCCTGTAGTGTGCTCAGCAAGAGTGACCCAGGTCCAGTTCTCCTCATGCAAGATCACACCCTGCAGCCCTCTGAATGGGCCTCACTGTCACTGTCACCAATCACTTAAGGTTATGATGGATCATTCCCGGTCTAGGCAGGTTAGGACCCAGGTAGGACCCAAAAGCAGCTAGCCTGGAAGCTTCTGTCCATGGTGCTGAAAGTCTGGGTCCAACCTGCCCAGGGGTCCCTGCTGCCAAGGTGGAGTGGGGGTGGGGGACCTTTCCAGCTGCCCCTTGCATTCTGGCCCCTGCAGCCCACCTGGCCTAGTGCAGTCCATGACTCCAGCTCACATCCTTGCACCAGGACAGCCAACAGAGGGACCAGGGGCCCCTTCACCTCTGCCCCTCACCCCCAGCTCGGCCACACCCCTCAGGCACATGCCAGGGCCCACCCAGCCCCGCCTCCCTTTTCACTGTCCCACTCCTTCTCCTGAGGTTGGGCCTAATCAGAGCTAATCAGAAAATTATGAGCTGCCTGATTACTGATTGGATTCCTAATGTTAAT
The DNA here is from genome assembly GCF_051225735.1 of Oryctolagus cuniculus. Taxonomy (NCBI): domain Eukaryota; kingdom Metazoa; phylum Chordata; class Mammalia; order Lagomorpha; family Leporidae; genus Oryctolagus; species Oryctolagus cuniculus. Next base: position 100,272,744 of record NC_142876.1, read on the forward strand.
AGAGTCGAGAAGGGCCCGCTTGGGCTGTGTTTTAGGGAAAAGTATAAAAATAACACCGTGGAAAGGGAGCATGGTGGCTGGGTGGGGGCTTGGGCTCTGCTGTTCTCACTGCATTTGGGACCCAGACCCAGCTTTCTGGTGGGAACACTTGCACGTTCCATAGCAGAGGGGCCCTAAGTTCTGCCAGCGAAATTGCTGCCCAGACAGCTGTCACTGCACAGGCATCTAGCAAGTTCCGAGCTCAGGGCAGTGAGACTGAGTTGCAGTGGGAGGAAGTTAGGTGCACTACAAAGAAGAACTTGCTGATGGCCGCTGTGTGAGAGCAGGGTCCCGTCTGCACCACTCATGCCAAGTCCAGGTCAGGCACACAGTAGGTTCTCTGTAAATGCTCCTTGATAGAGAGGAGGGAAGGTCATATCTACCCCTCCCCACGAGAACCACCACCCTCTGTGTCCAGCCCCTGAGCTGTGAGGGGGCATAGAGGTATCTGAGAAGACTTCTTGGAGGAGGAAGCTGATGGGGCACAGCAGGAGAATACACTAGCCTGGGGCCAGGGCAGGGGGTGTCACACTCCCCAGAGGTATCATCCAGCCCCAACTTCTCATTCCAGCACAGTCCTAGTGGCTTTTGCATCTGGACCATGTCCTCACTGTCTTGGCAGCAGGTGGATGGGGCAGGCAGGGGACAGTTTCACAAGGTCCAGAATCGGGGTAGGGTCTTAGGGAGCAGAGGTCAGCAGCTCCGACCCCAGTAGCAGCTCCTTGGGGCTGTTTGTGAGGGGTACCCAGTGACGCCCTCCCTTAGACTTACTCACCCTTCCCACACCTTCACCCGGACACCGTCTCGGATCCCTGTTCTGTCACTAGAGCTGCTTTTGGCCTGGTCTCTGTCTCCATCCCAGGGCCTCCATGCTGGCAGGTCCCTGAGGGCATCTCCTGACCACTTCTTGCCCTGTTGGCCATGATGGGAGCCTGAAGCCACTTAGTGCTTCTCTGCTGAGCTGGCCTATCCCAGCACTGGGGCCGTGCAGATCCCAGGACCAAGTCCTTGCCCTTGAGGAACCACATTTGGGAGGAGGTCACACAGTCACACACCTGTGCAGTGACGGGAGCCCTGCAGCAGGCTCTCAGACTCAGCCTGGCCAGACACTTGGCTTCCTGGAGAAGATGGACACTCCTTGACTCCTAAAGGACGAGTCAGGGTAGGCCAGGTGAGGGTAAGAGGAAGGGAGGAAGGGCAGCCCCATCTTAGGGCACAGCAGGAGTTCAAGATCAGTGTGGTGGAAGAGAAGTGAGGTTGGCGGGGCCTGTCAAGCTGACAGCAGGAGGGGAAGAGAAGCCAGGCACCCGGGAGCACCAGGCAGGGTTCTAGGGGCCTGTGGGAGCCCAAGCAGGTGAGCTCGTGTCAGACAGCGTGGATGTGGGGGTCTGAAGACAAGGTTGAGGGCTCCAGACAGTTCTGGTCCTGAGGCGAGGAGGGGCCACAGTAGAGGACTCAGAGGGGAACAGCTTCCACATGGTGACCTTGGGAAGCGATAGCCCAGCTTGGATGGGGTTGAGTGACAAGACCACTCAAATGGGCTCTGGGTACCAGCCCTGGCAGGACTTCGGAGGCCAGGCCAGGATGCTGGAGGCAGCAGACTACAGTACCCAGCAAAGACAGGACTGAGGAGGGAGAGTACTTCTGAGCTTCAGAAGGGGCCAAATCGAGCCAAGGTCAGAAGGCGCAAGAGAACTGAGGTTGGGGGTTTTGGGGGAGGCAGTCTGGAGGCTTCTGTGGTAAGGCCAGGGAAGGATTAAGCCAGGAGCTTGGGGTTGTATCTTCAAAGTGAGTGGTCCAGCTGCTCTCCACCACACCCCTCCTCCTGCCTCCCACAGCCCTGGGAGGGGACTGGCCAGGTCTGGGGCCCATTCCACGGGTGAGTCGGAGACACAGGGGCAACGCCGGCTTCCCCAGTTATGTGCTGAGTCGCTTGCCAAGCAGCAGGAACCCAGGCCCCCAGCGCTGCGAGGGGGCGGGGCGTTGTCACACACACACGTGCACACCCATGCCCACACGCCTGTGTCTAGAGAGTGGCCTGATGAAGGCACAGGAGGCACGACGTGCTCTGTGCTGCACTCAGATAATGGCGTGTCACCCTGCTCCTGTCACCGGAGAGCAGCGGCTGACAGCCGGCCCTGATATCCTCTCCTGATGCTATCAGTGTGGTTTCTTTAAAGGATGAGGGAACCCTTGATGAATTACACTGGGTCGTAATTCAAAGGGAGGAAACCTGCCAAAACTTGCAAGATTAGGACAAATTCCACCCGGCGCACGCACCAGGCGCTGATTCTCCTGCAGAGATGCACGGGTTCACGCCGGGGTCTGAGCAGAGGTGCTGGCTCGGTTGGCAGGCTCAGCCCCCGAGAGACTGGACTGGGCAGGGCTGTACCTTGGAATACGCCCCAGCAGCTTAGAGCTCAGGGCTCTTGCAGGGGTTTGGTGCCTGCCCGGGGTGGCAGCAGTGACAGGGCAGAGTCCTGCAGCTCCCAACATGTGGCTGGCCAGGTCCACTCGCAGCCCCCGACGCAGCCAGATGCCAGATGGGAACTCTGCAGGGGGAGGGCTTCCTCAGGGCTCGAGGTCCATACATCCAAGCGGGCCCCTGCCCAGCCACTGAGGCGCCTCTCCTTGTCCCTCAGCCTACTCACATGGACACAACTGCCCCATTCTTTCTGTACTGCTCATGGTCCCAGCCTGGAGGTAAAGCAGTGAGGCCAGGGGATTTTGCGTTGTCACCCGAGAATGCCTCAGTGCCTCCTGTGTGTCCATCTCTGGGAAGGCGTGTCTCAGAGCTCACGGCCCCCCTCACCCGGATGTTCAGATGTCCACTTTTCGCTAACAGTGCCAGCAGAGCGTGGGGTTTCCTTACATGCCTCCTCTTGAAGAAATATAGCATGGCAGCCGTCCACAGGGACACGGGAAGTCCCGGGAACTCCCAGTCAAATCTCTGCCCCGCTCGCCCTCCCCATCTCCATCACAGGCTGCAGAGGGGGCCAGGAATCAATAACCAAGCCCGCGATGCCCCCCGGGAAGCCAGCAAGCCTGGGCTCGGGGTGGAGAGGCGGCACAAGGACATGGTAACACGAATGAGATTTTCCCTCTTACATGTATTCTGACCTTTTTCTAAAAAAAAAAAAAAAAAAAAAAAAAAAAGAAGAAGGAAGGAAGGAAGGAAGGAACCCATTTTCCTAAAGTTTTTCTACCAGTTCATGGAGGGCACATGCAGCCGTGAAGGGAAAAGGTCAGGGGCTGCCTCCCATGGTGCCCCACCCTTCCTGCAGCACCCGGGTACCGGGAGCCTTGGTTACTTTCCTTACGGTTTTTGGTTGCTGGAGCTGTGGTGCAGGGCATGAGTGTTTGATTTTCATAATTCTGGTGGCTGTTTCCTGTTTACGCTGGAGGTGCAGTAATTCAGAAAGGGTGGGGGACACTGGGGTCAGCAGCACTCCTGCCGGACAGGAGCTCTTGGGGCTCCACCAACCACTCTGTGAAAGTCACGTGTCCTGGTCGGCCCCTCTGGCCAGCCTGGCATGCCCCCTTCATCCCTTAGAACCCAGCAAAGTGAGGAATCGGGAGAGGACCCGCCCTCGGGAAGGTCATGGTAAGGCTGTGCGCCTGGAGCTCTGAGCCCATGGTGTGCTGCAGTGGCTCATTCGCAGTCGCCACTCGTGCGCCACCCCCAGGCCGAGGCCAGCCAGGTCGGGATTCTTCCTGACTGGGGCTGCACCTCTTGGAGCAGGCTATGGACAGACTGACAAATGCCCAGAAGGCCAGGGAAGCAGGAGGGAGAGTCCCACAGGGCCCGTACCACCAACCCTGCCTCTACCTCTATTGTCAGCCCAGGGACTCCAGCTCCTTCCTTGCTGACTTGCATCTCGCTTCGTTATTATGCAGATATTTTAATTATGCAGATATGTTTTTAGACAGTTTTAAACATGTATATTATTTACTCATTAGACCATAACAGCTCTGGAAATTGGAAATGTGTATTTAGTACCTATCAGTGCACAATACAGAGCTAATACAGGGCCCATGGGGCTTCATGTCGTCAGCAGCAGGAGGCTGGGTACCCCTGCCGGGGCCTTGACTCAGTGACACCAAGGTTGGGAGAGGCTTCACCCATCCCCTCCCCGGAGGGAAGGGCAAGACACGGCTGTGAGGGTGGGGCAGCCGAACCCAACCAGCCAGGCCCACCTTGGCCAGACCTGGCTCCCTCTCTGGGACAGTCGCTGAAACCCCACTAGGCTTGGACATCAAGTTTCCCTGGATGTGGTGCCCCCTCCACCACTTCCTCACCAGGGGCTTCGACCTGATCCAACCCTGACTGTTGCTGGCATTTGGGGAGTGAACCAGCAGATGGAAGTCTCTCTCTCTCTCTCTCTCTCTCTCTCTCTCTCTCTCTCTCTTTTTCTCTCTCTCTCAAATAAAAAATGCACTTTTACATATCTTGATATCTAGCTGGGGAGAGGGCCCAATCCATCTGGCATGGGACCAGTGCAGCCCTGGCCTGGGGCAGGTGGGTGGCTGGGCAGAGGCTGGTGTTTCTTTGTCATTGTGTCGTCGTTACCTTTCTGGGAACCTCTGGCAGCGTTTTCAGGACATCACCTTGGTGCTTGGGCTGCGCAGTGGGCGTGCTGCCCCCGCCCTGCAGCTCACAGCTCCCCTTCCGCCATGGTTGCTCCCCCTAGCTCAGCCCACAGCGCCCCAGACCTCAGCATCCTGCACCCTGTAACCGAACAGGACCGAAGCAGCCTTCCCCTCTGGACTGTACTAAGCCCTGATTGTTCCCAGGCCTTTGGGTTCCCAGCACTGGGAAGGCGGCTCGCATGCAGGGAAGTGAGGGGCAAAGGACAGATGAGAAGAAGTGGGGAGCACCCACCCTGAGGGGAGAAAGAGCCCCTGAAGGTCCCAGTCCCCCAAGCGCCCCCTCCCAGCAGGTAGAGACTTCGGAGGGTGCCCACTGTGGCCCCGGGTCCCTTAACTCGAGTCATTGTGTGTTCAGCTCCCTGCAATTGTGCGATGTTTAACTTAGTGAAATCTGAAGGCATTCGCGGAGGGGGCTGCTCCCCGGGGGAGCATTGTCCACAGCCCAGCGCGCTCCAGTCCTCCTCTTTCTTGCCTTTTCTTGTAAGAATGGTTCTGGAGCTGAGGGAAATTGATTGTTAAGTGAAACTCTCTGATAATTGCCTCTGAAATGCCTGCTGTTATCCTGATGGACTCGGCTGTGAGCAGCCCCCGCTCAGCAATCCCACCGTGGTCCCCTCCAATGCCATGGCCTTGAAGGGGACATTGCATGCCAGGCAAGGCACCATGAGTGACTTGGTAGCAGCAGCAGCCTCATAGGAAGCCCTCAACCTGTCCCACCGCATACGGTGAGAGAAAGAGGCTCAGAGAGGTTAACCAACACACTTGAGGTCACACAGCCAGCCAGGCAGGGCCAGGCTCAAACCCAGCCTCTACGCAAGTCCAGGGACACTCTGGCCTTCATTTAGTAGACATTCACTGGGCACCTGCTGTGTGCCCGAGGCTGGTATGAGACAGTGCCCCACCAGGCTCAGAGTCTACCGGGAAAAGCCCATGCAGCAGAGGGTTCCCAGGGTGCGAGGGTGGGGACGCAGGGAGTTGGTGGGAGTCACGGGGTGGTCAGGAGGGGTCTGGTCAGAGTGAACAGGGAGGAGCAGCAGGGGCACGGGCTTGGCAGCAGACACTGCAGGGGCTCCGAGAGCCGCTCCCAGGGGCACAGGTGCTCAGGGTCAGAGCCAGGAGCACAGCACATCCCCCCAGAACCAGGCCGTGACCCCAGCTGGTGCGTTCTCAGCTCACACCTCGGCCTCAGTGTCAGTCCCCAGCCTGCCTGCCCCTGCTCCCTCGGGATGCCCTGGGACAGGTGAGAGAAGCAGTAGGAAGCTGAGTTGTGGGGTGGGGTGAGCATGGTCTCCTGGCCATCCCATGCTGGCCTTGACTGGGTGCACCATGGGGACAGGAGCCCAAGACCCTGAGAGCCCGGCCTGGGCCAAATAGAAAGGTGGGCGCAAGAACCCTCAGTGCCAGCTGAGACCCCTCCAGGAGGCGCCGGCGGAGCTGCCGTGCACCCTCCTGGGGGGTGCAGTGACCATACCCAGTTTCCAGGCAGAGGAGTGCAGGCACTGCTTGAGAAAGCTGCACTCTGAACCCCGGCCAGGGCTCCTGTCCAGGCTGTGAGCCCCACTCAGAGCTGTCGCCCTGCTGGGTGTCCCGCATCCTCTCAGCCTCTCATCCTTGGCCTGAGGGGAACTGCGCAGCCTGCCCACTCCACCCCCTCCTCCCGCACCACCAGGCCTGCCTGTTTAGCAGTTCGCACACGTCCAGTGCCCGGGGATGGACTGATTGATCTGTAACACCGAAAAAATAATAATGGCTTGATCGTTACTGAGGATTAAAAGTAATCCTTTTGCTGTGGCTATTGCGACTCCGTTATTCACGAGTCAACGGGCTGACCCGGGCTGCCCGAGCCCAAGGGATCCCGTGAGCTCAAAGGAGGCTGGGGGCTGTGGCCCTCCCTCCCTGGGGCTGCCACGCCTTGTCTGCTGAGTCAGGACCCTGAGCAGCCTCAAGGCTCCCAAGGTCGCACCCACACCTGAGCCCTGAGCCCTTCGAGGAGGAGCCAGCACCCTCTGGCTGGGAGTGGAGGTAGGGGAGGGAGGGGGCAGTACCTCAGGGCATGGCCAGGTTTGGGGACTTCCACTAGTGTCAGTTGCCTGTCTCCAGCCCTGTTTATCCTGTGGCTTCCCTGGAACAAGATACCCAATCTGGCTCATGCTGTGCCCCAGCCACAGCCCCCGTGAAGGGCAGTGGCCTCCACAGAGCCCCACCTGGGCTCCAGACCACTCTGAGGGAGACCAGGGGTCCCTGAGGAGGCAGCAGGCCTCTGAGTAAGGAACGGGGGCACAGGGATTGCCCAAGGCTCAGCTGTCAAGACCTCAGGGGCTGCCGCCGAAGGCTGCACAGATCGAGCAGGCCAAGTGCTGAGCTTGCACCTGCTGCATAGTACGTGCTCAGTTAACATGAGTGACGTGTGTTATTAGCCGTACACCTCACACCGTAATGTCCTCTGCAGAAGGGCACTGCAGGCTTATGAATTGGGGCCTCACCCACTCCGGGAGGGTATCCGCAGTTTAGACCAAGAGGCCGCCCCAGAATTGGAAAAGGAAGGACGGGAGTCAGGCACAGGCGGGCCTAACCGAATCTCAAGGAAGCTTCCCTTATACGTGCAGAGCAGTGGGGAGCTACTGGAAGGTTTGGGGGCAGGGGACGGGGACATGATCAGGTTTTGGATGAAGCTGCAGGGCGGCGTGGAGGAGGGATGAAGGACAAGGGAGGACACAAATGCGTGGGTCGGGACAAAGCGTGAGCTGGGGCTGAACAGAAAGCAGTGTGAGCAGTGTCAAGTGGAAGTGGAAGGTAGGCGGCTGAGGTTCCAAGGAGCCTGGGCCTGTGCAGCAAGGGGTGGTGAGCTCTGTGGGTCTGAGGGCCCTTCCAGCAGAGGTCCGGGAGCTCGCGAGAGGCCAAGGTTGGAGGTAGGACATGGCCGGGCGGCCTCCTAGAATAGAAAGACCTGTGGTCCCTGCAGGGCAGCACAGGGTGGACAAATGGTGGCAGAGGCCAAGCCTGTGTGGGAGAGGGAGGTGAGGGCCAGGAGGGCTGCAGCCACCCTGCTCCCTAGGTCCCTGGTCTCACAGCCTTCCCACCATTCAGTGCTCTTGGCCTGAGGGCGAAGGGGAACCAAGGCTAGTGGGTGACCAGACCCCAGCACCTCCTCCAGGAAGCCTTCTCTGAGTTGCCAAGGCCGCAGCACCAAGCTCCTTGAATCTCGTGGTTCCTGCCCTACTGGTTCTGCCCCATTTTGTGTCAGTTCCCCCTGTAACCTGTGGTCTGTGAGGGGATCCACCAGTGACCTGGGCTGGCCCTGAGTATGTAGTGGCAGGTGTGGGCTGCACAGGCACACAGCTGCACTCTATGGGGCATTCTGCTCACAGGAGGAGGCCACTGGAACCGGCCCCCAAGCATGGGCCAGGCCCATGGAAACAGAAGGCTCAGGAGCCCTGGAGGGACAGGAACAGGGACAGCAGGTGTGGTGGGTGGAGGTGGGCGGTGGGTACTTCCACTTCCGGTGGGCACTTCCCTGGCAAGCACTCTGCGACTTGGGCAGTCACCCTCGGCAAGGAAGGCCTTCCTGTCGACACTGGGCTGACACCCGTTTGTGGGGAGTGGAAGGTGGCACTGGGGTTGGTCCAGCCCTGGGGTCCCCGTGCTGAGGGGAAGTGCAGGGAGTCCCGTGGAGATGCCCCTTGAGTCCTGCTGTGCAGGCTTCTGTTTCCAGTGCACCTGGCCGTGGTGGGTGCAGTGCCCACCCTGTGAGCCGGCCAGGGCCCTGGAGTCTGGGGATGGACAAGGGGTGGGGTAGGGTGGGGGAGCATGGGGCAAGCGGCCTTGCCCTCCTCTGACCTCCCTATCCTCTGTCCCTCAGAGACTGGCCGATGCTGCAGAGAGCTTCCAGAAAGCCCACCGCTGGCAGGACAGCATCAAGGTAAGAAGCACCTGTCAGCACTTCACTGGCTCTCCATGGGGCACAAGTTTCAGGTCTCAGTTAAAAATCCATGCACTGATTTTTTAAACAGAGCTGCACTTTGGGCAGGCCCAGCCCCAGCAAGGCTAGAAGAGGGTGCGGGGGGGGCTGCCCCAAGGCCCCCGAGGGGCACTAAGGGCTCTGGGAGTCGCTCTAGAAGCCTATGTCCAGCACGCAGCGCAGGTTCCCACCGCTGCCAGGCACCCGGTGCCCTGTGCGCCCCATCTCTCGCCGGAGGCTCCCGTGAGTGGACGAGTGGCTGCCAGGTGGTCTTTCCCCAGGGAGGAACCCGGAGCCTGGAGAGCCCCTGGGCCAGGGAGGCCACATCGGACTTTGGTACAGGGAGCTGGGAAAGACACTTTTCCCTCCCTGGGTGGAGTCCTGGCTGCAGCCAGCAGAGAAGCCTCCCACTCTGCCACCAGAGCTGAGGCAATACTCCTGGGAGCTGAGGGGCAGCCGGCCAGTCCAGGTTGGGTTTGGAGCTGTCTGGGGCTGGGTCTACCCTCCCCTAACTGAGGCCCAGTGCCTTGTGTCCTCCACAGCTGCTCAGGCATCAGGGCCACACCTCCTGGTGATGTCTGTGCCCAACCAGGGAGGCCAGGGCAGAGCTGCCCCTCAGACCCAGGGATCAGTAAGGAGGGTGGGGTAGGGCAGACCCTTGGCTCAGCCCAGCTCTGGGCCAGGCACACCTGAGCACACCTGTCCCAGGAAAGAGGTGGGTTGTGCCCACTTCACTGATGAGAAGACTGAGACACAGAGTGGTTAGACCTGCCTGAGGTGACTTGTTGGTGGCAGAGATTGATGCCTATGATCCAACTCCTCCTCCCCAGTCCCTGCCCCCACCCCAGTCACCCTGAGCCTGCCCCATCTCCCCCGCAACTTCACCACATCCCTCCTTTGCCACCTGGTGGGTTCTAGATACTGCCCGTGCAGGTTCACTAGGAGTTGGAAATGAAAGATGAATTTTTATTTTTTCTTTTTGAGAGGCAGAGACACACAAAAAGTAACCGACAGATCTTCCACCCACTGGTTCACTCCCTACCTGCCTGCAACAGCCAGGGCTGGGCCAGGCCCAGGCCAACACTGGGAGCCGGGAACACAGTCCAGGTCTTCCACATGATGACAGGAGCCCAAGCCTGAGCCGTCACCTGCTTCCTCATCAGGTCCATGTTAGCAGGAAGCTGCAGTCGGGAGCTAGAGTCGAGCATGGAGCCCAGGCACTCTGATGTGGGATGCAGGCATAGTCACCACGTGTTGGCTAGCAGGACCAATGCCTGCCCTCAGAGGACTTTATAAGGTGAATGACATGAGCCAGTGACCGCCTGCCCTGGAGCCTGAGATCCGACACTTCTCTCCCTCCTCCTTGCACCACCACCCGTCCTGGGGCCCTTGGTCAGAAATGCACATGGCAGTAGCCACTGGCTCTCACTCACCACCCGGACCATGCCACCGCCTCCAGACAGCCCCTGTGCTGGGAGCTTCTTCTGAAGGCCAGCCCTGACCACTGCTCCTGCCTCCCTGGCCAGCCTGCTCCATGTCCACCACACTGAACACTGAACTGCAGGGCCCTTCCTGCCCCATGGCCTTTGCTTGCACTGACCTGTCTGCCCAGCCCATCAGCACCCCCACCTTCTGGGCCCTCAGAACCCTCAGCTTTGCACAAGAACTGGGGAAAAGGGAATGAGAAGACTCACCCATAGCCTGGCCTCCTCTCCCTCCCTGTCCAGACTCAAACAGGGAACACAGAGGCTACTTTGGCCCAAACCTGTTTTTTCTTCCTGCCATGACCCCAGTGTATTCCAGGCTGGAGTGGGCACTGTGGGGACCCACCAGGAGGGTGCCCCAGGTCTCAGGGATCTCAAGAGAATGCTGAGACAGATGCTGCTTCAGGCCAGTCCCTAGGGGACCCTGCAGGGGCCTCAGTTTCCCCATTTGGCAAGGGCTGCTGGTATTGGTACTGCCTATCAACTCAGACACCATGTACAAACAGGCCATACAGCAGGCCACGTGAGTGCCAAGCTGCTGATGGTGGGGTGAGTATCTAGCCGCACCAGCTCTCAGGCCCTGGCTGTGATCCCGGGCTGACCCTTCCCCCAGCTTGATCCGAGGTGCCCCCAGCTGTGGGCATGGGCCCAGCCTGCAGTCCTCCCCGGTCAGTGTGCTGCCCATCTGTGTCACATGGGGGTCTCGGGCATGGCAGGATGGCTGTCACCCCCTCCTTCCCGGCTGATCTTCCCTCCACGCCTGCTGGGCTGAAGGTACCAGTGCCAATGCAGGCCCATTAGCCCACACGCTGCCAGGAGCTGGTGGCAGGAGTGCAGGTGGGGGCTGTTCGAGCTGGGGGTGCCCAGCTAAAGTTGGTGAGGGGTGGTTTTTGTCCCTGGCAAAGACACCGCTTACCCCAGAAACCATGTCCTTTTAGTGACCTTCAGGAAGTTATAGGCAAGGAGCCGTGTTCTCCAAGACCTTGGAGAGGCACCTGGCCTGTGCCATGACTCTAGCCTTGAACTCAAGCCCTTGATCCAAGCTGGGTTTCCTTCTAGGAACGCCCTTACCCCACCCTTCAGAAAGACAGAGCCTTTCCCTCTAGTTCTCCGCCTAGGACTCCGGCTCTGGCCCTCACCCTGGGGTTGGCGCGCACTGCCAATAGCACCCGCCTTTGGAGCCTGCATCAGAGACACTTCCCAGGCCAGCATCCCCAGGGTTCATCTGTCCACCCCACTCACAGCTCCTCCAGGCCAGGAGCATTCGGGCCTGACTCGGTGCTGCCCACCACTGCCCTTGTGCCCAGCTTGGTGCCCTGGTGACAGAGTGAACAGGTAGCGCTGAAATGGGGAGGGCAGCACCCGGCAGTTCTGGATACAGAGGAGATGCTTGGCCCACAGGGCCAGCCTGGATCCCATTACCCAGAGTTAGTGGGGTGTACCCTGTGCCCTGCCGCCATGTCGACAGCACCCAGTAGGTCTGTATGCAGACCTCTGAGGAAGGAGGCTGTGCCCCCACTCACAGAAACATTGCTAGCACCAGTCCTGGGATGAGGGGCATCCTGGAGTCTGCAGGATCCAAGCTGTACCAACAGATCCAGAGGGCCACATCTGAACATCAAACCCTCCTGTGTTCCTTCCTGACCCCAGGCTGTGGTCCCATACACGTTCCTTCCATTGCCACAGCCCCCGCCAGCTCAGGCCCCTGGACACCAGGGAGGCTGCTGCCTTAATTCCCAGGCAGCGCCTCCCACAGTCCCTGCAGACAGGCCCAGGTGCTCTGCTGCCCATAACACTTAGGGTAGATGAGATGGGCCACCTGCCGGGCCAGACCTGGTGCCAGCACCACACTGTGCCAGCATTGTGTGCCACCTAAGCCACCCCCGGGGAGGCGCTGGTGTAGGGCATGGCGAGGGGAGGAAAGAGAGGCCAGTGGCCAATGGCCCTGGAGCCTCAGTGCCAACACGAGGGCCTGCAGGAGACAGAACCATGCCTAGGAGTCAAAGGGAAGGAAGAGCCCTCCCTAGGGAGTCTGATGGGGCTGACACACAGGCTGGTGGGGGAGGTAGCTCTGCCTGGGGAATCTAGAGGAAGGCTGGGCCAGGCTGGATAGGACAGGTGGCCTCCCCGCCCGCGGCACTGACCCAGTCGTAGGACCCGCTGCCTGCCTGCCTGCCAAGGCAGCAACAGACGGCTCTCTTCAGCAAATGGTCCTGTCGGCCGAGCTGAGCCGAGCCGAGCTGGCAAGGGGCCAGGGCGGGAAGGCCAGGCCTCCTCTCTGGTGTGGCCGGGTGGCTGGCCCTGGGGCCTGCAAGGGGCTCGTGGGCAGGCACAGTCGTGTCTGGCCAGCTTTGGCAGCTGCTTCCCAGGGCAGCAGTCCACTGTTCCGCATGTTCACCCGAACTCCCCTGGTGCCCCCTGCTCCCCAGTGCCACCTCCCAAGGAGAATGTGCAAGCGGACTTCAAAAAGTTTGTGGCAAAATGGAAAGAAAAGAAGGTGTAAATATTTTATGCATTTTCATTTTTACATCCACTGGTTCTCTCCCCAGATGCCTGCAACAACCAGGAACTCAATCCTTGTCTCCCACTTGGGTGACAGGGGCCCAAGTACCTGAGCCATCACCAGCTGCCTTTCGGGGTGCACATTAGCAGGAAGTTGGGTTGGAAGCAGAGTAGCCAGGACTGGAGCCAGGCACTTCAGAGTGGGACGCAGGTGTCCCACGGGGCGACTCCACCACGGTGTGAACGGCCCACCCCAAAAGACATTTCTTTTGGTACAAAAAATTTTGAAATCTGTGCATTATTTTTTATAATGTGCATTTTCCATGAACTTTTTGAAGTCCCAACATAAGTGTCACCAATACTGGGCCATGTGGGCCCCCGCCAGGCCCACTCCTCATCTGTCACCTATGTACACAAGTCCATGTTGGTGGGGGATGTGTGTGAGCTCAGAGAGCACAGTTCACCCCACCCCAAGCCCAGTTAGAGCAAAATGGCCCTGGAAGTACCGAGTCATGGAGCAGGGTGCCCTGACATTGAAGACACCTCCGTCACCCTAGCCAGCGGTCTTTTCTACACTCAGCGTCTCCCGGGGCCTGTGGAGGTGCAAATATGAAGGGGCCCCACCCAGGGGGGGTTGGCCCTGCCTCCCTCCCCCTCCTGTAGGCACCCTCAGGGGAAGCATCATCATCTTCATTTTGCAAATGGAAGTGGAAGGTGGAAGCCCAGAGGGAGAGCCCCATGGAGCTGGCGTGATTTAACCTGGCTGCCTGGCCTCGTCGGGGAGATGGGGGCGCTCCCTGGGAGTCCTCCTGGGGCTACCAGACAAGCCTGTAGGCAGGGGCCCTTGAGACAGCCTCAGTCTTCACTCACTGTGCAGGACCGCGCAGCTCGCACCTGTCCGGGTCAGAATTTGGACCCAGGACCCTTTGCCAAGGGCTCTCTACTCATTCATTGGACAGTGCCGCAACCTTATTGCTTAACCCAGGAGGTGGCCACCAATGGTGGCACTGTGCAGGCCAAAGCAGACCTGGAGGCCTTCCTGGGACCTTCCCCCAACCCTGACCTTGATGGCCCCATCCTGCCACACCCCTGGCTCCACATCACACAAGCATAGCAGTCAGTGTGTATACCATGCATTAGTTCACATGTGTCACCTTGCTTGCTACCATCCTGGGCTCCTGTCTCTACCAAGGAAGGGGCATGGCCTGACCTCACTCTCCACACACATGTGGGTTTTGGGGTGTAGGAAAAGAAAGCATAGAGACTCCTGAGCCTCACCTGTAGTCTGCAGGAATCCTGCATGTTGTGTCCTCGCTGTGTCCCTGATGTCACCAACATCTGATCTTCCACTGAGGTGGGGAAACAGTGGGACCAAGGGAGAAACAGAGCTGTCGGGGCAGCTGGAGAGGCGGCCCCCGTGAATGCAAGCAGGCCACTGCCGCCGCTGCCACCGCAGCCCAGGAGGGGAGTCCAGGGCCCCCGCCCGCGCCCTTTCTCGTCCTTGCTGAAGCTCTGCCTACAGAGTTGGCAAGTGAAGCCCCAGGTTGTAATCTGCAGTCCTCCCAGCGCGCCCGCCTGCTTTCATTCCGAGGGAGAGAGCATCAGAGCCGTGTTTATAACCCCCTTTTAGATAACAAATCACATTTTCTTTTCGCCAGCGAGTGTGTTGAATTGATATTTTTTCCCCCTCAGTTTAATGGGTTTGTGTGTTCAGGAATGATCTTCATCAACCGAAACTCCTTATTGTGTTTGATGTAATGTCAGCTTTCATTATGCACTGTGGTCGGCGTCGGCGCCGGCACCGGGAAAGGCTGAGCACCCTGGAGCCCGGGCCGCAGCCCCAGCCCCTGCCCCAAGCCCACCTGGGCTCCAGGGGTCCTGGACGGGTGGGTGTGGGTGGGGCTGAAGATGAGCTTTTAGGGCAGGTTGGAGCCAGGGTGCAAAACCTTCCTTACCTCTGACGTCATCCGTATGATGGGGTCATAGGGCTGTCACAAGGAAGCCCCACACCCCCGGAAGGCTCATGCTCTGGGAGCTGTCAAGCTGCACTCGGCCTCATGTCACTCAGGGGGCTGTGGCCTCGCCCATGTGTGGCTCAGGCATGCAGGCAGTGTTCCCAGATGCTCGGACTAAGCCTGCGCGTCCCAGGTCCCTGACACCGTCCCCTGTGCCCACCACCTCGAGCTGTGACCTGAAAAGGCTGAGACTCAGGGAGGGAATCATCTAGCCCTGGGGTCACACAGAGAGTGCTTGGGGGGCTGGCCGAGGTGACCCCTGCCGCCCGTGCGAGCAGTGCTGGCTCTGCGCTTGCTGCCTTATAGCCAGGCCCTGGCAAGCAGACAGGATCACCTCCCCCATTTGCAGGCCAGGAAGAAACCGGCCCGGAGTGAGGGAGGGGCTGCCTTGGCTGTCCCCAGCAGGATTGAGGAGCACCTGGAGAGGGTGCCTTGGACGTGGTGCCGGCCCCACAGCCCCGCTTGAGTAGGTGGCCCTTGCTGACACCGGGCTCACCTTCTGGCGGCCTCTGTCAGCCGCGCTCGGTTCTGATTAAAGATCATTAAACATGAAATTAGCCCGTTTGTGTTACGGGTCCCCGGGGCGGCCGGTGATTATGACGCGCAGATGGCCAAGAACCCGGGCGGCGGGCGGCGGGCGGCGGGCGGCGGGCGCGGGCCAGGACGGGCGGGCGAGGCCGGGAGGCAGGCGTGCAGTCTGGGCTTTGTTTTCCCCCGCTCCTGTTGTGTCAACCCCTTTGCATTTCACAACAAATCACAGATAATTAATAAGTACATGCCCGTAATGAGCAGCTCTTTAATAGAAGAAATTGGAAGATGCGGCGCCGAGTCATTATTTCGCTCGAGCCCAGGCTCCGCGCTATTTTCCCATCTTCCTCGCTCCCCGTCCTGGCTCCGCCAGCATCTGTGCAGCGGCCAGCCAAGGACCCGCCTCCCGGCAGGGCTGCAGTGTGGGGCTGGGTCCCTAGGTCGGGGATCCTGCAGGATCCAGCCACCGTGGCACTTCTTCCTCCTGGGCCTGGCTGGGGAGGGGGCAGGTGGCTATGGAGGAGGGAGGGAGGGAGGGGGGGAGGGGGGGAGACAGTCTGTGTCCCTGAGCACTCTGAGATGCCCCCATCTCAGGAATGCTTGGCTGTGGGTGCTGAGGTCTCTCCCCCCACCCCCTCCAGGAGGAAGACATCATGTACTATGACGCCAAGGCCGACGCTGAGCTGGTGAGTACCCCGAGCTGTGCCACAGGGGAGGGATGGGGAGAGTGCTGGAGCTACGCCTCCTCCCTGGGCCTCCGCGCCTCAGCTGTGAAATGGGTGTTAGGACTCAGGACTAGGATTCTGAGCTCAACCCTGCAAAGTCTGTCTTAGCAACACCTGCCCACTCCATCTCCCGTAATCCCCCCAGGACCCCGAGCCCTCCAGGGCTGTGTCTCCATTGCCACTGAGGGCTGGACAATGTGCAGTGTGTGGGCAGGCATGGCCCCCTGCCTGAGCAGGGCGGAGAGGCCCTTAGACCTCCCTCTACAGGGCAGTTCAGGTCCCTGCAATTGGAGGGGGCCTGGGTGCCACAGCGTAGAGGAGAGAGTGATGGGGGAGCTTCCTGGAGGTGGGCAGGGGGAGCAGGGCCCAGTGAAACCCAGGTGCATTTCCAGTTTGTGCAGGCCCCTTCTGGAATGCGGGGACACAGCACAGTGCACTGAGTGTTCTCCCGCCCAGCCCCAGGTTCACTGCTGGACCCTGAGCCCCATCCGTCTTACCCCAGCTGTAAGGGTAGCCTACAGGGGATGCGTTCAGCTCGGCTGGCATCACTCCCCTGAGAAGGGGTGGCACTGAGACTGACCAGAGAGCCCAGAGCCCCTCTGCCTCCATGTCACACAGCAGCTGCAGTCTGAGCTCTCCTGTAAGGTAGTGAGGTCCCCGTCACCAGAGAACTCATGTGAAAGGGGTGTGGCCATTTTGGTGGGAGGTGGCTACGGAGAAGACAGCATGTCTGAGCTCATCAAGGCCCAAGTCCCTCTGCCTGCCTTCATGGTGGCCAGGTGGCAGTCTCTGGCATCCCACCTGTACTCACCAGTGCAGAAGGTCCAAGAGCCAGCCTTCCTTTCCCAGGCCTGGGCGCGGGGGTTGGGGGGGTGGTCTTCTGGGGCGAACAGGAGATAGCCAATGACACCAGGAGGTGGAAGGGCTGTGCAGTGCACGCAGGGCTGGGCCGGCCGGGGAGAATCTTGGGGAGAGCAGGGGCCTGAGAAGGAAGGGGGTGGGCTCAAGCAGGTGTGCTTCCCCTTGGCTGAGCTCCGTGGCTCCCGGAGAAGTTGCTAAAATTAAAGCTGGAATCTGAAATTCAAATGAAGAGCGAACCTTTAATTAGACCCTGAATCTAATTCCTTACCCCCCTCGGCAGCGGGCTGTAATTTTAGCAATCAGTGCATTAAATATAAACCGGAGACTGCTGCTGCCCACTAGCCCAAGGCCCTGGGCTCTGGGGTGGCATCGAGGGGCTCCTTGGCCAGCCTGGTGCCCAGGCCCCCCACCAAAACACTCCCAGCAGCACCCCTGGCTGTATCCAGGACTCCAGCCCCTGGACATCTGCTGGGGGTGGGGAGGGCGAGGGGCTGCCCCAAAACGGATTGATACCCGGGTGGGCCTGGGCTAGGATCAGCTAAGCCGAAAACGCAGCCAGGCCCACCCCGGTGTACATAACAGCATGCACACACTTGCCGACTCCCCTGCTTGTTGTGTTGTTTTGTTTTTTTAATCTTTGCCAGAGGTACAGTTAGAGATCTTTCTAGACCATTTACTTTTAAATTACCAGCCAGAAGGTGGGGGTGGGGGAAAGAGAAGGAAGGAAAAAGTTCGCCGGCTGATAGCTTATCAGAATGGAATCCAAATGTCACATTAGTTGGGAAAGTTGGGAGATTAAATTTTCCAGCGCCCTTCATCTGCCGTTGACATTTCGGGGGCTTTCTTCTCCCGCACCTCCCCCTCCTCTGAGCAGAACGTGAGCGGCGCACGCTTCACAGGCGGCCGGAACGCTCGGCCGCAGATCGGCCGCCGCCTGCCCTGGCTCTACCCCAGCACCCGGGGGCTTCCAGGGGTCCCTGGGGCATGCTGGGGGAGGGAGGGGTGCGGGGGTGGCACGCTGGGGGAGGGGCACTGGGAGGGCAGCAGACAGCTTGGATTTGGCTGTACAAAATATGCCCTTGAAGCGGCTGGCGGGCCCTCCAGAGCCCCCACCCTGGGGTGTGGAGGGCACAGTTGCCTGGGTGGAGAGGCTCGGCCCCCTCTCCCCTGACAGGCACAGCCAGGCAGGAAGGCCGGGGAGGGGCCTGCCCAGGACACAGCGGCGAGGAAACGAGCTGAGCCTGGGCCAGGGGTGGTCATGAGGGTCTGGGGGGGGGTGGCCTCAGCTTCGTCTGCTCCCTCTTTCCAGTGCGAAAGCCCCCTGCTGTGCTCCCTGCCCCACCTCTGTTCGCCTCCCCTTGCTGGCTCTGGCTTCTCCCCTCCCCTCCATCCTCCTCCCACCCCCGCTGGTACACCTGCACCCGAGCCGCCCCCCCCCCCCGGCTGCGGCATGCACACTGCAGTCACAGGCCCACTCCGCCAGCCTGTGGTGGTGGGCGGGGGCGCATGGCGCATGCCCAGCCTGCCCAGCCGCGAGATGCTGTAATTGGCACCTGTCAGGCGACTGCAGCTCATTTTAGAAAATCAACAGGGGCCCGTACAGTCCTGCTGCTAGCAGGCACCACAGGCTCTGCCTCTGGAGGTCACTAACACTCAATGCCAGCCCCCAGCCCAGCCCCCCAGGTCTGTCCCCCAGTTCAGTCCCTATACATCCCTGCTGCAGGGCGTACGCCTCCTCCCCTTCCTGGTGCCAGACGAACTCCGGGCACAGGATGGGCAGGCCCCGTGGAGGTGTGGGGGTGTGGAGCTCCTGGGGGGCTGCCAGGCTTCCTCAGCTGAGAATTGGTTCTCAAGGACATGGGGAAAGGGGAGGTTTCAGAATTGGGGTTTAGCATGTCGGGGGGCAGGCAGGGGAGTCACGGTCCCTGAGTCCATCTGTCTCTGTCTCTGAGGGCAGCAGTCTCTCAGAGATGTCCCCATCTCCTGGATGAGGCCCTCCCCACCCCCACCGTGGGCCTGTCCAACCCCAGCCCCGTTTTCCAGCCCTGACACTGCCCGGGCCCTGCTTCCCACAGGACGACCCTGAGAGTGAGGATGTGGAGAGGGGCTCGAAGGCCAGCACCCTACGGCTGGACTTCATCGAGGACCCGAACTTCAAGAACAAGGTCAACTACTCATACACGGCCGTGCAGATCCCCACGGACATCTACAAAGGCTGTGAGTGCGCAGAGCTGTGGGCGTCCTGGAGCTCCTGGGAGGGGTTGCGGGAGGAGGCCCGGGTCAGACAGTGGCTGCGGAGCCTGGGCAGCAGCGCTGAAGGCCCCAGGCTGCTGCTCTGACTCGGCTCTGTGGCCTCTTGAGGGGCAGCCTCGGGCTGCTAGGCCCACCGGCCTAGGGGTCTCAAGGCAAGGGCCCAGAGCTGTTGGATAGGTTCCAGGATGTAAGGGATCCTGACCCCCTCTGCCCTCCTGGTCAGCCTGCCTCCTGGGCAGCCTCAGGCAGGAGTGGGGAGGATGCTGCCCCCACCCCCGCCCCAGGCTGCCTGCAGGCCACCTGCGCGAGCCAGTCGAGGGGCACTATCACAGACAGCCACGCTAATTAAAACAGGAGCCACGCCACCCTCCCCAGTCACCCCTCGCTACCCACACAAATTACATTTTATATGTTTTTTATTTACTGTGTCACTTTTAATTAAATCTGTAATCGCCTGCCTGAGGGGGCATGGTCCCCGTTTCCCAATTCAGTGTGATCTCAGTGTGCACGTGGGTGCGGGTTGGGGGTGCTGAGCAGCAGGCCTTTGCCAGGCTGGGAGGGGCGGGCAGGTGTTGGCACAAAGCTGTGGGGGGGTGGGAGGCAGTCCACCCTGAGCAGGGTCTTCTCTTGGCTCCGGAGCTGCACCAGGGACACCCGTCTGCTGGCTCTGCAGGGGCTTCTTGAACACAGTGCCGTCAGCCTGTCACCGGCCAGGTGGGAAGACCAAGGCCGGGAGGGCTGAGACTTGCCAGACTGACTCCCAGCAGACGTAGTGTGTGAAACATTTGAGGGCATGACTTTTATTTTTTTTTTTCCTTAAAAAGAAACATAGAAATTGTTCAAGTCACTAAGTTTCTAATTCAGGAGTAGGACCATGACATACTGTTCAATAGGCAGAGCCAATGCTAGAAATGTGCTTTGTGTTCACATTTCCATCAGTTACGGGAAGCCATGGGGACGGACAGAGGGAGAGCAGAGGAGAGGGATCGGGCACAGCAGAGGCCCTGCACCCGGCGGGGACGGCAGAGAGGGTGCCCAGGAGTGTGTTGGCTCCCCAGGCCGTGGGCAGAGCCTCGAGGACAGGTGCATCACAACTCCGCAAGGCTTCTTGGGTTCTTGCTCGCAGTGGATCTTTGGCAAGGATCACAGTGGGGGCGGGGAGGAGGGTGTCACAGATGGTGGCAGGGCCCCCCCGGGCAGAGAGAAGGTAGAAGAAGCTGGAGGAATACATAGGGTGAGACCAGGGGCCTGGCAAAAGCAGGGGCCCCTTTCTGGTGCTTTCTCTGGGTGTGCAGACATGGGTGCACTGTGCCTGAGAACAGGTGCCCCACAGGTATTGGGCAGACTTTTAGGGCAATTGGGGGACTGCTCAGGTCATCCTGGGGCTGTCCGGGTCAAGGGGCCACAGGCTGGAGCCCGTTCATCTGAAAAGAGCGCCAGCCTGCTGCGGAGGGGTCAGCGTGGCCCAGGGACCACACGCCTGCAGCTGCAGGGGTTGCAGGGGTTGTGGGGGCAGGGGTGGGGCTGTCGTGAGGGCAGAACAAGCCGGGTCCTCTGATAGGCGCAGAGCAGCGTGTGGGTTTGAGCCTGGTGCCCTGTGTCTGTGGGAGTGGGAGTGGTCAGGTTGTTGGGTAGGTGTGTCTGGGAGTGAGGAGATCACACACCTGGCTGGAAACGGAGTCAGGTGCAGGTATACCTGCCGGGGATGCTGGCTGTATGTGTGTGCGCATGCGTGCAAATGCACACGTCTGTATTAGAGCAGAATCCTGGCACCGCCCCTGCCCTCCAAAGCCCACACCCCCACCTCTGCCTGCTCCTGGCCCCAGTTGATTAATCATGGAGCTGAGTGGCTTCCAGCTTATCAGGTGCCTTAATAGCTGAATAATTCCAGCCCCATCAGCGAGCCCTTAATTGCCTTCTTGTGGCTGCGGCCTGGAGTGCATGCTGAGTGGGTGACTCCCCGGGGACAGCCTCGAGCTCCAGGCATCGTGATGGACTGGGGGCGGGGGTCCAGGCACACAGCTCCCTGCCACCTGGGTGGCTTTCTCCCCATGGGCCAGAGGCGCAGCTGCCTGCCTGCCCACGTGGGACCTGGCTGAAGGGTGGCTGAGCTGCTGCTTGGACAACTTGGGAGGGGTAAGGACCACAGGGTCTTCTTGGAGGAGCTGGCGCAGCCCCGGCCAGACCTGGGCAATGAGGGGGAATCTGGATAGGCAGAGAGCGGGAGAAGCTGTCTCGGGGGGGAGCACACACGTGAGTGTCGCGGTGTCGTGCAGGCGCTCCCCACCCCAGCCTCCTGCTCCCCCCTCCCCAGCCACTGTCATCCTCAACGAACTCAACTGGACAGAGGCCCTGGAGAACGTGTTCATCGAGAACCGCAGGCGGGACCCCACGCTGCTGTGGCAGGTGTTCGGCAGCGCCACGGGCGTCACCCGCTACTATCCGGGTAGGTGCCAGCTGTGGCCCCTGCCCCCAAGCTCCCCACCCTGCTCCAGCTGCGGCCTGGGAGGCCTGACTCCCTGGGCCTGGCCCTTCCCTGCCGGTGCCCCCCTCACTTCTGTCTTCCCACAGCTACCCCCTGGCGAGCCCCCAAGAAGATCGACCTGTATGATGTGCGCAGGAGACCCTGGTGAGCGGGCAGGGAGGGGCTGGGCAGGGACACCCCCTCGGCTCCCCGCCTCTCCTGCCTGCCTCCCTCCGGTATCGAGGCCTCCGAGCAGGGCGCAGCCAGCTCTATCCAATTTTCATTTCACACATCGTTGCCACTGGAAAATGGAGCCCATCACCCAGGCAGGCCTCCCAGCTGCCTCTGCCCCCAGCCACCGCTGGCACCCCCACCCCTCAGGACTGAGAGCTGGGACCATGGGAGCTCCAGAGGGCGGATGTAGCCTCTGCTGGGTGGTTGGCCCTGCCCCACCCCAGGGAGCCCCAGACACCCCTCCCTCCGCTCTGCCCCTCCCCCCTCCAGCAGCAGCAGCCAGTGACTCCTTCCCTGCACCTGCCTCACCCCACTGGGGCCAGGGAGCCGCCTCCCGGCCTGCCCTGGATTCACTTGCTCACCCCCCTGGTGCCTGTTCACCTCCTGCTAGAGCAGATCTCTCATGGCGTGGGCGGGGGCTCCCCGGTGGAACTGTGTGGAATGAGTATGGAGGTGCAGGAATGGCTGGCCCTGACTGAGGCTTCTCCTGGACAGGTACATCCAGGGAGCCTCGTCGCCCAAGGACATGGTCATCATTGTGGACGTGTGAGTGAGCAGTGCCGGGGGGCCGGGGCCTGGCCTCTGCTGCTTGGAACATCGTGGGTGGGGGGAGGAGAACACTTGAGGCCTGCCTGGCGCCTCACTGGCCACCGCCTGACCTCTCCAGGAGTGGCAGCGTGAGCGGCCTGACCCTGAAGCTGATGAAGACGTCTGTGTGCGAAATGCTGGACACACTCTCTGACGATGACTACGTGAACGTGGCCTCGGTGAGTGCCAGGGCGGCAGACGGGAACGCGGCCGCTCTGCTGCCAGAGCCAGCGCCAGCTTTGCGCCCCAGCTGCTGCCCTGGACAGCCTGACGCCCCTCCCCCACCCCACTGTCCTGCAGTTCAATGAGAAGGCACAGCCTGTGTCATGCTTCACACACCTGGTGCAGGCCAACGTGCGCAACAAGAAGGTGTTCAAGGAAGCTGTGCAGGGCATGGTGGCCAAGGGCACCACGGGCTACAAAGCCGGCTTTGAGTACGCCTTTGACCAGCTGCAGAACGTGAGCCCCGTGGTGGGGGCAGGGCGGGGGCTGGATAGGCGGCCAGGGGCAGGCAGGGGCCCAGGCTCAGTGACACCGAGAAAATCAAGATGGATGGCCTTGTTAGCACCAAACAGGCAGCTGGAACACAGAGCACCATCTGCTATGGGGGAGGAGGGCCAGAGGACCAGAGCGCCAGGTCCACCGTGGGGAGGGAGGCCCTGCCCCTGGACGGGGAGGGGCTGGGAGCTGCCTGACTCCGCGCTCACCCCGGCCAGTCCAACATCACTCGGGCCAACTGCAATAAGATGATCATGATGTTCACTGATGGCGGCGAGGACCGTGTGCAGGACGTCTTTGAGAAGTACAACTGGCCCAACCGGACGGTGAGGCTCAGCCCAGGCGGGCTGCCCTGATCTGGATGCAGGACAGGGGAAGGCTGCCCTCTGGTGGCCACGCCAGTAACCTCCAGCTCCTGCAGGTGCGCGTGTTCACTTTCTCCGTGGGGCAGCACAACTACGACGTCACCCCGCTGCAGTGGATGGCCTGTGCCAACAAAGGTGCCCCCCCGATGTCACTGCCTGGGGCATGTCCAGCTGTGTGTCCAGCTGTTTGCTCGCACACTATCTGGCCATCTTTCCATGCATGTGGCTGCCCATTGTTCTCTAGCTGGGGTGCCTCCTGACTTGTGCACCTGACTCAGCATCTTTCTGCACATCTTGTCTGCTGTCCACCTGTCTCCCAGCTAGTCCATTCCCATGTCTGTTTGCCGATCAGTCCATCACCCTGTGCACTTGGGCCTGGTGCAGGGAGGACCTGGCTGTCCCTGCCATCCTAGAATGAGGGGCTTCAGGCTTCTGGCTCCTCCTCCTCCCACCCCATCTCTGCCCCACCCCCTGCCAGTCACTCCGCTAGTGACAGGGCAAGGCAGGGAGCACAAAGGGATGTGAGTTTGAGGGGGGACAGCATCAAAAGAGGGAGCCTGTAAGGCAAGTCAGGGCTGCAGACACAGGCCCTGTGCTGCATCTCCTGCAGTGCTAGCCAGGCCCACCTTGGCCTTGCCTTCCTTCCTAGGTTACTACTTTGAGATTCCTTCCATCGGAGCCATCCGCATCAACACGCAGGTGAGACTGTTGGGGAAAGCCCCTCCCCCCAGCTGCCTCGCTTCTCCAGAGGATGTGTGCAATGGGCTGCCGTGGGTCAGGAGCGCCCCCTAGTGGGAGCTGGGACACAATTCCCCATGCATAGGGTGGTAGAACAGGGGCAGGCGTAGGAAGGGCATTTGTGACTCCTGCCGCTCGCTCTCCCCAGGAATATCTAGACGTGTTGGGCAGGCCTATGGTGCTGGCAGGCAAGGAGGCCAAGCAGGTGCAATGGACCAACGTGTATGAGGATGCGCTGGTAAGGCCTCTGGGCAAGAAAGGGGTTGGGCTGGCAACCTTCTCCCAGGGATGTACCCCAGAATGAAGACCCTTGAGGGTCGCTTTATGGGGGTAACCCAAGAAGAAGAGAAAGAGGTGGCCTGTGCCTGAGCCCTTGGGGTGAGGGTAAGGCTGGCCACAGAAGACCCCATCCTCCTCCTCTCCCTTCAGGGGCTGGGGTTGGTGGTAACAGGGACCCTCCCTGTTTTCAACCTGACACAGGACGGCCCTGGAGAAAAGAAGGTGAGGTCCCCACAGGAGGATGGCTGGGCATAGCTGGGGAGGGTCGGTGTGCCTGGAGCAGGTCTCCAGAGGCAGGACAGAACGGGCAGCTGCCTGTGAGAGCAGCTCTAGGCCTTGAGTGTGGACGGAGTGGGGACTCTCCCCTGGACCTGAGCCCATCACAGACCCCCTCCCCCACACCTCCGCTCCCAGAACCAGCTGATCCTGGGCGTGATGGGCATCGACGTGGCTCTGAACGACATCAAGAGGCTGACGCCCAACTATACAGTGAGTGTCCTCCTGCGCCCCTGCCTGCCACAGGGACACAGCAGGTGCAGCAGAGGAGACAGACAGGATGACAGCACCTCCGTGGGGACCTCTGCATTCAGGGAATCAGGGAAGGCTTCCTGAGGAGGTGACCTTGGGCCCCGAACTAGGGACAGCCATTAAGGGCCAGAGCATGAACATTTTAGTCTTCGCTAGCCTGAATTCCCAGCCTATAGTCAATCCTGCTGTCATACTACAAAAGCGGCCATAGGCAGAGCGTAAAGAAACAGCCATGGCTTTGTTCCAACAGTTTTATTTGTAGATACCGATCAATGACTTTCAAGTAATTTTCATGGGTCATGAGATATAAAGATATATTCTTCTTTGATTTCTTTCCAAACATGTATAAACCGACTGTTCGCAGCTACCGGCCACCTACCAGCAGGTGGCAGGCCAGACTCACCCATGCACAGAGCAGGGGAAGGCTTGTACTGCAGGCAGAGGGAACCCTCTGGGCAAAGTCCTGAGGATGAAACACAGAATCGTGGATCAGGGAAGGAGGATGTGGGCAGCGTCACTAGCCCAGGGCCCTGGTCAGGGAGCAGGGGTCTCGGGTGTGAAAAGGCGGGAGCAGGGTCTGTGTGACCGTATCTGTGAGCCGCAGCCACATGAAGCCCCTGTTTGGCCCTGAAAGGGCAGAGGCCATGGTGTGGGTCTCCACGTACAATGAGAAAACTGCCTCAAAGGGGTAAGAGCTGGGTGCAGGCTCCCACTTAGGCCTGCCCGCCTGGAGGGGAGGCCCCAGACCTGCAGGACGCCCAAGGGTCTCCTCCTGCCCCTGCGTGCTACTGCGCTGGAAAGAAGGAAGAGAGCAAAACAGAGGCAGGAATGGGGAGCCGAGGGCCATGGTGGTGCAAGAGCAGCAGCCTTGTGGGGCCGGCGGAGGGTCAGGTTGGGCTCACCGAGGCCTCCACAAGACCCAGCAGCAGAGACAGAAGCGCAGGATGCCGGCCATGGAGTTGCTCGGCCTTGGCAGAAGCTGGTACGGCAGACACCCAGCCTTCTGGCCTGGCTTGAGAGGCAAGCTTATGGCTCTGTGGCATGTTGGCCAAGCTAGGCAAACAGCACTGCCTAGCAGGATGGAAGACAGAATGGGGAAGAGCTCTGGAGCCCAGGGGGTCGCTGCCCAGTCCTCCAGACCCCTGAGCCCCTGCTCTGCACCCTCAGCTCGGAGCCAACGGCTATGTGTTTGCCATTGACCCGAACGGCTACGTGTTGCTGCATCCCAATCTGAGGCCGCAGGTGAGCCAGGCTGTCGGCCGGGTGGGGGTGGGAGCGGGGGACCCCTCCAAGAGCAGGACTCCTGACTTTCCACCCTGCCTCCCGCAGACCACCAACTTCCGGGAGCCTGTGACTCTGGACTTCCTAGATGCAGAGCTGGAGGATGAGAACAAGGAGGAGGTGAGGAGCAGGGGGGCAGCGGGCCAGGAGCAGGTGCTGCGGACAGAGGGTCACATCTCTGGCCTTCCAGATCCGTCGCAGTATGATCGACGGCAACAGGGGCCACAGGCAGATCCGAACGTTGGTCAAGTCCCTGGATGAGGTGAGGAGGCGGGGGCGGGGTATCCTCCTACCCCAGCCTCCCGCCCCGTCCCCCGCCCCTCACGGCCGAGTGCCTGACCTGCCTTTCCCCCAGAGGTACGTAGATGAGGTGATTCGGAACTACACCTGGGTGCCTATAAGGAGCACCAACTACAGGTGAGTGGGACTGGGGCTGGGCGGGTGGGCAGAGGGCGGGGGTCCCGGCGTCTGAGCCCGGATGCAGCCCTCCCCCCGCCAGCCTGCTGTGACCACCGACCCAGCAGCCAGGGCCCCCTGCTACCTCCTGGGACACCCCCGGCCCTCCTGGGACCAGCACAGGACAGAGGCAGGGCAGCACACCCGATGGCTCCTCCCCCAGCAGCCTGTCTTCCTGCCGCCTGGACTGCATCCCTAGGTGTCTGCTCCCTAGGACCTGGCCCCAGCACATTCACTGCCCTCTCTCCACCAGCACCACAGGCCCCTGGTGGGCCAGGCCCCATCAGCACAGGCTGTCCTCTGTGCCCCCACCCAGGGCCAGCCTAAGACTGTCCCTCACCATAGTGGAGCTGGCCTGCCTTGAGCTGGCCCTGGGGCCTGAGTGTCCTGGGACCATGGTGCCCACTCCTGTGACAGCCCCACCCCTGCAGCTAGCTCACTGCCAGTGTCCAGCCTCTGTGAGTCTGCTGCTGGTCAGATGGAGGAGGCCAGCCAGGCAGGTCGGGTGTCATGGGAGGCTGCTAGGGTGGGCAAGGGGTGGTGGTTCGCTCTGGGGCTGGAGTTCAGAGGCCTCCAGGAGCACTTGGGTAAAGACCCAGGCCCCTGGGCATCTCCAAGGTGCTGAATCTCCCGCAGCTAAGCAGGGTCAGGTTGGCCTGGTGGTTGGAGGAGGGATTGCCACAGCTTGGGTCTCTCTGCCCAGCTCCAAGGCTATGGGGAAGGGCACCCCTGTCCCCAGCAGTAACCTGCGCTCCTCCCCCTCCTCCCCAGCTTAGGGCTGGTGCTCCCACCCTACAGCACCTTCTACCTCCAAGCCAACCTCAGCGACCAGATCCTGCAGGTCAAGTGTAAGTGGCCCGGCCCCTGCCTGCGCCCTGCACCCCTGCCTCCTCCCGCACCCTGGCCGGCCCCGGGCAGCACAGGCAGCCGCTGCTTGCCAGCAGGGCGGCCCCTCCTGCCCAGTCTGCCCACCCCAGGTGCCTGCAGGCTGAGGCCCGGCCTTCGAAAGTCTGGAATTCTGCATGCTGGCCTTTTCAGATTTGGTTCTAGACCATCCTCTCATGGTTTCCGTTGAGGTTTCTGGTTTTGGTTTCTCCTCTTCTGTGTCTTTCCTCCTAAGCCTGCCTGCCCTGAACACCCCTGGGGGCTGCATTTTTGGAAGACACCCCCTCCCCTCTTTTCTCCCGCCCATGCTCCCCGCTCAGCTCCCACTGTGGTGCCCCCTCCCCAGGGTCTCTCCTCACCCC
This sequence comes from Oryctolagus cuniculus, assembly GCF_051225735.1. Taxonomy (NCBI): domain Eukaryota; kingdom Metazoa; phylum Chordata; class Mammalia; order Lagomorpha; family Leporidae; genus Oryctolagus; species Oryctolagus cuniculus. The sequence goes on from NC_142876.1 coordinate 100,300,437, forward strand.
CCCCCCCAGTCTGTTCTCATTTCCCTCATTTCCTCCTCTCGCCCCTCCCTCATCTGCCTGTCTCACCTCTCACCTCTGACCCCCCCTCTCCCTCCCTGGCTCTTTCTGCCCTTCCTTCTTTCTCCCTGTCTCCCTCCTCTTCCCCTGCACCTGTGTGGCCTCTGCCATCTCCTACTCCCTCCCCTGTTCCCTCTGCTATGGCTCTTCCCCCCCACCCCAACACCCCTCCCTCCCTGTCCCTGTCCCTCTCCCTCCTGCCCTCCCACTCCCCCTGTGCTGTCTCCTCCCTCCCCATCATCAGTCTCCCCCACCCACCTTCCTCCCTCTGCCTGTGGCTCAGCCCTGCATGCCCGCTCCCCCTGGGCCTCTCCTGAGAGGCCCCAGTCTCCAGAGCCTGTGGCCCTGCCTGCCCCGAGGTCACTGGGAGGGAGGCTGGGGCTGTGGCCCCACCAGGCGCCCCCCCATCCCCGCCGCCTGGCTGCCTGGGGCTCATCTCCTTTGAGTTTTCTTGCTCTCTCTTTCTCTCTCATGTCGTTTTTTGCAAGAAGTTTCCTTTCGGTATGATGATGAGACACAATATTTTCATTCAAACAGCCATTGAATAAAATATTGTTTGTGCCCCTCCCCTTCCCCTCCCCCTTTTCGTTTGTTTTTGTGTTTGTGTTGTTTTTGTTTTCCTCGCTTTCTCTCTTGGTGGACTGTCCCAGTGCCAATCAGCAAACTGAAGGGCAAGTATATCCAGCACCAGCGCACCCCCACCCCGCCCTCACACCCCTGCTTGCCCCCCTCCCACCCAGGACCAGCCAGGCCCCCCTCCCAGCATCCCCCTGGCTCTTCTGGTTCTTGCCTTCCTCTGACCCCTACACCCGTTCCGGCTGACGGCCCTCCCCAGCCCCGCCTGCAGGGTGTTCTCCAGCGCGATCCGGGGGCCCTGGCCCCTTCCTCATACCCTGGTATTCCTCACTCCCTCTAGAAAGACCCTCGCCCCACCCCACCTCCCCTGTCCCTTCAAGACAACTCAACAGTGGGTTCAGGGCTCCATGCCTCCACACCCACTCCCACCCAGCAGGGCAGGGGCTTTGAGGAAGAGGCTGGCTTCCTCTTGAACAGCCCCCTCGTCTGATCTCGGCTAGAGCTCCAAAGCTCATAGCCCTTCAGGAAGGGAGGCAGGAAGCCTCGGAAGCCTCACATGTTGACCTGGGGCTGAGGGGTGGCGTGGGGCAGGCTGGAAGCACAAGGCTGACGCTGCCATCCTGGGCACTGGCCTAGGTGCTGAAGCCCCTGTGCCCTGTCAGCCCCGGCTGCTTCCCGCAGGTTCGGCCGTGCCCGGGGTACTGGCAGCTCCCACAGAGAGGGTCAGCAGGTGGGGGAAGGTGTTCCCACAGGGAAAGGCAGGCTGCCCCAGGGCCTGTGGGCTTAGCCAGGGCTGGAATGGGATCTGTCAGCCCCAAGGCCAGCAAAGGAGTATGGAAGATGTAAGGCTGGGTATGAAGGAGAAGGTCCTGACACTCCAAGGTGCCCAAGCCAGAGAGCCTTCCAGAAAGCTGGGCGGTGGCCCTCCAGGCCCTGGTAGACAGCAAGGGGATGCAGAGGACAGCACATGAATGCTGCCAGTGCAGAGAGAACCATGCCGTCCTGGGAACGCAGGGGGCAGACAGGCGTGGAGAGCCCCCAGGGGATGTGCCCACGGCCGGGAAGCAAAGGCTCCCCTGGAAGCCCCCGAGGCCTATGCTGCCTGGGGACGCAGCCTCCCCCAGCCCAGGTGGGGGTAGGGGATGTGCCCTACGCCCACTGGCTTGAGTTGTCTTTTCCTCACCCCCACATCCTACCCAGTGACCCCAGAAATGCAGGGCCCTGGTAACAGTGACAACCACAGCCTAGGCCCCTCCCTGCCCCTTCTCCCTCCTTTTTGTTTCTCCTCCTCTCCCCCCCCCATCCTCCCTCTCAGCTTGTGTCCAAACCTGCCTCACAGTCCTATCAGAAAGGAACAGTCCAACCAGTGACTGCCTGGCCCCTCCAAGCACCCCAAGTCCCACCTGCCCAGGATCTCGCAGTGCATTGTGGGGGTATTTGGGAACAGGGAACAATCCTACTTCCTGGAATATAAAGCGCTGGGGGCAATAAGAGATGGGAATCTGAGTCAGGACAGGACGGGATGGTGGGCTGCCCTGAGTTGGTCAGGCCAGGAGTGGAGGGACTGCTCCCATGTGCAGATCTGCTGGGCAGGGGGAAGTCACAGAGCTCCAGGGGCCACATCTTTAGCCTCATGTCATGTAAACACATGCTCCCACATGCATAATTGCACTCCTGCACATGTACACATGCTCCCACATGCATACACACCCCCACATATGTAAACACACTTGTGCACATACACACACTCCCACAAGGGTAAACACAATCCACATACACACTCCTACATGCATAAACACACTTGAGCACATGCACACGCTCTCACATGGGTAAACACATGTGTGCATATGCATACACGCTCCCACCTATGTGAACACACTCATGCACATGCTCCCATATAAACACACTTGTGCACATGCGCACACTCCCACATATGTAAATGCACTTGTGCACATCACATGCTCCCACATGGGTAAACACACTCATGCACATGCACACACTCCCACATATGTAAGCACAGTCATGCATCCATGCTCTCACACATGCACACAGCTCTTAAGCCTGAAGCACAGGTCCAGCACCTGCCCTCTGGAGCCCCTGGAATTCCTGCCTGGCTGCTCCAAGCCTGGACAGGTCCTCAGAGGGTAGAGAGACCCAGCTCTTCTTTGCCACCTACTCCTCATGCCCCCAGTCCTGGAAGGCAGGTGTGCGGGCTCCATCCACAGAAGCCCAGCCTCTTTCAGCTCCCAGACTCCCTTCCTACCCTGTAGAAACACACCTGCGCCCTGAGGGCCTCCCTTCACCAAACCCCCACAATGCACTGCTGCCTGCATCTCTGGTTGGACTGTCTGTGCCCGCAAGAGACACCCCCCCGCCTCGGTTTGGCCATGTTGATGCCTGACATAGAACCAAAGCGAGACCTGCTAAAACGCAAACAGCTGCGGCAAAGAGTGAGCGAGAAATCCGCAGCCGAAAGCCAATTCCCTTCCTCAAAGTCTCTTCGGAGGCGAAGGAAGCTCCGCATGCGGTTTTTTCCCATTATGGATGTGATCAGAGCGAGACTGGCGCCTCCCCCAGACCATGCACATATATAGCAGTGTGTGTATATATGTGTGTGTGTGTGTGTCCGTGTATATGTGCTATACAGCCGTATGGAAGCATATACAGCCACGCCAAGGGACTCACTGCCGACAGAGGACCAGGCCCGGGCAACATATTGGCTATAACTGCCCTCCTCCCGTGATGCCATGCTGTAGTCTCCACAGGCCTCCACCCCTCCCCCCGCCAGCCCTGACTCTGGCTCAGACCTGAACGTGGAAGTGGCGGGTCCCCTCTTTGCTGGTGTCTCCCCCTCCTCCTCCAAACCACCCCCACCCCGTCCCCCCAGCCCCATCGGCTCTGAGCCTCGTGGCCTCCTGCCTCCCCAGCCCCCGCGGGATAACCCCCCATTTCTGTTGCAGATTTTGAGTTCCTGCTCCCCAGCAGCTTTGAGTCTGAAGGACATGTTTTCATTGCTCCCAGGTAGCTTGCGTGTGGCCTTGCTGAGGTGTCCTCCCCCACCCCACCACCCCAGCCCGCCTCCCGCACTGCTGCCTGGAGCTGTGTGTGTCTGTGTCCTGTGCAGTGTCGCCCCAGCCCCCGTACATAGCCCGGGATGCGTGCCGGTGTGCATACCCAGGCCATGTAGCCGCACCAGGCAGCTGCAGCCAGCGGCCCCACAGCCCCAGCTCCCACCGGGCCTGGGGCAGGAGGGCTCTGGACTCTGCTCGCCGTCCCTGCCCTCCAAGCAACCAGGAAGGAGCCCGGCTCGCTCCCTTGCTGGGCAGCTGCTGCTCTGGTGTGTGGTGCCCTGTCCATCCCCCTGCCCCCGCCCCTCCCCCTCCCTTGTCCTGTGTCACTCGGTGTTTGTGTGGGTCTGGGGGCTGAGCCAGCCAGAGGCCCCGGTGGCAGTGCTGAGTCTAAGTGTGGGGGTTCAGACAAGGGGGAGTGAGAGTGGGGAGGGAGGGAGGGCTTTGCGAAGTTGTTTGAGCAAGTAGGGGACTGGGGCCCAGAGTAGGCCCTCACCTGGGCCACGGCTGGGCCACACACGCATGCACACGTGGGTCCTCACACGTACGCCTCCGCCTTGGGCCCCCCAGGGGCTGAGCCTGGGGAAAGTAGGGCAGGTGGGTGCAGCTAACCCCCAGGCGTTCTCGGGCACCTCACGGGGGCTCTGGGTGCCCCGACTGCTGTGTGTGTGCACATGTGTGCATGCACCCACACATCTCTCTGTGGCTCTGCAGATGCGTGTTTGTATTTGTGAGTCATTGTGGCTGTAAGAGTCCAAGTGTAAATGCGTGGTGGGCTCTGGGCAGTAGTGACTGTGGGACCGTGGTGAAGGCCTGCATGGCCACTGTGACCCTGAGGGTAGGGACCGGGTTCGTTTGTGTCGCCTGCGTCTCTGCCTTGTGAGAGCCCGATAAGTGTGTGTAGGGTGAGTGAATCCCACGCCTGTGAACATGCGTGCTGCGTGCATGGGAGGGGCCGCAAGCAGTCTGGCGGCTCCTGAGCACCACACAGGGTGCGTCAGGTGCAGCGTCCAGGCACAAAGGTAAAGGTGTAGGCTGTGCACTACACAGAGGCCTTGGGGCCAAGGAGTGAGTGGAGGCAGAGACTCAGTCCCACGGGCCCTCACCAAGCTCAAGGCCCAGCACAGCCTGGGGAAGTGGCATATGTTTTAAATTCCCACAGAGCTGCTATCACACAGGCCAATGGGAGGTGCCCACAGCCTGAGTCCGGTGAGGGCCTTCGGGAGGGAAGGGAGTGGCCTGCCCGCCCCTCGGGGACGAGTGCTCTGAGCAGAGGGGCCAGCCGCGGACTCGCCACCCCTCTGCATATGCTGGGAAGAATGGGTCTCAGGGAGCTCGAGTGAGCTGCCCGGGGGTGCACAGCTGGCCCACAGACGCCAGTGCTGGCGCTCACGCCCACCTTCTGTGCACCGAGTGCTGTAGCGCACAGAGGTGGGTGAGCCAGCCCCCAGGGGCTCCATCGGGGTCCAGCCACACAGGAGAGCCGTGCCCAGCAGAGAGCCTGCCAGGGTGAAGGAAGCAGACCCTCATTCTGGCCTCAGCTCCACCTGCCCGCCCCCTGGGCAGCCTGCCAGGCACGTGAGAGGCCACAGCCCAAGACACGCACCTTCCCCGAGGCCTGGGCCTGGGCTCAGCCAGTGGGCCGACTGGCCTAATGGGAAGCCTGGCCCCGCTGCCCCGTCCAGCCCCGAGCCCACTCTTCTCGCCCCTCCCCACCCCCAGAGAGTACTGCAAGGACCTGAATGCATCCGACAACAACACCGAGTTCCTGAAAAACTTCATTGAGCTCATGGAGAAAGTGACTCCAGACTCCAAGCAGTGTGAGTGCCTGGCAGGGCAGCCCAGAGGAACCCAGAGCCTGGGCAGGTGTGGAAGTACACCGGCCCGGGTCAAGGGCAGGACCTGGGCCAGGTCATGGGCAAGGTTCTGGTGGAGCCCTGGGGCAGGGGCGAGGGTGGGCGAGGAGCTGCAGGAAGACGTCGCGTCCAGCCGCTGCCCTGTTCCAGGCAACAACTTCCTGCTGCACAACCTGATCTTGGATACGGGCATCACCCAGCAGCTGGTGGAGCGCGTGTGGCGGGACCAGGATCTCAACACGTAGGCACCACCCAGCCCATGGGGGCAGGAGGCTGGGATGAGCCCAGAGCCCGGCCCTGCCCCTCGGAAGGCAAGCCTGTGACGCCGCGTCCCCACCCCCCTCGCTGTCCCCAGGTACAGCCTTCTGTCTGTGTTCGCCGCCACGGACGGCGGCATCACCCGTGTCTTCCCCAATAAGTAAGTGACCAACCTTGCCCCTGCCCGGGACCCCACCCCTAACTTGCTGCCCAGAGGCTGAGACCACAGTGCCCCTCAGGTCACGCCCACCCACTGACCTCTGCCTCTCTCGGGTGCTCCAGAGCGGCTGAGGACTGGACAGAAAACCCCGAGCCCTTCAATGCCAGTTTCTACCGCCGCAGCCTGGATAACCATGGTTACGTCTTCAAGCCCCCACACCAGGATGGTGAGTGTCCACCCTGGGGGCCCAGCCGCAGGTGGGAAGCCTCGGTCTCCTGGAGGCTCAGCCGGGGCTGGGCTCTGCCCACGTGCCAGCTGCCACCGGGAAAGACTTGGGGAAAGGAAGTGGCTGCTGGCTGGGCCGAACCCTGGGCTGGGTGCTCAGGCTGGAGTCCACCCTGGGTGGGGCCCCACGTGTGGTGGTCAGTGGTGGACCTAACTCCAGACCCCACCCACCCCAGCCCTGTTGAGGCAGCTGGAGCTGGAGAACGACACGGTGGGCATCCTCGTCAGCACGGCAGTGGAGCTCAGCCTGGGCGGGCGCACCCTGAGGCCAGCAGGTGAGTGCGGGGGACAGAGGTGGGGAAAGAGGCAGTGGGCAGAGCACTGCCCAGGCGAGTAGCCCTGATGGCCCCTCGCTCTCCTTCAAAGTGGTGGGCGTCAAGCTGGACCTAGAGGCTTGGGCTGAGAAGTTCAAGGTGCTCGCCAGCAACCGTACCCACCAGGATCAGCCTCATAAGGTATCGCAGCCGGGGAAGGGGCAGTGAGCCCAGGAGTCAGTGCCCTCCCTGGAGTCCCAGGGACACCCAGCCAGCCCCCCATGCAGAGGCAGGGGCTGCCGCAGTGGCCGGGGAAGCCAGGTGTACGAAGGGTGATGGGGGAGGGAACCTGGCGGGCGCTTTACAGTCCTCACTCTCTGACCAGCAGTGCGGCCCTAGCAGCCACTGTGAGATGGACTGCGAGGTTAACAACGAGGTGCGTGTGCCCCGACCCTGCCCTGAGCCCCAGCTTCCCCCACTCCCAGATGTCTTAGTAGCAGCTGCCACTCTGAGCCCACCCCCTTGGTCTGTGGTCTCAGCACCCCGCCCTGCCTTAGCTGGACTTGGGGGAGATGTACCCCAGCCCCCAGGGAACCACTGGAATGCCGGGGCCTGGAAGGTGGGGGTCCCAGCCCCTCTCCATCTACCTCCCCCTTCCCCACGTCTCAGGACCTGCTCTGCGTCCTCATCGATGATGGCGGATTCCTGGTACTGTCGAACCAGAACCATCAGTGGGACCAGGTGAGGGGGCGGGGGAGGGGCTGTGGTATCTGGGGCTGTGGCACCGCCAGCGCCTGACCGCGTCTCCCTGCCGGCGTCCTCAGGTGGGCAGGTTCTTCAGTGAGGTGGATGCCAACCTGATGCTGGCGCTCTACAACAACTCCTTCTATACCCGCAAGGAGTCCTACGACTACCAGGCAGCCTGTGCCCCCCAGCCTCCTGGCAACTTGGGTGCTGCACCCCGAGGTGTCTTTGTGGTGAGTCCCCAGAGATGCCTGGGGTGGAGGGGGGGCTGGGAGACTCGCCCAGAAATGACCCTCGCCCACCTGCGACATCTACTCACGCTGGGGGCAAGGGAGGGCAGGGCACAGATGTGGCAGCCCACGCCCTCTCCCCCTGCAGCCCACCATTGCAGATTTCCTTAACCTGGCCTGGTGGACCTCTGCTGCGGCCTGGTGAGTCCTGACGGGGAGGTGGTGGAGAGGGTGCTCTCCGGCCTCCGCTGACCACCCCCACTCCGCGCCCCGTGCCTGCCAGGTCCTTGTTCCAGCAGCTTCTCTATGGCCTCATCTACCACAGCTGGTTCCAGGCGGGTAGGTAGGGCTTCGGAGGTCCCTCCTCAAGTCCCAGTACCCAGTCTGAGCAAGGCGTCCCCGGCTCCCTGTGTGTTAGGGGGAGGGGTCTACGGCCGAGCCAAGTGAAGGCCCGAGAGAGACCGCGGGGGTCCAGGGGGCTGGGCTGAGGCGCTCTGGGCCCCGCAGACCCCGCGGAGGCCGAGGGGAGTCCCGAGACGCGCGAGAGCAGCTGCGTCATGAAACAGACCCAGTACTACTTCGGCTCGGTGAACGCCTCCTACAACGCCATCATTGACTGCGGAAACTGCTCCAGGTGCCCGCGGGGGCGGGGCGGGGCGGGGCCGGGGCGGGGCTCGGGGCCGGGGCGGGGCGAGCCTCGAGGCCCCGCCTTTCTGCTCTCCCCGCAGGCTGTTCCACGCGCAGAGGCTGACCAACACCAACCTTCTCTTCGTGGTGGCGGAGAAGCCGCTGTGCAGCCAGTGCGAGGCTGGCCGGCTGCTGCAGAAGGAGACGCACTGTATCCTGCCCCCACGCCCCCGCGCCCCCAGCCGCCCGCCGCCCTCCTGCCCCGCGCGCGCTCTCCCGCCGCCACCGCCTCCTTGACTCCCCACCCATGCCCAGCGGACGGCCCGGAGCAGTGCGAGCTGGTGCAGAGACCGCGATACCGGAGAGGCCCGCACATCTGCTTCGACTACAACGCGACGGTGAGGGGGAGCGGGCGGCCTGGGCGTCCCGCCCGGCTTGCGCGGCCCTGCGCCCGCCCAGGCCGACCATCCCCTCGTCTGTGCCCGCAGGAAGATACCTCAGACTGTGGCCGCGGAGCCTCCTTCCCGCCGTCGCTGGGCGTCCTGGTCTCGCTGCAGCTGCTGCTCCTCCTGGGCCTGCCGCCCAGGCCGCAGCCCCAAGTCCATGCCCATGCGTCCCAGCGCCCCTGAGCGTCCGCCCGGCCTCCTGCTCCTCCTCCTCCTCCTCACCACCTCTCCCCGCCCACTCCCCCCCCACGCTCCCCGCCCTCCCTGAAGAACCTGCGCCCCCCAGGCCCGAAAGTCTGAGCCTTGGGGTGGGCGAGTCCCCAGCGAGGGCGCCTGTACAGGTCTTTGGCACTTACACCACATGGAGCTGTGGAGGCGTCCTCGGAGCCTTCATCCCCACCTGGTCCACCCCGGTGGGCTGGGACGCAGAGGCCGCTGTGCTGGTGCCAAACCAGGCCTCCGCTGCCCACCCTGCCTGGAGGGGGACCCTGCCTCGGCTGGAATCCTCTAGCCAGCCCAAAACCGGTCTCCCTGAGAGTAGAGTACTGGAGGAAGGTGAGAGGGGCAGTTTGAGGCCTGTGCATCGCAGGGGCGAGGTCCTGGGGCAGCCCACCGCCGGCTCCTGTCCCCCTCCGCCCAGCCACGCAGGAGTAAGAAAGTCACAGCGACATGTGTTCAGACATAACCCCTGCACTCCGGGAGCCTTGAGGGCAGAACCTGGACTCAGAGTTGACATACCTGGGAAGACAGACACACACACACACACACACACACCACCCGGTGGGGCTGGGTGTGGGGACTTGGTGGGAGGGTGTGCACACTCCATCTTGTACTCACTGCCCACCTCCAACCTGAGCTGCAGCTAGCTGGTCCTCCCGTCTCTCAAGCTGAATGTCAAACAGTGCCAAATGCTAGGGCAGAGAGGGTGAAGACCCCTCTGGCCCACCCCTAGCCGCCAGTGTTCCCTAAGTGCCCCTCGCCCTGCCAGGTGCTCATTGTAACCATTTCTCACTAGGGTCAGCCCCCCAGAAGGCCACCAGCTACTGCCTGCCCCTTCCGCAGAGGGACCCCCACCACGCTGCCCTTTGCCTTAGCAGGGGTGACTTGGTCTCTCCTGGCTGAGTGTATAAGGCCTGTGCCGATTCCCCGTCTCCTTCCCTCACACACGCACACACACACACACACACACTCTCCCTGCCCCCAGGAGGCCAGACTGCCCCTTCTCTGCTGAACACACACCTGCGCACACACACATGCTCAGTGCACCCACAGAGGCTGGGCCCAGGCACATCACTTCATACCATTCATTCTGGTCATTTCCCCTGAAGGCACCCATCCCGGGGCCGGCCGGTGGGGGACTGAGGGCACGGGGAAGTAGCCACGGGGCTCAGATGGACTGGGAGGAGGGGGGAGGGGATGCATTAATTAATGGTTCCGTTAATTAATGTCACGTTGCTTGTCGCTTTCTCAGTGTGTGCGTATGTGTGTGTATGTGTGTGTGCGCGTGGTCCATGCCCACTGCTGCTGTCAGGGTGGAAGTCCTTGACATATGCCCGGCCTGGAGGTCAGCCATGTCCTGTGGGGCGTGTGTGTAACTGTAGTGTAGTCAGGTGCTCAATGGAGAACATAAAAACTAAAAAGAAACAACATATACAGAAAAATATATATTTTAAGTTTAAAAAAAATCAGAAAAACAGACAAAACAGTCCCCATCAGGTAGTTGTCCAACCCCCAGCCGGGTCTGATCCTTCTCATCTCCCACCGACCCGGCTGCCCCCTCCCCTCGGGCTGGGGGCTGGGGGCCATTTCCTTCTCTCTGCCCTTTTTTTTGTTGTTGTTCTATTTTGTACAGACAAGTCGGAAAAACAACAGCGACAAAAAAAGTCAAGAAACTTTGTAAAATATTGTTGTGTGTGATTCCTTGTAAAATATTTTCAAATGGTTTATTACAGAAGATCAGTTATTAAATAACGTTCATATTTTCACTTCAAACAGTTTCCTGCACTGTGTCGGCCTGGGGGTGAGGACTGGGTAGCTATGAAGACAGGTGGCCCTGGTCTCACCGCTCTGCTTGGCAGTCCCGGTCCCCGACGGCCTGGGGCCTGACCCTTCCACGCACTCAGCACTTGCTCAGGGCCAGGCTCTGACATGCTTTGATAGCATCTTCTCAGAAGCCTCAGGAGAAAGCTGTCTAGCAAGGAAAAGCCGCCCACGTCCTCAAGGCCAGAAGCCTGGAAGGGGGAAGCGTGAGGAGAGCTGTGAAGGGGGAGGGTACCCGGCCGTGCTGTCCGTCTACCTGGGCCTGACGGACAGGTCCGCCCACGGAAGCCAGAGGCCTCGCTGCTGCTCCTACTGCAGCCCAGAGGCCAGCTCCGTGGCAGTCTCTGGGCCTGCGCAGGTAGCCTGAGGCCTCGCTCACTTTAACCTCAACCTTCTTAACCGTCCACTCCGGTCAGCGGTCAGCGGTCAGCGTGGTGAGAGAATCACCAAGCCCTGGCCCGGAGGCTTCCCCACGGGGCGCCAAAGCTCCCTGCCCTTGTGCAGCACATGCCCGGCCGGCAGGGGGAGTCGGCTCACTCCTGCTCGGGGCAGTGGCTGGGTCCTCGCCACAGCCTTCGGATGGGGTATCACAGAAGAGCAAATGGAGAAGAAATGCTTTGCTAACGGGAAAAAGATCAGCAGAGGCCGCAGAACCCCAACACCCTCCGACAGCCCCTCAGCTCCTGGGGCAGGGTTGCCAGATACAATACAGAACACACCGTGAATTTTGAATTTCAGATACCAACTCTTACCATGGAAGTGTGTTTTAAATATCACATGGCACATACTCTAAAAAATCAGGGGACGTGCTTATATTAAAAGTGTATTGTTGATATTTGAGCGCCCTATAGTTTGGTTTTCTAAGTCTGGCCATCCTAGCTGGCCGTGGCAGCCACCAGCAGCCTGTGCGATGCAGGCGGCTCTGTGCACTGAGCCCAGTGGCTGAAAAGAAGGGATTTACACTTTATACGATAAAGTACTTTAAATTTTTTTTTTTATTTATAGAGTTACAGAGAGAGGGAGAGACAGAGGTCGGTCTTCCATCTGCTGGTTCACTCCCCAAATGGCCACAACGGCCGGAGCTGTGCCAGACCAAAGCCAGGAGCCAGGAGCTGCTTCCCTGTCTCCCATGTGGGTTCAGGGGCCCAAGCACGTGGGCCATCCTCCACTGCTTTCCCGGGCATATTAGTAGGGAGCTGACTGGAAGTGGAGCAGCCTGGACTCGAACTGGCGCCCATATAAGATGCCGGCAGCGTCAGAGACAGCTGCTTAACCCACTGAATATCAACGCTGGGCCCAAAAGTACTGTTATGTTCTAATTACACATTTTTAAAAACTGAGACGTATATCTACCATAGGATACAAACTGTCAGGAGCCCCTGTGACTTGAGTAGGGGGCCGAGGCTTGTAGGGGAGCCTCTGGTGGGGAGCAGAGTCATCGAGGGCAGCCCAGCCTCACCTCTTCGGGAGCGGGAGTCCTGGGTTCACTTCAGGGTCCACCTTCCTTGTGTCCAGGGCAGCGTGAGCCACACACACGCTAAGCAGCCAGGTAGACTGGCATTTTACACTCCTGTTCCCTTTTATCCTTAGTGTAGAAAGGTTCTGCCACCATCTGCACTTTACAGCCCATGATCTCGAGTTTCAAAAAGGTCTGGAACTCGGGCACTGTCACACAGCCGCCAAATAGCAGCGCAAGGATTCCAGCCTGGGTCCAAGCCCATCGACCAGACCGCGGAGGTTCCAATAGTCCCCACACATTGGTTCACACACCTGCTCACAAGGACAGGTGTGCATGCACAAACGGAGCTACTTTTCCCGGACAATTCAGCAAGTGTGTGGCCTGAGGCGGTGCTGCCTCCGAACCTGCCTCACCGCTATCCGAGGTTCGCAATACTCCATCACCCACCCCACCCTACCCCTGCCACTTTCCAATAACCAGCGGAAATGGTCTTCAGAACTACAACTCCCAGCATACGCTCTCATCACCGACGGGGATGGTGCGCGCGTACAGCCTCCTGGGACTTGTAGTTCCACCAGGAACCCCGTTCCGCTCGTCCCCGGCGGCGGCCAAGGACTCAGTATCCCAGCATGCCGAGGAGCCGGAAGGCAGGCGCGGAGGGCATCCCGCCGCCGCCGGGGGCGCGCAGGCGCGGCACCCCTGTTTGTTGGCCCCTGAGAAGGAGGAGGTACGGTCGAAGCCAAGACCGAGGCCGAGCCGGAGCTGACCCGGCTTGACTCGGGCCCAGAGCAAGGCGTCAGCCCTGCGCGGACTAAAGGACTCCGGAGTGGATGGAGAAGGCGCAGTCCTGAGATCAGCGCTAGCCCGGCTGGCCTGGCGCGCGGCCTACAGGGCAGGCAGGCAGGCAGGCAGGCGCGCCGAAGCCGCCCGGGGCCTTCCCGCAGGTCCTGGGCGAGGGGCCTAGGCTCCGGCCCGGCGACAAGGCCCGGTTCGGCCCCTGGGCACCACAGCCCTCTCCGACCGGAAGCAGGTCCTTCACCAGGGACACAGACCAGTGACTAGGCCGGACCCGGGCCTCCCGTCGGGGCCGGGCTAGGGCGAGCCCCGGGGAGGCCCCCAGCCCCGTTCCTGCAGGCCGCCGCCCGCCGGGAAGATGCAGCGCGCCCTGCCTGGCGCTCGCCAGCACCTGGGGGCCGTCCTGGCCAGCGCCAGCGTGGTGGTGAAGGCGCTGTGCGCCGCGGTGCTCTTCCTCTACCTGCTCTCCTTCGCCGTGGACACGCGCTGCCTGGCGGTCACCCCGGGCTACCTCTTTCCGCCCAACTTCTGGATTTGGACCCTGGCCACCCACGGGCTGATGGAGCAGCACGTGTGGGACGTGGCCATCAGCCTGGCCACAGTGGTGGTGGCCGGGCGCTTGCTGGAGCCCCTCTGGGGTGCCTTGGAGCTGCTCATCTTCTTCTTAGTGGTGAACGTGTCTGTGGGGCTGCTGGGGGCCTTCGCCTACCTCCTCACCTACATGGCTTCCTTCAACTTGTTCTACCTGTTCACCATCCGCATCCACGGCGCGCTGGGCTTCCTGGGTGGTGTCCTGGTGGCACTCAAGCAAACCATGGGGGACTGTGTGGTCCTGCGAGTGCCCCAGGTGCGTGTCAGTGTGGTGCCCATGCTGCTGCTGGCGCTGCTGCTGCTGCTGCGGCTGGCCACGCTGCTCCAGAGCCCGGCCCTGGCTTCCTACGGCTTCGGCCTGCTCTCCAGCTGGGTGTACCTGCGTTTCTACCAGCGTCATAGTCGGGGCCGAGGGGACATGGCCGACCACTTCGCGTTTGCCACCTTCTTCCCCGAGATCCTGCAGCCCGTGGTGGGGCTGCTGGCGGACGTGGTGCACGGCCTCCTGGTGAAAGTCAGGGTCTGCCAGAAGACGGTAAAGCGCTACGACGTGGGCGCCCCGTCCTCCATCACCATCAGCCTCCCGGGCACAGACCCGCAGGACGCCGAGCGGAGAAGGTACCGTGACAGCTTCCCCCCACCTTGCCAGGCTAGGAGGGCGCTGCGCGAGTCACCTGCCAGCTGAGTGCTGGGCCGAGGCCGGTGTCGGGGCAGCCGATCGGAGAGAGAGCCGGTCTTTGGGGTTGAGGACATCAGCATGTGGGTGGCTGGGCTCCGGCAGGTGCTGTGCGAGTCTAAGGCAGGGAGACTCGGAGTCCTCCACGTGGGCGCGCTGGGAGCCACAGCCAGCCTCCCGGGCCTGCACCCTGAGAGGGAGGGTCAGGGAAGGAGGCCTCGGGTCCCTAAGAGCTGGCCTGGGCCAGCCCAGTCCCCGGGTGCTGACCTGCAGCCTCTCCCTGGCCCCTGACCCGGACTCTGCTTCGCCAGCCTGGGGTATCGCCAACTCTCCCCCCCCCCCCTCGGCAGGCTGTGCTGCTCAGCCCGGGGACAGGCCACCTGACCCCCTCGGGAGCCCGCTGCCCGCACCAGGGCTGAAACCCCCTTTTCCTCAGGTGCAAACCAAGTCCCGCCGGGTGACCCGCTGGCTTTCTGATTCAGCTCTCCCCAGGGCGTCATCAGCGCCGCGTCACTGGGAGGCAATTGCTTGAGTGGTGCAGCCAGGGCAGGCCTTGTGCCGGTGCAATGTCAGGGGCTCCCCGTCTCCCCCTGTCAGGTGGGGTCTGGCAGGAAGCTCTGTGAGCAGAGCTGAAGAGTTGGCCCTGCCCTCTCTCACCTGGCGCCGTGCGCTTCCAGCCAGGCACGGGCCAGAGTACTGTGAGCCCAGCCGGTGGGCGCTGGAAATACACCTGGCACGCCGGGCCCAGCTCTGGGCCGTGCAGCGTGGGTCGCTGTGGGCGACAAGGCCTCTAGACAGCCGTCCGGCTCAGCTTCTCCAGTGGGGATGGGCCCAGGACACTGGGCCTGCTGGGAGGGGAGCTGCCCTCAGAGCTCTAAAGGGGGGCCGGGCCAGGCGGCCCTCCTCCAGGGAGAGACCTTGGGTTACCAGGATCGCTGGACACCAGAAAGCAGACAGGAGGCGGGGGGGCAGGGTCAAGGTGGGCTCTGAGCCCAGCCTTTTGGTCGGCTGACGTGGGGTGGGGGTTACTCCCACCAGAGCGCTGCCAGTAGGGGGAAGCAGGGTTCCGTCCTCTTCCACCCTGTGAGGAAGCGACTGCCGGCAGGCCTCAGCCCGGCACGGGCACCTGGGATGGAGCCTAGGTAGCACAGGGAGGGCGCCCTGCCTGTGCCAGGCCTGGCCTGCTGGGAGCTTTGGTTCTCCGCTGGAGCCTGGAAGGCTGCACAGGCTGTCCCTGCGTGGGCAGCAGTCCAGGGCGGGGGATTACTGCCTGGGGGGCCTTCCCGCCTCCCCCCACAGTGGGCCTGGCCTGGGCCCTGCCCATGTGGACTGCACCGAGCTCTGCTCTAACACAGGTCTTGGTGGTCTTGGGGATTCTGGGAAGGATGACGTCTGTGCTGCTTCCTAGGCTGAGAGCCAAAGGGAGGTGCTGACTTCAGCCGTCCCCCCCAGACCCCAGCCAGGAGGCTCTAACCAGGAAGAGGAGGAAGATTAACCCTCTCCTTGCAAGTGATGCGAGAGCCCAGGCAGGAACCCGCATCTGCAGGGACCTGCCCTTCTCCGCGTCTGCCCTGGGAGCAGTGTGGAGTGCCCAGCAGCAGAGGGAAGCCGCTGCAGCCCTGGGTCCTCGTTCTGGAGGGGGGCCCAGGCCCCGCGTGGGGGGGGAGGGGGGAGTCGGCCTGCTGGGAAGGGCGCATCGCAGGAGGCAGGCAGACCCAGAGTGATCTGTCTTCTCTTCTCCGGCCCCAGGCAACTGGCCCTGAAGGCCCTCAACGAGCGGCTGAAGAGAGTGGAGGACCAGTCCGTCTGGCCCAGCATGGATGACGATGACGAGGAGGCGGGGGCCAAGCTGGACAGCCCCCTGCCCTCAGACAAAGCCTCTGGGCCCCCAGGGAAGGGGGCTGCCCCAGAATCCGGTCTGATCACCTTTGAGGCCGCTCCCCCGCAGCTGTAACCGGAGCGCCTGGAGTGTGGCACCGACTGCTCTGAGAGGGAAGAAGGCCTGCTGGGGTTCCGCGTGGGTTTCCACGGCCCTCGGCTGGTTCTCACCAACACTACCCAGGAGTCCTGCCTGGTCCCACTGCAGACCCTGTGCCAGGCGCGGGGCCCCAGGCATCAGCAGCCCAGGCAGGCGGGCGGCTGCAGGGACACCGGTGCCACAGCTCCCGGCTGCCCCTCACGTCTCACACTGGCCGCTGAGAGTTCTGAGTCCGGGTGAGGATTTGCCAAACAGGTTGTGCAGGAGCCGGCGAGGGGCTGCGTGTGCCTGCACACCCCCAGAAAGACGATGTTCGCGTCAGGGCTCCTCGTGGCCCTCTGCCGTGGCTGACTGCTTCGGAGCCAGCCAGCCACGCCCCAGGTATTTTCTACAGGACCACTGGAGTGGGCAGCCAGGCCCAGCCTCGCAGTATCAATAAAGCAGTTCTTTGAGGTCTGACTCCTGGGCTCCGTCGGGCCACCTGTGTCTCCCTGGCAACCCCAGAGCGCGAGCACGCCCACCACTCCTCCCTTCCCCCTGCCGCCACACACCTGCTGGTAGGCAGCCTTCTCCAGGCTGTCACTCCTTTTCCTCTCCCTCCACCCGCACCCAGGGGACCCGACGACAGAGACCCCTCCATGGTGAGGATTTGCTGTTCCCCATGGTTCACCCCCAGTGCACAGCACTCGTGCTTGACACCTATGGCGACAGCCCCAGCTTGTCCGAGTCTGCAGACCCTGGTGCAGGGGCAGCCGGAGACAGACGGGGCACGGCACCTGGGCGGCATGGGAGACTCGGCGGCCGAGGTCAGGGAGGCCCTGCCTCCCAGCTCCCCTCTGCTCACGCTGAAGGTGTGAGAGAAGCACCACCAAGGCTGGGCTGCTCTTCCCATGAGTCTTTTTCAGGCATTTTATTATTTTCTCGCCTGTCATTTCTGGACGTGCCAGCACAAATGTGAGCCACCGTGCAGGGGAGGCCCAGCTTCATCCAGACACGGGACCCGTGTGCTTCTCCAGGCTGGCTGAGACGGGACAGGGAGGCACTTAGCACGAGTAGCAAAAACGTCACACGTGGGTCTCTGGTTCCCAATACTTCAGTAACGTCCCACTGACGCAGTCAGCTGAGCGCGTCCAAGAGGGCCCCAGCCCTCGCCCCTGCACTGAGGGGCAAATCCAGGCTTGGCCTAGGCTGGAAGAGCTCACGGCTGGATCCTCTTGCGATACAGGTAGGCGTTGCTCACCTGGTTCATGATGACCAAGCTGGTGAGGATGGGACACAGCACAGCCAGGTACCAGGCCCCCCCCGTGACGGTGGCCGTGAACCACAGTGAGCACATGCCCAGCAGCAGGCTGGCACTGCCCAGCAGGTAGCCCACCAGCCCAGAAGTGGCGTGGTACAGCTTGAGCTTCGCCAGGGGCCATCGGGGCAGCAGCTTCGGGTAGAGCAGCGCCACGCCCCCCGAGCACTGCAGCCCCGCCCACAGCACAGCCAGCAGCCCCGCCTGCCCATGGCGCGTGGCCAGGTGCGCTTTGCCGAGCTGCTCTTTGTGGAGGATGACCAGGCCCAGGCCCAGCAGCGCGCACAGCAGGGCCAGCAGCTGCAGCACCCAGTGGCAGCGCGCTCGGGCCTTCCGCGAGAAGGCGCGCAGCAGCGAACTCTCCGGAGAGAACACCAGCAGCGCCTCGGTCATCAGGAAGGAGAACTGTGGAGACAGGCAGGAGGCGTCAGTGAGGCGCCGTCCCACAGCGCGGGCGCCTGCAGGGAACCCCCCAGCCCGAGCACGCCTGGGCCCACTGCCCTTCCTCATTCTCTGCCCGGGTGCCGCGCTGCAATGGCTTCTGCCGCTGCGGCAAACAGCTCTGAGATAGAGCGGTCATAAATGATTCACAAGGTGTGTCTTCCCTGCGTGGGGCCGGATACAGTGTCTCGGCAGGACCCGGCGTGTGGCTGCGCTGCTGCAGGGACGGTTAGAACTGGCACCATAAAGTAAAGTAAACGGGGGCAGAGGTGCACCCGAGTGCAGCGTCTCAGCTTCCTGCCTGAAGCCAGTGACGCCGCCATGTGTGCTCAGACAAACCCTGCGTTCATCTGGGTCGCAAACACTGGCTGCAGCCTGGGATGTCTACCACGGAGGAGTTAGAGCAGGCAACAGCAGTGTCCCCAAGGATGCCCATGCTCCCACCCCCAAGAGCCACCCAGGCCCACTACTTACGGCCAGAGACATAAGCACAGGGTGCCAGGAAAACAGGCCTGGAACAAGAAGAGGAAGCCTCGTGGCGCTGCGGCACGGCACCAGCCATGCCCACCCCAACAGGCTGAGGGATGTCAGCACCTATCACTGAGGCGGGGCTGCAGCCCACACCGAGCCCCCCTCCCGGAGCAGAAGCTCTGGCAGCCCCCCACCTCCCCAAGAGGCAGCCATGTGGGGCCCCGGTCAGGGAGAAGCCCAGCACCCATCTGCTCCACCCCCGTCCTTTCTCCAGGACAGAGTATCCCGCAGCCAGCCAAGCCTTTCGTGACAGCCAGGCCCAAGGCTCCCTACAGTCCCGACTTCTCAGCAGAAGCAACCCTACCTTCCCGAAAGTCGACTCGCAATTCTACTTACTGGAGCCGGGCCTGGCAAGCACAGCCACGAAGATGGTGAAGCCCAGGGCCACAAGGTGGGCGGCAGCCCCAGAGGCAGTGCGGAGAGCGTGGTAGATGTGCGACTCAGTCTCCACAGAAAGGGCCATGATCAGCCGGGCCTGTGGCTGTAGCCTGAAAGCATAGCAGCGTGGGCAAGGCTCTCGGTGCCACTGGCCACTCCTTAAAGGAGACAGGTTTGCACGGGAGGAATGCCACCCTCTTCCAAGAAGTGACGGCAGACAGCAACAGTACAGTACCAAGGCCGGCACCAGGAATAGTCACAACACGCCAGTCCAGGGCCGGCAGCCTGTCTGCGTCTACCTGGATCTGAAAGGCGGCTGGCCCACCTTCCAGGTAAGGAGGAGCAAGGCCCTCTAAGACTACAAATCCCAGCGTGCACCACGCCAACGCGGGCGGGAGGGGAGGCTAAGCGGGCGTGGAGCACCACGGAAGTTGTAGTTCCCAGCTGCGGCTGCATTTACAGCGTGAATCCCTCCGCGCGGGGCCTCCCCACGTACCGCCAGCATGCTGCCCCTCCACACCAGCCATTTGCCTGCCTCACCCGCAGCGCCGACCCGACGAGGCAGTTTTCTCCAAAGAAACCTAGATGCTCTGGGTCCTGCTGTGCGCACCGCCGCTCCGTCGCGGAGCCGCTTCACTTCCGGGTGCGACGTCTACCCATCGGGGCTTCCTGGAACGACCCCCCCCCCCCGACACACACACACACTCCGGCCACGCCTCTGAGTCGCGCTGCGCAGGCGCTGTTGAGCAAACGGCTTCTCCTGGGGTGTGTGTGTGCGCGCGCAACCGGCGCGACCTGGTGGTCCAGGGCCTCCTTGCTGTGTCTGACAGGTGTTCCCGGTAGTGGGGGCGCCTCCGCGCGCAAGGGACAGGGACCGCGGACTCAGGCCCCGCTAGCACCATGGGCAGCAGCTGTCGCATCGAATGCATATTCTTCAGCGAGTTCCACCCCACGCTGGGACCCAAGATTACTTACCAGGTGACGCCGGGGCTCGCGGGACTGGAGGGGATAGAGGACGCTCTCAGGAGTTCAGCCGGCTGCAGGAAGGTGCTGGGTGCCCGTGCAGCGCGCAGGCATGCCACTCCTTCATTTTCGACAATCGTGAACCGGGAGGATACTCAGAACAAGACCCGGCTCCCCGGTGTGCAGGGGAGACATACTATGTCACATCAACAGTGTTTGCAAGAAATCACGCTTTGGGGTCCTAGAGAAAGTTCAGAACCCACGAGAGGGGGAGGTGCCCAGCAGTACCCCCCCCAAATGATGTCTAGGAAGGGGGTGGTGAGAGAGGAGGGAGTGTTCCAGCCAGGAGGGCATGGCGGATGCAAAAGCCAGGAAGCGGACGATAACATAGGCGGTGTTTGGAAACACAGAGGAGGAGATCCGAGTGGCTGCAGAGAGGTCCCCGCTAGAGAAGAGGGCTTGGGACTGTGGGGCGGGCGGTCAGCCCGGGGCACTGCACCCATTCCGTGTGCACTGAGGACATCTTCCCGCCCCCAGGTCCCCGAGGACTTCATCTCCCGAGAGCTGTTTGACACGGTCCAAGTGTACATCATCACCAAGCCAGAGCTGCAGAACAAGCTCATCACTGTGTGAGGCCCCAGCTGGGTGGCGGTGGGGGTGGAGGCGAGGGTCCCAGGAGGTTGGGACGGGCTTCAGGGCCGGCCTGATCCTGCTGCACCCATCCAGCACAGCCATGGAGAAGAAGCTCATTGGTTGCCCCGTGTGCATCGAGCACAAGAAGTACAGCCGCAATGCCCTCCTCTTCAACCTGGGCTTTGTGTGCGATGCCCAGGCCACGACCTGTGCCCTGGAGCCCATCGTGAAGAAGCTGGCCGGCTACCTGACCACGCTCGAGGTCTGCCACGAGATGGGCTCGGGTGCTTGGGCAGGCAGAGTCGGGGGGGACGATCCTATGTCTCCAAAGCCCCCAGACCCGACTGAGGACCCAGACAGGGCAGGCGGCCAGCCGGGGTTCCGGGCGGGTACCCACCATGCTGTTCCTGCTCTGTCCAGTTGGAGAGCAGCTTCGTGTCCACGGAGGAGAGCAAGCAGAAGCTGGTTCCCATCATGACCATCCTGCTGGAGGAGCTCAATGCCTCTGGCCGGTGCACTCTGCCCATTGGTATGGCCCAGCCTCTGCAGGGACGGGAGAGCGGCGGGGGAGGGTGCGACCAGTCGCTGGGGAGGTCAAGGCTCATGAGTAGCGTGGTGGCCAGGGAACAGCTGTGTGCAAGAGTGATTGTGTTCAGGGTCTAGTACATGGTGGGACTGGGGACAGGGGGCGGGCACAGGAGAGTGTCCCGCTCTGTCCCTTGAGCACATCCCTTCCCTCTCTGGACCTGTTTCTTGTTCCATAAAAGGGGAAGAGTGGGCTGGGCATTTGGTGCAGTAGTTAAGACCGCTGCGACCCCAACATGTCAGATTTGAGTGCGGGTTTCAAGTCCTGGCTCCTCCACTTCCGACCCAGCTTCCTGCTCATGCGCTGGGCGGCAGCAGATGATGGCTCAAGTCCTTGGGTCCCTGCCGCCCATGCGAGAGACCACAATGAGCTCTGAACTCCCGGATTTGTTTCACTTCCCAAATCGGGGGCATTTGGGGGGTGGATCGGTAGATGGATAATTTCTGTCTGTCTGCCTGCCTCCCTCTCTCTCCGCCTTTCATACAAAATTGGTTTTTAAAACGAAGGGGGAGCCGTGAGGTTGACCGTACTCGCAGCTGCCTGTCTGCCTCAAGGGATTCTGGGAGGCTCGGGAAGTAATTGCGGGTCTCCTGGAGACAGGACTGAGGGTCTGGGGGGGGGGTCCCCTGCAGATGAGTCCAACACCATCCACTTGAAGGTGATTGAGCAGCGGCCGGACCCCCCTGTGGCCCAGGAGTACGACGTGCCTGTCTTTACCAAAGACAAGGAGGACTTCTGTAACTCGCAGTGGGACCTCACCACACAACAGGTGCGCCAGCCCGCCCTGCCTGTCATCCTGCACTTGCCACAGTCCTGGCCTCTCTCCCACCCGCTCTGACACTGCCTACTCTGCCCAGATTCTGCCCTACATAGACGGCTTCCGGCACGTCCAGAAGATCTCGGCTGAGGCGGACGTGGAGCTCAACCTGGTGCGCATCGCCATCCAGAACCTGCTGTGAGTAGTGCTGGCTGTGGGCCCACCCGCGGGGAGCAGCCCAGGGGCCCTGAGTGCGGGCTCGGAGGCTGAGCACGACCGCCTCTTGCAGGTACTATGGCGTTGTGACACTGGTGTCCATCCTGCAGGTGGGTGTCTGCGGTACGGTCCCCTGAGGTGTGGGTCCTATGGCTGTGCCAGAGCCAGGCTGGCAGCCTCCCAGGCCCCTCACTCAAGCCCCCCTGCTTTCTGCTACCCCGCTAGTACTCCAATGTGTACTGCCCGACGCCCAAGGTCCAGGATCTGGTAGATGACAAGTCGCTGCAGGAGGCATGTCTGTCCTATGTGACCAAGCAAGGTACTGCAGGCTTGGGGGAGGGAGCTCTTGGGAGAGCAGGGCTCCTGGCAAGCTGACCCCTGGCACCCACAGGGCACAAGAGGGCCAGCCTGCGGGATGTGTTCCAGCTGTACTGCAGCCTGAGTCCTGGCACAACTGTGCGAGACCTCATCGGCCGCCACCCCCAGCAGCTGCAGCATGTCGATGAACGGTCAGAGGGGGACTCCCCGGGGTGTGAGGGGGTTGTGGAGGACAGGGAGACCCCCGGTGTCTCTTAGGAGCCCTGGGTCAGAGAGGAAGCAGAGGCCTCCCAGTGAGCGGAATCACACGGCCCTGCCAGTCCAGGCAGGCTTCCTGGAGGTGACGGGCTTGGAGGCCAGTGTGGCTACTGCAGCAGCCTGCAGGGAGGACTGCAGGAAGGAAGGGGCCAGCCTGGCCCGGGCATCACCCGCACCCCGGCTCTCACCCCAGGAAGCTGATCCAGTTTGGGCTCATGAAGAACCTCATCCGGCGACTACAGAAGTACCCTGTGCGAGTGTCTCACGATGAGCGAAGCCACCCGGCACGGCTTTACACGGGTTGCCATAGCTACGACGAGATCTGCTGCAAGACAGGTAGAGGCAGGCAGGGTGGGGTCAGGGCCGGGCGGCCGAGCCAAGGCCCCAGCCTCACCTCCACCACCCCGCCCAGGCATGAGTTACCATGAGCTGGATGAGCGGCTGGAAAATGACCCCAACATCATCATCTGCTGGAAGTGAGGCTGTGGTGGCTGCGTGGTGCTGAGCCCTGCCTGGTGCCTGGGGCTAGACCAGTAGGTCAGTCCGTTACCATCTGATTGACCTGCAGTCCTGTCAATAAAGTCCTGTCAATAAAGTCATCCACTTCACCCTACCCCTGAGCCAGCCAGACAGCAGCGAATGCGGCCGCCACGGTGTTGGTGCCCTGGAGCGCCCTCTGGTGGGCAGGACCGACGCTGGCCAAGTAAAGGTGCCTGCTCATTATAAACGGAAAGAAAGGGCCAGAAACCATCCGAGATGTGAAGAATGAGATGAGGTGGGAGCAGGGACTTCTCTGGACTAGTTGGGCAAGAAAGGCCTGGCTGAGGTGACAAACGGAAACGCGAACGAAGGACCGAGTGAGGAAACAAGGGCAAAAGTTTGCGGCAGGGTGGGCACTGTGGCACTGCTGGCTAAGCCGCTGCTCTGAGAGCCCGCATCCCTTAGCAGAGCGCCAGTTCCAGTGCCGGCTGTTGCACCTTTTTTTTTTTAACTGTCTGTTGAGAGGCAGAGTTACAGACAGAAGGGAGAGGGAGAGGTCTTCCATCCGCTGGTTCACTCCCCAAATGGCTGCAACAGCCAGAGCTGGGCCAATCTGAAGCCAGGAGCCGCCGGGAGCTTCTTCCGGGTCTCCCACGTGGGTGCAGGGGCCCAGGGACTTGGGCTGTCTACTACTGCTTTCCCAGGCCACAGCAGAGAGCTGGATCGGAAGTGGAGCAGCCTGGACATGAACCTGTGCCCTTATGGGATGCTGGTGCAGAGTTGGAGGCTGAGCCTACTGTGCCACAGCGCTGGCCTCAGCTAGTCTACTTTGGATCCAACTCCCTGCTAATGCACCTGGGAAGGCAGTAAATGATGGCCCAAGTGCTTGGGCCCCTGCCACCCACCCACGTGGGAGACCTGGGTTCTTGGCTTCATCCTGGCCTGTTTCTGGATGTTGCAGTCATTTGGGGAGTGAACCAGCAAAGAGAAGATCTCGGCCAGCGCAGCGGCTCACTAGGCTAATCCTCCACCTTGCGGCGCCAGCACACCGGGTTCTAGTCCCGGTCGGGGCGCCGGATTCTGTCCCGGTTGTCCTTCTTCCAGGCCAGCTCTCTGCTGTGGCCCGGGAAGGCAGTGGAGGATGGCCCAAGTGCTTGGGCCCTGCACCCCATGGGAGACCAGGAGAAGCACCTGGCTCCTGCCATCGGATCAGCGCGGTGCGCCGGCCGCAGCGCACTAGCTGTGGCGGCCATTGGAGGGTGAATCAATGGCAAAAGTAAGACCTTTCTCTCTCTCTCACTATCATCCACTCTGTCAAAAAAAAAAAAAAAAAAAAAAAAAAAAGGAAGATCTCTCTGTCTCTAAGTTAGTTAAGTAAATCCTTTTTTTTAATAAAGTAAATCTTAACAACAGAACTTAAGGCAAAAGCCACTCTGGGGAGTATAAGGAGCCCACGGGCCAGCCTCGGGGCTGTTAGGAGGCAAAGGGGAGACGGTTAGGAGGCAAAGGGGAGACGGCAGAATCGAAGTCCCGAGTGAGGAGAGAGAAAGGGGGACCCTAGGAAGCTGCCTTGGGCCTGGATTCTGAGGGTCCGAGACGAGCCCAGAGCGGCGCCGTGCGAGGGAGGGCGTGTGTGTGACGCGCACCTTCCAGGCTCCCGGCTGTGGCGGAGGGGCCGGGACAGGAGCAGGTCCGGAGAGAACGCTGCCGGCCCTGGGCTGCACCTGGAGAGCAGGCTGCGGGAAACCACGATGAGACATCCGGTGGTCAGGATGGCACGGCTGCCAGAACTGGCGGAGTCCGGATTCCCCAGCCCAGTGCCGGCCCCAGGTATTGGCCGCGGCCGGAGTCCGGCCCAGGCGCGGTTGTCCAGGGCAGCGGGCTCCGCTAGCTAGCGAAGCCGACAGCAGGGGCGGGGCGGAGCCGCGGCCGCACTGCGCAGGCGCGGGCTCACCCGTTTACATGGCGACCAGGACCCACGCGCCGCAACCGCCCCACAACCGTCCTGTGCCAGACTTCGGCCCCGCTGCAGTCCGTCGTCCTGACGTGTGTCAGCGCCCCCCGCTCCCCAGCCTCTGCCTGGGGACCCTGGCCCCGACATGGGCGACCTGGAGCTGCTGCTGCCCGGGGAGGCTGATGTGCTGGTGCGGGGTCTGCGCAGCTTCCCGCTGCGAGAGATGGGCACTGAAGGGTGAGGCGGCTGGGTCAGACCGAGTCACCGCGGCAGGCCTTGAGTGGGGGAGAGCTTGGGTTTGACGTTCGGGGAAGGGGTCGCCCAGTGCGCAGGGGCTCGGGCGGGAGGCAGAGATCTTGGAGGCTAAAGCTTGTCGCTGCGGAGCCCCCCTCGCTCCTGAGAATCGGGCTGCATTCAGGAGGATGCAGCCCCGCCCTCACGTAACGGCACACCTGTGCACCCAAATGCGCACACGTCCCGTCTGGGGCAGGTGGACGCGGCAGCACGAGAGCCTGGAGAAGCTCAACATGCAGGCCATCCTGGATGCCACCGCGAGCCAGAGCGAGCCCATCCAGGAGCTGCTGGTCACCCACGGGAAGGTATGACGGGCCGCTGCCCGTCGCTCCTCTCCCACCGCACCCTCAGGGCTGAAGGCGTCCCTGGATTGACAGCAAGGCCTGACGAGCTCCCCACTGGAGTGCGAGTGGGACTTTGGCATTGGCGGGGGCAGCCTCCCCAACACGAGAGGGGAGAGTTGGAGCCCATGCCGATGCCCGGCTGGAGCGTGGACCAGGGGTGGCCCCAGCACATGACCTGAAATGCCACTTGGCAGAAGGGATCCTCTGCCAGCAGTAGCAGTGGGCACAGTGAGAGGGAAGGGCCCTAGGGGACAGAGGACAGAGTGGATGGAGGCTGCGTGTGGGAGGGGTGCTACGGCTGCAGGGGCAGAGGGTGTCCCCACTGAGGTGCTGGCGGCAGCTGGAAACAGGGTACATGCTGGGATGTGTCCTTTGGCAGCCTGGGAGTCTCTGGGACTCCGGGGAGTGCAAGAGCTGAGCTGGGCCAAGGCAGACCGGGGAAGCTTGCCAGGCTAAGGCCAGCCCGCCCACCCTTGTTCTTTCCCTCACCCTCCGAAGATCCCGACGCTGGTGGAGGAGCTGATCACCGTGGAGATGTGGAAGCAGAAAGTGTTGCCCGTGCTGTGCAAGCTGGAGGACTTCAAGCCCCAGAACACCTTCCCCATATACATGGTGGTGCGCTGGGCCCCACCTCACGCCTCTTCCCACCCCGTCGGAGGGCCCTGGACTGGGGAGGACAGCTGGTGTCCCCGCCCCCCCCTCCCCAGCAGCCCCGGTGGCCTTGTCCTCTCTGGCAGGTACACCACGAGGCCTCCATCATCAACCTCCTTGAGACAGTGTTCTTCCACAGGGTGAGGTGCAGGCCGGGGCCTGGCCCGAGGGGCGTTGTGTCTGTGCGGGGAGGGCATCAGAGACCGAAAGTTGCCCCTCTGCCTGCCCCCCAGGAGGTGTGTGAGTCGGCAGAAGACACCGTCTTGGACCTGGTGGACTACTGCCACCGCAAACTGGCTCTTCTGGTGGCCCGGGGTGGCCAGAGTGGTCTCCGGGAGGAGGAGGGGTCCCAGGACAGCACCCCCATGCAGGTGGGCCGAGAATCCCTGAAGCGGGCAAGGCACAGGTCCAGGTTCCCCGAGGCCTGTGCAGGAGGGGGTCGGGGTGGGGCCGACACAGCTGGAGCACCGTGTGGCCCTGCAGGAGCTGCAGAAGCAGGCAGAGCTGATGGAGTTTGAGATCACACTGAAAGCCCTGTCGGTGCTGCGCTACATCACAGACTGCGTGGACAGGTGGGCAGCCTTCGGGGGCCTAGGTGGCTGGCGGCGCCTGTAGCCTCCGCTCACCTCCCTCCTCCCTCCCCGGCCCCTAGCCTTTCCCTGAGCACCTTGAGCCGCATGCTCAGCACGCACAACCTGCCCTGCCTCCTGGTGGAGCTGCTGGAGCACAGTCCTTGGAGCCGGCGGGAAGGCGGTAAGATGCCCCCCCCCCACCCGCCCCAGCTCCCAGGCCACCCTTCAGGACCGATGCAGGTGGGCAGTTTGCACACAAACGTTGCTCCTAGCTCACAGAGGATACCAGGATGCCTCATCCCAAGTGGGCCTAGAGCTGGGCTCTGCAGCAGGCAGGGCCCATGTGTCCACTACTGAGGACTCACCTTGCACGGGGGCCCAGGCTTTCCCACCATGCCCAGGCAGCGGTCAGTTCCCCCGCCCGCACAGCGGACTCGCTCCCAGAGACTGCTTTGCCCGCCCCTCTCCCCAGGCAAGCTGCAGCGATTTGAGGGCGGCCGTTGGCATACGGTGGCCCCTTCGGAGCAGCAAAAGCTGAGCAAGCTGGATGGGCAGGTGTGGATCGCCCTGTACAACCTGCTGCTGAGCTCTGAGGCCCGGGCCCGCTACTGCCTCACGAGTTTTGCCAAGGGACAGCTTCTCAAGGTAGGGGGCTCCCCTGCACCAGCTGCTCCAGCCCAGCGCCACCCCTCCCCATCCCATCCCCTCCCCACCCCCACCCAAGTCCTCCTTCCAGACCTGAGCTTCAGGTGACACAGCCAATGCGACACAGGCCCCGCAGGTACCCTCAGCCCAGCCCAGGCCTTCCCTGGTCCCTGGCCCCGGTCCCCTGGCCGGCACCAGCTTCACCCTGGCCTCCCCCGGATTCCCTTGCAGCTTCGGCCCTTTCTCACAGACACCCTCCTGGACCAGCTGCCCAACCTGGCAGACCTGAAGAACTTCCTGGCCCACTTGGCCCTGGTCGAGCCCCAGACCCCTAAGAAGGACCTGGTGTTAGAACAGGTAGGCCGCCGTGGGAAGCCCGCTGCTCGGGACCACGGTCCACTTTGCCAGCTCCTCCTCGGCTACTCTCCGCTTCGCTTTCCTAGATCCCGGAAATCTGGGAGCGGCTGAAGCAGCAGAACAAAGGCATGTGGCAGGCCATCGCCAAGCACCAGCTGCAACACGTGTTCAGCCCCTCGGAGCACGACCTGCGGCTGCAGGCAGCAAGGTCAGGCCTGCTGAGCGGGGATGGGCGCCGACGGGAGCCGAGAGGCATGGGTGTGAGCGGGGGTGCCCCCGGCCCCCGCCTGCCAGGCCCAGCCAGGCCCCGCGACCCTCCGGCAGGTGGGCTGAGACGTACAGGTTGGATGTGCTCGAAGCGGTGGCTCCGGAGCGACCTCGCTGTGCCTACTGCAGCGCAGAGGCCTCGAAGCGCTGCTCGAGATGCCAGAATGAGTGGTACTGCTGCAGGTGAGGTCTGCTGGGACCGCGGACCCCTGAACCCCACCCCTGTGTCCCCCATAAACACTGCCAGCCTCACCAGCCCCCCTGCCAACAGGGAGTGCCAAGTCAAGCACTGGGAGAAGCACCGGAAGGTTTGTGTCCTGGCTGGGCAGGGCGACAGAGCCAAGTGAGGGCTGTGCCTGCCTGCACAACGGCCAACCACCCGGGCCAAGGCAACCCACCCCAAGCCTCACGATCTCATCTGGCTCCTGCCGCTGGTGCGCACAGCAGAGATCTGCTGACCCACCCCCACCCCCACTTCCTGCCCCACCCGCGGGTAGGCGGAGGGCGCTGCCTCAGCACACTGGAAGGGAGCCGGATGTGGGGACCCTCTCCCTGTAGCACAATAAAGCTGGCCCCCAGGCACACGCCAGTCTTGGTGTTACGCTTTGCGGTCGCGGTCGTCGTTGTCGTCCTGAGCGGGTGTGAAGGAGGGGAGGAGAGAGAGAGAGAGAGGGCAGGAGCTCTGTGAGAGCGTCCGACCCGCCCCGCCTGCGGGCCAGTACGGTCCCCGAGCCCAGGTTTCCATTGCGCCGCTTGCGCCGCTCTGCTCGACTTTTTCCCGCCGCCCAGCCTGGATCCTAGGGGCGGCGCCGAAGTCCCGGCCCGCCCTGTAGCCCCGCCCGCCTCGAGATCGCTAGCGCCCAGAGCCGGCCGAAGCCCCGGCCCAACTGGGCCATGTCGGCGGAACCTGAACTCATTGAGCTGCGGGAGCTGGCACCCGCCGGCCGGGCCGGCCCGGGCCGCACCCGGCTGGAGCGTGCCAATGCGCTGCGCATCGCGCCTGGCACCGCGCGCAACCCCGCTAGGCAGCTGGTCCCCGGCCGCGGCCACCGCTTCCAGCCCGCGGGCCCAGCCACGCACACGTGGTGCGACCTCTGCGGCGACTTCATCTGGGGCGTCGTGCGCAAGGGCCTGCAGTGCGCGCGTGAGTAGCGGCCCCGCACACCAGCGAGAGCAGAATGGGTACCCGAGGGGCAGCTGCTTGCGAGTCCAGGCTCGGTGGAGGTGGTTGGCGGGGACGGTCCCGCGGACCGGGTCCGTTACCTTTGCTCATCACCAAAGAGAGTGCGGGGTGGGGAGAGGAGCTGGTTTACCCCTTTTGGCAGTCCACCCGCGCGCGGCTGGGGCACAGGGGAGCAGCCACCTCTGTCCATGAGTAACGGATGCTGACTGGAAGCTTCTTGTCTTTTAAGGCCCCTGGCCCTTCTTGAGAAAGGCTCTGTGCCTACTGTCCTCTAACCCGCACTCCCAGACTGTCTCTTCCCAGGGATTCACTTGCCGGGTCCCCCTCCAGAACCCTGGTGTGAAAGGAAACTGTGCCAGGCAATGGACAGGGGATGGAGAATGTTGGGAACTTGGGCAGCCCCCTCCCCGCCGCAAGCAGGGGGACCTGAGTCAGTCTGTAGCAAACACCTGTTTCAGGCCGTGAGCCAGGTGAACATGGAACCCGTTACACCTGCGCAGGCCTCACGTAGGGGTTGCTTTCTCACCGGCAGTGTGCCAGTTAAAATGGCCTAGGGAGCTTCTACAGCTTTGCAACCCCCTGTGCTGGATCCTGCTTCAGCTGCTGGAAGCGGCCCAGGCATCAGTAATTTCTTTTAAAAAGCCTCCAGGTTATTCAATGTGCAGCCTGGATTGACAATCACTGCTGAGGCCTATTTAGGAACTTGGGGGGTGGGGGCAGGGCTCAGGCCTGTGTGCAGGTGGAGAGCCTCGCACCGGGCACAGGTGCCTGTCAGGAATTCAGTGCAGGCTCTGGGTGGGGGTGGGGGACAAGGGAGAGGATATTTCATTGCTCTGGAGGCGAAATCAAGTGACAACCGTGATGAGAAACAGGATAGTTTGTGTGTGGAGAGAGAAGGGAGGGACCATAGGTGAATTCGGGGTTTTGCCTGAAACAGCTGGGGGAACAGTGGCTATTTTTACTGAAGAACCCTGGCAAAGGTAGGAGACCCAGGAGGCAAGTGAGTTAAACATTGGCCGTGTGTGTCTGAGATGTCTGTGAAGGTCCTGGCTCACAGGGGGAGGTTGGTGCTGACTGAACCTTGGATCTGGGGCAGGCGACCGTAGACCGGCAGGGGAGCTGCAGGGAAGTGGAAGACTGGCCGGAGGGGTAAGAGAAGGGAGGGGAAGGCCAGACGCTAGTGTGGACGGGTGTTGCGGTCCGAGGAGACAGCTGGTACTAGACGGGACGTGGGTTAAAGGTTTTTCCTTCGAAGTGCGAGCGTGGTGGGAGGAGGGACTCCGCGCTAGACGTTACAGACCCAGCCGTTGAGCAGGCCTGCATCCCTAACCGCCCGGAGCTTTTCAGACGCACGGGATCCACCCTAGAGGCTGTAGCGAGGCCGGGTACACAGAGCCTGGCGGGCCACGGCCCGCAGCCCCGGGCTCCTCTGCAGTACCGGAGCCACGGCGGGAGCCTCACCGCCGGCCCTCTCCCGCAGACTGCAAGTTCACATGCCACTACCGCTGCCGCGCGCTCGTGTGCCTGGACTGCTGCGGGCCCCGGGACCTGGGCTGGGAACCCGCGCTGGAGCGGGACACCAACGTGGTGAGCGCGGGGTCGAGGGGAGCAAGGGGCGGGATGGCGGGAAGCACAGACGGGCAAGGAAGCCCCAGGGCCAGCGCGAGCGTTCTAATGGCCGAGTGCCCGGCACCAGAGAGTGGCTAACTGCGCGTGGGCCTGGAGGGGGGCCCGGGGGTCCGGTCTCGGCGCGGCCCCGCGGGCAGTCATCCCACGGCCGCCGAGGCGCGCCAGGCTCAGCGCACGCGCACTCCGCACACCATCCCACACCCGCTTCCGGGCCCGAGGCGACGTTGGTGCACATGCGCACACACGCGGACGCGCTCCCGTGGGAGGTGGGGCCTCCGAGGCCGGGCTGAGTGGAGCTGCCTGGGCGGTGAGGTCATTCTAGGCGGAGACGCCCGAGCGGTTGCCGCCCCTCCACGTTGCTCCCCCAATGAGACAAGAGCTGGGGCCCAGCTGTCTACGTTTCAGTCTTAACGGTTGCAGCTGGCGCGGGGGACGGCGCAAGCGCACACCGACCCACGCGTACACGCACGCACGCGCCGCGGGCGGAGGTTGGAGGGGACGGACGCGCGGGACGGGGGCACCGGGCTGGCGCGGCCATGGGCGAGGCGGAGACCCCGTCGTTCGAGATGACCTGGAGCAGCACGACAAGCAGTGGCTACTGCAGCCAAGAGGACTCGGACTCGGAGCTCGAGCAGTACTTCACGGCGCGCACCTCGCTGGCGCGCAGGCCGCGCCGGGACCAGGTGGGGGCCGCGGGTGCTGACCCCCTGGGACGCCGCCCTCCCCGGCGACCCGCCGCCGCGGGAGCGGGTGGGCAACCCCGGCTTCCCGTCGGCGTGGCGCGGCACCGTGTGTCGGGCTCTCGGCTTAGGGTCAGAAGTGGGTTCCGGCGCCTCGGTGCCGGGTGCGAGGCGCGCTCGCTGCGTCGCTGACCGGTAGAACCGGGAGGAGCAGCTGTGTGGCTTGGGGCAGAGCGGAGAGCGGCATTCCCCACCTCTGACTCAAGCCGACTGTGCAGTGTAGACAGGCACCTGGATTCCGCGTTTGCGCGCGCCCGTTCCCTCCCCGGGGGAACTGGAGGAGGAAGTGGGAGGGGAGGAGTCCTCGCCGGGAATTGAGAAGGGGGGTGGGGGGTGGGGTGGAGGCGCCGAAGGGAAGTCCGGCCTCTCCCGGCGGCTCTTCTGGATGGAGCTAGCTGAGGCCCCCCGGCCCTGGCCCGTCACCAGCTGCCAGAATGCGGAGGACTCCTAGTCTCCTCCTCCCCCGGCTGAACCTGGAGGGAGGGACGTGGAGTGGGTGTGAAGGAAGCCTTGTAGAAGCTTTTAGGAGCGCGTTTCTCCCAAGAGGTGGGAAGGGGAGGCTGTTCAGGTTGGAAAAATGCCCCAAGAGAGGTGAAAAGAGTGATTAAAGCTGTGAGGCGCGGGGTACCGGGGCAGCCGAATCTTTGGTAGGCTCGTGGGAGACCTCATTATCGGAGACCGCAGTGCTGGGTGTCACGGGTGGAACCACCAGGTTCAGATCTCCAGAATTCCTCCAGGGAGCAGCCGGGCCAGGGCACCAGGAAAGAGCCGTGGGGGCAGTGGCGCTCAGTGTCCCTTGGAGCAAAGGGGTGGAAATCGCTTATTGGAGTCAAGAAAGTGGCATTGGGAGTGATGCTTTAGGTGAAGTTTTTCAAAGTTTCTTAGCAAATAAGTGATGCTCTCCGTACCCTGAATCTCAACCCAGAGCTTAGGTGCAAGGTTTTATTACGTTTCTTTTTGTTTCTTTGTTTAAAAGTTTATTTATTTATTTATTTGAAAGAGTTACACAGAGAGAGGAGAGGCAGAGAGAGCAAGACAGAGGTCTTCCATCCGATAATTCACTCCCCAATTGGCTGCAATGGCCGGAACTGCGCCGATCCAAAGCCAGGAGCTTCTTCCGGGTCTCCCACGCGAGTGCAGGAGCCCAAGGACTTGGGCCATCTTCTACTGCCTTCCCAGACCATAAAGGTTTATTTGGGGCCCAAGTTGTGGCATAATGGGTTAAGCTGCCACCTGCAGCAACAGCATCCCATATGGGTGCCAGTTCGAGTCCCAGCTGCTCCACTTCCAATGCAGCTCCCTGCTAATGCACCTAGGAAAGCAGTAGGGAATGGCCCAAGTCCTTGCACCCATGTAGGAGACCTGGAGGAAGCTGCTGGCCCCTGCCTTTGGCCTTGTCCAGCCCAGGATTTGGGGAGGTAACCAGCAGATGGAAGCCCTCCCTCTGTCTTTCCTTCTGTCTCTATCTCTAACTGTACATTTCAAATGAATAAAATAATTCTTAAAATTTAGTTTTAGGAAAAAAATTGATTTATTCAACAGGCAGAATTGCAGGGGCTGGTGCTGTGGCCACCTGTGTTGTCAGCATCCCATATTGGTGCCAGTTTGAGTCCTGGCTACTCCACTTCCTATCCAGCTCTCTGCTATGGCCTGGGAAAGCAGTAGAAGATGGCCCAAGTCCTTGGGCCCCTGTACCTGCATGGTAGGACCATGAGGAAGCTCCAGGCTCCTGGCTTCAGATCGGCGCAGATCCGGCCGTTGCAGCCAACTGGGGAGTGAACCAGCGGATGAAGACCCCTCCCTCCCTCCCTCCCTCCCTCTCTCTCTCCTTCTCCTCTCTCTGTGTAACTCTGACTTTGAAATAAATAAGTCTTTTAAAAAATGAAAACATAAATCATACAGTAAATGGCAAAAAAAAAAAAAAAAAAAGGCAAAATTGCAGCAAGAGGAGAGAGTGAACTTCCATCTGCTGGTTCACTCCCCCTGTGGCCGCAATGGGGGGCCTGGGGCAGGCCGAAGACAGGAGCCCGAAATTCCACTGGGGGCTTCCAGGTTGAGTGCAGGGCACAAGGACTTGGGCCGTCTTGCTCTGCTTTTCTGGGCAGTTAGCAGGGAGCTGGATGGAAAGTGGAGCAGCCGGGACCTGAACCATTTTCCATTGTGGAAAGGTGGGAGAACCACAAGACACTACCGACTGGAAAAGGAGAATGAGCCGCAGCTCCTGTGTAAAAGAAGTCCATAGGTCAGTGCACGTCACCGTGGTGTGGAAGGCAAGTCCCAGGCCCTGCTCTCACCCCTCGGGAACGCCGCTGGAACCCTCTTCCGGCCAGCAGCTTTAGAAGAGTGTTTCTATTTTTGTTTTAATATTTTATTTACTTGAAAGGCAGAGTCAAGAGGTGGCGGGGTTCAGCCTTTTGACAGTTTTTTTATTTATTTATTTGAAAGAGTTTAACATAGAAGAGGCAGAGAGAAGTCTTCTGTCTGCTGGTTCACTCCCCAGATGGCTGCAACGGCCGGAGCTGGGCTGATCCAAAGCCAGGAGCTTCTTCTGGGTCTCCCACAGGAGTGCAGGGGCCCAAGGACCTGGGCCATCTGCTGCTTTCCCAGGCACATTAGCCAGGAGCTGGACCAGAAGTGGAGAAGCCAGGACACAAACCAGCGCCCATATGGTTTGCTGGCACTGCAGGCAGCAGCCTCACCCACCACAGCACAGCTCTGGCCCGAGTTTTTCTCTGCTAGTTAAAGTAGCTTACAGATCTCCAGTTTTCCAAAAGGTCAAACCCTGGCTGTCCCTGTGCTTAAGTGAGCACACAGTCATTCTAGAAGAGACCTGATGGCAGTTCCCATGGGACACGGCATTGGTCTGTGGTGATCTCAGCTGTGTGTGACACTCCCGTTCCGACTGGGACGAGTGTGACGTCAACAGGAAGGAAAGCTGAAGCAGCGGAGCGAGGGAGTTGGGTAGGAGAGAGTTGGTGCTCCACCCTTCTGATGGGAGTCCCGTCCCTGCAGGGGAGGAGGGCAGTGCGTAGTGCGGCTGCGTTCTTTGGGCTAAGCTTCAGACAACAGGGGAGGCACAGAACCCACCTGCTTGGCATTTGTGGGGCAGGCTCTCTTCAGACACTGGCCTGTGTATCGGGCAGCGCGGAGCCTGGCCTGCCGCAGCCTTCGTGCAGCACTGTGAGATGCGAGCTCTGGCCCCAGCTCCCCGCAGCGGTGTTGATGGCGAGATGACGCTAACTGTCCTGCCAGCTGGTGGTGGAGCCGCTGAACCGTACCAGTTCCCTCACATCCTGTGTCACAGTGGGTCCTGGCCCTTGGCTGGGGCAAAGTGGAAAAAAGGGCTGCCATCTCCAAAAACATCCTGACGCCAAGCCAGCCAGAGTCCTGGGGTAGGCCATGCAGTTGAGGCAGGCGTCCCTCCTCGGAATCCTCCGTCGTCTTGGCCTCTGGCCTCAGCTGCCCCTGATTCTGTGGTTTCCCTGGAGCTCTGTTGCGTGCTGGAGAGCAGCCGCATGATTCCGCCTTTGCTGGCTTCACTCACAGTGTCCAGAATCAGGAGCAGTGACCACTGTAGCACAGCGGGTTAAAACCCCAGCCCGCAGTGCCCACATCCCATATGGGCGCTGGTTTAAATCCCAGCTGCTCCCCTTCCGATCCAGCTCTGTGCTGTGGCCTGGGAAAGCAGTAGAAGATGGCCCAAGTGCTTGGGCCCCTGCACTGTGTGGCAGACCTGCAAGAAGCTCCTGGTTCCTGGCTTTGGAGCAGCACAGCTCTGGCCATTTCGGCTATCTGGGGAGTGAACTGGTTGGATGGAAGACCTTTCTGTCTGTCTCTACCTCTCTAACTCTGCCTATGAAATAAAATCTTTAAAAGTTTTTTTTTTTTTTTCAACAGTGACGAGTGGCCGGCGCCATGGCAGTGCCGGCACACCGGGTTCTAGTCCCGGTCAGGGTGCCGGATTCTGTCCCAGTTGCCCCTCTTCCAGGCCTGCTCTCTGCCGTGGCCAGGGAGTGCAGTGGAGGACGGCCCAAGTGCTTGGGCCCTGCACCCCATGGGAAACCAGGAGAAGCACCTGGCTCCTGCCTTCGGATCAGCGTGGTGAGCCGGCTGCGGCAGCCACTGGAGGGTGAACCAACTGTCCACTCTGCCTGTCAAAAAAAAACAGTGACAAGTTCAGGATTTAAAGTGGAGCAGCCAGGACTCAAACCTGCACCCATATGGATGCTGGTGCTGCAGGTGGAGGCTTAACCTACTTTGCCACTGCGCCAGCCAGGATGGCTGATTCTGGGCATCTGTGTACATCAGGAAGTCAATTTCCAAGAGCATTTTTCAGAGAAGCCATGTATTCAAGGGTCCTGTGTCCATGGTGCTCATCTTTTTGACTTTTTTTTTTTTTTTGTAGGAGTGATTTATTTGAAAGTCAGAGAAGGAGAGGCACAGAGAGCGAGCTCTTCCGTCCGCTGGTTCATTCCCCAGCTGGCCACAGTGGCTGGAGCCGCGCCAGTCCGGAGCCGGGAGCCTCTTATGGGTCTCCCCACATGGGTACAGGGGCCCAAGGACCTGGGCCATCTTCACCGCCTTCCCAGGCCATAGCAGAGAGCTGGATTGGAAGTGGGGCAGCCGAGACTCGAACTGGCACCCATATGGGATGCCGGCACTGCAGGTGGCAGCTTTACCCACTACGCCGCAGCACCAGCCCGTTTGACTTTTATTTAAGAAACAGAGATCCCTCATCTGTTGATTTCACTCCCCACTCTATGGACCAGGCTGAAGTCAGGAGACAAGAACTCAAAGCAGGTCTCCCACATGGGTGTCAGGGAGCCAAGTATTTGAGCCATCACTTGCGGCCTCCCAGAGTCTGCATTAGCAAGAATCTGAAATCGGGAACAGAGCCTGGATTTGCATCCAGGCACTCGGGTGGGGGCAGTTGGCATGTTAGCCCCTAGACCAAACACCTGCCCCTGGCCTGTTTGTTTAGGACGAGCACGTGGAGTGGGAGAAGCCTGATCTTTCTCAGGCTGAGGTTGAGCAGAAGATCAAGGAGTACAACGGCCAGATCAACAGCAACCTCTTCATGAGCCTGGTGAGTGCAGTGCTCTGGCGGGGGTCTGCGGAGGGGCAGCCGTGGTAGGCTCAGACAGCCACTTTGGCAACACCCAGCCTAGCCCTAGGGTGTTCCGTGTCTCCCGGCAGCTAGGTCATGGTTGAGTTTGTTTCTCTCTAGAACAAGGACGGCTCCTACACCGGCTTCATCAAGGTCCAGCTGAAACTGGCCCGGCCCGTGTCCGTGCCCTCCAGCAAGAAGCCCCCGTCCTTGCAGGATGCTCGCCGGGGCCCAGCACGGGGCACAGCCGTGAAGCGCCGCACCTCCTTCTACCTGCCCAAGGACGCCGTCAAGCACCTACACGTGCTGTCTCACACCCGGGCCCGGGAGGTCATCGAGGCCCTGCTCCGCAAGTTCCTGGTGGTGGACGACCCCCGCAAGTTCGCCCTCTTTGAGCGAGCCGAGCGTCATGGCCAAGGTGTGTTTCCCCCCGACACACACCCCGTGAGGATGCTTCAGGAGGTCTGTGGAAAAGGGAATTAGAAGCTTGGCTTATGTTGGTACACAAGAGATTTGAAGTCCAGGTATAGTTTAGAAAAAGCGAATTTATCGAGGCATTAGTGATTAGAAACAGTGGAAAACGAATCCCTCTAGGCTTAAAAGAGGGCTTTTTTTTTTTTTTTTTTTTTTACAGAGTGGATGATAGAAAGGTCTTCCTTTGCTGTTGGTTCACCCTCCAATGGCCGCTGCGGCTGGCGCACCACACTGATCCGATGGCAGGAGCCAGGTGCTTCTCCTGGTCTCCCATGCGGGTGCAGGGCCCAAGCACTTGGGTCATCCTCCATTGCACTCCCTGGCCAGAGCAGAGAGCAGGCCTGGAAGAGGGGCAACTGGGACAGAATCCGGCACCCTGACCGGGACTAGAACCCGGTGTGCCGGCGCCGCAGGCGGAGGATTAGCCTAGTGAGCTGTGGCGCCGGCCCTAAAAGAGGGCTTCTTGAGGCACCACTCTATGTATTTTTTTTTTTAAATTGATTATTTGAGAGGCAGAGTGAAGAGTTCACACCCCAGTTGGCCAGCTGTTGTGGCCAATCTGAAGCCAGGAACTTCTTCCAGGTCTCCCACATGGGTGCCGGGGCCCAAGGACTTGGGCCATCTTCCACTGCTTTCCCAGGCCACAGCAGAGAGCTGGAGTGGAAGGGAGCAGCTGGGACTTGAACTGGTGCCCATATGGGATGCCAGCACTGCAGGCAGCAGCTTTACCTGCTACGCCACAGCACCGGCCCCCACATTGTGTATTTTCAAAAGGTAACTCAGGGCTGGCGCAGTGGGTTAACGCCCTGGCCTGCTCCGCTTCTGATCCAGCTCTCTGCTATGGCCTGGGAAAGCAACAGAAGGTGGCCCAAGTCCTCAGGCCCCTGCATCCGTGTGGGAGACCTGGAAGCAGCTCATGGCTTCGGTTTGGCATAGCTCCGGCTGTTGCGGCCATCTGGGGAGTAAGCCAGCGGCTGGAAGACTTTGTTGTAAAAAAAAAAAAAAAAAAAAAAAACCACTTTTTTTATTTGATTTGATTTAAAGATTTATTGGAAAGTTACACAAAGAGAAGGAGAGGCAGAGAGAGTCTTCATCCACTGGTTCACTCCCCAATTGGCCAGATCTGTGCCGAACCGAAGCCGGGAGTTTCTCTTCTGCTTTCCCAGGCCACAGCAGAGAGCTGGATTGGAAGTGGAGCAGCTGGACTTGAACCGGCACCCATGTGGGATGCCCCAGCACCAGTCCCAATGAAGCAGTCTTTTCATGAGCTTTTTAAAGACCTCTAGGCTGTGCCTGCCCCTGTGCCTGCGGGAGTGGAGGCAGCAGGACCTCTGATCTCACACCTCTTTCCCCCGGCCTGGGCTGCAGTCTACTTCCGGAAGCTGGCGGATGACGAACAGCCCCTGCAGCTTCGGCTCCTGGCAGGACCGAATGAGAAGGACTTGAGCTTCATCCTGAAGGAAAATGACTCCGGGGAGGTGAACGTGAGTACCCAGTCCTGCTCAGTTTCCTGCTTTTAATGAACAGAGACAAGCCCTGTACAGCCTCCCCAGGGCAACGAAAGGAAGGGCTTCCAGGCCTGTCAGGCCAAGGTCTAGGGCAAGCCCAAGGAGCCAGGAAGAGCTGTCCTGGTGCTGTGGAAAACCCGATGGAGCTAGGAAGCCCCCACCCCCCACCCATCCCTCAGGCGTTACGACTGCTTGCCTGGAGTCTTCATGGCTCCCAGGTTTGGGGCCCATGGAGAAAAGCCTGCTTGGGTGCCGGTTTGGTCAGGTCTGGCTTCTGTTTGACAGCTGGTGGGCTTCTCGTGCAGGCTGTTTGGGCACGAGACTCCAGGGGGAACACCTGATGCCAGCAGGTGCGGCCCGGGGTCCGGGTCCTCCCTGGGGCGGCTGCAGCTGCTGGAGCCTGTGCTCTGCCCTCTGCAGTGGGACGCCTTCAGCATGCCCGAGCTGCACAACTTCCTGCGCATCCTGCAGCGCGAGGAGGAGGAGCACCTCCGCCGGATCCTGCAGAAGTACTCCCGCTGCCGGCAGAAGATCCAGGAGGCCCTGCACGCCTGCCCCGTGGGGTGACCGTGACCCCTGGATGGCAGGAGAGTAGGCAGCGCCCAGCGTGTGCTGTGTGAGTGTGACCGGGCCCCTGGGGCCTGAGGCGTGAGTGCGGGGGGAGGCCCTGCCCTGGGGAGAAGGAGCCGAGCCGACAGCCGAGGGGCTGGCCCCCTGTGTCCAGCAGCGGGTTTAGCGGGGCCTGGCTTTGCAGCCCTCAGCCCGTCCTGTACTGGGTTGGAGGGAGCCAGGGCTGCCCTAGGCTTGTAGCAGGGGCGGAACAGAAGTTGCCTTAATTTGAGTCTCAAAGATGAGACTTTTGGGGACCTTGCAGACCACACAAGGTCATGTTTGCAGGGGTGAGGGCCTTCATCTATGGGGGCTCAGAAAAAGCAGGTATCCAGGAAGAGTCCACGGTTCCTTCTGGGGGGCCTTCCGACTCCTCCCACACCTGAGGTCAGGGAGTGCTGGCGCCCAGTGCTGTGACAGTGCCTCGGTGCCTCCGCGCGGGAGGCTGGCCCTGGAGCAGGGTCTGCGTGAATGTGGGCACGGGGCCAGGACCGTACCTGTGTGCAGGTCAAAGCCGGGGTCTCCCCTTCAGGTATTTCCGATGGAGTGTGTGAATGTATGTCATGTTTGGTGGCCTCAGCCGAATGCCTCCTGTGGGGAATGGGGTGGGGGACAGTCGTCATCACGGCCTGAGAGAATTGGCTGAATAAAGATTTGCGGATCCTCTCGATTTTGGTGTCTTACTGTGGGCCCGCAGCTGCCACGGCGGATATACTGTCTCGGGGCAGCTTCTGAGAAGTCACACGGGACCAGTCCATGAAGGTTCGTGAGCATGGGTGTGTGCTCAGCCCTCACTTGGTCCCCTGGTTGGAGGAGGGCTGAAACCAGCTCCACCTGGAGCTGAGGGAAATCGCTTCTGGACGCATGCTAAGCGCAGGAAGACTGGCCTAACCCTGCATCCGAGTAGGTACGGATCCGCTACTGTGGACCAGCTCACTGGTGCACAGTGCTTTCCGAAAGAATGAACGCTGGCGGTTGGGGAAGTAACACAAGTTCTTTAGACCTCAGTGTGTAGCAGTGTTGGACGGTTTCTTCCTTTGTGCCAGTGGGGGTGGCAAAAACCAGGCACCCTGCAGCCCCGCCTAGAGCAGCTGGAAGGGATTCCGTGTCTGAGCGGGTTCTCCTATCTAAGCGCAGGGCGCGGCGCTGGGGGTCTTCAGAGCCACATAGCACCGCCTCTTTCCTGGGAGGGAGTAGCCCCTGCTGCAGACAGCACGGCCTGCTGGGACCTGCGTCTCGCAGTGCATGCCGGGATGCCCAGCCCCAGCCAGCCGACAGCGGCCCTAGTCCACGGACGGATGGGCGCAGCAGCCAATCAGAAGAGGGAGCGTGCGTGGCCGGCGGAAACGGAAGTGAGGTTTCCGTGGAGACAGCCGAGCCTGCGGAAGGCGGCGCCGGCGGTGGCACCTGCGAGCGGAGGCTGGGGCAGGGCATGGTGGCTCCCAGTGCACTGTGAGAGCTGAGCGGCCGCGGGGTCCGCCATGCGCCGGCGGCCCTGACATGGGCGCCACCGGCTCCAAAGCTCGGGGGCTGTGGCCCTTCGCCTCGGCGGCGGGGGGCGGCGGCCCGGAGGTGGCAGCGGCGGGTGCAGAGCAAGCTTTGGTGCGGCCTCGAGGCCGAACCGTGCCGCCCTTCGTATTCACGCGCCGCGGGTAAGGCCGTGGGTTCCACCCGGGGTGGGACAGGCCGGGGGGGACGGGCGTTCTGCGACGCGGGAACGCCCTCCGCTACAACACCCTACACCCAAACCAGGACAACTCCCAAATTGCGGGCCCCCGTCCAACCAGGGGTGGGGAAAGCCGGGCCAGTAGAATCTAATGGTCTGACCGCTCTTCCTGGGGGAGCGTAGGCTTGAGCCTTGGCTCTGCGTGGTCTGTCCACACGGGAAAGCTGAAGTAAGGCCTCTGTGAGACCTCAGGGCCTCTCCCTTTCATCCCTTCCAGTTCAGCGTGCAAGCTCAGAGCCCCTAGCCTCGCCCTCCCCCAGTTCTTCCAAGGGAGAATGACCTTCTGTTTAGACCGCGTACCTTCCGCAGGGGTGGGTACGGACTACTAAGGGTAGTTAGTGGCTGGGAAAGCAGGCCTGGACTTGTGTTGGGGCGTCAAGGTGAGGAAGAAAAAATTGACACCGGTTACGTTCTCCAGATACAGAGCACCGACCTAGGCCTGTCGCTTCCCTTAGGGGCCCAAACAGGGACACCAGATGGGCCTGGCCCCAGTTGGCTCCTGGAGACGGCCATTCTCCCTGATATGGACACACCAGTGGCCGTTGGGAAGCATCAGCCACTCGGTGGAACAGGCAGCAGGCTTCCCCCGTTTCTACTCCTTCCTAGCCCAGGCATCTGCTGGCTCAGCCCTTGGCACTGAGCCAGTAGTCTTTTCTGGAGTGACACCAACACGCCCAGGCCACCACCTCACCTACCTAGAAGTCACGCGTGAAGGCAAGGGCCACAATGGCTGGAGCTGGGCCAGTCTGAAGCCAGAAACCAGGAGTGTTTTCCGGTCTCCCACCTGGGTGCAGGGGCCCAAGCACTCGGGCTATGTCCTGCTGCTTTCCCAGGCACATTAGCCGGGAGTAGGATCAGAAGTGCAGCAGCCAGGACTCAAATTGGCACCCATACGGGATGCTGGCGCTGCAGGCAGCAGGTTAACCATCAGGCCAAACCGCCGGCCCCCTCCACTCTCCTTCCAGCTCCATGTTCTACGATGAGGATGGGGACCTGGCTCACGAGTTCTATGAGGAGACAATCGTCACCAAGAATGGACAGAAGCGGGCCAAGCTGAGGCGGGTACATAAGAATCTGATTCCTCAGGTGAGGGGCTGGGCAGGGCCATGGAGCTCCATCAGGTGTGTGGAGGTAGACCCAGATGGGGCTCCTGGGGGAGGAGGTGGGAGGAACAGAAACGCTCTCTGGAGCGGAGCCCGGAGCTGCCCCTCACCAGCCTGTTTCCTCGGCAGGGCCTCGTGAAGCTGGACCCCCCTCGCATCCACGTGGACTTCCCCGTGATCCTCTATGAGGTGTGAGCCTGGGGAGTAGCAGACGCAAGTACCCCTGCCCCAGCAAGACACCCCAGGCTCAAGGTGCAGCTTCCAGTGAGGAGCCCAGGTGGGGCCACAGCCCTGAATAAACTGTTGGCCCAGCACCTTCAGCTGTGAGCAGGGCTGTGCAGTGTTGACTGGGAAATCGGGTTGTATGTGGAGCAGGTGGGTG
This sequence comes from Oryctolagus cuniculus, assembly GCF_051225735.1. Taxonomy (NCBI): domain Eukaryota; kingdom Metazoa; phylum Chordata; class Mammalia; order Lagomorpha; family Leporidae; genus Oryctolagus; species Oryctolagus cuniculus. The sequence goes on from NC_142876.1 coordinate 100,342,940, forward strand.
GTGGCTGGCAAAGGCTACTTGTGGAGTTAGCAGCCCACCCTCCCCAGCCACTCCTGCAGGAAGCATGGCAGGGCGTCCACTGATCAGGAAAGCCTGGTGCCTGGTTCCTTGCCTGGCCTGCTTTCTTCCAAGCTTGCCCAGGGCCCAGCCCTGTTAGAAGCTACAGCACTTTATAAGCAAGATCTGCCTTCCTCCAGCCCCCGGGCTGTGGGGGCTACACAAGTGGGAGCTTCCTTCCCCGCACTTCCCTTCCCTCTAGTCGGAGCATTTCAGCCGTTTGCTACCTCGATTCCTCCTGTGTTGGACAGAGACTGGGGGCAGCACCAGCCCGATTCTTCCTGCCTACCTGCCACTTGTTCCCACCCTCGATGAACGGAGAGTTTGCAGGCTGTTGATAAGAATGGAGACTGATCCTTCCCCCCGCCCCCAGCTGAGAGCGCACAGGCCAGGGTGAGGAGGGGCTGCACCTGTGCCTGTGGGGAGTTGCCCAACCCACCTATTCTCATCCCCTCTGCCTTTGCAGCAGCCCCCCGACCCCCAAGTGGGAGGGGGCTGTTTACTACTCTGTGGTAAGGGACAAATCCCTAGGGCTGATCCCTGGTACAAGAGCTGTGAGTAACCCACCACCCCCTCGAAGCCCTGGACCTCTTCACGATCAGCAAGACTAAGTACTGGATAGAAAGGAGGGGAAACGCGCAAAGAAATACTTAAAATGTGAAGGTTTGTAAATAGTCTAGTCCAGAACGATGTTGGGGCAGAGTCTGGTTTCTCTAGAAAGATGACTTTTTTTTTTAATTCCTTACTGTGTGAGCTCTGTGCTTCCAGAGTGTGGGAAATGACTTGGGGAGGGTGGCGCCCAGCATTGGAAGACTGTTGTGTTATTTGTTCAAGTTCAATAAAGTTATTTGTAGATCCTGCACATGAGAATGGCGTCCTCAGGGGCGGGGACACCGGGTATCTACCACCTGGGAGGTCCCCTGTCTCCAGCAAGGACCCAAGGCAAACCTGAGCCCTGCCTGTGGCCATCCCAGCTGTGGCCAGCAGGTGGCTGTGTCCTCACAGACTTCCTTGCAGGTTCCCTCAAGATGGGCGGGGCCCTCTGCTGTTGGGCGCTCTGTATTCCCTGTGGAGTCGGAAGACCTGGCCTGTCCTCTCAGGATTGGCAGCACCTGCCTGCCCTAAGGTGGACGGTGGGAGACTGCTAGTTCTGGAATAGCTGTCCTCTCAGCATTGCCAGCTGACTTCACGTGAGAACCCGGCCTGGACTTCAAAGGCCCAGCGTGACAGGAGCAGCCGCCCAATGGGTGCTGGCGCACCCCTGGCCTGCTTCCAGGTCCTGCAGCCCTCTCCCCCCACAGCCTCAGGAAGGACCGCACCACTCAGTTATGTTAAAGCAACGCTCTGTTCACCACACCAACCCCCGGCGGGCTCTCTGCCACCTCTCTTCTCACCCGCACCCTGCTGCCTTGAGACCGTCTGCCTGTCCTCACGGCCTCCTGTGAGGCCGGTTCTCTGCCAGGCCTAGCTCCCACCTGAGGGGGTGGCAAGTTCAAGGACATGGGTTTTTGAGTCTGGGGGGAGGGGGTGCCTGCTCATCTTTTAGAGGCTTAAACTTACCAAGTCCAGAGCAGGACCGGCCTGGGAAACCTGGGTTTCCAGTTCTACAGAGTACCTTCCCCCACCTCAGATGCCAGGCTAGGGCCCTGTCATCCCCCACTGCACCCACCCAAGCCAGGGCTCTCCTCCGCTAGATGGCGCCCTATCGCCCACGGCCGCCGCCACATCCCAGAAGGGGGAACTCCCTGTGCTGGGCCTGTGGCGCTGACCCTGAGGCTGGAAACAATGGGGATCAGGGCAGTGCTTCCCTACACCGTGCCTCTGGGCTGTGCTCACTTCCTTCCTGCTGACAGCCTGAGGAAGTGTCCCTGCCCTGCCGCAGTCGCCCGGCCTGCCTTTGTTTTCCCAGGAGTCCCCACCCTGGGCGCTTCCAATGTGTCCCTTGTGACACCAGCACAGTAACAGAAGGGACACTGCATTCTCCCCTGCCATGGCCTGGACTCCTCGGTCCTCAGGGCCAGACTCGGGTGTGCACCGCCTCTCCCAGCCTGCTGTTGGGACAAGACCCCTGAGCCAGGGTGAGGGGTAGGCAGATCGGCTGACTCTAGAAAGAGCTGCTGGAACCCTGCTGCAGTCACGGGAGCTGGCCTCCTAAGCACCCTTGGCCCCGGGAACACACCCCCTACGCGGAGCAGCAGACTCGGATACACCCGGGAATGCGCCCTGCAGAACCCACACAGTCACACATCAATACGCTGTCCTCTCACACTTGGGATACTTCCACCCTCGGTGGAAAAAGTTGACTCAGCCCCTGGAAGTCCCCCCGGCCCTCTGCCTAGGGCTGCTTCCCTTCTTTGGCACCTGCTGTAACGGATAGTGAGCTGAACAACCCCCCAAGCAGTGCTATCCCAAAAAAGCCCCACCTCCAGGGCCTCCCCTGACATTCCACTGCCCTGCCGCTGGGCCCCAGCCAAGGGAAGCTGGGGGAGAAGCGGTCCCCCGTGTTAAGCAAGCTGGGAACTTGGGGGAATCTGGCACCTGAGCGTGGTCCCATGGCCTGCTTGTCACCTGGCACAGCTGGTGGGGCCAGGTCCTGTTAAGGGGATGGCAGCCCGCCAGCAGGGCATGCCGGAGGGAAATAGGGTCAAGGCAATCTCTTCCTCCCCCCCTGCCTGGCCCTTTCCTCGCAGGGGCAGCAGGAAGTGAGGATAAAGGGCCAGGAGGGGAGGCTGGAGCGGATGGGAGGGAATGGGGTTTATCAAGTCCCCGGCGGGTAGCAGCTGGCGCAGTCTGGCCGGAGAGGCTCACCCCAGGAAGAAGGGAGGCCGCCAACCTATTCCGCCAACGGACTCCCCACACAGGTGAGTGGAGCACAGACCGCCCACGGCTGGTCTGCGCCTGCACCCTCCACAGGCACCCAGACGGGGAAGGAAGGGGCTGGCGGCATAGATGCGGCCCCTCTGAGAAAGCCGAGTCCCCCAGGAGGCCGCAGAACTACGAAAAGCAGAGGTCTAGCACCCGGCCCTCTGGATCCAAATCCAAGCCTGCTCCTCGGCAGGAGCCTCTCAGAAAGGACTTAGAATACGGATGGAGATCCGGGAAGGCCCTCCTGTCAGCTTTCTCCGAAGTCGGGCGAGAACCTCTCAAAGAGCCGCATCTTAGAGCTGAGAGGGAGCCCGGGGGCCCCGACCAGCCCTTCCCCGAGATTGGGCAGGGATGGCCCCCGAGGCTGGTCGGGAGTGGGGGGCGCTCTACCGCAGGCCCTGCCGTGCTTCCCCGGGCCACGCGGCAGCCCACAGAACGGGTTGCCAGGACAACTGCTGCCTCTGGCTGTGTCCCAGGAGGGTTAAGGGGCGGTGCAGGGCCCCTTCCCCTTGACTGGCAGGGGGCGGGGCTTCCCCTCAGACCGCTAAGAGGAAGGGATCCCTGATTTGTAAGAGGCGGGGCATTACGGTTCGGGTCAAAGTCCCTGTTTCCACACAAAGGGGCCCCAGGGCTGAAGTCGATTTTGGGGGAAGCAGGGCCTGATCCGCTGCCACCCCGCCAAGGCCTAGGGGTCCCACAGCACCGCCTCATGGCCTAGACTGGGAAAGCCACCTCCTTTTAGTTCCACCCCCCGCCCTCCTCCATCACTTATATGCTGTCCCTTTAAGAGGCTGGCGGCGCCGCCGAGCGAGGCGGACTGTACCACCGGCCGCCGACCGTGTGGGGGTGGAAAGTTTTGGCTTACTAGAGTTCGCCGCTGGGACGCCAACAGAAACCAGGGTTCATGGTGGCTTCTTGGTCTCAAATGGGTGATCATATTGTTCTGCGAGGATCTGGGGGTCCTCGAGCTCAAAACGCGGCACGGCAGCGAAAAAAGGCTGAACCTTCCCGCCGGGGTCGCAAGTCCAGCCACAGACCCGCCTCCGCGCTGGATTCTTAAAGGGCCCGCAGCCTGAGGGCGGAGCCAGCAGAGGCGCCGAGCCGGGGCAGTGCCTGGGCGAACGGCCGGAGCGGGCTAAGCTGGCCAGACCCGGGATGGCGGTGGCCCTGGCGGGGGTCCCGGTGGCGCCCGGCGCGAGGTGAGGGCGGGCGGCACAAACCCGGCGGCTCCCTCCGACAGGCTGGGCTGTGAACGCCCCGGGGGTGCTTCCAGAGAGGCGGGCCGGGAACCCCACCCCCACTCGGCCGGGCTCAGGCCCCACGTGCGGGGCGGGGGCGGGGTCCCACACAAAGGCCAGGCTCAGCGTTTCTCCCGGTCCGGAGCGGGCGGGAGCACGCGTGTTCCCGGTGGCGGTGGAGGGGAGGGTCTGTGGGCCGGCGCCGCCGTGGGAGGTCCGCTGCCCCTTTGTCCCCGCAGGGCCTCCACCGAGGCTGAGCGCGCGCACGCCAGACCAGAGTCCTGACAGCCCTAGTCTGCGGCCGGGCATTGTTTCCCTGCCAACTCTAGTCTGTGACGGGCTATGCCCTGCCTTGCCCGAGGGTTTCTCACGGGGTACAGGGTGGGCCTCACGGCTTCAGTGTTCTCTGAAACCTGGTACCCGTGGTATGCAGACAGCTGGGTTCATCCAGGTCGCAGAGCCGGCAGAGCTATCAAATTCCAGCTGACAGTTGGCTTCCCTGCTCCAGGAAGGAGACTTGTACTCAGGGCAGCTAGTCCCAGGGGTGCTGGCCTGCCCTTCAGTGGTCTGGTTTCTAACCTGTTGCAGCGACATGTGGTCTGAACAGCCAAGGGCACAAGGCCCTGCTCAGCAGGGGCCTTGGGATGGTGAATGGGCACCAACAGGATTCTCTGAACTAACTTGTTCTCCCCCACCCTTCCTCCAGTTCCTGAGCTGGTGCCAGGCAGGTGACACTCCCTGCAGCTCCCAGCATGTGGGCGGGCCCCGGCCCCACCACCGGCACACTGGCCCTGGTGCTGGCGGTGGCATGGGCCATGGAGCTCAAGCCTACAGCACCACCCATCTTCACTGGCCGGCCCTTCGTGGTAGCATGGGACGTGCCCACACAGGATTGTGGCCCACGGCACAAGGTGCCATTGGACCTCAAGGCCTTCGACGTACAAGCGTCCCCTAACGAGGGTTTTGTGAACCAGAACATCACCATCTTCTACCACGACCGCCTGGGCCTGTATCCGCGCTTCGACGCAGCGGGGAAGTCTGTGCACGGCGGCGTGCCGCAGAACGGCAGCCTTTGGGCACACCTGAAGATGCTGCAGCCGCATGTGGAGCACTACATTCGGACACAGGAGCCTCCGGGACTGGCCGTCATCGACTGGGAGGACTGGCGGCCAGTGTGGGTGCGCAACTGGCAGGACAAGGACGTGTACCGCCGGGCGTCCCGCCAGCTGGTGGCCGGGCGTCACCCCAACTGGCCCGCGGACTGCGTCGTCAAGCAGGCGCAGTACGAGTTCGAGTTCGCAGCGCGACAGTTCATGCTGGAGACACTACGCTACGTCAAAGCGGTGCGACCTCACCACCTCTGGGGCTTCTACCTCTTTCCCGACTGCTACAATCACGATTACACGCAGAACTGGGAGAGCTACACGGGCCGCTGCCCGGACGTGGAGGTGGCCCGCAACGACCAGCTGGTCTGGCTGTGGGCCGAGAGCACGGCCCTCTACCCCTCCGTCTACCTGGACGAGACCCTGGCTTCCTCCGTCCACGGCCGCAACTTTGTCAGTTTCCGTGTCCAGGAGGCCCTTCGCGTGGCGCACACCCATCACGCTAACCATGCACTCCCCGTCTACGTCTTCACACGGCCCACCTACAGCCGCAGGCTCACGGGGCTTAGTGAGGTATGTGCCTTGCGGGGCCCCGCCTTCTTCCTGCCGGCCGGCTGGAGAACCAGGGGCCCACAGCCCCTTACATCGCAAGGGCCCTGAAAAAGCAGGACATCACTGTACCCATCTTGCAGATCAGTTGAGGCACAGAGATGCTGAGCACTCTGTCCAGGTTCTCCCGCTAAGCCAGGGCAGGGCAGACTTAGACACCCCCCAACCCTCCCCCGGGACTCTGGCTTCGGAGTCCATTCTGATAGAAACGCCCGAGGCCCAGGTGTGCCCTCGGCTTGGCCCAAGGTGCAAGGCGATTTCTTCCACACTTCAGCTGAAAGCGAGAGTCTCTACCTGGAGGCAGAAGGGGCGGGGCCTGTGCTGGGGGTCAGCAGGCAGAAGGGGCTGGGCCCACTCAGCCTCTGCCTGCAGTTTCAGCCCCCAGTGACCATGCCCTCCCCACACAGATGGACCTCATCTCCACCATCGGCGAGAGCGCGGCCCTGGGTGCCGCCGGGGTCATCCTCTGGGGCGACGCAGGGTACACCACGAGCACGGTAAGTGAGGGCCACACGGCCTGCCAGAGCCCAGTGTCCAGCGACAGGCGGACGCTCCGGGTGTTCCGCCTTCACTCAAATGGGTTCCCGTATGAGACATCCCTGGTCCCGACAGAGGAGGAGGGCACCCCACCCTGCTCTCAGCAAAGAGGAAATGCTGTGAACAGCTGTCGAATTTCACCCTCCCCTGCCTGCGCGGCTGGGGTGAGGAGGAGCAGGCAGTGCGTGTGTGCGTGTGTGCATGTGTGTCTTGTCAAAGAAAGGTACTGTCACTGTGGTGTGGGTACAACGTTCTTCCTCACCTCTGGGCTAACCCGATTGCTTTCCTCTGCCCCCAGGAGACCTGCCAGTACCTCAAGGATTACCTGACACGACTGCTGGTTCCCTACGTGGTCAATGTGTCCTGGGCCACCCAGTATTGCAGCTGGACCCAGTGCCACGGCCATGGGCGCTGCTTGCGCCGCAACCCCAACGCCAATACCTTCCTGCACCTCAGTGCCAGCAGCTTCCGCCTGGTGCCTGGCCATGAACCTGGGGAGCCCCAGCTGCGACCCGAGGGGAAGCTCAGCTGGGCTGACCTTGACCACCTGCAGACACACTTCCGCTGCCAGTGCTACTTGGGCTGGGGTGGCGAGCATTGCCAGTGGGACAACAGGCGGGCAGCTGGAGGTGCCAGTGAGGCCTGGGCTGGGTCCTACCTCAGCAGCCTGCTGGCCGTGGCAGCCCTGACCCTCACCTGGACCTCGTAGCAGGGGTCCCCCACCTGGCTACCAAGCGAGCTGACCTCTCTGCCACAAGGGCTCTCCTGGGCACATAGGAGCCTGTAGGGATATACAGATTGGGAGTCTGGAGGGGCAGAGCCCTAGGGATGCCTACCAGGACATCCATGCCAGCTCTCACCCCCCTGTTCTAAGGGGGAGGGGAAGTCCCCTGGGAGGCCCCTGCTCCCCTGCCCCTGGATATTTTATTTTGGGGTCTCTTTTATAAATTAAATACAAACAACTGCGTCTGTGCTTGAACTTCTCTGCACCTGGGTCAGGACCTGTCAGATTCTGGGGTATCCCATGAGGTCCCGCTCAGCTCCGTCTCTGTGAACCTTCTCTTTGGTAAAATGTGTTCACCAGGATCTGGGTAGCCCAGACGTGCCTGCTCTGCAGCTGTCCTGCTGGGAGTGGAGGGAGTCGTGTCCCACCCCAGCACCAAGGGCCTCACTTTCCCCAGATCGATTCGAAGGGAGTTGGGTCCAGCTTCGTGCTTTTGCTTCTTGTCCTTGCGTCCCTGGCCAGCTGGTCACAGCCTCCTTGCCTCGCCCACCCAGGGCTGAAGAAATCATTGTGTGCTGTCCCTGCTGTCCCCACAGGCCGAGGCATCCCTGCTCCCCACTCCTAAGTACGGCGTACGTGGCTCTCCCTGTCTGGGTCACGCTCTTCCCTTAGGTCTGGTGGGGGAGAGGAGTGGGAGGCAAGAGAGGGATTGAGATCTAAATACTGAATTTCTGGCCCTGTCCCACTGTGGAGCTGGGAGCCATGGCAGGGGGAGCCACCCTGAGCTCCTGGGGACAGGGGCATGGGTCAGCTTGGCAAGCCTGGCCGTGGGCCAACAGCTGCCCCAGAGGAGTAGCAGCCAGGGTAGCAGAGACTGCTGGCAGCTCCCTGTCTCTGACAGGAGTTCCCTCACCCTCCCCTTAGCTGGGCAGCCAGCACCTGAGGTCCCTTCTGTGTCACTGAGGGCCCCCACCCACGGCCCTGCCCTCAGCGACTCACAGGCTCTGGGCAGACTCAAGGCCGGCCGAGCGTGGAGGGCGACAGACACACATGCTCAGGGAGCTGGCCTCTGGGGCAAGCTGCCCGCACGGAGCTTCAGGAGGGGCAGCTGGACGCTGAGGGACAAAGCATGGACGCACGCTGGAGGAAGCGGACCCGGCTGACACAGTTCACAGCTGGGGTGTGGCGTGCCGTCTAGTGCACGCACAGGCAGGAAGGGCAGCCCCAGGGTGACGTCAGGCCTGACTTCTGACAGCAGTCACCGTGTCACCCGTTCTGTAAAACACCAAGCATCAAGTGTAGCATATGCTGGGCTCCGACAAATCTCCAATCACACTAACACAGACCCGTGTCCTCGTGGGGGTGACGAAGTAGAGGGAGATCACCAGATGCTCAGACAGACACCGGCCCCGGGAGGGTGCTCCCGAGGGAAGTGCCAGCCAGGGGATGGTGTGGCTACCGAAGCAGATCCTGGAGAAAGCAGCCCAGCCACACTCATGTCAACTCAACCCCTCTGGCTGGCAATTGGCCGAAAATGGAGAGGAGGCCAATGCAAGTTCACACCAGACAAGAGGAAGTGGACGCAGAAGTGTGGGGTCCCAGATGCTCGTGGCCACAGTGGAGAGCAGCAGGCCAGAGGGAAGACTTGGGTGCTGGTCAGTAGCACGGCTCACAGCAGAGCTCAGGGGAGGGAGGACAAGGGAGGCAGTGTCGTTCCCTGTCTTCCCCACATCCATGTAACCTATGCGTCGTTCCCTGTCTCCCCTACATACATGTAACCTATGCATTGGTCTGTCTCTCCCACATACATGCAACCTACGCACAGGCGGGAGTCCCTGACCTGAACCTATAACCTCAACACCGTGATCCCCAACCCCACATCTCTGACCTCTCCCACCTAGCTGTGACCCTCTGTACCTGTAACCTCACTACATGCCAAGCTTTGATCCCCTACTGTAACCCCACACAGCTGTGAATTCTACAGTTATGACCTGCGCCCATTAAGCTGCGACCCCTCCATACGTATCTGTGTCCATCTCACATCACTTCCCCCGGTGGACAGCCCTGGAGAAAGCACAACTCAGGGCCAGCCAGAACTGTCCTGTGGGTAAAGGGGGCAGCGGACAGGGAGTGAGGCGGCTCAGGCCCGAGGCAGGGCAGGCAGAACAGGCAAGGCTGGACCATCCAGCTGGACGGCACCCAGACACACACCCGACTCGGACAGATCCAGCGGCCCTGCAGCAGCAGACCAGCCGGATGGCCTTCCGGCCCCTTGGCTTCCGCCTGCTGTCCCCACTGTGACAGCTTCTCCCTGGGACGGAGCCAGCTGGACTCTGCCAACTACAGCACTGGCCTTCTAGGGGCAACAAGGGCTAGCCTGGGGCCCCTTGTTCTCCTGTGCCCTCAGCCCTTTAGAGCTGTGCCAAGCTCTCCAGGCCATCATGGGCATCACCGAGACGCCACTTTCTGAACAGAACCAGCGGCCACTGCTCCAGTGTGACTTGGTCCTATGCACACGTCTTGGTTGATGTGCCCAGAGTCCCCAGCAACCTGGACCCTACTTGCCTTCAGTCCTGCCAGCTTCTCCCCCTGAGCCAGCCTGGAAGATCCAGCCCCAGTGGCAGCCAACTGTGAGTATAATTGCTCCAGGGGCCACCCTGGCAGGAGGCTCAGTGGCTCAGGCTCAGCCGGCTGCAGGCCCAGGCACCACTTTCTCCCCAGGCTGGGATATGGTGTTTCCTTCACCCCACCTTGGCAGGCAAGCCTGGGCCTGAGCACCGAGCAGGTCTCAATTGGTAGCTTCTGAGTCAGAAAGAAGAAAAAGAAAAAAAGCACAACTACAGATGAGTGAAGGAGCATGTGCTCCCAGCTAAATCCCTGCTCAATGGAACAAACGTGGTGTCCCATGGTCACAGGACAGCAGGTCCTACACTTATATGTACATGCCACTGCCATTTGCAGAAGCCCAGATCGCCCCCAACTGGCGCCGTGGCTCACTTGGCTAATCCTCCACCTGTGGCGCCAGCACCCCGGGTTCTAGTCCTGGTTGGGGCGCCGGATTCTGTCCCGGTTGCCCCTCTTCCAGTCCAGCTCTCTGCTGTAGCCCGGGAGTGCAGTGGAGGATGGCCCAAGTGCTTGGGCCCTGCACCCCATGGGAGACCAGGAGGAAGCACCTGGCTTCTGGCTTCGGATCGTCACTGTGCACCAGCCGTGGCGGCTATTTGGGAGTAAACCAACGGAAAAAGGAAGACCTTTCTCTCTCTCTCACTGTCTAACTGCCTGTCAAAAAAAAAAAAAAAAAAAAAAAAAAAGCATAATCACTGACCCAGCACATACACAAAGGGTGGGCACAGAGCCTGGACCTCATTACCCAACTACAGGAGGCTGGGGCCCAGGGCCACAGTGCTTTCAGGGGCCAACAAAATACTCTCTAATTAGAGGACAAAATAAATACTGCATATATAATAATGAACCCAGTGTGGGTTTTATTCATATTTTTACACAGACATGTAATTTGAAAGGCAGAGAGAGATCTCTCATCTGCTGGTTTACTCCCCAAATGCCTGTAACAGTGAGGGCTGGACCAAGCCAAAGCCAGAACTCAACCTGGCTCTGCCCTGTGGGTGGCAGAGACTGAACTAACTTGAGCCATCACCTGCTGCAACCCAGGGTGTTCATTACCAGGAAGCTGGATGGGGAAGTGGAGCTAAAATTTAAATCTAGGCACTCTAGTAGAGGAGTGAACACCTCAAGTGGTGTATGAACTACTGTGCCAAATGCTTGCCCCTAAAATACATTTTAAAATACCCATTTCAAGGGCAGACATTTGGTGCCGTAGACTGTTAGTGGAATGGTGCCATCTTACCTAAAAGCGCCATCTCAAGTCCCCATGCCATCTTGGCCTCTCCAGGACCCAACCTGGCTTACTGGGAGTCAGTTGACCAAATGGTCCACCCATAAGCATCAACCCCACCCCCAGTCTTAACAGGATTCACTGTTCCCACTCTCCTCCCTGTGAGTCTGTAGCAAGGCCTGTTTCCCGGCCCAGCCTCCTTTTTTGCCCTCTCCCTCCGGCTGGTCAGATTTCCCTCCGTCAGTAAGCGCTTTCCCCTGCTCCAGTATTTGGTGTGCTGTGTGGTGGCCGTAAACTGGTGCCTATGCCTCAGAACCAGGTTCTCCTGGCGACCTTGCTCTCCCCTTGGGGGTGTGAGCTGCTTCAGGACCCTGGACCTCCTTCCACACCGCTGAACCCACCGTAATCTCCAGCCACACACTGGCCCTTCAAACCCCTGAGGTAAGACTGGGCGGGCGGAGGATCCTTTCATCCCTTTCTATGGGCTGTGGTTCTGCAGGACTTTGACCCCCAAGTCCTGTAGCAGGCACCACAACTCCCACAGCCTCGAGCTACAGCGGGTGCGGGTGATGGTCCCACTTTCTGCTCCCATACTGTCCGTCAGATGGCTGTGACCTCGGAGATGCCCAGTATCTGCCAGTCCGACTCCACGGGTCACCAGGGGAGCTTCTCCGTCCTGTGTTCTGTCTGATTCTCCTCTCGGTTGTCTCCTAAATAATTTAGTTCCTCTGCAACTGGCTCCAGACCTCAAACACAGTGGCCTCCTCTTAATTTGTACTCAGGCGTGGCCCACGGGCGACCTCAACAACCAGTCCAAATGGCTGCTCTACAGCACGTCTGACTCCAACATCATTCAAGGTCTCCACCACTTCTGTGCGCATTCTGGAAAATGGAAGGAGACCCCATGTATTCAAGCTTTTTTTTCTTGCCTTTTTTTTTTTTCCATTTCTTTTTTCAAGCTTTTTTCTACTTCTGCTCTAAGCCTTCTGCTTATACCTCATGTTCTCCAGCTCAGGTCCTTTTGGCCTCCAAGGTTCCCGCCAAAGGTCCAGGGCCTGAGCCGAAACCCCTACCCCTTTCTTTGACCTTTGATTTTGCTGCTCTGATCCACAGGCACCAGCTCAGCTGCTTCCCAGGGCCCCATGGGCTCAGGCCCTGGTGCCATCAATCTCCCACTGGACAACCGCCAAGCACACGCCCTGGACCAGCCCTCGCTGTCGCCAGCACCTCCCACCCCTGCCCAGGAGCTCCAGGAGGGGCATTAGCCTCTACCCCAGCTCTCACTGTACCTCCCCGCACCCCATCTCAAATTCCCTGCTTGTCCTTTCCTCAAAACCATTCCCTGCCCATGTCTACTCCCCCCAAGCCCTTTGCCTTACCACAGCCCAATCTTCATTCTGACCTTTGCCCTCTCGCATTCCAAAATGACATTCTGCCCCCTCCCTCTCACCACCGCCTCAAGCCCTTCCCCTCCCTTCTCCCGTGCCCAGTCCCTGAGTCACTAGCTCTCGGATGGCAGCCAGGGAGCCGGCCTCCATGTCACCCCTGCGGGAAGTGGCAGGGGCAGAGGGCATCATCAGGGTCCACGTTCCTTTCTCACTTGCTGATCTTCCGCACGTCAAATGAAAACTGGGTTCCTTAACCTCTAACCCAATGTCGTCCTTTAAGTAGTTTCGCTATTTAACCCAATCTCATCATCCGACTTTTCACCATGTCTTTATGATCCTCTCCAGTACCCTCCTCCCAGAGGAGCAAGTGGGTTTGCGGACAAGCTCATGCTGATGGGATCCATCAGACCGACCCTGCCCATCCCCAACTGAACTACAACTCTCCTAACGGCAGAAATCACTTGGTTACCTGCTTACTAGCTAGCCTCAAAAAAATCCCACCAGAAAGGCTGTAAATTATGATAAGCTGGGAGAAGTTATTCAAGACAAAAAGGAAAGTCCTTCTGCCTTTTAGCACCACCTAACGCAAACTCTCCTCCAATATAGCAACTTAGACCCCGAGTCTCGACAGGGTCTCACGAATCATTTCTTTGCTCAGAGTTTTCCAGGCAAAGTTTTCCAGTTTTCAAGGCAAAGTTATAACTAGCTTGAGAGGGGCCAACTGACTCCACAGGCAGAATTCCAGAGGTGGCCTTTAAAGTAGATAATGGGAGGGATTAGAGCCCAAAAGGAAAAATTCCAAATGCTGGCCAAGGCTTTCCAGCAGCCTGCTGCCTCCAGCAACCATGCTAACCACAGGATTCCTCCAGGCTCATGCTTTAAATGTGGCCCAATGGGCCACTGGATCAGAATGTGTCCCAACCCCAGAGACTCACCAGGTCCTTGCCCTAAATGTCACAAGAGCCACTGGGCAGTGGACTGTCCTCTTGTCCATCGAGTCATTGTAGAACATGCACCCCACCTATGCCCCAGGTGGACCTTCCAGGGCTGGATACTGAGGACTGAAGAAGCCTGACACCCGACTGCGGCCATCACTCCACAGGAGCCCGGGCTAACGGACGGTGGTGGGTAGGCACCACAGGGGCAGCCTTCTCAGTCCTTCCCCAGTACTGGGGCCACTTCTGCTGCCTCAACCTCCAGAGTCGGTGTGGAAGGAGAATCTTAGACCTTTGCAGACCCCCAATCTGCTCCACATCCTCCTCTCACTCTTTCCTCGTTACACCTGGATGTTCTACCCACCCTCTTGGCGAGACACATACGCTATCAGTTTGGCGCTCAGGAGGTTTTCACTCTCGGGCCAGTGGCCTTGTCCTCCAGCCCACCCTCACCTCCTTTATGACTACTCCTCTCTCAAGACAACCTGATCCCAGCCACCCTGCCTACCTCAGGGCACCTGTCCACTGGCAACCCAATCTCATCATCCGACTTTTCGGATGAGCCGAAACCCCTACCCCTTTCTTCGACCTGCACCCCATGGGAGACCAGGAGAAGCACCTGGCTCTTGCCTTCGGATCAGCGCGGTGCACTGGCCGCAGCGCGCTGGCCGCGGTGGCCATTGGAGGGTGAACCAATGACAAAGGGAGACCTTTCTCTCTCTCTCTCTCTCTCTCACTGTCCACTCTGCCTGTCAAAAAACAACAACAACAACAACAACAACACCTTAACAGGTCCTTCCATCTGGCAGAAGGCCTCTGCCTTATTAATGCAGTGGTAATACCCATATGCCCGGTGGTCCCCAATCCACACACCCTCCTCTCCTCTATTCCAGCATTCATATTCATTTCTCCATGCTGGATCTAAAAGATGTATTTTTTTTTAGCCACCATTCCTCTACATCCTAACTCTCAGGACACTTAGGCTTTCCCCTGAACTGATCCCAACACCAAGTGTCCACTCAACTGACCAGGACCATACTCCCCCAGGGGTTCCAGAATAGCTCCATCCTGTTTGGTCAGGTTTGGCCAATGACCTAGGTACCCTGGACCTATCCCCCTCCTTTCTTCTCCAGTACATCGACAACCTCCTCATTTGCAGCCCCTCAAAAATAAAGACAGTGACACACTGCTGCTCTCAACTTCCTAGATGCCAAAGGTTATCAAGTGTCCTTCGGTTGTGCTTATCTGAGCTAACCAATCTTAGGGTACATCTTGGTCCCACCCATAAGGCTATCACTGTTGACAAACAATGCCTCATAGCTAACCTCCCACCTCCTTCTACCAAATAAGAGATTCTTCCCTTTCTAGGCCTGGCAGGATTCCTACACTCATGGATTCCAAGTTTCTCCCTCCTAGCCCGGCCACTCTACGAACATGCAAAGGGATCCCTCCAGGAGCCCCTCGTAACCCCCGTCACCTCCCAACATTGTAAGCTCCAACAGGCTATTCTAAGGCCCCTGCCTTAACTTACCAGATCTCACACCAGCCTTCCTTATTTATGTCACTGAAAACCAAGCAACAGCCTCGGGGGTTCTTGGCCATCAGATTGGTCCCTCCTTTGCTCCTGTAGCCTTTCATTCAAAAACATTGGACCCCACAGTCAAGGGTTGGGCGCCCTGATGCAGATGCTAGCCTCAACAGCGGACCTCATACAAGAGTCAAACAAACTCACCTTTGGCTCTCTGCTGACCAGTCTTTGCTCACACCATCCATCAGATCTCCTTACAGGGCCCCCCGTCTCTCCCATCATCACACATTCTGGCCCTTCAGGTGGCAGTAATCGAGGACCCTGCCCTCACTCTTAAACCTTGTCCTCCCCTCAACCTAGCAACTCTCCTTCCCTCACCCCCTCCATCTCCATCTCCAGATCATGCGGCTCCTGTCCACTCCTGCACCGAGACTATCGAACCCTTACTACCTCATTCTTCAAACATTCAAGAGGGTCATCCCCTTGTTAACCCCACTCCAGTCTGTCTCACAGCTGGTAGCTCCATCCTTCATGAGGGAATAAAACAGGCAGGATATGTTGTGGCATCGACCGCCGATACAGGTAAGGTGGGACCACTCCCTTTCAATACTACTCATCAATAGGCTGAACTCATGCCCTAACCCTTGCCTTTGTGCTGGCAAAAAAATGAAACTATCGCTGTCTATACTGACTCAAAATACGCCTTCCAAACTCTCCTATCCCACTATGTGATTTGGAAAGAAAGGGGCCTTCTTACTAAAGAGACAGCCATCTCCATTTTTTTTTTTTTTAAGATTTAGCTATTTTATTATTTGGAAGAGTTACAGAGAGGCAGAGGTAGAGGCAGAGAGAAAGGTCTTCCATCCACTGGTTCACTCCCCAAATGGCTTCAGTGGCCAGAGCTGTGCCAATCCAAAGCCAGGAGCTTTTTCTATGTCCCCCACGTGGGTGTAGGGGCTCAAGGACTTGGCCCATCTCCTGCTTTCCCAGGCCATAGCAGAGAGCTGGACCAGAAGTGGGGCCGTGCCCATATGGGATGTTGGCACTGCAGGTGGCAGCTTTACCCACTACGCCACAGCACCGGCCCCCAGTGCTACTTTCATAACTCCTCCCCTCGAGGCAGCCTGTCTCCCAACACAATTCAGACTTGTCCACTGTAGGGCTGCTTAGACTGAGAATTCTGCCATCATGGTCAGTAACTGCAGGGCAGACCAGGCAGCCCATTGGGTGGCACTGTCCTCTCTTTCTTCCAGTTCGTCCTCCACTCCACTTGCTATACTAGAAAACCACCCTCAAGACCAGCTCTCTCAACACCCACACCTCAGGTTCTCTTACTCTATCTCCACCAGCTGTTTCACGGCAATGTTTCTTTATTATTGTTTGTCAAACAATCTCTTCCTTCTTAGGTAGGAAGTCAGAAATGAGCTTATATGCGTGTGACAAAGGCCGAAGGCATTGACATCCAGCTCCAGCATCCGCATCTCAAGGTCATCCCGATAACCTTCCAGGTGCAGCCCGGTGTCTGCCTGGATCCTGACCTTACAGGGGGTCCTGCCCCTTCTACCCGCTAACCATCCTTCCTCTAAGGGGGAGGGGTGCGATGCCAGCCAGGCTTCCCCCTGCCTGACAACTTCAGGGGGAAAACTCAAAGTTTTCGTATTTACATCCAAAAAGTCCTTTGTTCCAGGAGGGGGAGAAGGAGAAGAGGCAGGAAGGCAAGACCCATCCGCTTAAAAACCCCGGCCTAAGGTACAGCGACAGCAAGCTGTCGCTGTCCCAGGCCATCTCCACCGCCCTGCCCCTGACGCAGCTGCGCTGGGCTAAGCAGACCAGCGTCGAGAAGAAGGCGAGCGTGGTGACCCTGCCCGTCTACCTGAACTTCACCCGCGCCGACCTGATCTTCACCGTAGACTTCGAAGTTGCCACGAAAGAAGATCCCCGCAGCTTGTAGGAGAGCGGGGTCGCCGTCCTGTGCACAGAGTGAGGCAGGCTCTCCCCCTCCCTCTGCCAACAGTAAATGCAATATTGAACGCCGTCCAGCACTCACTGGCCACGCAGCCGGGCAGAGGTGGACTTGAGGGAGCCCGGCGATGGCGCGGTGCAGGGGGCGGGGCTGAGTTTCCGAGGTTCGCAGCATGGCTGCTTTCACGAAATAAAACACTACGCAGGGCCAAAAAACAAACAAACAAAACCCTGGCCTAAATGTAAACCGCGCACTCTCTCTCAGGTTCTGTCTGTACTGTAACGTTAAGGTAAGATGCTGATGAATCTATCAATATTTGAAGAAACTTACACTCAGGGCTCAGTCTCAGGAGAGGGTTCCCACTGAGCCCGTAGCCTCTGGTGCCTGTTTGAAGCAAGTTTTCCCACCCCAGGTTTTTTAACAATGTGGTGGTTGGCTGTGCCCATAAACAAGTGCTGGGGCACCCCCTGCTGTGTTCAAACAAGGCTGGCCCCTTGAGCTTTGATCTGGGATCCTAACTTCCCAAGCTCTAGCAGGCCCTCCAGACTGACTCCCCACAGCCGACTAGGCCGATCCTCCTGGACCTGGTAAGCTGCCCCCGGGGTGCCCAGGACTCAGGTCTGCCTCTTTGTGCGGAAACAGGAGCCCAGCAATTGCTCCTGCTGGGTCCTCACAGGGAGGTACCCATCTGGCTCCTGTAATGGAAGAGTGTGTGAGAGTGTGTGTAGTGGGAATGTTTGTGGCCCTGGAATCCAAGTGAGTCCTAACACAAGGCTGTTTCCTCCACAAGGAGAGGGCCAGGTGGGCGAGGTGATCACAGTCAGGATCTGGGCCTGTCCCTTGTCCCAGTGATACCGACCAGGGGGTGGCAAGCGATGGGAAAACTCCATTTAAAACTCACCATCTGCTCTAAAACTGTCAGGGCCGCAAGCATAAAAATGTGTTCAGTGGCAGGGGAGGGGGAAGAAGAGGCAGTTTGGACTTTTTCCCTCTCTTGGGTTTGTGGTCTATCAACCCCACCCCTTTGCTGAGAATGGTGAGAAGGCCAGCTGCCCGGCAGCCTGGGGCAGTGATACTTAAAAGTCCCCTGAACCTAAGTTAACAATTCCCAGAGGGCTTTTCCCCCATGACACACGGTCTCCTGACCCACAGTCACCCTTGGGACCTGTCTTGCAGCTGCCTGAACACATGTATGTTTCTGCAACAGTCCCAGGTATCTGACTGTTGACTAGGTGTTGGCCCAAGGCACTTGTCTGAAGACCAGGCTCAAATTCAGTCGAAAATCTAGGGAGACGCACTTGATAAATAACAGCCTCACGCATAAAGATGCCAGAGTAAAGGCTTCCGTGCTAAGTTGGTGCAAATGAAACTGGACACTGAGTTTAATTTTCTCTTTTGCATCTAAAAAGGTCACTGTTTTAAAATTGTTGTTTTATCATCTACCAAACTTGTTTTGTTACCAGGTTTAACAGATTCAGCAAAATAACAATGGGTACCCAGAGCTCTATTGTTAGGGTCTCTAAGGTAGATTTTACAAAATTAAAAATTTTGGCCGGCGCCACGGCTCACTAGGCTAGTCCTCCGCCTTGCGGCGCCGGCACGCCGGGTTCTAGTCCCGGTCGGGGCACCGGATTCTGTCCCAGTTGCCCCTCTTCCAGGCCAGCCCTCTGCTGTGGCCAGGGAGTGCAGTGGAGGATGGCCCAAGTGCTTGGGCCCTGCACCCCATGGGAGACCAGGATATGTACCTGGCTCCTGCCATCAGATCAGCGCGGTGCGCTGGCCGCAGCGCGCCGGCCGCGGCGGCCATTGGAGGGTGAACCAACGGCAAAGGAAGACGTTTCTCTCTCTCTCTCTCACTGTCCACTCTGCCTGTCAAAAAATAAAATAAAATAAAAAAATAAAACAAAATTAAAAATTTTGGTTTAACGTTAAAAAATAAATAAATCTAGCCAGCGCCACAGCTCAATAGGCTAATCCTCCGCCTGTGGTGCCGGCACCCCGGGTTCTAGTCCTGGTTGGGGCGCTGGATTCTGTCCCGGTTTCCCCTCTTCCAGTCCAGCTCTCTGCTGTGACCCGGGAGTGCAGTGGAGGATGGCCCAAGTACCTGGGCCCTGCACCCCATGGGAGACCAGGAGAAGCACCTGGCTCCTGGCTTCGGATCAGCGCGGTGCGCTGGCCGCGGTGGCCATTGGAGGGTGAACCAACGGAAAAAGGAAGACATTTCTCTCTCTCTCACTGTCCACTCTGCCTGCCAATAAATAAATAAATAAATCTGCAAAGTGGTAGGGCCAACTTTTAACAGAGTAGCTGACAGAGGCAACTCCCCATGTAATATAAGGGGGGGGCTACGGCTCTTCAGGGAAACCTTCTTGGGGTGTAGAGGAGTGAGCAGCCACAGGCTGCAGGGCCAGGCCACTTGGACAGCAGGCTAGGGCCTAGGGTGCTGAGCCAGGCATTGTGGAGGTAGGCACAGTGCCCAGCCACCTGTGATGCACACGGCCCCTCCCGCTCATCAGGGAGCCCGAGCCGCCTGCCAGCCCAGCAGTGCAGAGATGAGCAGATCCGTGACATTGCTGCTCTGTCTGCTGGGCTGCCATGCTGGGGGAGCCCCACCCAGGAGCCCAAGAGGTCACACTGAAGGTGCACCTGGTGATAAGCAGATAGGGAGGCCACCCAGACTAGTTCCCGGGAATAGACAATTCCTGGTTACAAATTGCATTGACTCAGCCCCCCTGGATACGTTCTGTGCTGACAGGCAGGGTCAGAACAAAACCCTTATGGGCAGAACTCAGTTCCAGTCGAGAGACCTCCAAGACCTCCACAGTCCCTCTAAAAAGCCCCCATCGTCGCTGCCTCCCTACCTCCCCCTGTCAAAGTGTCACCCGAGGAAAGGCCCTGGGAGCCATGGGGTTCTTGTCTTCACGCAACAAAGATTTCAGGTGTGAGATGGAGAGCGAAGCGATAAGGCTTTATTGGGAAGCGACAGATAAGAGTGCCCAGTCACTGGGACTGGGGGAGAGTGAGGTTATGTGGTTGAATGGAGAGAACACACCTGGGCAGGCCAGGTGGGTGGCTGAGCCGAGAGGCAGAGGACTGAGCGCACAGTCTGTTCGGACTCCCTAGGTTTTTAAGGGAGTCTGTTTACCCACCTCTCCATCTTCTCCAGGCTGGGAGCACCTGGAAGGTTATCAGGGTCTGAGCAGGACTTGGAAGTGCAAAATGTTGGGCTTCTGTAGCAGGTGCTGGTCTTCAGGCCTGTCTCACACACGTGGGCTAAATTTCTGACTTCCTACCTAATGAAAGCACAGGGGGCCCCTCCTCTACCGAAGTCCAACAGCATCTGTTTTACCGCCCACCAGACCCTGAGTAACTTGAGCAGATAGAGAGGCACGTCTCCACTCAACCCAGAGCCATGACGCACAGGGAGCCCCTGTCTCTGAAGCCTAAGACACAGCCATAGGAGGCTGTGGCGGCAGCAGAGTTGTAGTGCATGTCTTGCCAACACACCAGTTTAATGCCGAGACTCAGGCTTGGGCCCTCTTCCATTGAGAAAAAAAGGGGGAGGGCAAAAAAGCCAGGCACTGGTGACTACAGACCTGTCCAGGACCTGCAAGCCATCAACAGGGCCACAGGAACCACTCACCCATGGTCTCCAACAGCCTCTTGGGCCTCACATCCACTGAGGCCTGATGCTTTACCTGTCTCAACCTGAAGGAGCCTGTTTTCTGCCTTGGGCTGCCTCCTGCAAGAAGCCCCTACTTGCCTTCAAATCAGAGTGATATTGGAGATGACCCCCCAAAATCTATACAAAGATGTAGCCCCTTAAAGTTCCCCAGAAGTGCCATCTGGGGTGCCACACATGCTATTGGAATTTGGGGTGCCATATGATATCACCATACACTTATTAATAAATCCTCAATATTAATAAGCCTGAGAGGGTTCTTGTCTAATATTTAGAGAAGAATTCTAAATACCAGCACAGATAAACGAAGCAGCATGGTACATTTTAAGCCTTTATTTAGTGAGAAAGATGCATAGAAGAGTGACAGTTTTATCAGAGAGAGAGGTAAATCTGGGTTCATACCAAGCACCAGGAACCAGCCACGTGGAGGAGCATCCAGGCCAGGAAGCCTAGGGCAGGTGGCCAAGGCCACACGCCCTGGAGGCACAAGGCTACAGCCAGCCCCTTCCAGGCTAGAGGCCAGAGAAAGGAAGAGAAGGACTGGATACACCTTGTCCCAGGCTTTTAACCCACTTCCAAAGGGGTGTGGTGAATTAACCTGATTGGCTGGTGGGCACCCAGGTGTGGCCAGGTAAGGCGTGAGGTCACACGGGGCGTGGCGAAGGCGTGGTCTTCCAGCTCATAAACCTAATCAATTGTAACCTATATGCCTGCCTACTTCACTACTACCAGCACGAAGGAACGATGAACACGTACTACACTGCCCCAAGAACTCAAAGGTTCCCTCACAATGCTCTGAGAAGCTCCGGCAGACGACCCAGCCCACCTCCCCGGTGCAGAAGTCAAGTGTGCACTGCTACAGTATGTGCACGACCTGCTCCCGGCAAGCACAAGCCTGCAGGACTGAAACAGGAGCAGAAGCACTGCTGGATCGGCTCCAAAGGGCTGGATACCACGTCGCCCTCGAGACGGCCCAGATTTATCAAAAGGTCATGTGCTCAGGGTTTCAAAGGGACGTCAGGCCCTGGGACCTGAATGGGGGAGAAAAAAAAAAAAAGCTATCTGGGACTTCCCAACTCTGAAAACCCAGAGACAGGTCCAGAGTTTCCAGAGGCAACAGGCTTCTGTCACATTTGGATACCCAACCGTTAGGTAGGAAGTTAGAAATCAGCTCATGTGTCTCTGCTATGGCCTGGCAAAGCAGTAGAAGACAGCCAAAGTCCCTGGCCCGGAAGAGGCTCCTGACTCCAGATTGGCACATCTGGGGAGTGAAGAACCCTCTCTCTCTCTGCCTTTCAAATAAACAAACAAATCTTAAAAAAAAGAGGAAGGAAGGAAGGAAGGAAGGAAGGAAGGAAGGAAGGAAGGAAGGAAGGAAGAAAGAAAGAAAGAAATTAGCTTATGTGTATGAGAGGGGCCTGAGGAAAACCAAGACCTGCAGAAGCTCATTGGAAGCAGCTCAGCATTTTGCGCTTCAAAGTCCTGCCCAGACCCTGCAACTTTCCAGGTGGTCTCAGCCCTCCCCCTCCCCCTCCCCCTCCCCCTCCCCCTCCCCCTCAAGAGCTCCCAGGAGAACCCTCTCTGTTCAGCACCAAATGGGTCACCTGGCCTGGTAACACAGCACCTTCCCCCACCCCCAAGGCAGGCACCGTGGAGGCAGCTCCTCTGGCTGGCACCAGGTGGGCCCCGAGTCTGACAGCCCTCGGTAGTGAAGCCTTGGGGGGATTTCACTTAATTTACTCAGCAAATGCTTTGTCCTGGAGGAGGAAAAGGGAGAAGGAAAGGACGAACAGTGGGAAGAACCGGACCCCTTTCCCTTTTAAGCCCCAGTCTGACTATAGGGTGCACGCTCAGCTCTCCGCTCTCTCCTGAGCTGCCCGCCTGGCCTGTCACGTGCATTCTCTCCATTATACCGTGTCAGCTTGCTTCCCCAGTCTGAGTGACTGGGTCCTCTCTCAGATTCTGTCCCATCCATTCTCACGGATGCCCTACCCCAGTTAAGCTGTGTCTCCTTGCTTACCACTGCAGTCTCACATCTGAATGCTATCTTTTTTGACAGGCAGAGTGGACAGTGAGAGAGAGAGACAGAGAGAAAGGTCTTCCTTTGCCGTTGGTTCACCCTCCAATGGCTGCCGCGGCCAGCGCGCTGTGGCCAGCGCACCATGCTGATCCGAAGCCAGGACCCAAGTGCTTCTTCTGGTCTCCCATGGGGTGCAGGGCCCAAGGACTTGGGCCATCCTCCACTGCATTCCCTGGCCAGAGCAGAGAGCTGGCCTGGAAGAGGGGCAACCGGGACAGAATCCGGTGCCCCGACTGGGACTAGAACCCGGTGTGCTGGCGCCGCAAGGCGGAGGATTAGCCTAGTGAGCCGCGGCGCCAGCTCACATCTGAAATCTTTCTTGTGCAAAGACAAGAACCAATCCTACTCCTCTTGGCTAACTAAAGGGACTTCCTGTTGAACGGTAAGCACCTGTCAGGGTGTGCAGTGCTAACAGAAACAAGAGTCAGGGGCCCTCGCAGTGGGCTAGTGAGCACCAACAGCAGAGGTGTTAGCCTTAATCAGAGCCCTGGAAACTGAACAGGGACAAAAGGAAAACATCTACAGAACTGAAGACGACTTCTCACCACAGGGGAAAGGCCACTAAAAACTGACTGAACTGCGGTCATTCGGCACCAGAAGCGGTCTGGGAGCCTGCAGCTGCTTGCTTTTGTCCACTGCCAAGGACATCAGAAAGGAAAAGACCCCATAACCTAGGGAAACCAGAGGGCAGACTCAGGCAAAATGGGCAGCCATGGCGAGAACTCCTCAGGTCTCTCCTGGCAAGATACCGGTTGTCTCGGCCTTGCCTGAACACCCGGAGTATGTCCCAGAGGAAGCAAACTGGCTAACAGAAAAAAGATGGGTGTCAGCAGTTCAGAGGAACGGTGGCTTCTTTCTGACAAATGCCTTCACGTCCCAGATCACCTGGCCTACCCCATGGTTTCTCAGCTTCATGAAAACACTCACACGGGGAAAAGCAAAGTTAGAAGCTCTGGTAAGTTGGTATTATTTTGTAACCAAACTCTCCAGACTTTGCAGAAATATAACTCAGAGATGCCAAACAGGGGCCCTCCCAGCTGCCAGGAATACAAAGAACCAGACAAAGCCGGTTTGAAGACTTAGAGGTAGGCTTTGCTGAACTACTGCCCAGCAGAGGGTACGGATACCTGTTGGTTATGGCTCACACACACTCGGGTTGGGCAGGGGCATTCCCCACCAGAACCGAGAAAGCCAGAGAAGTTGCTAGGATTCTGCTGGCTGAGACTTCCCCCAGGTATGGGATACTGATCTCCATCGAGTCAGATAGTGGACCTGCCTTCGTGGCTGAGATCACACAAGAACTGGCAAAGGTCCTACCAATTAAACGGAACTTACTAGCCTCAGAGTTCAGGAAAAGTTGAGCGTATGAACAGGATCCTAGAACAAGCCCCAAGTAAGTTTTGTCAGGAGACTCAATTATCCTGGACTTCAGTACTGCTTGTCTCCTCTGAGCGAGATGCTCACCCCAAATAGGAATCAAGCTCTCACCCATGAGATTCTGTTTGTTGCCCCCACCCCCATTATAAAGGTTCCCAGAGATAAGAAAGAAATGAAAAATTTAGAAATCCATGCCCAGCTACAGCTCCTGGCCACTACTATAGCCCAGTTACACCAGTGGGTGTTAGACTTCAGTAACCAAGTACCCTGACGGGCCAGGAGACCTTGTATGAGTAGAAGACTGACACAGGGTACCCCAAAGGATCTCAAGGAAGGGGCTCTGCCCTGTGTTTCTAACCACTCCTACAGCCTTAAGGGCTGCAGGTATAGACGCCTGGATCCATCACTCTCGAGTAAAGGCTGCTGCTCCACCTGACTTCTGCCAAGTATCTGGTGCCAAAGATCCTGAAAACCCCTCAGGGCAACCTTGAGCCCACTGCCCTGCTTTGACCACAGGAGCCACTAGTAAATCTATACATAGCCGAAGCTTGAGCAATCTACAACCCTATTCCAGATACAACCCTGGGAGCCAACTGGTCAACGAACGGAGGAAGCCTGCAAAGTTCACAGAGGGACATCTGAGAATCAGGTCATGATGCCACCCTATTCCGTTTGGACCAATGATAATACTGACCTTTCTGCTGTCCACAGGTCTGGCCAAGATGGCTCTCAAAAACTGGAGCCAGTCACAAAGGTTTGCTCTAGCCATGTTTTATATATGGGTAATCGGTCTGGCTGGAGGAATTTTTCTGTTTCTTATAACAGCCTGTGTTTTACCCAAAAAGGCTCCTAAATGCATTACCAACCAAGTGGGGACAAAGCCAGTAGGCGAGTTAGCAAAAGCCACAGCGAACCTTTGCTTTCCTCACTCCTCAGATGTACCTTGCCACCAATAACCAAACTTCCTTTACTAGTGCCCAATCAAGTCCAAGTAAAAACAGCCATCGGGGCCGGTGCTGTGGCGCAGCGGGTTGGGGCCCTGGCCTGAAGTGTCGGCATCCCACATGGGCACTGGTTCTGGTCCCGGCTGCTCCTCTACCTATCCAGCTCTCTGCTATGGCCTGGGAAGGCAGTGGAAGATGGCACAAGTCCTTGGGCCCCTGCACCCACATGGGAGACCCAGAGGAGGCTCCTGGCTCTGGATCAGCACAGCTCCAGCCATTACGGCCATCTGGGGAGTGATCCAGTGGATGGAAGACCTCTCTTTGTCTCTGCCTATCTCTAACTTTTTCAAATGAATAGATCTTAAAAAAAAAAAAAAAAAAAGGTGCAAGTAACAAAATGTGATTAACATTAAAAAAGAATAACAACTGGAGTGAGTACCAGAGTGAGAACTGCTTCATCAGCCACCTTCTGCAGCAAATTATCTGCAGCTAAGTCATCAGTGGCTCTCCAAAATCATGGAGACTCAGTAGCAGCCATGGTCCTGCAGAACCGGAGGGGACTTGACCAGCTAACTTCAGAAAGGGGGCGTCTGCCTTTTCCTAAATGAAGGCTGCCATTTCCGATGGAACCAAGACATAAGCTTCAGCCATTCTCACTCACTTCCCAAAGACAGAGAACATTGGAATTATGCCTAGTCCCTGCATCTCAATTGGGTCTCACACCCTATTGTGGTTACACACCACCCCACATTCTTCCCCATATTTGAAGGCTCTTGGGCACTTAAAGACCAGTATGGAGGAATTCACTTCTGCCTGCCACCCCTTATCCCCACCCCACCCCCATGCTCCTAGGATACAAGAAGGCCCGCCCCTGGGGTTGGGGCCTCTCGCCATGTGTTCCATCAATGTGCACACTGACCGTCAGCCACCTGTGCAGATTTAGTTTCTTTGAATAAATTTGGTCTGGCTGTAAATTTGTACCCTGCCTCCTCTCACTGTGCCCCATGTGAGGAGGGGAGCAAAGGTTCCAGCTTTTGGATGAGAGCTGCGACTTCCTTTCCCCTTCTTCCGCACTCTCGCGCCTTCAACTCTCCTCTGTGGCACTGGATCTTCATTTCCTTTCAAGGAGAGACCAGGGATGTACGTAATGGGGAACAACCTGGTGGGTGACCGAGAACCTCTGACCAGGGCTCAAACTTCCCCAGGCAAAAACTGCACCCCAAAAGCTGGACGGAGTGTCCTCAAGTCTATCTCTCTACTTTGATTTCTGACCTGGCTTCTCCTCGGGGTGAGGGAGGGTACAACCTCCAGGAATCCCCTGGCTGTCCTTGGAGTGACCCAGACGGGCCTGGAATACACTCCTCCAAAAACAACCCTAGTAGTTGAGAACAGCCTAAGTCACTTTTGGTAGCTTTGGGATCCGCAAGGAGGAAAGGCCTACACTTCCGGGAATGGGGAGGCCTACTTCCGGGGAAGAAAGTCCTTGTCAAGGTCCCTGCGGGTGCCTAAAGGTCAACCAATGATGATCAGACCTTTAACCTCAACCTTTAACCCCCATGCCCTGAATCTATAAAAGGAGCTTTCCCAATCTCTGATGCGCGACTTCTCCGCCCCCCGCTCTGTTGCTCTGTTGGGACCGGTGAACCTCGCCCGGGAGCGGAACCCCAATAA
Organism: Oryctolagus cuniculus; assembly: GCF_051225735.1. Lineage (NCBI taxonomy): Eukaryota > Metazoa > Chordata > Mammalia > Lagomorpha > Leporidae > Oryctolagus > Oryctolagus cuniculus. Next base: position 100,369,494 of record NC_142876.1, read on the forward strand.
AAGCCTGTGAATTAATCGATTCGTCTGCCTGGGAAGATCTGTTACGCGCCGGGACACCTTACAACTTTCTCATCTTCCTGATGAGAGCCCTTTGCTGCATCTCATCACTGCATACAACATCAGATCTCATTCTCGGCCCACTGGATCGATTGCTAAGAGAAGCCTCTGTTGCCTCAAGTGCACTGGGGTGACGCTCGTGACTGGTTCATCCCCCTGGCCTGTGTGGTCAAACACTCACCTGCCATAGCTTAGAACTGTGACATTGGTCTAGGCATGGGGATTCTCGTCCTCGCCTCTTAGAGGACTTAGAACCTGGGTTCTCGGTTGGGGTGGTTCTTTCCCAGGGGCACCCTGGGAAGGGACCTCTTCCCTCAGGCCATATTTTACCCAACCCACTAGTTCCGAAATACCTCACATTTCACCCACCTCCCCTCTGGCGTGCCTCTTCAAAAGCTTGCACAAGCTGGGCCTAAATGAAGAAATAAAGCAGAAGCGATTAATTAACGTCTGTTCTAAAATTTGGCCTCAATAGAAATCAGACAATGGCTCAAAATGGCCAGAATTCAGTACCTTTGATCTCTAAATCCTCTGCGACCTTCAGAGTTTTTACACGGAGAAATGGCAGATGGTCAGAGATCTCCTATGTCCATGCTTTCTGCCTCCCTCAGGGTCAGTTCTCCTCACTCCAAACTCTCAGGGAGGAAGAGGGCCTGCAGCCTCCCCACCCCTCCTTTTTCTCCCTCCACCCAGAACGCAGCGGCTCAGGAACACCATCCTTTGCTCTCTAGCCCCTCCCCTTCCACCCCACCGGTGGCAGCACGGGCAGTTGCCGCCCCGCCCCACTCTTATCCCTGCAAGACTCTTTACCCAGTTCTCCTCAGGGAAGGAAATTTTTCCACCCCACCACTCCCTCCCTCATCTCCTCCCCTCTGTGACCCTGACCCTGCAGATGACCTTCTGCCCTACCCCGACACACCCCAGTCCCAGGGAATTCCAAAGCCTCAGCCTCAGGAATCCTCTCAGATGGAGGCACCTAATCCCTCATCCGGATCCCACCCCGCCTCCTCCCGCTACCCTATCCCCTCCTCACATGTACTCCCAAACTGTACAACCCAAATCCTTCCTCCCCTTGAGGGAGGTGGCTGGGTGGAAGCTCTTGTTAGGGTCTATGTGTCCTCTATCAGACCTTATTCAGATTGAGGAACGTTTAAGTTCATTCTCCAAGAATACTTTCAAATATCATCAGGGATTTCTCCATCCGACTCAGTCCTGTGGTTTAACTTAGAATGATCTCTATTTAGTTCTATCCTGTACCCTAACTCTAGGTGGATCTGAAGGAGTCTCTCATGCTGCCAACCAGCATGCAGGTAATATGCACCATCAGGCCTCAAACAGACACCCAGAGGCCACTCAAGCCATCTCCAAAACCAACCCTAACCCAAATCAGACTTACCAACCCAGGGATCCGGGGCTATAGACCCGAGACCACATGATCCCATGCCTGCAGGCGGCTATGGCCAAGAACAGCCATAAACGGGACAATCCAAGAGGTCACCCAGGAACCCAAAGAAAACCCTGCTCTATTTATGTCACGCCTTACAGAGGCAGTGACAAAGTATACTAACACCAATCCCAATTCCCCAGATAGAATTTTTCTTTTTCTTTTCTTTGACAGATACAGTTATAGACAGTGAGAGAGACAGAGAGAAAGGTCTCCCTTCCATCAGTTCACTCCCCAAATGGCCGCTAAGGCCAGAGCTGCACCGATCCGAAGCCAGGAGCCAGGTGCTTCCTCCTGGTCTCCCATGCGGGTGCAGGGGCTTCCACTGCCTTTCTGGGCCACAGCAGAGAGCTGGACTGGAAGAGGAGCAACTGGGACTAGAACTGGCACCCAAATGGGATGCCAGCGCCACAGGCAGAGGATTAACCAAGTGAGCCACGGCGCCGGTGCCCCCAGATAGAATTTCAAATTCCGGCCGGCGCCGCGGCTCACTAGGCTAATCCTCCGCCTAGCGGCGCCGGCACACCGGGTTCTAGTCCCGGTCGGGGCGCCGGATTCTGTCCCGGTTGCCCCTCTTCCAGGCCAGCCCTCTGCTGTGGCCAGGGAGTGCAGTGGAGGACGGCCCAGGTGCTTGGGCCCTGCACCCCATGGGAGACCAGGAAAAGCACCTGGCTCCTGGCTCCTGCCATCGGATCAGCGTGGTGCGCCGGCCGCAGCGCGCCGGCCGCGGCGGCCATTGGAGGGTGAACCAACGGCAAAAAGGAAGACCTTTCTCTCTCTCTCTTTCTCTCTCACTGTCCACTCTGCCTGTCAAAAAAAAAAAAAAAAAAAAAAAAAAAAGAATTTCAAATTCCTACTTTATGTCCCAGTCAGCTCCAGATATCCATCACAAACTCCTAAAATCACAAGATGGTCCTCAGTCCTCCCAGAGGGACCTCATAGATGAGGCTTTTCATGTTTTTAGCGATAGAGAAATAGAGGAATTACGGACTCAGAAGGAGATAGTTTCAGATGCTGACCTCCTTAATCTACAGAGACCCCAATTGCAAGCCAGGCCCACCCTCCGGGGCTGTTATCGATGCGGCAATGCTGGGCACTAGGCTAAGGCCTACTCAACTCAAAGTTCACCTCAGCTCAAGGCTCTAGCCCTCCTGGAGCCTGTACTACATGTGGCAATACTGAACACTGGGCCAGCAGCTTCCCTAACCTGAGGCCTCCCTCTATCTCGTGCCCCAAGTGCGGACAATGGGGTCACTGGAAGATGGACTGCCCCCAGGGAGGGAAGCCCCCCTTTCTGGAACAGCCTTCTGTTCAAACCCTCTGGCACAGGACATCTCATCTCATTAAACTTAACAGAATGAGATGGCCTGGGTTCCACAGCCCCCGACACAGATGAGTCCAGGGACCCAAGGGTAATAGGGACAGCGTCTGGCAAGCGAGGTTCTTTCTTGGTGGACACCGGGGCTAGTTTCCCTGCTTTAAATCAATATTGCAGCCCACTCCTTTCGTCCTCAGTCTCTCCTGTTGGCATGAAAGGCCTTAATGACACGCCTAATAGGACTCCTGCCTTCTATTGCTCCTTCAGAGATACTACTCTTCCGAATTCCTTTCTCATCCTTCCTAGATGCCCCAGTGTCGCTCCCCAATTCGCAGAGGAACGACACAGGACCCTGAGCTGTTCTTTTGTCTGCTCGGCCCTTCCCGGGTTTGCTGCTGGTCCTTCCCGGGTTGGCTGCCGACCCCTCCACCTCCGTGGAAGGGCGGTTCCCCCTGCCACTTTCCCCGCTTCCACGGAGGAGCGGCACACCGCCGGCCGGCTCTCTCAGGGGCTGCTCAGGTGTTCCTTCAGATGTTCCTGGTGCATGTTGTCTCTCTCCTCCTTTATAGTCCTCTTCCACCAATCCCAACTCTGCTACCCACACGCCGAGTACACTGCTCTCCTCCAATCAGGAGCAGGATCAGCTCCTGCAGCTCATCAGTCAAATTGGCGAGAGGCAGCTGCGCCATATTGTGGGAGAGCAGATGCATAGAATAAGTCTTAATTCCAGTAACTTAGTCTAGTCTCAGTTGCTCCCCACACCCCAGCCTCCTTTTAGGCAGGGACTTTCTCCACCACCTGGGGGCATCTATCTCCATCCCCACCCGGGATCAAGCACAAACCTTTATACTTCACATTACGGACCTTCCTGTCCCCACTTCCCTACCCCAGGCTCCCTCTCTTCCCTTGGTTAATCCTGTAGCGTGGAATACGTCCCACCCGGTAATTGCCACCCACCATATCCCCCATTCACATCTAAAAGACCCTACAAGAATTATTGATGTTCCCCAATATCCTTTAAGCCCAGAAGGCCACAAACGTCTAAAACCTATTACAGACCATTACCTCCAATCTAATACACTCACTCCCGCTCACTCCCCCATAACACACCTATTCTTCTGGTCAAAAAACCAGATGGCTCTTACCGCTTAGGACAAGGCCTCTGACATATTAATGCTGCTGTCCAGCCCACATACCCAGTTGTGCCAAACCCCTACACTCTCCTTTCCCATATTCCCCCTACAACTTCTTTCTTTTCCATCCTGGACTTAAAGGATGGTTTCTTCACGATCCCTCTTGGCACATCGTCCTACTCTTTGCCTTTACCTGGTCTGACCTGGATACTTGGCTTGCTCGAAAGCTCACCTGGACAGTGTTACCCCAAGGTTTCCGGGACAGTGGATACATTTTTGGACAGGCTCTCCAGGCAGATCCAGCCTCTATTAACCTTTCACCCAGTAACCTGCTTCAGTATTTTGATGATCTTCTACTCTGTAGCCCCTCCCAAGACACCAGTCTCCAACATACCACTAGTCTTTTGAACTTTCTAGCTGTAAAAGGTTATAGGATATCCCAAAGGAAGGCTCAGCTAATTCCCATCTTTTTTTTTTTTTTTTTTTTTTTTTTACACAGGCAGAGTGGACAGTGAGAGAGAGAGAGAGAGAGAGAGAGAAAGGTCTTCCTTTGCCGTTGGTTCACCCTCCAATGACCACCGCGGCAGGCGTGCTGCGCTGATCTGAAGCCAGGGTCCAGGTGCTTCTCCTGGTCTCCCATTCGGGTGCAGGGCCCAAGCACTTGGGCCATCCCCCACTGCACTCCTGGGCCACAGCAGAGAGCTGGCCTGGAAGAGGGGCAACCAGGACAGAATCTGGCGCCCCGACCGGGACTAGAACTTGGTGTGCTGGCGCCGCAGGCGGAGGATTAGCCTAATTCCCACTTCTGTCTCCATCTTGGGACTTGTCGTGATGCCAGACACTCGCACAATTCCTCCAACCAGAAAATAGGCAAATATACCATCTTTCATTCCTGGGAACTAAGTGTGACCTCCTCTTTTTCCTGGGACTCGTGGGATACTTTCACATCTGGATTTCAAATTTTTCTCTTATTGTTAAATCTATGAAGCTACCAAGGGTGATTTAGACAAGCCCTTGCAAGAGATGTCCCCTCTAGAGACCCCATTCCAAGCCCTAAAGAAAACTCTTCTGCAAGCATGCATCCTGGGCCTTCCGAACCCAGTTAAACCATTGCTCCTCTATATCCATAGCTCTAAGGGGCAAGCACTCAATCTCCTGGCCCAAGAGGCTAGAGACTATTATTCCTGTGGCTTCTCTCTCCAAAAATTAGATGGGGTTTATTAAGGCTGGCCCAGTGCCTAAAAGTCCTGGCCACTCCAGGCCTTCTCATACCTGAAGCCCAAAAGCTGACCCTTTACCAACCCTTACAAATCTGGTCCTCACATGGGTTTCAAGACCGCCTCAGCCGCTGGGCTTTTCAATCTATAGCACCATATCGCATCCCAGTTCTCCACTCCCCCCTTCTCCAGCCCACTGTTAGTTTTCATCACTGCTTTTCTCTCAGCCTAGCTACTCTCCACCCTGCTACCCTCTCTGATCCCCTTGAACCCCATTCCTGTCCTTTCTTGATTCTTCCCTGACTACATTTCACCACCTCACAGACACTCCTCATCTTAAAGCCCTGGATTGGTTCATTGACGGCAGGGCATCTAAAATTCCCCCTTTCCCTATTGAATGTGCAATAATTGAGGGGTACCATGATGATGCCTCTTCTGGTGCCCCCCTTAGGGTAATAGATGCTAGGCCCCTACCTCGAGGCACTACCTCTCAACAGGCTGAGTTGTTGGCCTTGATTCAAGCTTTCACCTTAGCCCAAGGAAAGGCAGTCAATATACAGAGATTCCTAATATGCCTGTAATATGCCCAGATATGGCAAGAAAGGGGCTTTCTGATGGCCCGAGGAACCCCTTTAACAAGTGGCAGGCTGATTAGAGTTCTTGATGCTGCCCAGCTGTCAACAAAAGCGGCTATTATTCACTGCAAAGGCCACCAGAAAGATAAACAGTGCCTGTCCGAAGCTAACAACCAGGCTGATCCTCCAGCTGAGGCAGTGGCTTGTGGGGAAACCATCCCATCATTTCTCTTTAGCTTTGGTCCTGTATATTCACTCTTAGAAATCTCAGCTCCAACTACAGGGGGCATCTGGGAAGACCTCATGGTGGTTTCTAGATAAAAACTAGTGCTCGCTTCTTCTCTTCAAGTTACCTTTCTAAAAAACCTCCCTTCTCTCTGTCAAACTCTTATTCACGTCCTGAGATCACACATGCACTTAACTCCCACAATGTAAGAAACTCTGCATACTCAGACATGTAGCATGTGTCAAACTGTTAACCCCAACTCTAATATCAGGCCAGCCCATCCCCCACTCACCAGGCCTGTGCATCACTCCCAGGTGAGGCCTGGCAGATTGACCTCACCCATATGCCACCAGTTAGGCAAACACATTACCTTCTGGTGATGGTCTCAAGGTGAGTGGAAACTTCCTCCTCTACTAATGTAAGAGCTTCCATGGTTTCCTCTACACTATTAAATAATATTATCCCAAGATTTGCATTACCAGCTTCCATTCAATCAGATAACAGACCAGAGTTTAGCTCTCAAATTACTTAGAGAGTATCTGCTGCTCTTCAGAACGGTTGAATGGCTTTGTAAAACAGGCTCTAGCCGGCGCCGCGGCTCACTAGGCTAATCCTCCGCCTTGCGGCGCTGGCACACCAGGTTCTAGTCCCAGTTGGGGCGCCGGATTCTGTCCCGGTTGCCCCTCTTTCAGTTCAGCTCTCTGCTGTGGCCAGGGAGTGCAGTGGAGGATGGCCCAAGTGCTTGGGCCCTGCACCCCATGGGAGACCAGGGTAAGTACCTGGCTCCTGCCATCGGATCAGCGCAGTGCGCCGGCCGCAGCACGCCGGCCGCGGTGGCCATTGGAGGGTGAACCAATGGCAAAGGAAGACCTTTCTCTCTCTCTCTCTCTCTCTCTCTCTCTCTCACTGTCCACTCTGCCTGTCAAAAAAAAAAAAAAAAAAAAGGCTCTAACTAAACTTAGATTAGGTAAAACTCCTTCCTGTAGGTAAGAATTAGATCTCTTGGGCTGGTGCTCTTGGGCTGGTGCAGTGGCTCACTAGCCTAATCCTCCCCCTGCGGCACCGGCACACCAGGTTCTAGTCCTAGCTGGGGCGCCGGATTCGGATTCTGTCCCGGTTGCCCCTCTTTCAGTCCAGCTCTCTGCTGTGGCCCGAGAGTGCAGTGGAGGATGGCCCAGGTCCTTGGGCCCTGCACCCTCATGGGAGACCGGGAGGAGGCACCTGGCTCCTGGCTTTGGATCGGCGCAGTGCGCCAGCCGCAACACGCCGGCTGTAGCAGCCACTTGGGGGGTGAACCAAAGGAAGAAGGAAGACCTTTCTCTCTGTCTCTCTAACTTTGCCTTTCAAAAAAAAAAATAAATAAATAAAACAAAAAACAAACAAACAAAAAAGAATTAGATCTCCTGCCCAGAACCCATTAGTGCTTAGCACGTTTGAAATTCTCTGTGGAGGGCCTCTTCTTTCACCTGACTTTCCCCTACAAAATTCTGAAGCTGTTCTTCCTCTCACTTGCACTCACTTATGGACCTATACAGACATACATCGACCAAACCTCACTCTGTACCTACCGACTGTGCGCCTTTCGACCTGATAGATACAATGAGGCGGCTTGAAGCCAAAACGCAGTGCGCCTTATCAGGTGATACTGGCTACCCCACTGCTGCCAAACTCAAAGAGCACCCCCCGCCCCCGTACATTTTACTTCATTAAAACTACTAACGTCTCCATCATGCAAGCCTGCTTCCACAGGACCCATCACTCTCAGGTTGATGCAGCTCCCTGCAGCACCAGAAGAACCACCTTCTCATGTCCTTGACAATTCCCGAATTCCACAGATTTCTCCAAATTATTCTACAGGAAAGCTACTGGTATTCACCTCCACCAATCTACCTTCCCGGCCTCCTCTCAGATTGCTGGCTCCAGGGAGATCTGAGTCACCCACACACACACCCCTTTACCTTCTGTTTGCACTTCCTATTGTGGTGCACTGTCACCCTCTGTTACGGTCTGCAGCTGCAGTCCTGGCCTGACTTTGGCCACAGGCTGGACACCAGCTGCCCCCGCTGACTGGTCCTCTTCTCCATAGGATGTTTTTCTGCTATTTCCTGCTTCTAACCTGATCCCTTCTTGTGGCTCCAAGCCCCCACATACCTCTCACCAACACTTCCTCCCCAAAATCTTACCTATCTCTCATTAACATTTTCCTCTAGCCTATTTTTTTGAAGATAATCCCAATATATCTTCATGTTGTATCTGCATACACTCCTCCCCCAAGGGCTGGCAAGCCCTCCCCACTCCCTCTCAGGTCTGGGAAAAGGCCCACAGACTTGTTTATTTTACAAGAACCAGAACGCTCCTGGCAGAACCCCAGGACATGTTATCTCTTCTGAAATTCCCCGGAAGAAATGTCAGCATGGCTAGAGGAAGATACACTGGTACTGTACAGGAAAAGAACACTGGAGGACTCCATCCGTTACACCTGTCCAAGGCATTTTTGCTACGGCCTCACTCATCAGTCAAGCCTCTTTAGGTGTCACGTGCGCTTCCTTACTTTCTTCCCATAATATGGGTTCATTTCCCCACAACACCTGTGGCCTACTTGTCACTCCCCCAAGCCCACCCCCACTAGCAACCACTGTTCCTCACACCCCATGAAAGCAGCTACAATGGCATTTACTCCTCATATTCCCCTGCAGGCATGAGAGCACAGACATTCTCTCTTACCCTGTGATTGTGTGCGTAGGACCGGACAGCGGCATCCTTTCTCTTTGGTAAGCAGGCATGCACCTGCCTCCCCACCAACTGGGCAGAGTCTTGTACACTTGCCTTCCGACTTCCTCCTCGGTTCTCTACTCTAGACCAATCTATTTTCTGTCCCTATAACCTACCACCTCAAGAGGGGTTTCGGACTCACCCCCCTGATAATCCAGCTGAGTATCTTGATAGGAATCGCAACAGAAAAGACTGGACTAGCCATTTCAGTAGATGAGGCAAATAAAATCAAAGGTTCTCTCTCAGTCTCAAAGAACACAGAAATGACCTAGCACAGCAGCTGTCTCACCTCGGGGACCAGGTGGACTCACTGGCAGCGCTTCTCCAGAACTGCCAGGCACTAGGAAAGGAGGATTTTGCCTCTTTTTGAGTGAAGAATGTTGCTTTTACACCAATAAATCAGGTGTGTTAAAATATGGTATCAAGGCCGGCGCTGCAGCTCAATAGGCTAATCCTCCACCTTGCGGCGCCGGCACACCGGGTTCCAGTCCCGGTCGGGGTGCCGGATTCTGTCCCGGTTGCCCCTCTTCCAGGCCAGCTCTCTGCTGTGGCCAGGGAGTGCAGTGGAGGATGGCCCAAGTGCTTGGGCCCTGCACCCCATGGGAGACCAGGAGAAGCACCTGGCTCCTGGCTTCAGATCAGCGCGGTGCACCGGCCGCGGCGGCCATTGGAGAGTGAACCAATGGCAAAGGAAGACCTTTCTCTCTGTCTCACTGTCCACTCTGCCTGTCAAAAATAAAAATAAATAAATAAAAATATGGTATCAAACACATAAAAAGACATGCTAATGAGATGTATTCATGGGGCCAGTGCTGTGGCACAGCAGGTTAATCCTCCACCTGTGGTGCCAGCATCCCATATGGGCGCTGCTTCTAGTCCTGGCTGCTCCTCTTCCAACCCCGCTCTCTGCTGTGGCCTGGGAAAACAGGAGATGACCCAACCACCCACCATCAAGCTCGGGGACTCACCCCAACAAAACTGTAAGCATTGTTAGGTTTGTGTATGAGACTTGCTGTAGCATGGGCAGCCATGACTGGTGAGTCCGCCATCCATGGCTACCAGCTATGCCAAGACTCTAACAGCATTTTTACTTTCTGTACAACAAGAAGCTTTGTAAATAAAGTCCTAACATTTGGGAGAAAAAACAAAATGACCCAAGTCAACGGGCCCCTGCACCCATATGGGAGACCCTGAAGAAGCTCCTGTCTTCTGCCTTTGGATGGGCTCAGCTCTGGCCATTTGGGGAGTGAACCAGCAGATCAAAGACCTTTCTCACTGTCTCTCCGTCTGTCCATAACCCTACCTCTCAAATATGATACTAAAATAGTATGTATTCACAAAGTAACTCTGCCTCATTTTGGCCATCTCTTCTGCCAGGAGCAATGTTTCTAAAATCTCCTTTGACCTCATAGTGCTCCTATCTCTGCCCTGTATAATTAACTATTCCAAAGGTTCTTGCAGGGACAAATAATTGCTAGATCTCAAGCCATCTTGCAGGAGCAACATAAAACTGTTCTTCTTCATTCAACCTGATCCCAAATACAAATACTTGCTCAAATCCTTGCCCCAGGTCTATGCCCCTTATCAGCAGGAAGTAGCAAGAAATCAGCGCCCCTTCTCCTTCCCTGTACTCAGGACTCATGGAAGACAGACATAAACCTCAGCCCTTCTCCAGAAAGCAGATACCTTATCCCTTGTCCCTGAAATCTCAACTTGGTCTCACACCCTATTAGCTTTACAACCCACCACCCACCACCACATTCTTCCCTAGGTTCTGAGGCCACTTGAAAGAACAGTATGGGGCTAGCACTGTGGCAAACTGGGTAAAGCTGCTGCCCACAGTCCCGGCATCCCATATGGGCTCCAGTTCGAGTCCTGGCTACTCCACTTCCGATCCAGCTCTCGGCTATGGCCTGGATAAGCAGAAGAAGCCGCCCAAGGACTTGGGTCCTGCACCTGTGTGGGAAACCTGGAAGAAGCTCCTGCTCCTGGCTTCGAAGTGGTATAGTTCTGGCCATTGTGGCCATCAGGGAAGTGAACCAGCCGATCGAAGACCTCTCTCTCTGTGCCTCTGCCTCTGTGTAACCCTGCCTTTCCAACAAATAAATCTTTAAAAAAAAAATGTAGACAGACCAGTATGGAGGAAGTCACCTCTGCCTGCTGCCCCCTACCCCGACCTGCACCCTTCCCAAAATATAAAAAAGGCCCTGCCCCTGGGGTCGGGGCCTCCTGCCACGTACTCCATCAACATACACGCTGGCAGTTGGTCACCTGTACAGATTTTCCCCGAAGAAATTCTGTCTGTAATTCAGCCTGTCAATTTGTACCCTGCCTCCTCTCTGTTTTGCACCTCTTTTCCTTACATTTTGGTGCCCTGTGGGAGATGTCACCAATCTGCATTCTTTCCCTTAGAGTTAAGAGTACTAAGAGATATGGTCCAGCAACTTAACAGGAGGGCCAGAAAAAGGAGAGAAAAAAGTAGCTAATTCTTAGAGTTTCTGGAATGCAGGGAGTGGGACATCCTGGCTCCTCCCGCTGTCTGGACCTCTCCTCACGAGCCTTCTGGAACTCCTGTCTGGTCCCGGCACCCTTCAGATGCTAAACTCATTCATCTCTGCTCACCTGAGGCTGTGGAGTTCCAAGTGCTCCTCCAAAGCCACCAGTGAATTAATTTAGAGGATGTAACAGAAGATGGTACCCCTTAGAAAGGTTAAGGAGCACCCAAGGTGGGGGCAATGTAGAGGCAGTAAGCCCACAATCAAAAACAAAGGAAGGGCCGGCGCCACAGCTCAATAGGCTAATCCTCCGCCCTGCAGCGCCGGCACACCGGGTTCTAGTCCCGGTTGGGGCGCCGGATTCTGTCCCAGTTGCCCCTCTTCCAGGCCAGCTCTCTGCTGTGGCCAGGGAGTGCAGTGGAGGATGGCCCAAGTGCTTGGGCCCTGCACCCACATGGGAGACCAGGAGAAGCACCTGGCTCCCAGCTTCGGATCAGCTCAGTGCAGCCACAGTGGCCATTGGAGGGGGAACCAACGGTAAAAGGAAGACCTTTCTCTCTGTCTCTCTCACTGTCCACTCTGCCTGTCAAAAATTAAAAAAAAAAAAAAAAAAAAAAGGACGAGGCCCCCCAACACTAACCTTGACAAGCGGCTCCCTCAGTGATCCTGTCTAGGGAGGGAAGATGCCCTAAGCCCTGCTTTCTGTAACTCCAGTCAAATCTGTCCTATAAACCTGCCCCAGTATCTCCTCTATAAACACACCAGACCCACCGACCATTGCTAAGTGTGGTCCTAAGTCATGTAAGCTGCAATTTAAACCCATCATTGCTGTAATGCTAAAGTATGATGCTGATGAACCTATAAATATTCTAAGAAACCTAGGCTCAGGGCTCAGCCTCAGGAAATGACTCCCATGAGCCCACCAGGATTAATCAACGGCTTTCAAGCCTCCACAGACTCCGGTGCCTGTTTGAAGGGAGTTTTCCCATCCCCAGGTTTCTGTAATAGTGCAGTGACTGGGATGTGCCCATCCCTTGTCCGGGTGCCCAAGTCCAGTTCCCAACTCTGCTTCCCGATCCAGCTTTCTGCTGACCCATATCCTGGGGGACAGGGATGATTCAAGTGCTTGGAACCCTGCCATCTACGTAGGAGACCCAGATGGACTTCCTGGCTCCTGCCTGCCTCAACCCCTGTTGTTCCGGGCATTTGATAAACAAATAAGTGGATGGAAGATTTCCATCTCTTTCTTACTCCCCGTTAGGAAAAAAAGGCACAGAACAGAGGAGGGCGTGTATGAATTTACAGCCAGACCGAATATATTCGGAGAAAATAAATGCGCAGAGGTGGGTGACCAACTGCCGGCCTGCACATCCATGGAACAGGGGCAGAAGGCCCTGACCTCCAGGGGCCGGGCCTTTTTATATTTCAGGAGGGCAGGGGCTGGGGCTGGGGGTAGAGACAGCAGGAAGAGGTGAATTCCTGGAACTAGGCAGGGCTTTGGGAACCTGGAAACAAGGCAGGGTCAGGTATGAAGGCCACAGGGTGTGAAACCCAATTGGCGATTCAAGGGCACAGAATAAATTCCAGCGTTTATCCAGCTTTGGGGCACTGAGCAAGAATGGCTGAGGCTTATGTCTATGTTCCATCACTGCCTTTCAAATAAACATTTTTTAAAAAGATTTATTTATTTGAAAGACAGAGTTACATTGAGAGGTAGAGACTGACAGCTTTGGGACCCGCAAGGAGAGAAGGCCTACACTTCCCGGAATGGAAAGTCCTTGTCAAGACCCCCACGGGTGCCTAAAGGTCAACCTTTAACCCCCACGCCCTGTGTCTATAAAAGGAGCCCTCCCAACCTCTGAGCTGGGACTTCCCCAGCCCCCGCTCTGTTGGGACCGGTGAACCTCACCCAGGAGCGGAATCCCAACACATACTTGTGAATTAATTGATTTATCTGACTGGGAAGATTTGTTACACGCCGGACACCTTACAGAGACACATCTTTCATCTGCTGGTTCACTCCCCAGATGGCCACAAAAGCCAGAGCTGCACCAATCCGAAGCCAGGAGCCAGGAGCTTCTTTAGGGTCTTCCACGTGGGTGCAGGGGCCCAAGGTCTTGGGCCATCTTCTTCTGCTTCTCCAGGCCATAGCCAAGAGCTGAATCGGAAGTGGAGCAGCCGGGACTCGAACTTTACCCGCTTTACCCGCTGCGCCACAGTGCCAGCCCCTCAAACATTTAAAATTAACAAATGAGTCAACAGAGATTGTTTTATGGAGAAAAGTTCTCCATGAAGGCAAAAATGCCCAGGGCCCTCCCAGGTCCTAACGCAGCTTCGAGGGGAAAGCACCTTCCCTGAGCACTTAAGACTCCAGTGCCCATCGCTGCTCACCCCTTCCAGTGCCCAGAGAGCCACAAAGCCCTGCCCGAGAGCCCACACTGGGGAGGGGCTCCTGCCGGCTCAGCCCCACCCCTCATTGAGAGCACTTTGCTGGAGATTCAGAGGCAGCGGGGCCTCCCAGCCCGGTCTCCAGATCCAGGGCCCGCCCCTTGGCCCGCCCCAGGACTGGGTGGTGCAACTCCTACAAAAGCAAAGAGTTGCCAGGCAGCTTCTTCCTCCTCGATCTCTGGTGCAGCCGAGGCCAGGACAAGGGAGGGAGTCCGCCCTGGCCCTGCGTTGCCCACACCCTGGGGTCAGGAAGTCTGCAGGATGAGGCCTTTTGGCTCTGAGGTCAGCAGGGACAAAGCGGGCAGACTGGCGGGTGAGCAGGAGGGCTGGGCTGGCCAGTGTCTGTCCACAGGGCACGGCTTTCTCCAGTGAGTGGCCAGCACTTCTGCTCAAAGAGACTGGAAAGCCCCTCCTCCCAGTCAGGTCGGCCTGGTCACCTCAGGCTCAGGGCCTGGCTCTTCCCAGAACTTCAGTGGCCTTTGGGAAAGGGGGTGGGCAAGCTTAGGCCAGAGCAAGGGGAGGCAGACGGCAGGGGCCCAACCCTAGAGGTGACCCGGATGGGCCCCCAGGGCTCCCCCATGTCTCTCCTCTGCCCTCTAACCTCCCTGCGTTTTACAGATTTGTGTTTAACGGGAACCAGAGCAGCAAGGGGCATGGCCCCTACGCTCCGTGCTGGGCTCTTGGAGATCAAGGCCTGCTCTCAGCTCTGCCTCCCCGGCCAGGTTTCCCTAGGCCCTCCCTGTGCCATGGCAGCCCGCCTGCTTCGCATCTGTGGCCTCTTTCTGATCTTGCTTGCCATTGCTCGAGGCTCTGGGGACTCTACAGTACCCCCCAAGCCCTTCACCACGGTCTGGAACGCAGACACCCAGTGGTGCCTGGAGATGCACGGCGTGGACGTGGACGTCAGTGTCTTCGATGTGGTAGTCAACCCGAGACAGGCTTTCCGCGGCCCTAACGTGACCATTTTCTACAGCTCCCAGCTGGGAACCTACCCGTACTACACGCCCGCTGGGGAGCCTGTGTTTGGTGGCCTGCCCCAGAATGCCAGCCTGGCTACCCACCTGGCCCGCACCTTCCACGACATTCTGGCTGCCATGCCTGCACCCGACTTCTCAGGGCTGGTAGTCATTGACTGGGAGGCTTGGCGCCCGCGCTGGGCCTTCAACTGGGATGCCAAGGACATCTACCGGCAGCGCTCCCGGGCGCTGGTGCGGGCCACACACCCTGACTGGCCGGCTCCTCGGGTGGATCAGGCAGCCCAGGACCAGTTCCAGGGGGCCGCGCAGGCCTGGATGACAGACACCCTCCAGCTGGGGCGGCTGCTGCGGCCCGGCGGCCTGTGGGGCTTCTATGGCTTCCCCGACTGCTACAACTCTGATTTTCTAAGCCCCAACTACACAGGCCAGTGCGCCCCAGACACCTCTGAGCAGAATGACCAGCTGGGCTGGCTGTGGAACCACAGCTGTGCCCTCTACCCCAGCATCTACATGCCTGCAGCACTGGAGGGCACAGGGAAAGAGTGGATGTATGTGCGGCACCGTGTGACCGAGGCATTCCGCGTGGCAACGGCTGCCGGGAACCCCACTCTGCCAGTGCTCCCCTACGCCCAGATCTTCTACGCACTGACGAACCACTTCCTGCCCCTGGTGAGTCTTCCTCAGGACCCCACGCCCTGGTCAGTTTTTCCCGTCAGGCACTCCTACCCGCTCACTTGTTGGGAAGAGGCAGTGTTATCTGCATGGCACTCGCAGGTGCGACGGGGACAGGCTCGCGTGCTGGGCAGCGCTGCCGCACGCAGTGGTTGGGACGCGTGTGCTCCACGCAATGGGTTACAGCGACCGGCCCTGGGGAGGGAGGCCCCTCAGAGCTGCGTGGTCTTTCTTCCCCAGGAGGAGCTGGAGCACAGCCTCGGGGAGAGCATGGCTCAGGGAGCAGCCGGAGTGGTGCTCTGGGTGAGCTCGGAGAACACGAAAACCAAGGTGAGCTCGGGCCTCTGGGGGCCAGGAGCAGGGATCGGGCAGTCACGGTAACCAGGAGACCCTGGCCCACCCTCTCCACCCTGGAAATCCTGGCTGCCCAGCAGGGGAGGCCTCGATGACCCAGGTAGGCCTGTGCATAGTGGTGGTATCCGACGCTCCCCCTCTCCTCCAGGAATCCTGCCTGGCCATCAAGACGTACGTGGACACCACACTGGGGCCCTTCATCCTGAATGTGACCAGTGCGGCTCTTCTCTGCAGTCAAGCCCTGTGCTCGGGCCACGGCCGCTGTGCCCGCCACCCCAGCCACCCCGAGGCCCTCCTCGTCCTCAGTCCTGCTAGTTTCTCCATCCAGCTCACGCCCGGTGGACCCCTGACCCTGCAGGGCGCCCTCTCACTCAAGGATCGGGTGCAAATGGCTATGGAGTTCCAATGCCACTGCTACCGTGGGTGGCGGGGAGCTCAGTGTGAACAGCAGGTTAGGCGGTGACGGGCCACACGTCGTCGCCTTGTGCACACCCAGAACCTCGTGCGCTCCGGGCGGGGCTGGGCACAGCTTCCTCAGAACCAGGCGCAGCCACACAGTCACAGGAGTAACACTCAGCCAGCACCACGGCGCGTGCCCCGACACTCAGGCAAGGGTACGGATCAGAGTAGACACACAGTTACAGCCACGGGCAGGCACTGTTCACATGCACCTACTGCGCTAGGACAGACACTACGCCAGTCTGAAATGCAGCAACTGCAAAAGCCCTTATTCGCCAAGCACCTACTCCTTAAGTCCCACGTTAGTCATTTTAGGAGGACTTCGTTTATCCTCACGATTAGGCTTATGAGAAAACTGAGGCACCAACAGAGAGGGCAAGCCCTTTGCGGAAGGTCACACAGCAAAGACAGGGCGAAACTGAGGTCCCAGTTGCGGACAGCCTGTTGGATTTACTATGGGATGTTCACCAACCCCCTCAGCCCAGCAAATAAAGCAGTCAAGACGGACTTGGCGAGTTGCTTATGTAGCACCTACAACGGGCAGCAGTGGTTCGTCTCTCCCGGGACCCCTGTCCGTCTGAGGGTGACAGCTTCCCAGGGTGGGACCCGAATTTCAGGAGGAAGTTCCTCTCCATTTGATTCCAGAGGCCCGCGGGAGCCTCAACGAAACTCGGACCAGGCTGAGCCTGGGGGTGGGGTGGGGGGCGTAGCTGGGGGAGGGGCCTACCAGCGGAAGCAGGGCCGCGTCGGTCCCCCGACCAATCGAAGCGGGACCTAAACGTGATGCAAGAAACCAGAGGCGGAGCCTGTGTGGGGCCCGAACAGGGAGGAGGAGGGGTCAACCGGACGTCAGGCCCGGCTTGGCCGCGGCAGGAAGCACAGAACCGGAGCCGGGGCAGAGACCGCGTCTGCGCCGCATCCGCGCTGTGACGCGCAGAACCGTGGGCGGGGCTTCGGCGGTGACACCCAGGGGCCGGGGCGGGGGCCGGCCGCCCCGGGAGACCTAGGCCCAAGAGGGGAGCCGCGGGGCCGCGACCGCTGCAGTGCGTCCGCCGCACCGCTTGGGGCCAGCGCGGGCGGACGGAGGAGGCCGAGCCCGAGCCCGCGAGATCCCAAACCGTGCGGAACGAGGACGCGGTTCGTCCCGGAGCCCAGCATCAACATGTCAGTACCGCCCCCTCCCCACGGGCTCCCTGTCCGTCCCTCCGTGCGCGGGAGGCCCCCCCAGTGGCCTTGCCGCCCGCACACCCTCCCTGCGTCAGTCGTTCCCTCCCAGAGCATGTCAGACCACACACACCCAGAGTCAGCTCTCGAAGCCTAAAAGCTGCACGATTTGTGACTCATTAGGAGAGGGGGGAACCGAGGCGCGGGAGCCATCAGCCCCCGAGAATGCCGGAGCCTCGCTCCGCCCACAGTGGGTGGGGTCGGCACTGTAGGGGTTAAGCCCGCCGAGAAGCCCGGGGCTGCTTCCCTCCCAACCCAGGAGTGCGGCTGGGCTGCCTCAGGTGAGGTTCTCAGAGCTCTGAGTGGATGTTATTGGTGGGGTGGGGCTGGGAAGGGGAGCAGCCCTTTACGGACCAGTGTTGAACTGGCCCCAAGCTCAGGTGAGGTTGGGAAAAGGAGGCAGGCAGCCCCCTCTGGAGTGCCTAAGCAGGTGCAGCTGTCAGGTGCCCCAAGCACCTGCAAGAAATCCCCCCATCCCCGCACAGACCCTCCTGCCTGCCGGACCTGGAGAGAGGGGGTCACACAATGGGGTTTGGGCACAGGAGACCTGGGCCCCCGACCTGGTGGCCGTTGGACACCCTGTGGATAAAGGAAGGAAGCTGTGGTCTTTATCTAGGGTGGCTAGGAGACTCAGGCCGGGGGGGTGGGGTGGGGGAGGCCTGCACAGGCAGCACGGCTGTGTGACTGTGGGCCAGTGGGACCATGCCCAGAGTGTCCCGAGCTGGGCAGACCTGGGTGTGCCGCAGCCAGGAAGAGCGGTCGAGGGGCAAGCTGAGCCCGATGTGGGGGGTGAGTGGGGACCCAGGGCCGCTCAGGCAGTGGCATGGCACAGAGGAGCCGAAGCAGAGCTGAGCGTAGGGAGGAGAAAGGGCATGCGAGTCGGAGGCCGTGCTGGCTCTGAAGCCCGGGGGCTGTAAGTGGCAGCTCTCAGGCCGGCCGGTGGAGTGCTAGAGACGAGATGGTCAGCAAGCAGGCTGCATCCGCTGTCCTGGTGCAGCAGGGTCCCCGTGAGGACGAATTTGTAGCCAGAGCAGCCTGGAGCCAAGACTTCTGGGCTCGGCAGCGTGCCATCTTTCCGGTGTGGGGCAAGATACGTGAGGCCTCCCGCCCTGCTCCCACAGATATAGGGGAAGGGTCTCATTGAGATCACCTGTGCCATGAGCAGAGTGTGGAACAAGATACAGCCCACCATTCCCCAGTTCCAGGGAAACTTGCCCTCTAGAAGCCCCTCCCTGCCCAGCCCAGTCCCCCACCAGCCTCGGAGGAGCGCCCTTGTGGCCTGAGGATGTGCTGCTCCCTGGAGAAGAGGGTCCCAACCTCCAGTCTAGCACCGAGCCACCTGCAGCCTGTTAGGAGGTGGTCTTGGCTCCCAGCCTGCCTCAGCTGAGCCTAGCTTCTACATGTAGACGGGAGCTGACTCAGCCCTGGCCCAGCCAGGCTGACCTCTACCCCCGACCCTATACACCAGATGGAGCTGATCCTGAGTTCCAGCCCAGCTGAGCTGACTCTGGATCCTGCATGCCAGCCAGAGTTGACCCTGAGATTCAACCTGACCAAGCTAACCCTGGATCCTGCACGCCAGCCAGAACTGACCCTGAGCCCCAGGCTAGCTGAGCTGACCCCGGATTCCACATGCCATCGGGAGATGACCCTCGGTCCTGGCCCAGCTGGGCTGACGCTGGATCCTGAACAGCAGCCAGAGGAGACCCCAACCCCTAACCTGGCTGAGCTGACCCTGGAGCCTGTGCACTGCCGACCTGAGCTCCTGGACGCGTGTGCCGACCTCATCAATGAGCAGTGGCCCCGCAGCCGTGCCTCCCGCCTGCACTCCCTGGGCCAGTCCTCAGACGCCTTCCCCCTCTGCCTGGTGCTGCTGCGCCCCGGCCACACACCGCAAGCAGTCCCCACTGTGGTGGGCCATGCCCGTCTGTCGCGTGTGCTGGACCAGCCCCAGAGCCTCCTAGTGGAGACAGTGGTGGTGGCCCGGGCCCTGAGGGGCCGTGGCTTCGGCCGCTGCCTCATGGAGAGCCTGGAGGTCTTTGCTCGGGCCCGGGGCTTCCGCAGGCTGCACCTTACCACCCACGACAAGCTGCACTTCTATGCCCACCTGGGCTACCGGCTGAGCAAGCCCGTGCAGGGCCTGGCCTTCACCAGCCGGCGCCTACCGGCCGCCCTGCTCAGCACCTTCTCCAGGGCCCCTCCCCTTCGGCCGCCCTGCAAGGCTCCCAGCCTGCCGGTGCAAGCTGCCCCAAGAGGCCTGAAGGCACCCCCATTGCCACCACCACCCCCTCCGCTACCTGAGCCCTTGACCACCTCACCCCTGCCTTCAGCAGCGTCCCCCTCAGAAAGTCCGCTGGGGACGCAGTACCACGACCTGAAGGGATGCCCCATATTCTGGATGGAGAAAGACATCTGAGAGCACCAGGCCGAGACAGTTTCTGGGCACCTGGACTGCCTGGCACAGTACCGGCCACAGCCCATAGTCCACACCTCAGTCCCTAGCCCCTGGGGGGCAGCTCTAGCCTGGACGTGTTTCCAGACGCCAGGAGGGCCAGGAGCTGGCTCTGTAGCTCTGGCTCGGAGCCGTCCATGTGGCTGAATAAAGGCTTCCACCAGGTGTGGCTGTGACAGTTTTTGTTGACACCCCCCCCCACTTCTCAGGTCCCCATCTCTGTAGACCCAGTTTGGCCCCCGGGGCCATCGATGGGGGACTCTTGGCCTTCACCTCGCCCACTCTGCCTCCCAGGTGGCTGTTCCCTGCCCATTCAGGAGCACCTGTTGGGTATCCAGCCCAGAATTGGACATAGGTAATGGAGAACGAGACAGATAAGGTCTTGACCCCAGCGGACAGATAGGGAGGGAGGGAGTCAGGCAAGCAGTGGCAGGACTCATGCTGGCCCCGGGGAGCTACAGCGGCTGCAGGAGCAGAGACCTGAGTGTTGCAGAGGAATTAGGCCAGGCCAGCAAGGAGCGGGAGGAGCTGAGTTGTTGGGGACAGCGGGAGGAAGGCGATCGAGACAGCTGTGTGAGGGAGAGAGACCAGAGGACACGTGGTGTCTCCGCTGATGGAGAACGCACGAGGGGCACTACCCAGGCCAGTGCAGTGTGGCTGCTCGGAGAGGCCTCCACGACCCCTCAGGAACCATGCTCTCCCCAGCCCCTCAGCCTTGGGAGGAGCTTGGGAGCTTTTCCTGCTGTGTGGAAAGCTGTGGCCTCTGAGCCCACACTCTCACTCTGTCTCTCTCTCTCTCCCTCCCCCTCTCCTGCAGGTTTCCATCCCTGGGGCATGACCATGGAGCTAGGCCCGGCCCTGGTGCTGGGGGTGGCTGTGTGCCTGGGGTGCGGCCAGAGCTGGCTGCAGGCCCCGGAGCGCCCCTTCTCCGTGCTCTGGAACGTGCCCTCGGCACACTGCGAGGCCCGCTTCGGTGTGCGGCTGCCACTGAGCGCCCTGGGCATCACAGTCAACTGGGGCCAGCACTTCCGTGGCCAGAATGTCACCATTTTCTACAAGAACCAGTTCGGCCTGTACCCCTACCTGGGGCCCAGGGGCACGGCTCACAACGGGGGCATCCCCCAGGCTGTGCCCCTTGACTTGCACCTGGCGCGAGCTGCCTACCAGATCTGCCACAGCCTGAGGCCCAGCTTTGCTGGCCTGGCAGTGCTGGACTGGGAGGAGTGGTACCCACTCTGGTCTGGGAATCGGGGCCGCCGCCGAGCCTACCAGGCAGCGTCCCGGGCTTGGGCTCAGCGAATGTTCCCCGACTGGGACCCTCGGGAGCAGCTCCGCGAAGCCCGTACTGGGTTTGAGCGGGCAGCCCGTGCGCTGATGGAGGACACACTGCGGCTGGGCCAGGCACTCCGGCCCCATGGGCTCTGGGGCTTCTATCGCTATCCAGCCTGTGGCAATGGCTGGCACAGTAAGGCTTCCAACTACACGGGCCACTGCCGCGCAGCCACCCTTGCCCGCAACACCCAGCTGCACTGGCTCTGGGACGCCTCCAGCGCCCTCTTCCCCAGCATCTACCTCCCACCCAGACTGCCACCTGCCTACCGCCAGGCCTTCGTGGGACATCGCCTGGAGGAGGCCTTCCGCATGGCCATGGCCGGGCGCGCGCGCCCCCTGCCTGTCCTGGCCTATGCCCGCCTCACGTACCGGAGCTCTGGCCGGTTCCTGGCCCAGGTAAGTGGAAGGTGAGCCCTTGGGAGGCCAAGGTCTGAGTCAGGAGGCTTGGCCTTCCCGGGGATTTGAAAAGGGAGGTTCCTGATCTAGCAGCTATGAGAGGAAGGCCCTGTCCTGGAGGGTCCAGTGAGGGAGACGTGGCTTAGCTCTTGAAGACCTTGAAGAGTACACAAGGCCCAGCCTATGGAGGCCTGGTCTGAGGGGAGACGTTGTCTGAGTGGACGGCCCAGGAAGACAGGAGTTCGGTACCCAGGGGTAGGGCCAGCTCACGGCAGTGAGCCGAGGCCCCGCTTAGCAGCTCTCTGCCTCCAGGATGACCTTGTGCAGACCATTGGTGTGAGCGCAGCCCTGGGAGCGGCCGGCGTGGTGCTCTGGGGGGACCTGAGCCTCTCCAGCTCTGAGGTGATCACGGCCCCCTTCGGCCTGCCATGAGGCGTGTGCTGGGTCCCCATTGGGGGAGAGGCTACACTTCCGAGCCACCAGGAGCACTGACACACCCCTTCCCTCCTCAGGAGGAGTGCTGGCGTCTCCATGACTACCTGGTGGGCACCCTAGGCCCCTATGTGATCAATGTGACCAGGGCAGCCATGGCGTGCAGTGACCAGAGGTGTCACGGCCACGGGCGCTGTGTCCGGCGAGATCCAGCACAGAAGGAAGCCTTCCTGCACCTGGGGCCCGACGGCAGCGATGGAGCTTGGCAGTCCTTCAGATGCCGCTGTTACTGGGGCTGGGCCGGGCCTGGCTGCCAGGACCCCAGGCTCGGGGCTGCACCTGAAGCAGCGGCGTGAAGCCAGGAGGTCCTTCCCTGCCTCATCCTGTCTCTGCTCCCGCTTTTCCAGTCTTGGAGGACTCCCGTTCCACTCTTGGGGTCCTGCTCCCAAGCACACACCCCGCTTCTCTCTCGGGTTCAAAGGGGCCTAGGGGGGAAAATGCTTATAAAACCAGAAGCCTTCTGAGATCATCTGACTCCTCCTGACAAGCAGGCAGCCCCGGGGCTGAGTCAGGGCTCCAGCTGGTTAAGGCTGCCAGCTCAAGGCTTTCTTCCCGCACCTCGCTGGGTCCATGCAGAGATCACAGGAGACCCGTCCGGGGCCCCACGAAGCTCTGGGCTGAGGTCTGTGAAGTGCGAAGCTGTTGTCTGTACTCTGCTTTCATCATAAAGTCATTTTGTCTTTCGCTGCCTGAAGTTCGGCTTCCCTCAGTTTTTCCCAGCCCCAATCTCTCCCCATGACCCCTGGACCTCGGAGCGAGCGCCCCACCTCAAATCCCGAGACGCTCGTGCTGCCGGGATGCTTCACTTAGGAAAGGAAATTTCAGAGTTAACGACGGCGCGCTAGTTCACGTCGCGGGCCGGAGGTGGGAGCGCAAGGCATTGTGGGTGCATAGTTCAGCTAAAGCGTAATCGGCTGGTAGGTCCCCAAGAGTGAACTACGATTCCCATGGTGCTCAGCGTCCAGCCGGCGCACGAAATCTGAGCGTGTGGTCCCCTGGGAATCGTAGTTTCAGCCGCGTGGATACGGCCAGGAACCGAATGGCAGAGAACTCGCCTTCCCGGCGACCCCTCTAGCAGGGCGGGGCGCCTCATGAAGATGGTGGCGCGCGCGGCGTGTGGCTCTGGTCTTCTGCCTAAGTCTGAGCGCAGCACACGGGCCGGCGTCTCGCTGGTCTGGAGCCCCCGCCCGCCGGGTCCCTGACCCCGCGCCCCCGCGCCCCGTGCGCCCTCCACCCCCGGTTCCCGGCATGCCCCGCGCCCGTAAGGGCAACACGCCCCGCAAGGGCGGCCAGCGCCGTGGAGGAGGTGAGTGGGGGGCATCGGGCAGCTGGTGAGTGGTGAGCGGGGACCTTGCGTAGGTCCTCGAGGGTCCTGGGTCCCCGGGGGTCCGAGGGTGGGAAATCCTCATCGGCCAGGCCGGCGCACTCTCCCGGAACTCTGCCGAGCCCAGCACGTGCCCCAGCAGGCACTGGCCACGTGTGCGCCCAACTTGAGCGCGCTGACCGCTGCCTGGGGGGTGCCCGCGCTCCCAGCAAGTGACCTCGCCAGCACCTCCGGGCCTCGGTTTCCCCGTTGCTCCTCCACCTCAGTTGTCTGCCGGAGGGGATATAGCAGGGAACTATTCCCTTCGCCAAGCCGTGGTCATTTGACTAGTCAAGGAAGTTGGCGGAGGCCTGGCCTGCTCAAGAGGACTCAGGGAGGGGGCAATTGGGAAGCTACAGGATTGGAGCCTTGGGCCTGGCCTCACAGAGTGGGTGAGTAACCTGGAGCCTTGCGGCAGGCTTGGGACTTGCTTATCAGCATCCACCAGGAGCCCGTCAGGGGGCCGTAAACACATATGTTTACTCTGTGAGGATGGGGTGCCTGCCAGACATAGCTTTGACCTGGCCACCGCCCCGGTCGGGCTTGGGTGAGGGAACGCCTAATTAGGGGAGTGAAGTAGTGACACTTCCAGAGGGGCTGGTGCCGGAATGTGTTCACTGAGCAGTGTCAGTCCCAGCCTTGGGAATCGGAGCCCCACCCCCACCCCCACCCCCACCCCAGGGGAGGGGCTTCCTAGTGGGTCTGGAGAAGGTGGGAGAGAGCAGGTACAGACAGCAAGTTGTGCAAAGGCCTGGCAGCTGGAGGGGCCACTGCACAGTGGAGCAGATGAGGGGGAGGATGGGCTGCCTTGGCCAGTAGGTTAGTGAGAGCGCGGTGAGCAGGGGCCAGCTGCGGGCTGGGCCTCGTCTCCCAGGCGAAGCGTGTAAGTGCCAAAGTCAGCCTTAGGCCCTGGACAGAACTCACACACGGGAGTGCTCCGCCCTCCTGCCCCTCGGACTCCCCTGTGCTCAGCTGTTTTCTGGGCTTCTACAGTCAGGGCTCTGCCCTATCTGTTCTTCCCAGGGTTCGAGGGAACCTGTGTGTCCCTGCACCCAAGGCGCAGGCCCTGGAAGGACCAGAGGAAGCTCTGGAGAGTTAGTCTGAAGCTCCCGCGATGCCCCAGAGCTGAAGGGTGGTCAGATGAGTCTGTTGACCACAGCAGGGCCGTAACAAGTCACAGGTCTCCACCTGGTGCACCTGAAAGAGGTGCTTTTCAGGTGGAGGAACAGAGGCTTCGAAGGCTGGGCAGCTGACCGGGTTTGACCTCTCCCGTATGTGAAGCTGGGATTTGAACCCGAGTCTGCCTGTCTCTGCCATCGAAGCCCCTGGCCCCTTACACTGCCTGCCTTGCTGCACAGTCCAGGCTGGCAGCTGAACTCCATGACCATGTGCCTGGCCCACTGCACCTCGGTGGGGCCGCAGGTCCTGGGGGACCTGTGCAGCGCCTTCTGCCTTCCCTTGGCTCCCACTGCCCTACAGCAGCGGGCTGTGGCCTCCTGGAGGCACTGCTCACCAAGCCTGCCAGCTTAATCCCTTGCCTGGGCCTCGTGCCTGGTGCTGTCCAGCGGTCAGACGGCCTTCCCTTTCTCTGGCTTCTTGGCCCAAGTCCCCGGCATCAGCCTCTTTGCTGCCAGCCTCGGCTTTGGTTTGGGGGCACATTCTGTCTTGCAGGATCGTGAGACCGGGGGGGTGCCCCAGCCACCCCTCCTCAGTGGTGCAATGCCGAGTACTCCGTTCTCCCCTCGGCAGGTGCCCGCAGCAGTGCCCAGGCTGACTCGGGGTCCAGTGAGGATGAGGCAGCGAGTGAGGCCCGCAGCACCACCAGCGAGTGCCCCAGCCTCCTCAGCACCACAGCGGAAGACAGCCTCGGTGAGAGCACGCGGCCGGGGTGCGGGCGGCCCGGGTGCAGGCAGGAAGCGGTGCTGACCAGCTGGCCTTGCAGGGGGGGACACTGTGGATGAGCAGGGCCCGCAGGAGGACCTCGAGGAGAAGCTGAAGGAGTATGTGGATGGCCTCACAGACAAGAGGTACCCCGGGCTGCCGGCCAGCTCCCCTCCCGGCTCCCTGCTCAGCCCCTGCCAGGCGTGACCAAGGGAGGCCTGCCCACGTGACCTCCCCTCTAACCCACAGTGCCAAGACGCGGCAAGGAGCGCTGGAGAGCCTGCGCCTGGCCCTGGCCTCCCGCCTGCTCCCCGACTTCCTGCTGGAACGCCGCTTCACGCTGGCCGATGCCCTGGAAAAGTGCCTCAAGAAAGGTCGGGCGGGGGTGCGTGGGACCTGAACTGGGCAGGTGCTGCCCCTCGCTGCCCGGGCTGACTGGCGAGCTTCCCACAGGGAAGGGCGAGGAACAGGCCCTGGCTGCCGCCGTGCTGGGCCTGCTCTGTGTGCAACTGGGCCCAGGCCCCAAGGGTGAGGAGCTGTTCCACAGCCTACAGCCCCTGCTGCTCTCCGTGCTCAGCGATAGCACAGCCAGCCCCGCCGCCCGACTCCATGTGAGTGTCCCTGTGCCCGGGGAAACCCATCCCCCACCTGATCCCCTACCTGGGTGGTGGCTTCCGTCTGTGTCCTCACTTCCCGCCTGAAGGGTGAGCCCCCACGGCTGGACCCGCAGCTCACCCCTCGCTGGGTCTGTCCTCCCAACAGTGTGCTTCGGCTTTGGGCCTGGGCTGCTACGTCGCTGCTGCCGACGTGCAGGTGAGTGGCCTCTGGACACAGCGGGGCGAGCACCCAGACCCCTAGCTCTACCCCTGAGCCGCTCTCCTTCCTCCCTGCACCCCTAGGACCTGGTCTCTTGCCTTGCCTGCCTAGAAGGCGTTTTCAGCCGGTCCTGTGGCACGGGTAGCTCCACCAGTCACGTGGCCCCTGCCAGCCTGCATGGTGTGTGTTGTGCTGCCCTGCAGGCCTGGGCATTGCTACTCACCATCTGCCCCAGTGCCCACATCAGCCACATCCTCGACAGGTAGGGACGGCTCTCCACTGGGGAGGGGGGCAGAGGGGATGCCGAAGAGGCCACCAACCCAGGCATGGAGCTCAGCCTGCCCCCTCCCCAGGCAGCTGCCCCGGCTGCCTCAGCTCTTATCCAGTGAGAGTGTGAACCTGCGGATCGCTGCTGGCGAAACCATCGCTCTGCTCTTTGAGCTCGCCCGGGACCTTGAGGTGCGAGGGGCAGGCGGGGAGGCAGGGGGCCAGTGCCTGCTCTACCGCCGCCTGGGGCAGGTGGGGAGGCAGGGGGCCAGTGCCTGCTCTACCGCCGCCTGGCCCAGGCTCGAGGCAGGGCTGCCACTGCAGCGGCGGTGGCCCCAGTGCACACTGGCGTGCTGGGTGCCGTGATGGCTCTGAGCAGGGCCGTTTCTGCCCAGCAGAGACCCGAGGACGTGAGGGGCCTGGCAGAGGAGCAGGGCTCTGGAAAGGGTTTGCGCGCCCCACGTTGGCAGCCGGCAGAGCTCAGCCTCAGCCAGTGCCCCCCCCCCGCCCCCGCCCACACCACTGCAGGAGGACTTTGTGTACGAGGACATGGAGGCCCTCTGCAGCACCCTGCGCACTCTGGCCACCGACAGCAACAAGTACCGCGCCAAGGCCGACCGGCGGCGCCAGCGCTCCACCTTCCGCGCCGTGCTGCACTATGTTGAGGTGTGTGTGAGAGCACGCGTGTCCTCGGGAGCGCGCAGCCCCGGGCACGGTGGCTAAGCCCAGCCTGCACGCCCCCTCCCCTGCAGGGTGGCGAATGCGAGGAGGAGACGGTCCGCTTCGGCCTCGAGGTGCTCTACGTGGACAGCTGGGCTCGGCACCGGGTCTACACCTCCTTCAAGGAAGCGCTGGGCTCGGGCCTGCACCACCACCTCCAGGTGGGGAGACTGCCCGGGGGCGCCCAGCTCCGCGGCTGGGACAGGCCTGAGCTCCCCATCCTCTCTGCCCCCAGAACAACGAGCTGCTGCGGGACATCTTTGGCCTGGGCCCTGTGCTGGTGCTGGATGCCACCGCCCTCAAAGCCTGCAAGATTTCACGCTTCGAGAAGGTCTGCATCCCGGGCACCTTTGACCTTCCCCCCGTTCCCATCTCCAGGAGCTGGGGAGGAGGCCCCCCCCGGGGCTGTCCGCTCCACAGCTTACCAGGCCATCACTCTTTTTCCCGCTCCCCCAGCACCTGTACAACGCCGCTGCCTTCAAAGCCCGGACCAAGGCTCGCAGCCGCGTGCGGGACAAGCGGGCAGACATCCTGTGATGGGGGACCAGCCGGGAAGACTGTGCCTGCCCTTGTCCATGTTTTTAACAGAAGACAGTGCAACAGCTGGCCTCTGCCAGTAATTGTCACTTTATTTTTCTAATGACAGAACCAAAAATAGACATAGGGTGGGCAGCTGAGAACCAGGACACTGGGGCCCTGGCCCTTTGCCCCTGCACTGTCTCAGGAGGCCTGTGCAGAAGGGGACTGTCCCTTTCCTTTCTCAAGCCTTGCTCCCCGAGGTGGCCCACTTCCTTAGGGGGGTGGCAGCGGGGAGGCAAGGCTAGCTGGACTGAATCTGTATGCTGTTTTTAAAGATGATTCAAGATAATTAAAAGAATGCTCAGCTTCCATGCTCCTCACTCCTGGGTGTTTTTGCCAGCCCTCACGCCCCAGCCATACCCCGGGCTTGGAGTCTCCCCAGTCTCACCTTTGTCCCGCCAGGCAGCGTCTTCTCAGGTGATCCCGGCTCCTACCGTCTCTGAGAGCCGAGGCTTGACCCCCACTGGGAGGCCCAGCAGAGTGGCAGCTAATTCTAGACTTCGGAACCACCCGGGGGTGGCCAGAGGACACTGACAGGCCAGCAGAGACATCCCCCCCGGAGGCTGGCGCCCCTTCCTCTGACCTGGGGCCACCCAAGCAGGACGCACCAGAAAGCATGGCCAGGCCTGGCCTGAAAGTCGGGGGGCACGGGAACCTGTGTATATAAAATCTCACCAAGGACTTCAAGTAGACGTGCTGACCGTGGCAAACACCTGCCAGTGGCAGCTTTATTCCCCCCCACACACACTCAGGCCCCAGGTCCAAGTGGTGTCTCAGCTGGGCGCTTGGGCCTCGCTGGAGTTGAGCCGCCGCAGCTGGCTGAGGCTGGCCAGGCGGAGTCTGAGCAGCGTCTCCTCCTGCGTGCGCAGCGTGTGCGCCAGGACACGCAAGGATTCACTCTGCAGCACTGGGGATGGGCAAGTGGGAGTCGGGATCTGCAGGCCTCAGGCCGCCCGGCCCGCCCTTCATTGCTGCAGCACCTGCAGTCGCTCTGGTCCCCACTGTCACCCCACCTTCCCGCTCCATGTACATACCGCTCAAGTAGACGGCCAGGACAGCAAGCGCCAGGCAGGTGAGGACCAACAGCGCCAGCAGCAGCAGGAACCCCCCACGGCCACACACGGGGCCGCAGCCAGCCTGGGCACACAGTGACGGGGGCAAGACACCCAGCAGCTCGTCCCAAGGTCGAGTCTCTTCAGTCAGGTAGGGGTGCAGTGAGCCTGTGGGGTGAACAGGACACCGGGGTGGGGGCAGTGCCCTTGCTCCCTCCCTGCCCCCAGTGCCTCCAGCCCACGCCTCTGCCCCCTCACCTCCACTGTCCAGGTCACTGATGGACTCCACTCGGTGCAGGCGCACCTCTTGTACGTGGTTGGGGGCCAGCGGCCCCCTGCTCCTCTGGCTTGGCACTGATGCCACAGTGTCTGTAGGGGCAGTGTGAGGTTGATTCAGCTGGTGTAGCTCACCCCCTCCCTTCTCCCAGGTGGCCTCAGGCCGCAAGGACTTGGGGAAGATGGGGAATAGGAAGGTATTTGGTTCTACGTCCCCTAAAACTGATCGAGGAACGACCCTTGGTTGAGATGCAGGACAACCAGAGACCCCTGTCACCTGCTGTGCACAGCTACAGGAGGTGCACCGCTCCCACACAAGGACCTTCAGGTACTCCGTGCCTGCTCCTTCGAGCAGTGGGTCAGCCTTGCAGGACCAATCCACGCATGCAGAATTCATCCCGACTCAGTCCATGCAGACCCTGTGAGGTAGCCATCAGGCGGCCCCGTGCCCGGCACCTTCTGGGAAGCAGCTCCATTCTAGCCACGGTGGTGCCCTTTCCCCTGGCCTCGGTCCAGTGTGTAACAGCCTCGCCGTGATGCTGCTCTGCTTCCACAAGGCCTGCTAGGTCCACTTCACTGCAGGACCCTTGGTTCTTACGCCTCAGCTCCCTCCAGGCATCCCTGTCAGCTACCTAGGCCCTAGGTCGTTTGCAGTTCCGTTTGGAAATCAACCCCCTCACACCCACCATTCAGTGTGCAGGCGCCTCTGTTTTCCCAGCGTTAAGGACAGTTACAGAAGAGGAAACTGATCCAAGAGCAAGATTTTCCTGTGTGTGTGTGAAACCTTTCATTAGACTGTCCTCCACAGGAGCTGTCCACAGCCCTCCAGAGTGCGACATCACCACCACTCAGCATCCCCACTGAGGAAATATTTTACATGTGCACATGTGCTCATTTGGAAGACTAGAAATAGCCTTCCTCCATCAGTCTGATCGGACAACTTCGCCTAGGGAATGTGACCACACTGTGTGTGAGGGAGAGGGAGAGGGAGAGAAAAAGAAAAGACATCTTGATGATCCATTCATCACCTCAGCCTGTGTAGTCCCTGAGGTCTGTGTACTTCCCTTGTGATGTTAATTGTTCAGGTGCATTGAAGTCTAGTTTGTGATTTCTAAATAATTTAATTACATTCTTTTCTGGCTGTTGACTTGAATTTTAAAATCTGGGTCCTTTAAGAGCTCCAGATGCACACCTAGAAAGTAGCTAATAAAGTGGGCAGACACTTCCTGAGTGTGCAGGGACACCCTTGGGAGCTCTGGATCTGTCCTGCTCAGGCCAGTAACTCACCCCTCCCGACCAGGTCGAAACTACGCCTCGCCCTGCTCCGGAGTACGTCAAACAAAAACGCGGTGCTAGTCACTCTGTCGGGATGCTGGTCTGAGACATACAGTTCCTTCTCTGCACTTTGCTATGCTTTCCCACGCTTTCTAAATCCTACTGGGGAGTCGGCTATAGGAAAAACACACAGTAAATATTAAGACCCCAAATGAAAGCAAACAGCACTACCAGGGCCAGGCTCCCCTCCTGCAGTGCAGACTTGAGAATGTGGTGAGAGGAGCTGGCCAGCCACACCAAGCAGTTGTGGGCCAGGGAGCCCTATGCAGGCCCCCCCACACACCCAGGCACTTTCCTGTAGCTTCCTGGATCCCTACTGCTGTGGCCCCTCTGAGCCCAGCACTGAGATGTGGTGGACCCATAAGCATTGTGGGAACAGGCTGCTGACTAGCTGAGGGTCTCTGAATAGGCCAGGGGACCCCAACTCTGAACTAGTGGGGGATGTTTAAGCCCACGTTGGAGGAGGCCAGAAGCCTCTCTGCTTCCCAGTCCCTGGCCAAGCGCCCACATGTTTCCTGGAACTAATGTCCACCCCCAACCCCAGCCTCTCTCCTTCCCTGAAGAAAGCTAATAGCCAGGCAGCTGCCCGGATGCCAACACCCACTTGGGCACAGCCCACAGTTGACTTATCCCTAGCAGGCAGCTCCCCCTAATCCTCCTTGCTGTGCTCAGCAGGGAAGCACGCAGGGCCAGAGGCGGGGAGGGCTGCAGGCATGGCGTGCTCTCCCATGCATGGGCTGGGTCCCTTCACTTGAGCTCCACATGAGAGTTAGTGGGGGCCGGCACTGTGGCATAGCAGGTAAAGCCACCACCTGCAAGGCTGGCATCCCACATGAGCACTGATTCATGTTCTGGTTGCACAACTTCCAATCCAGCTCCCTGCTAATGGCCTGGGAAAAAGCAGCTAAGGATGGCCTAAGTGTTTGGTCCCTCGCCACCCACGTGGGAGACCTGGAAGAAACTCCTCGCTCCTGGCTTCGGCCTGGCCCAGCCCTGGCCACTGTGACCATTTGGGGAGTGAACCAACAGATGGAAGATCTCTTCTGTGTGTCTCCCTCTCTAACTCTTTCAACTAAATTTTCTTAAAAAGCTGATGGCTAGTTTCAACAGTGAGGGGAGTGGGACAGAGGGGGTGTGTCCCACAGGGTCACAGGGCTGGGCCCTTGCCCTCCCTCATGGTCATTCTCTCCTACCTTCTTGGGTCTCCTCGGGCATGGCAGCTGGTGGGCAGTCGAGGGGCAGATGAGGGTGCTCAGTAGCAGCAGGACCGGACAAAGGCAGCAGTGGCTCCTCTCAGAGCCTGGCCACCACCTCCCAGCCGGGGCCTAAAATAGGCCTGAGTTCAGCCCACTGGGCTATATTTAGAGGGGGCAGCACTCAGCCAGGGGAAGGGGCGGAGTGACCCACATGGGCCAGCCTGGACTATCAGGTGATGGAGCCAGCCAAGGCCTCCACCAGCACATGTGCCCAGGGGCCTTCTCACTTCCCCAAACACGCAGAGGTCTTGGGCTTCTCACCCACAACAGCCAGCTTGGGCTCAGCCTGTCCACGTGGCAGCCACGACACGCTCTGCTCTGCTACTCCTCCCAGCAAACACATGACGAGTGGCTACCCACCACGGTGCAACCTGCCAGCACCAGTGACTGCAGGCGGTGGGCAGCCGGAGCCCAGTGACTTCAGAAAACAAGGGTTCCGAGAGCCCACAGATGGGCCGTGCCGGTCAGTGGAACTGCTAAGCTTGTTGCAGCCCTAGGTAGAGGACCAGCCCTGTGTGGCCTCAGTCTTCTCATCTGTAGTACAGCACAGGACCCACAGCTCCCCCCTGGCAGAGTCCACCGAGAATGGAAAGCCAACCTCACGTCCAGACCAGCTAAGGCAGAGCAGTCCCGGTCTTCGCCTTCTGCCCTCTGCCCAAGGACCTCCAGGTTACCCCAGGTCAGGAAGCACAGCTCTGCGGACCTTTGTGGGAGCCAGTGGTCCAGCTGTACACTGCCTGTGGTTGTAGCCTGTGCCCCTCCACCTCCCTGGGACCAAGGCCCACCATGGCTCTGCCGCCTTCAACACCCCACATCCAGCCCTGTCCTGGGTCACGCTGGCCTCAGACTCGGCACCTTGTTTCCACCTCCAGGCCTCTGGCCCAGGTTCGCGAGCGGAGGGCTCCTTCCTGTCTCCCGGCTCAGCGGCCACTCGCCGCCCCTCTAATGAATTCTGCCGCTCAGGTTCTTTTCCACATCGCCCGGTTTTATTTCCTTCACAGCGTTGAGTCTTCAGGTATATCATGCAGCGTGCACTGTGCCTGGCGGTACCCCTACAGACCTCCCCCAGAACCCACTCGGTCACGTCGAAAGCGCCGTGAATCCCCACCCAGCGACCTTGGACAGGAGAAACGCAGGCCCCGAGGCTGCTGGGAAGGCACCGCAGACCACATAGCAAGGTCTAGGGCCAGCGGTTGTCTGCCGGGGCCATTCCAGCCGCCACCGATAACGTATTTATTGCATTGCTTTAATACAGTCCGCCTGCCTCCAGGAGCCCAGCCTGTTCACAGCTTCCTGCTCGCTGCCCACGGACGGGTGTCCCTCTCCGAGGTGGCCATTAGGGCACCTCCCCAGCCCTGCTCGTGGCTTTGGAGCCCCGCTTCTCTGCCCCCATCCTGCCGGCCAGAGCCTGCGCTGGGCCGGGGCTGCCCTCTCAGGCGCTATATCCAAGAGTTATCCTGTTAATTAATAAAT
This sequence comes from Oryctolagus cuniculus, assembly GCF_051225735.1. Taxonomy (NCBI): domain Eukaryota; kingdom Metazoa; phylum Chordata; class Mammalia; order Lagomorpha; family Leporidae; genus Oryctolagus; species Oryctolagus cuniculus. The sequence goes on from NC_142876.1 coordinate 100,402,555, forward strand.
AAGCCAAGGCTATCAGCCGGCGTCTCCACAAGCCAGGGACCCCAACGTACCTGGCCCCAACCAGCCGTCTCCCCCGGCTCTGTCCGCCCCCTCTCCCGCCCATCGTCTCCTGCCTGGTCCCCAGCATGGCGGGGTCCGCAGGTCACCAGTGCGCCGCGCTGCGCGGCCCGCGCTCTGCTCGCGCCTCAGAGGTGTGTGTCCGCCTGTTGCGGCCCTTCCTCCGTGCAGTCTGGGCCGGGGCGTGGGCCGCGGGTTGCGGTTGGGGCTGGCACATGCGCAAGGAGTTCGCGCCGCCTCCGCCGCCCGGCTCCACCAGCTGCAGGAAGTCCCGGTACCAGAGTTTGGGGCCCGGCAGAGCTGCAGCCGGCGCAACCTCCTCTGCCCGCGCCAGCCGTTCGGCCTGCGCAGCGCTCAGCACGTGCAGCGCCACTCGCCGCAGCGGCTGCGAAAAGCCCTGCTCGACGGCGGCGCACAGGTACACGCCAGAGTCCCCGCGCCGCAGCCCGCGCAGCAGCAGGCCCTGCGCGGTGAGGTCGGCGCGCTCCTCCGCCTGCACCTGCGGGGGCGGGAGGAGGGGGGAGCAGGGTAAGGCAGCAGTAGCGAACAGCGTTTCCCAGCAGGCCAGGGGTCGCTGGGAGCTGGGCCATGGGACAGGCCCCCACACAGGTGCGCCTTTGAAGGCGACCCGAATGAGGCAGGGGGTTCCCCTGAATGCAGGGGCCAGGGCTTCTTTTGGATGAGGGTGGAGACGGGTCGGGAACCTTGTGGGATGTTAGGAGGCCTCAAGGATGGACGTGCAGGTAAGGGACCAAAGGGGATGGTGCGGGTGAAGGGTATGGTTGTCTGGAACCTCTCTGGGCTAGACTTCATCTAGACATGGGGTGCAGGCCAAGGGACTCGTTAGGCAGAGCAAGGCGCACCTGGGCAAAGGGCGAGAGCCTCGTCGGGGAGGGCCAGCCAGGGCTCACCTGGGTGTGGGCCGCCTCGCCTGCGCGCTGGAAGGTCCATTCCATGCGTGCCTGCAGCGAACGGGGCTCACATTCCAGAAGCGCGCTGCCACCTTCCACCCCGAACACCTTCCGCTCCAACAGCACGGGGCGGGACGAGTCTTGGAGCAAGGAAAACGTCACATTCCAGCATGCCAGGGAAGGGTGGGGCAGCTTCAGCGGCTGAGAGTGCGGGTCAGACTGGGTACTCACCTCCGGAGCACAGCGTGCTGGGGTCTCCGTTCCTTACGTCTTGTCTCCTGAACCGCCTGAACGGACATTGGGACCCCGGTGAGCCCTTCTTCGAGCCCGAAGCAGCGAAAGACTCTCTGTCCCCCTCCCGGCGACCCGGACCCCGCACCCCATACACGCCGGTGCCCACCTCTTGGCGCTGGGCTGGAAGCGCGTGCACGTCGCCCCGTCCCAGGCACAGTAAGGGTCACGCGCCAGACAGCATTCGGCGCAGGCGCGGCCGTGGGCGGCGCAGCGGTGCAGCGCGATCTGCGCCACAGCGCTCCGCGAGGCTACATACAGCTGGTGCTGGGGGCACAGGGGTGCATGACCGACGGCGGCCTGCGCCCGCCTCCCCATCGGTCAGAGCTCCCTTCCCCAACTTGGCAGATGGAACACTAAGGTCTCAGGCCACACGGTCTAGCAAAGGCAGAGCCTATACTGAACCCCCAGCTGCGCGGGCGGGCAGGGCATGGGTGGGGGCACCAGCGTGGTAACTCCCACCCCCCACTCTGGGGCTTGCTCACCCTCTTGGAGGAGATTTGCATGCTGGTGACAGCAGCTGCGTCCTGAGGGAGGAGGGACACTGGAGTCAAGGTTTAGTGGGGTGGGGGATGCCAGGTGATGGAGACGAGGCCTCACCTGGAACACGTGCAGCTCCTCCAGAAGCAGCCCTTCCGCGTTAGGTCGGCTGCCCTTGGGCATGGAGATCACCTTCAGCACTGTGCCTACGTCTGCGTGGAGGGGGACAGTCAGGGCAGCGCGGAAAGGGGACCCGCGGCCCTGGGCACGACGTGGGACTGATCTAGCAGCTGGGGACTCTCGCTGCCCACCCAGGGTCCCGGCGGTCGCTGCGGTGGGACTCGCACCTGTGCCAATGAAGAGGACGTCATAGTGGCCATCCGCAGCTGCCACGCGGTCGGCCGCGATTTGGGTGAAGGTGTATCCGGCGCCCACTCGTAGAAAAAGAGGGCGCCCCCCCACGGGCAGCACCGAGTTGTACATGAGAGGATGGTTCCGGGCAAACTGGATGACGTCATCGGGGAAGTCCTTGGTGGAACCGAAGGTGCCAAAGGTCTTGCTGGGGCACTGGAGAGGGGGCACAGCCGGGATATAGGTATGCGGGTTGGATGTCAACCCAGGCACTGGAGCCCTACCCTGAGGATTGGAGAGAAGACTGCCAGCCTCTTTCTTGCTCCAGGAGGTTCGAAATGATGATGGTGACTTGACCCCTCATACAGCAAAAGGAAGAAAGCACCCAGACCAAGTCCCCCACCCAAGGCTTTAAGGTGGGCTGTGGCAGAGGTCCCCCAGCTACGTACCATGCCCGGCCGTGGGTAGGGAACGCGGCCCTGGTAGGACACCCACTGGTGTGTGGGCCCCTCTTTGTGCGCAAAAGGTCCCAGGAAGGCACGGCGCACATCATCCATGCTGTACACACACACGGCTGAGCCCTGGAAGACGCCGCTACGGGCAAGACAGGAACGGGGTGAGGGCGCCGCGGGCGCTCCAGCAGCGCACCCCACCCCCCCGCTCCTCACCTGGACGTAGAAAAGGCGGCGTAGAGCAGTGGGGTGCGGCGCTCCCGCGAAGACAGCAGGAACACGTCCTCTGCGGAGAGGGAGCCCGGCTGGAGAGCGCGCACAGCCCTGCCCGCTCGGCTCCTGTGTCTGTGCCCTCCCTGCCCGTCCCTGCCCGTCCCTGCCCTTCCCTCACCGCAGGTACTCACGGAGCTGGTCGAAGTGGGTGTCACCCTCGACACCAGGCACCGAGCACACCAGTCGTGCCTTCAGGAACGTTGTCCACTTGTTGACGAGGCTGCGCTGGCCGCCCACGTCGTTCTGCCAGGGGCGCGGGGGGCGGGGGCGGCATGAGCATGGGACCCCCGGCGGTCTGAGGGGCGGGGCGGGGTCACCGGAGGGGCCCAGGGACTCCTCACCCGGCAGATCTGGCCAACACGGGACACCGACAGGCGTCCTAGGGCCGGCGCAGCCTCCACCGCCAACTCACGGAAGAAGAAGTAGATTTTGTCGTCATCTGGGTTCTCGCTCTCCGGGATCCAAAAGACCTTCACAAATTTGGGCTCTGGCCACAACAGGAGGCGAGCAGTCAGAGGGCCTTCCCCTGCCACCCATTCCACAGCGACTCAAGCCCTGTCTCCACTCCCCCTCGAAGTGGCCTTAGCTGGGGCTGCAAATGACCACCCTGCCTCCAGGTCCGCAGTCAGTTGGCCCTGGGCGCGGGCTGAATCCCAAGGATTAGGGCCTGTGAGGCAAGAAGCGGTCACAAGGGGGCAGCAGAGACCGCGGCTACCTTGGCACACACTAGAGGACCGCGACCCCCATAATTAGCCCAGGCCTATGGGCTGCAGAAGGAGAGAAGTGGGGTATCCGGCTTCTGATCCTCCCATGGATCCCATACCCCCTATGCCACTGTCGTTTTAATGCTTTCGGGACTATTTTTAAATTTACTGGGGCACGCTGGGTTAATAGACTGCCTCAGTCGTAAGAAAAGTTTATATGGGTGAAGTTGTGTATCTTTTCCTTTGATTGTTGTGTATAGCCTGTGCTGGGTTATGCTCTTTTCCTTTTTTTGTTAAACTCTTTATTTCGTGGAGCCAATGAGCCTCGACTATAATGTAAATTAAAAATACAGATCTCAAAGCAAAGACATAATACAATATTTTAAGAAATAGGCTGCCCCAGGCCCCGATGTCCCGCTGGGAGTGAGTCTGCCCTTTCTCCTGTACCTGCCCCAGGGCCTTCGCCTTGGTTGTCCTGTCTGCCTGGAACACCCTGGTCTCAGTCCTGGCGCTCGGCTCTCCTGTGCTTTGGGAATTAGCTCTCAGCTCCCCTCGGCAGAGTGGCTGCCTCAAACCCCTTACCCTGCCCAGCTCCTCTCCTCTCACTGGCCTCATCTTGCCCGTTAGAATTGTATCATGCATGTGTCCTGAGGTCTGCGAATTCAGGGAGAGCACTGGCCACACCTGTCCCGTCTGTGCCAGGCCTGCATAGGGTGGGTCCTTGGTGAGACTGCCCTTCTCCCACTGCTCATCTCCTCCTGCGTGGCGCCTGCCCCTCCCACCAGCCCCACCAAGCCTCTCACCGTTGAGCCAGCGAGAGTCATGTGGCTCTGTTCGGAGACTCGGACGCTGGCCCAGGCTTCGGAAGATGGTGAAGTCCCGGCCCATGAGGTCTGCTGCCACCCCCGAGTACAGCTCCTCCCCTGCAGGCAAGGCAAGCGCTGCTCAGCGCTGGGGTGTCCAGGGGGCTCTCGGAGACTCCAGCAGGCGGCGGGGGACACCACCAGGGAGGCCTTGGGGGCTCTCGGAGACTCCAGCAGGCGACGGGGGACACCACCAGGGAGGCCTTGGGACTTGGTGAAGGTCTCATGTTTTTAAGGGGTCCTAGGAGTTGTTGGGGGGCCCAGCCTCCAGACTCACCCACCAGCACGGAGGCAGCCCGATGCCTAGGGTCGTAAGGACTCTTCCCCTTGCCGTCCTCAAGTCTTCGCAGGTCCAGCCGGAGCGTGGGCTCCTGGCGAAGCCGGGGGAGCGGTCGCTGACAGGCCCTGGCTCACCCTTCCAGCCGCCCTCCCCACCCAGAGCTGGCCTTACCTCGGGCCGGTGGCCCACATCCACAAACGCACAGGTTGGGTGGAAGGCCCCTGTGCCACAGGCCAGCAGGTGGGTGCGGTTGTAGGCATGCAGCAGCTTCACAAAGTTCATGCACTCCGTCTAGTGGGCAGGCAGGGTCGGGCACTCTGGGAGGCTACCCTGGGAGGCGGCCATAGGAGGTCCCAGCTGGCCTGCGGCATCCCCTGCCTTCCTGTCCTCCGTACTGCCCAGGTAAGCACTGTCATGGGCTACAGGGACCTGGGTGGCCTTGGTGACCAGCACAGCCCCACCCCCGTGACACAGAGACACACACACCCACCCCCCAAGAAGAATCACATGAGCCCCTACCCTGACTCACCATGTCCGGATCCCAGCCGGAACAGGCAGGCTGCTCCTAGCACTGCCCTGTCTTGGGCCGGGGGTTGCCCTCCCCCCTCCCACCCAGGGTGGGGAGCCAGCACTCACGCCAATGTCCTTTCCGGCCCAGTTGCACTCCTCTCGCCACTCCACGGGGGCTGGCCAGGCCACCTATGGCAAGGTTGAAGGAGGAGGAGGGGGCACAGGTCAGCTCTGGGGTATTCTCTCTCCCGGGGGTCTCTTCACACAGGGGGCCCAGCCCTCTGGGTCTCTGCAAGCAGTCGGAGGTGGGGTCCCAGGGCTCATTCCCTAAGGCTGGGGAGCTGGCACCTTCTTGGCCCGCTTGCTGATATTGTCCAGGCTCAGGGAGGCCACATGGTTCTCGGCACCCACAAACAGGCGACCACGCTCTTCATCCACCAGCAAGGCCTCGTAGCAGCAGGTCCGCTCCAGCCGGAAGGTCCGCAGCCCGTGCCGGGTCTGGAGCTCTGCAGGGTGGGGACGCTGCTGAGGCCCCTTCCCAGCCCTGCGTGGGTGCCTCCTTGTGGACAGAGGGGTCCGTGTGGTTCAGTCCTCACATGTGAGTTGACATGCATGTGGATTTACACACGCAGAGACAAGCCCACCTGGATGCCTGAGCGGAGCTGCCAGGGTGGGCAGTGCGGCCCCCAGGAAGGGGAAGGCAGGTTGAAGTCAGGCTTGTTTGGACAAGTGATGTCTCCCTCCAGGCGTGCGCACTGGGAAGCCAGATTTGCGGATGCCAGGGTTCTGGGGGAGCCGGGCATGTAGAGACGGCCAGAGCCCAGGCTGGAAGTCCCATGCCTGCGCCAAGCACAGTCACCTGCCCTGTGCCACTGTGGCGGGCGTGAGATTTGACTTCCCTGCTGCCCTGCCCAGGGGCCTGGCCTGGTGAGGCGTAGAGGATGGGACAAGATGGGGCAGTCTGCTGCTATGGAGACAGGGGCTCTCCGTGGGAAAGCGCCAGCAGAACGCGGACAGAGAGGCTGGGGGCTGAGGTCTGGGCTAACTGGAGCCTCCAGTCCCACCGGCACACGCACAGGGCAACAGCCGACACAGAGCCACACATCCGCGCTGGGCCCCTTTCCTGCCCACCCCATGCTGAGCCCTCCCACCTGCCAGGTGCACCTACCTTGGAAGGAGAGCCGAAGGCGTGGGGGGCTGGGGGTGGTACCCCCCAGCCCCTCTGCCCAGAGCAGGGCCAGGCCCAGGATCATGGCGGCGGCCTCAGCCCGCCCCATCCCGGCAGCTCAGGGCGCTCAGGGTTCAGCGGGTGTGTGTGGAGGAGCCTTGAGCCGCCCTGGACTCTGCCCTGGGATCTGGAAGAGAAGGAGTCGGCAGCCCAGCCGAGGGCGAGGGCGGGAGGCTAGGGGGGAGTCCCCGGGGATCGGATTACAGCCCCTAGGGGAGAGAGGCTGGGGGGTCGCATTCCGCTTCCGAGAGCCCTCCCCTCTGAGGGTGCCCCGCCTGGCCGCAATCAGACACACCCACACTGGGCACACCCTCAGGGTCACCCTGCACTGGCACGCGCCCGCGCCACCACCACGTCACCTCCCCGGCAACCGTCCCTCCCCTGCACACACTCACAGCACTCAGACGTTCATTCACAAACCCCGCGTGCCCACACCGTGCCAGCCTGGGACTAGGACTGGGGATACTGGCAGACCCAGATGAGGTCCCCGCGGGAGGAGGCAGAGTGCCAACGAGGAGTGCAGTCCGATGGGTGAGGTCATTCCAGAGGGCGCCAAGTGCAGAGAGCAAAACAAGCAGCTCAAGAGGATGACAGGACTGAGAGTGTCAGGCAGCAGCAAGTTGAAGGAGTCAGGCCTCCGGAGGTGCCCGCGCACCCACAGAGAAACACAGAGGTACTTCTGGGGCTGCTGCCGAGCGTGGTGCCTGTCGGTGTGCCTCCGAGGGCCCCTGTGTGAATGCGTGTGTGTGGATAGTGTGCGTGCGTGGGCGTGCACATGTGTATATCTGGGTGCCAACAGATGGTGCGTGTTGCCTTGCACATGTGCTGAGTGCATAGATGTGTCCCTTCACACACACGTGGCACTGTGTGTGATGTGTGCATGTTTTGCATGCATGTGTTGCACATCTGCACACATGCAAGAGTGTGGGGGGGCATGCAAGTGGGCAAACAGCCACAGCATCAGTCACTCCCTCGGACCCTGGGACACCCGGTGCTAACAGGGGTAAGCGCTGCCTGGGAGCTTTGGGGCCCCTGGGCTGGGCGGTCACCTCCACTTCTGCCTCCTTGTGACTTGAGGGCTGCTCCTAAGCCAGCTCCAGCAGCCCTGCGGCTCCAGGGCATGGAAGGGGCTGGGGAACCCACCGACAGTCAGTGAGGTCAGGCTTCAGACTCCAGGGGCACCCGGGGTAGGCAGGTAGGGACGGTGGGGCGGCCTGTCACTCTCAGCCCCCCGGCTGGGCCAGCTGTCCTTCCCTCTCGGGGTCCCCTCAGCCTCCATGAGCCTCTCCCCCGTTTTGAGTTCCTTCATCCTGTGACCAGAGACCCTCCCCGGACCCCTCACATGGGGCTGCCATGCCCACCTTCCCTCCCACGGGCTGGCTGGGCAGGTGCTGGGCACAGGAGCTCCAGCACTGTCCAGAGGCGGGATTAAGCCAGGGCAGGTGCCAGATGCCTCCCCCAACAGGCTGCAGCCCAGCTCCCAGGTTCCTGGACCCTCCCCTGCGAGGACCCCAGCCTCCCTCCTTCCTTCCGCTGACACTTGCCACAGGCTGCCTCTTCTCAGTCTCTGCATGTCTGCGAAGTGACACCGCTGGCTTCCCCAACTCCAGCAAGCTCCTCCCCGCCCCAGCCCGCTCACATCCTGGGAGGGGGAGAAGGCTGGGGGCCACAGGGCACCCTCTGACGGCTCCTTTAAGCAGCAGCCCCCGCCCCCACCAAGCCTGCCACCGCCCCACACGCACCGCCTGCCGCCTGCCGTAAAGTTTGAAGGGCGGGTCGGGTGACTGGGCAGGCAGCCGGGACCGGCTGGAGACAGCGGCGGGCCAGAGTGGAATGGGCACAAGGGAGGGGCGGGGCGAGAGCACCCTCTCCTGTCGGGGCGCAAGGTGGAAGGGTGCCCCGCGGGGGTCCCAGAGGCCCGTGGCTGCTCAGCAACAGGGACCCGCAGCTCCAGGCGGCTGTGCAGAGCGTGCATAGGGAACAGCGAGTGGGGTCCCCCGGGGGCTCCCGTTCCTCACCTGACCTTCCACAGCTGCGGAGCCAGGGCAGTGAAAATGTTGGACTCAGCTGCCACCTCGGTTCCGGTTCCCGGGAGTCGCTGGGATGGGAGGGCCAGAGGGTGGGGGAGGGGACGTCTCAGTTGGAGTTCTGAGGGGCCCCGGGACCCCAGCCCCTCCCTGTCCTTCCTCAGCTGACGGCCCATTGAACACTAAAGCTGACCAGCCAGCAACGCTGAAGACAGCCAGGCGGGGGCGGGCAAGGGGGCGGGAAGGCCCAGCAAACCTGGCTTCTGCAGCAGAGTGTGGGTCCGCCCCAGGCCCCCAGGCTGGACAGGGAGGGGAGGGGAGCGCACTGCATGACCTCCCTGGTCTCCAGTCGCTCTTCCACTCTTCCTAAGTTGAAGGTGGGAGGAGTCACTCCCACCACACCCAGGGCAAGGTGGGATGAATCACTTCCATCACACACACCCAAAGACAGTGCCCGATGGAGTCGCACACCCAGGCCTGGCTGGGAAGGGCCCAGCATCTTGTCCTGGAGCTGGCCTGGGGGACACACCCTATGTGCATTTCGAGCAGTACTGCTTTGGAGGGGCTGGACGGTGACAATGACAATGGCAGAGTGCAGCAGCCCTCAGGTCCACCTGGATGAGCAAACCAGGGCCTGTCCCCAGGGCTGAGGAGCAGCTCAGAGGGGACAGGGAGGCTGCGCAGGTGCTTCAAGAGCACACTGTTCTGGTGCCCACCCACTCCCTGGGTGCCGGCCAGCTAGGCCAGGAATGGAGCTAAGGGGAGTCCATGGTGAGGCCGTGCCCCTCCTCTTCCTCAGGACCTGGTGCTCCTGGCCTGACCTGGCCAGCAGGCAGGTGAACATTGGGGCCTTGGGGAGAGGGGTGGAGGGGTGTGCCCTTGCCTGCGCTCTCACCTCCAGGATGTGGTCTTCCTCTACTCCTGAACTAGCTGCCTCGTGCCTTGGACCTGGGCAGCCTCCGCTGGCCCAGTGCAAGCAAACAAAATTCTTCAGCTGTTTACAATTTTTCCACCCAAGCAGCCAAGATCAGCAAGTGCCCTTGAAGTTCCCTATGTACCCCAGCTGTGCCCCATCTGCCCCCGTTGCCTTCACTTCTCAAGGCTCAAGGTCCCAGTCTGTTCCAGCACCCCCTACCCACCCACCCAGCTCTGTGCTCATACCAGGGACCAGGAGTCCCTCATTTTTCCAACAGCCTGGGACTCAGCCCCCAGCCAAAGGGACTGGGCTGTCTCTGACCCCCACTCCCCAGCCTGATGCACTGCCCCTGCTCCAGATGTGTCCCCTCCTGGAGCAGGGAGGTCAGTCCTCGGAGGATGGGCAGCTGCTGTCATTCTTGACCCCAACGGGTCTCCCTTTCTGCTCCTTAGCCACAAGTCAAATGTGCCAGGCCACGAGCAGCATGAAGGCAGCGGCCCAAGAGCAGAGGTTATGGTCACACTGGAGAAGGTCCCCAAGGACTCTGGAATCAGGTGTCCTGGGCCAGGTCTCCAAGGAGTGGGGCAAACCAAGAGAGGCAGCTGGAGTCCCTGCTCCTGCCTGGACCCCTACCCTAAGGCCACCCCAGCCTCTGGGACCTCTACCCTGGGCTGGGGCAGCCTGCCTGGGTTCCTGCCCTGGAGCTGCCTGTCAGTGGGACAGCCCGCCAAGGCCTTGGCCTTAGCAATAACTGGATCCTTGGGCCAGGCCCTAGCACCTGCCTTCCCCTCATCCCCAGCTCCCCCTGTCCCTCTGCATCCTGCCTGGATTCTGGGTGGTGTGGTTGGGGCGGGACACCCGCCTGAGGAAGGCTGCATCAGCCCTCCCAGTGCCCAGCCTGGGCTGCATGGGATCTTGGGCTCCCCCACTCACACCTGCTTTAGCCATCAAGGCTGGCGGGGCCACCTGGGGCCTGGGGACTCGGGCATGGCGGGAGGGGCGGGAGTGGGGGTGTGGGGGTGGCCATGCAGAGCCTCCAGACATCACTGGGGCCTAACTCCCCTGAGGATTTAACGCCCAGGAGATCCCCCCTGGGAAAAGGGTCTGTGGCGGCATTTGTCCCACCCACCCCTCTCCAGGCCTCCACATTCCGGAGCAGATCCCTGGCCCACCTTCTGTGAGGGATCAGCTCCTCCCCTCCTTGCCTGCTGAGGGCCATGGCAGAGCTGAGACAGAGGGGCGAGGGAGGGGCCACCGGGAACCCTGGGCCTTTGGCTGTGGCCCTACCCCCACTGCTCCGCCCCTGCCCTCCGCCTCCTGCACATTCCTCCCAGGCTGAGGTCAGCCCCTCTGGGATGGGGAGCCCCCCCCAGCAGCCACATCACAGCTCTTCACTCCTGTTTTCTTCATCGCCCAGCAGGGAGGGGTGGGGAGAAGGGGGGCTGGGGGCGGGGCCTCCCTCTCCCTTCTCTGGAGCCTGGGGGTGTGTGGAGGGAGCTGGGCCAGGAATGCCGCTAAAGTGGACAACCAGGACCAGGACAACTGCACTCTATTCTCATTAACATCAGTGCGGCCTTCTCTGAGCAGCGGCTCAGGGCCCCAGGAGGGCTGGCTGATGGGGAGGGTCTGGGGTAGGGGACCAAGGGCTGCTCCAGGATGAACTCCTTCGTGGTGCAGTGGCTCCGGGGAGAGGCAGGGTTGGATGGCAACACTGTGGCTCTCCAGCTCCGCGTCTCTCCTCTCTCCCCAAAGACGGGCCAGGTGGATCAGGCGACAGTCTGGGTGGCAGGTGTTCACCCTTGCTGCCGCCTCAGCTCGGGGCATCCTGGGGCACCCAGGCCTGTGAGGACCCGCAGAGAAACCTTCATGGCTGCCTCCTCCAATCTAGCTTTATGGAGCCTGTCTCAGGCTCAGGTCTTCTCTTGCCCCCTTCTCCCATGCCCCCCCCCCCAGCAGTTACTTCCTCCACCCTCTGACCCCTGAGCCCTAGGCCTGGCCCAAACAGGGCCAAGCCCCCTGCTCCAGAGTCCCTGGATCAGAGAGGTCCCTCTGTCTTGCTGATGAATGGCAAGTCCCCTTCTCCCTGCAGCTGACCCTCTCGCCCTGCCTCCTGCTGTGTCCCTGTGGTCATTCTGCCACTCCTGGCTGGCTTCCCCTCTGAAGCACCCTGCCCCCATCCTGACTCAGAAAGCTTGCAGAGGCTGGGGGCATGGCAGACTCAGCCTGGCATTCACAGCACCCTGCCAGGGCCCCAGCTGCTCCACTTCCGGGATGTATCAGCTCCTTCCCTGCCAACAGTTAGCTTGAGCTGTGGCCGCCACTCTTCAGGCCCTCTCCCTTGTCACCTGCTGGGCTCTTCTCACTATTTGCCATCTACCTTGGCTATCGGCTTTCCTGGGTGAAGGCTCAAACCTCAGGCAAGGCTCTGGGCTCCCCGTTGTGGGGCAGCAGCAGGGGCTACCCTCACAGGACTCAGCAGAGGACAGGCACAGGGAGGAGAGGACATCATGCCTACAGGACGCCTGCATACGCCCCTGGGCCTGCTGGGCCTCAGTGGTGATGGAGCCTGATGGAGAAGGGACATCTTAGGCTCCGCCTTGACCTTGCCCCAGGACCCCCAGCTCCTGAATCAAATCCCAGTGAGGTCAGAGGGCAGGTGTTTGGCAAGTGGTTAAGACGCCCTGGGGTGCCTGCATCCCATATCAAGTGCCTGGGTTTGAGTCCTGGCTCTGCTTTCTTTCTTTTCTTTTCTTTTCTATTTTTTTTAAAGATTTTATTTATTTATTTGCGAGGTAGAGTTACAGACAGTGAGAGGAAGAGACAGAGAGAAAGGTCTTCCTTCCATTGGTTCACTCCCCAAATGGCCGCGACGGTCAGAGCTATGCTGATCCAAAGCCAGGAGCCAGGAGCTTCTTCCGGGTCTCCCATGTGGGTTCAGGGGCCCAAGCTTTTGGGCCATCTTCTATTGCTTTCCCAGGCCATAGCAGAGAGCTGGATGGGAAGAAGAGCAGCTGGGACTAGAACCAGCACCCACATGGGATGCCGGCACTGCAGGCAGAGGATTAACCTATTGCACCATGGCGCCGGCCCCGGCTCTGCTTTCAATCCAGCTTCCTGCTAATGCACACCTAATGCGGTGGTGATGGCTCAAGTACTTGGGACACTGCCACCCACGTGGGAGATCTGGATTGAGTTCCCACTTCACCCTAGCCTAGCCTTGTCTGTTGACAGGCATTTGGGGAGGGAACAAGTAGATGGAAGGTCTCTATTTCTCTCTGCGTCTCTGCCTTTCAAATAAATAAAATAAAAAATTTAAAACTAGAATGCATGTCCTTAAAATAAAAAAGCAGAGTCAATGGGAGGAGCTTCCAAACTACTATTTTCCTCCCAAGCAAGAGCACCTGTGGAGAAGCCAAGGCAGGGAAGAGAAAGGGACCCCGTGGCCTTGACCTCTGCTCCCCTTGGGCACTGGTACCTGGCACTCGGTGACAGAATGAAGGCTGAGTGGCTGAGCAGGCGCGCACACACATGCAGTCCACAGCTGCCTGCACAGCCCAGCTGGCTGGGGGCATCGACCTGGACGGTGGGGGCCGCCTTCCCCGACTTCAGGGAATGCAGATCCTCATGCCAGGGATACGAACCCTTAGGATCTCAGGGGACACAGGGACTGGGGTCAGCTTTTTGAGTGCAGGCCCAGACCTGGAATCCAGCCGAAAGAAGCTGCAGTCCCAATCTTGCTCTGGCCCCTTCCCCGACTCCCAGGCCACAGGATCTGGCTGGCCATGCCACCTGCCAGGCGGTTGTCAGGGTTCGTACCCTCCAGCCTCCCCAGTGAGCTTGGCACTCCGGGTTGGGCGGGGAGGCGAGGATTCTGAGAGGTTCTCCTGACCGGGAGCGGCTACCGGGCTGCACTGGCATGTGGTGAGGGGCTCCTGCAGCGAACCTTGCCCCTTATACACCTCACCTCTGGGCCTCTACCCCCTGCTGGGGGCTCCTCTCACAGGGTCTCCCTCCAGTCTCCCCTCTTCAGGCCTGACTCTTCATGCTTGTCTCTTTCTCTCCTGCCAGCTGTTTCCCTAACCCTCAAATGGGTTAAAAATACCCAGGCTGCCACCACCCCAGCAGCTGGAGCAACTATTTGGAGTGGGTCAGGCCCTCCAGGGGGCGGATCAGCCTGTGGCCGCCGCCACACTGGGGGCAGCAGCCTGGGTCCCTCCTTGCCTCTGTATGTCCTGCGAAGGGTCTGCAGCTGCCCAAGGGTGGGGACGGGAAGATGCAGTTCTCAGGGTGGGTGGCGGCTCTGGGCACACAAAGCTAGAGCGGTGCGCCTCTGGCCCTCCTCAGCCAGCTGCTCTCCCACAAGGAGGAATGGCTGAGGCCCATCCCAGGCAGCTCCAGGCAGTGGGGGCACCCAGAAGCCCACCTCATGGACTCCCTGTAGTTGGAGCACAGGACACCTGCATGGTTCCTCCTGCCACCGCCCCCCATGGCTGGGAATTTCCCCAGCACCAAAGACAAGGCAGAATTGAGAGGCCGCCCCCGCCAATGCTGGGACAATGGAGCCTTATGCCCTGGGAGTCAGAGCTGGGGTAGGAGGGCCAAGGGCAGGTTGGGGCCAAGCTGTCAGCACCCAGGGACCCCCTGCTTGCCAGGACCCCACCCAGATCCACTGCCAAGCGGAGTACAAGGGGGATCCTGGCCAGACTCCTGTATGGCCCACCCAGGAGGGAGGCACTGGGTGCGCCAGGCAGCCAAGCCAATGCCAGCCCCTCAATGGTGTCTCTGTGCAAGGTCTCCCCCTCAGGACAGACGGAAGGAACCATCTCCGGTGCTTGCTTCCTGCGGGGCGGGCATCACCCCACGGAAGCCGCTCCCGCCTGCTCATCTGAGAACAACGAGGTCCAGGCCTGAGCCCCTGCAGGAAGCCCAGGGATCCTGTTCTCCTTGTTGGCCGGCCCTCGCAGGCAGAGGTACCCGGAAAGGCCGGAGGAACTGAGGAGGGAGTGCTGATGGCCTCCCGACAGCGGCCCGGGCCTCTTATCTCCTGCCAGGCTGGGGCCCCTGCGGCGGCGGGGCACTGGCAGGTGTGTGGAGGCGGGGTCCTGAGTCCCCGACCCAACCCCTCCCTCCTCGCCTCCACGGCGCCGACCCCGGCCCACCCTCGGCCCGCGCTGCTTTGTCCGGCCCCGGGCGCGGAGCCGCGGCTGCTTCACAAAGCTGTCTTTGTGCCCCGCGGCCTCCGCGGGGGCCCAGTGACGTCAGTCTTCGTGACTGACCCGGCAGAGCCGAGCAGGGCGGCGGCGCCCCCTGGCGGCCGGAGGCGGCGGCGCGGGCCTCAGAGGCCATTCTGTCTCGAGCCCTGGCTGTAGGCCCTGCCAGCAGCTGCCCCTACAGTTCACGGGCAGAAGTCCAGGCGCCTCGCCTGGCACTCAGGGCCTACCCTGCCGATCTTCGGCTCTGCCATCTGCCGTCTCCTCCTCTGGCAACGCGCGGGCACTTCCCAGGGTTTCACGGCACCCTCCACATTCATGACCCCAGTGCCCACATGGCCAGTGACCCCCAGCACACCAGGCTCCCGCCCCTTGGGTGTGGAGGGGCTCTCCTGTGGAGGCCCCTGCTGGCCTTCTGCTCAGTCATGCCACGTCCAACAACCGGCACAGTCCCCAGGCCTGGGAACCCGGGAGGAGGCAAGTCACCAGCTCCTGCACTGGAGACCCCACGGCACCTCCCAGGGCACACCCGGGAGGAGGCCCAGCCCCAGTGCCCACTGGTCCAGGAAGTCGGAAAGCTGAGTGCCCAGGGCCCAGCCACCATCACCACCCTGGTCTGCCTGGGACCCGGGGCCTCTGCCCATGGGAGAAGGAATACTCTGCAACTCTGGGAAGTTTTTTTTCTTTCTACATTTTATTATTTCAAACCACGTGAACAATTCCATAAAACGTGAAAAAAGCAAGGAAGTGTTCAACGCTGAAGGACCCGGGCCTGGGGCGAGGGCACGAGGGGAGGGGCGGGCCCCTCAGCAGGCAGCGGCGGTTCCTAGGTTAGCGCTAAGGAGCTACATGGAGGTTAATGGAGCCTGGGTCCAGGGCCGCCGGGGCGGGGCCCTCAGTGACCTTGGCAGTTGTCTGGAACAGCCCTTGGAACCCAATTCTGTGGTGGGCGGGCGGGGCGGCCCTCGGAGGGGACGGGTGTAAACAGGCAGACACACTCAAGGCACGGAGTCGCTGGAGGGGCGTGGGTGGGTGCTGGTCAGGACCGGACAGTTTTAAATAGTTTTTCTCTAAAAAGTGTTCTAGGTTTGCAGGGTTTTTTTTTTTTTTTTTTTTCCTTTACTTTCATTTTTTTAAAAAGCGACGAGAATGAGCAGGTGGGCTGTGGTCTCCAGGAATGGTGGCGTCTCACGCTTCTTGTGCTTTTTCCTTTGGGGCCTCCGAGCGGCGGGGAGGCGGGTGGGCAGGAGGCTCCCTGTAAACATCTGGACTTGGGCTGGGTCAGGGGTCCAGGCTGGAGGAGTGAGTGCCGCTCCAGACACGGGCTTTGGGGGACTCAGCAGTGCCCCCCACACCCCAGAACTGATGCCCAGGAAGGGGGTACCGTGGCCACTGCCGACAGCTCCAACCAGGCCAGGCTTCCAACCGGGAGGCCTGTGGCAGCCCCTCCCAGGTCTGGAGCTGAGGGAGGGGACAGGGAGCTGAGAACAGAGGAAGGAGAGGGGGAAAGCGGCCAAGGGGCGGGGCGGGGGCACGGGCGGGGAGCATGGTCTTCTCACCCCCATCTTCCTCGGGGCTGGGGGCAGCGGAGTCGGCGGTGGCCCTGGAGGTGGGGGATGGGTCAGGAGTGTGTGCCACTCTCTTCCCGCCCCCCCTAGATGGTGGCCCTGTTCCTTTTGGCCACCCACTTGTTACCAGGGACACAGTCGCTGCCCAGGAATCAGTTTCTGTGGCTGGGTTACAGGAGGGAGGGGAGCCTGGAGCACTGGCAGTGCCATCGCCACCTGCGCCAGGGCCCGTGGGGCCAGGCCAGCCTGAACTCAGGACCTTCGCAGAGATCTGACAGCTCGGGATGAGTGCGAGGCCAGTGCAGCGCCTCCAGCTGCCACCAGGCTAGGCCAGTGGCTCTGGGGGTGAGGAGCTGAGTGTCCCCCAAGGCACACTGGGACAGCTGCTTCTGTCCTGGGGCGGGCCGTGCCCCTCTGGACCCCTGGGTACTGAAGCACCTGCCAGGGTCCTGCACCCCTTGCACTTGATCCTCCAGGCTCCCATCTTGTCCTCTGCTCTCCCACTGTCCCTCCCCGCCACGGCCAGGTTCAGCCCCCCCAACCCGGTCCTCCCAGCTCCCGCCTCACGCCCACTGGCTCACCACCGTGCCAGGCCCGCTGCCCCTCAGAAGAGGCCGCAGTCCTTCAGGTTGTTCTTGATGATGACGTCGGTGACAGCGTCGAACACGAACTGCACGTTCTTGGTGTCGGTGGCGCACGTGAAGTGCGTGTAGATCTCCTTGGTGTCTTTGCGCTTGTTCAGGTCCTCAAACTTGCTCTGGATGTAGCTGGCTGCCTCGTCATACTTGTTGGCCCCTGGGGAAGGCACAGTGAAAACTCGTGTGTGTGCGTGTGGCAGGCAGGCTCCGTCCTACCTGGCCAGCAGGGTTCTGTGTGTGTGGGTGACAAGCACGAGGCATGTGCATGCGTGTGCACAGGATGAGTGTGTGAGGAGGGGCCCTGGGAGGGATGCCATGTGCACATGTTCAGGGAAGAAGGACCCCACAGGGCTGGCGTTGTGGCCAAGCAGGTAAAGCCACCGCCTGAGTGCCAGTATCCGATATGGGCACTGGGTTCGTGCCCTGGTTGCTCCTCTTCTGATCCAGCTCCCTGCTAACGGCCCGGGTAAAGCAGGTGGCTCAAGTGTTCGGGTCTCTGCCACCCACGTGGGAGACCCCCATGAAGCCTCAGCCTGGCCCAGCCTTGGCTGTTGTGGGCACCTGGGGAGTGAGCCAGCAGACGGGATCTCTCTCTCGCTAACTCTGCCTTCCAAATACATCTTTTACAAAAGAGCCCCACGTGTGCAGACAACTGCAGCAGCCTCAGTGAGGTGCCATGGGGGACCCGCGGGCCACCTCTCACCACTGGCTCCTCCCCAAGGCCCTGCCCACAGCCCCACACCTGTGTACTCAGGAAAGCAGATGGTCAGGTGGCTGTGTGTGATCTTCTCCTCAAACAGGTCCTTCTTGTTGAGGAAGAGGATGATGGACGTGTCCGTGAACCACTTGTTGTTGCAGATGCTGTCAAACAGCTTCATGCTCTCATGCATGCGGTTCTGGGGGCAGGGCAGAGGGCAGAGGTCAGAGGTCAGCGCCGGCCACCAGGCCACCCGGGCCTGTCCCCGGAGGCTCGCCCTCAGCCTTCCCCCAGCCTCTCACCATCTCCTCGTCCTCAGCTAGCACCAAGTCATAGGCGCTCAGGGCGACGCAGAAGATGATGGCTGTGACGCCCTCAAAGCAGTGGATCCACTTCTTCCGCTCCGACCGCTGGCCACCCACATCAAACATCCTGTGGACACAGGCTCACCATAGCTCCAGGGAAGGGAGCCCTGGGGGAGGTGTCCTGTCCCATTTTGCAGGCTGGCAAACTGAGGAAGGAGCTTGCCCAGAGCAGGGCAGCTGCCCTGACAGCAAGGACCCCGCTTGCCCACCACACCCCTGGGCCTAGACCAGGGCATGTCTGCAGCGGTAGGGTCGGGGGCCTGGGCAGCAGGCCAGGGTGCTGATTCGTGGGGTGGGGTTAGAGGAGCAGGGAGCTACGGGTGGGAGGCGGCGTGGATCCCGGCCCCGGAGTTCCTCGCGTGGTGAGGATGTGCATTCCCAGAACACAGCCGTGGGAAACCTCAGAGTGCAGCTGGGGGTCCCCGCACCAGCCCCTTCCTTTGCCACCCCAAGGGCTGGCAGATCCCGCCCCCACTTACTTGAAGTGCAGGTCCTTGAAGGTGAAGTGCGTCTCCACGATCCCTGTGGTCTTCACGCGGGTGCGCAGCACGTCCTGCTGCGTGGGGATGTAGTCACTCTGTGCGATGCGCTCCAGGTCGTTCAGGTAGCTGCGGGGCATGGGGGGCGGGTCAGTGGGTACCCGCATGGGGCCTCCTTGCCTGGACCCCGTGGATAAGGTGGAAGAGCCCGTGCCCACATTTCTCTGGCAAAACCCTTGCTTCCTTAGCTCCGGCCTGCATTACGTTCATTGCTCAGATGCAGAAGCCAGGACTCAGGAGTTCCTTGCTTCCCACTTGCAGAATGGGACTGGAGGGAGGTGCAGCTGCAGGGCCAGCCAGCCAAGCCTGCCTCAGACAGGATCCAGGTAGTGCTACAGGCAAGGCGGTGGGAGGGGCACATCAGTCCCCAGCGAGGGATTCAGGATGCTAATTGGTGCAATTACAGCACCCGCCACACAACAGCTTGGTGCAGTCCCTCGCTGTGGGGCTGGGCATGCTGGGGCCTGCCAGGCCCAGTGGGCTCTTTGCCCAGCACCCAATAAAACGGGCACCTCGGGGGACGGGCAAAGACACCTGCTTGGCAGGGCCCCAAGGGTTCCTCATTACTAGCTCCCTTAATTAGCACCAGCATTGCCCCTGCAGGGTCTTGGGACCAGCCCCGTGCCTGTTTCCATATCCTCGCTGTGAATAAAGGCTGGGTCCAGGCCTCCATGCTGCCGCCCCATCCCAGTGCCTCGCTCCTGGGGCCAGCCCTTGGCTTCCACCAACAGCCAGGCCAAACCAGGCCAGAGGGAAATGATCTCAGAGACACAGGGACAGAACAGAAAAACAGGAAGGGCCATGGGGGACCGTGACGCATGTGCCATGACCTGCATACCATGGCCCGCCCCCTACTGCCAGAGCCCCTGGCCTGCAGGCCTCACGGTGAGCTCCACGCCAGCCTCTCCCTTCTCCCCAGCAGGTAGACTCACCCCAGGGAGCCCTGCCCCTCTGCAGCCTTGGAGGACTGCTGGGAAGAGGGCTGGACCCTGGGGTTTCCCAGTCTGCATCCTACTCCCAGGTGATCCTGTCCAGGCAGAGTCCTGCTTGGGAGAGCGGAACCCCACTCCCAAAACAGTGCTGGGCACACAGTGGGGTGTTTACTATCTGGGCAAAGAAGAAAACAGGGTGACTGCAAAGTGGGAAGTGGCCCGGGGGGCGCCTATCCCCCACCTCCGCCCTGTGCTGTGGGCACTGAAGCAGCAATGGTTGACGGGTTCACCCCTTCCTGTCCCTGGGGCCCAGAAACTCTGTTGTGACTGAGCCCACGATTTCGGGGGCGGGGGTGGGGGAGGCCTGGAGGCCCCCAGACTGCTGGGCTGTGACTCTGCAGTTCCTGTGGAAGGGACACACAGCCATTCGGGTCACACAAGCAGGGTAGGGAGAGACTGTCCTTGGGATCGGAGCAGGGCTCAGGGACACGGCCAGGAAAGACCCTCCTCCCCCGCCCCTCACTGGGTGCAGCCCTCCGGGACAGGCTGGGGAGTGATGGCAGCAGGAGCTACAGGCTGACCCACACGGAGTGGGAGGGGCTGGCTGCAGCGCGGTGCGGAGCAGGGCTTAGGGAGCGGCAGCACAGTCTATCTGGCGGTACCAGCTGAAGCCTGTGGGTGTCCCCTGAGCCTTGCACATCCTCACTGTCTGCCAGCCTGCGTGTCCTGTTCCCCATGGGGTCCTCAGCACCCCTCTCCAGTCCTGGCATCTGGTGAAATGGCAGGGAAGGAGTTTGTATGTCACATCTCTGGGGCCCTCAGGACTCCCCGTGACTCCCCAGCTGAGTCCTGGGCTTCATGGCCAGTGAGGGCGATGCTGAGGTCCAGGGCTGCAGCCTGCACTCACTTGTCACCTTTCCTCCTTGGGGCAGCCTCTCCCAGGAGCCTGGACATCCTTTGTCGCAGGTGCGGCTCTAGGATTCTGCACATGTCCCGCTCCTGCCTGCAGCCCACTTCTCTTTCCCCTCTGAGCCCAGAGCTCAGCGAAGCAGCTCCTCTCATGGGCCTCCCCCAGCCCCCACCATTACATGGGCACCCTAAGCTGTCACTGCTTGGGGACTGGTCTCCTCCACTCATCAGTGTCCAGGAAAGCCTTGCCCAGAGCAGGCTGCAGCCAATGCTCTCCAGAAACGTGCTGAAGACACACACCTAAGACTCAATTGGACAGGCAGAGACTGCAGCAGCCACGGTGCCGCCCCGCCCCACCCCAAGCCAGAAAACACCAAGGCCTTGGCCGACAGCACTCAGCTGCACAGAGAACCAGCGGGACCCTGCTGGGGACACTCACTAGGCGGCTGAGTCGTTGAGCTGGTACTCCCGCGAGCGGCCAAAGCAGGCCTGCACCCCTTGGTCAGCCCAGAGCCTCCGGATGACGCCAGACAGGTCCTCAGGGAGCACTCCCTGCTCCTCGGCAGCAGCTGACAGCGCAAACAGCTGCCTGGCATCGTCCTGGACACAGCAGTGGGCAGTCAGCCAGGTGAAGGAGTGGACCCGCACCCTGAATGTCAGAGGCAGGGAGACCTCTGGAGAGGGAATGGGGCCCAGGCTGGGACAGTCTCGGGCTCCCCAGGACAAGACTTGCCCTGAAGGCTTTAGGGAGGTGGGCAGGGGGACGGGGGAGAGCACTCATACATTGCGGGAGGTGTCGGCAAAGTCAATCTGCAGGTTGCCCATGGCCTTGACAATGGCCATGATGGACTGGATGGTGTTGCTGTAGACCACTGCCCGGTACTGCCGGCATTCCTCCTCCGAGTAGCCATCCTCGTGGATGATCCTGAAGGTCAGAGGTCAGGGGTTAGGGGTTAGGGACTGTAGAGCACTGGGGCTCACCAGTCTGCCCAGGGCTGTACGGGCCTGCAGGGACCTGCTGCAAAGATGGGGAACCTGGCCCCGACCCGTCACGATCTGCGGGTGGATGACCATCTCAGAGAAGGCCCTGGGCCTGGCTAGGATGGGCCAGGCCCAGACAGAGGAGAGAGGAAATCAAGGCACGGGGGCCGCCTCCCACGCACACGCTTACTTCATCTGCTTGACGATGGTACTCTTCCCGGACTCCCCGGCACCTGCAACAGAGGGCACAGGCGGTCAGGAGCAGGCCCAGCTGCCTGTAGCCCTGGGGGCAGAACTCACTCCCCAGCAGATGCACAGTGAGATGGAGGCAGCCCGGCCCGGCGGGGAGCTGAGCTAGCGGGGCTGCAGCTGGCAGTGCCACGGTGCAACAGAGGGCACACACGCCCCCAGCAGACCCTGGAGGCTTCGCCTCCCACAAGCTCCACTGTCCACTACGGCTCCTCACCACGCTGGCTGGAGCCGCAGCAGCCGCCCACATCCCCTGGTGATCTTGAACACGCGGGCCTGCCCCGCTGCAAAGCTGCTGTGCACCAACACAGCCCTCAGGCCGACCTGGCAGGCAGGTGCCTCCTCCAACCCCATCTTTTATAAACAAATAATATTTTTTAAAAATGTTAAAAATGTGGAGGAACATATTTCAAAAAATAGTGCTTTAAGATAAATTTAAAAATAAAAATTAGATGATAAATATTCATCTTCTATTGAGAGAGATGTTTCTAGGTATTACACAGAACCCAGAATCCTTCAAAGTAAGGGCCAGGGCAGGCATTTGGCACAGCAGGGAAGGCGTCCCTTGGGACCCCTGTGTCCCATATGAGAGTGCCTGGATTTGAGTCCTGGCTTTGCTCACAACTCCAGCTTCCCGCTAATGCAGGAAGACAGCAAGTGATGGCTTAAGTATGGGTCCCTGCCACCTACATGGGAGACCTGGATGGAGTTCCTGGCTCCTAAGCTTCGATGTACCCCAGTCCTGGCTACTGAGTACATTTAGAGAGTGAACCAGTAAATAAAAGCTTTTTGGAAAACAACAACTCCGTGCAGACTTTGCAGGACAATGGCCTGGGAGGGCATTTACGAAAGCAAATCCCCAGGCCCCACCTCAAACACACAGAGCCAGCTCCTGGGGAGTGCAGCGCAGGAACCTGCAGTCCCCAGGGAGTCTGAGCAGGGAAGTAAGAACCAGGCTGGGGGATACAGGGAGCAGAGGCAGGGCCTCTCTCTGCTACCTGGCCTGAGCTCCAGGCAGAGCCAGCCTCAGCTGGGCCCTGGCCCCTTCCTGGCCTTTGCAGACTTCCTTTGGCTCCTGTCGGCCACTGCCAGGCACCACTTCCTGCCCCGTGTCCCTGTCAGGATCCTGATTTTCCTGAGCACCGTGGCAGGGCTGTCCCTCTGGGTGGCCCTGCGGGCTGGGTGGGTAGGGTGTGTGGGAGGTAAAGCCTGGGGACTTTGTCCTTGCCCCAGCATCCCTGGGGCTGGTCAGAACAGCCTCCGAGGACCAGGGCACTCACAGACAACTCAATGCAGGCAGCGGTGGTAACACCAGCACCAACGGCAACAGTAATAGTGGCGGCAAGGCAGCGAGGAGCCCCCGTGCCAGAGGCGCCCCTCTCCTGATACCTGCACGGGTCCTTCAGTCTCCCCCGCAGTCCTGACCGGTGGCTTCTGTGCTCGCCCCCACCCGACATGCAGACTTGAGGTGGCTCACCTCACCCAGCACAGGGCACCTCCCAGAGCCTCCCCGGTGCCACTGCCCCCTCCTCCCAGCCTGGCCCCGTCTGCGCAGCAGCACTCAGGCCTTCCCATCTTCCCTTCCTGACCTCAGACCCAATTTTACTGGGGAAACTAAGGCACAGCTGTGGCCCTCACCACAGTGAGGCGCCAGGCGTAGGGAGGAGTCCACGTCCCAGCAGCTGCCCCCAGTGGCAGGGTCTGAGCTCGCCTCAGAAGCTCCACAATCCCTGGGCTTCTAGTGGTCCCAGGACGGAGGTGAGGGCTGAGCAGGCTTTGGGCAGCGCTGGGGCCGTGATGCCTCTACTCTGGCACTAGAGGCACTGAGCCCAGGGTATTCCCCTGGGCAAGGTGGGTGCTCCTTGGTCGGCCAAGTGCGGGTGTCAGCCCAGGGCCTGGGAAAGCCTGCAGTGGAGCCCGATCCCCAGGGCCCCAAACATCCGTCAGGGCAGGGAGGGCAGCAGTGGCCCCAGCTCTCCTTCCCGGTTGCCCCCTCTTGTGGAGCGGAGGCCAATATGCGGTCGGGGCGATAGTCATGCTGTCCTGCCACGCGACCTGAGACTCAGAGGGCAGCTGTCCGGGGCACAGGGGGCCTGAGCTCCAGTGCAAAGGTTGCCCCTGCCTGTGTGATTGTGGGACCCCGGACCACCTGAGGCATCGGTTTCCCCACCTGGCCAGGCCCTGGGGGTGGAGGGAGCGTCTGGCCCTTTGATGCCTCTCTTGGCAGCTGTGTGGGCCCTTCGAGACCCTGGCCAGCAGAGGGGATGACAGGGTAAATCTGCTTTGCATCCACTTTCCCTAGCAGGGTTAGCAGAGACCATGGCAGGCAGCACCTGAGCAGGCCAGGCTGTGAGCCAGGACACTTGCTGCCTACCAAAGCCAGCTGAAGGCCCACCTCTCTGTCCCCTTCCACCCTGTTTCCCTCCTAAGGCCTCTCAGGTGCTGAGTTAGGAAGACATTCTCTGCTGTCAGCAGGGGTCACTGCAAGGAGCCCCATCGGACAGGTGGGCGACAAAGGGCCTGGGAGCCTGCGTCCTGGGGCTTCGGCTGGTCCCTCTGTCCTTCCAGCAGTGTGACTCAGGCGGGAAGCAGTGAGTGGCAGGACAAGGGTGTGGTGCTGCAGCCAGGCAGGAAGCACAGGGGACACCAGGACAGTGAGGGGCATGGCCCAGGAGCAGAGAGAGCAGACAAGGTGGCCAGGAACAGGGGTGGGTGGCGCCAAGACCCTGGCTCTGGCACACGGCCGGCAGCCTCACCCATCACTACTATGGCTTGTCCCCTTTTCCATCAGGGCCAGACGGGTCTCTCCTAGCAGGCACGCTGCCATGTGGCCCAGTTCACTTGCACCCTGCTTGCCGGGGGCACCTTCACCACCTGACTCCAGACTGCTGCAGCGGTGCTGGGTGGGGAGCTGAGCCAACAGAAGGGGGCAGGAGTCAGCCCCTCCTGGCCCTCCGCCCCCAGCTGGATGAGACCAAAGGGGCCCACCGAGCTTCCCTGGGGTGGCTGTGACATTCCCACTGGGCCACAGCCCTCGTCCTGTGGTGCGGCTGCTGGGCCCACAGCAGGTGGGTGGTAATCACAGCGGCTGCTTCCACTCTAGGAGTGCAGAGTCCCTGTGGGGGAGGCGAGGGGAGGGGAGGGGAGGGGAGGGGAGGGGAGGGGAGGGGAGGGGAGGGAGGGGAGGACGACGGCACCACCCCACCTGCTGGAACACAGCCAGCAGGCTCCTGCCCGTGGGACAAGCCCACAGGAGAGTCGCGCGATGCTATTCCCAGGCCCCAGCATTCAAGTCACTAGTGTGTGTTCATCTCGGGCCCTCTGCCTTCTAAAGGCTTAGGTCCGCTGGGAGGCTGACACACTGACTGCTTCTTCTCCAGCAGAGGCGGCCGGGCCCCGAGAGGGCCATCCCTTGCCTGTAGATCTTCTCCCAGAGGGAAGTCCAGGCCTACCGCAGTCCTGACGCCCACCCTGATCCCTCGAGATTCCCAGGAGTTTTAGTTCCCTGCTGCCTCGTCCTGGAACAGTGTCTGCGAAACGGTGGGGATTAAATGCAAAGTTCTTCTCCTGGTGCCTGGCTCACGATGAGCGTTCTGATCAAAGTTATCGCTATTTTTCTGTCCTCTTCAAGAATACAGACTTCCCCGAACCTCTCACTTCCTGCAGCCCACAATGACCATGCTGTGCTGGTCACTGCGGTGGCAGCGTGGCCGCCGTGGTCACCACATTTGAAGGAGTGCTTCTGAAGGCTTTCAGATAAAGAACAGACGAAGAGCAGTGAACAGTGGCTCCCTGGCTGACTCAGAGCGTGGCGGCTCCCTGCTGGGACTCGGCACGTGGAGCAGACAGGAGTCACTGCCACTCACTCCGCTGCTGGCTTCCTCACCTCCCTTCCACACAGCCTGGCACTCCTACACCCCTGGAGACGCCCTCCTGCCCGGCAGCCTCACTGCACACACTCTGAAAGCTGGGCAGGCTGGGTATGGGGCCCCCCTGGAGACAGCTCCCACGCCGGTGGGCTCCCCTGGCACACAGGGGGCTGGGAGAACAGCCAGCTGACGTGGCGGGCCTGAGGGAAGCAGCGCCTGGGACCACAGGGGAGACTTGGGCAGCGCCCAGCTCTAACCCACAGCGCCGGGCCCGCCCACCCTGCCACAAACCCCAGGCCTACTGCCCCAGGGGCACCGTGGGGAAGGTGGGGTACGCCCTGGGAAGCCCACCCCAAACGCTTCCCAGACACCACCTCCTATTTTCCTCCCCAGAAAGTGCCACATTCCCAGCTCGGCTCCAGATGCTGTCATGCGGGCTGGCGCTGGTGCCTCCCAGGGTTTCAGCCCAGCCACCACCAGGGGGAGCCCAGTAGCCAGGGACGCAGGGGAGGACGGAAGGCCTGGGCAGCGCCCCGTTATGTTTTGTTTCAGAAGAGCGGCCAGAGCTAGGGGCAGCGGGGGGAGGCGGCCGGGACCCTCACCCACCACCCCACCCTGGGAAGCCCCAGCCTCGAGACTGTATGCACAGAACAATGGGAGCGGGAGGCGGGGGAGAGGGCCCTCGCCAGACAAAGGCCTTCTAAGCCCCACCCCTGGCGTCTCTTCCTTCCTCCAGGTGCTGCTCTTTGGCCCCTCACTCCCTCCAAGGAGGCCCAGTCCAGGTTGGGCACTGTAGGGGGCAGGGACATGAGGTCTTGGGTGGGGCCTGCAACACTGCCACTGGTGCATGTGGTCTGCCCTTCCACCGGATGCCCCAACAGTCCCCCACCCCCCGCCCCGCCCACCAGCCTCGGCCACCTGGGCTGCCTCCAGAGGCTTCCAACCCAGGGTCTGACTTGCTACTACAAGTAGTGATCTCTCTACAAGGGAAACTGAGGCGTGGGGTGGAGCGTGCCTCTCTCAACAGGGTCCTGCCTAGGGTTCAGAGGGAGGCTCAGACCCCAGGTGAGGACAGATGGCAGCCTGGGGTGAAGGAGGCCGTGGCTCCCATCCATCACTGGCCCCTCAGGCCCTGGCTCTTACCCTGGACAGGAGCCAGGAGATGCCGGACAAGCTGTGGGTCACAGAAGGAGCTGGGCCATTCAGCACACCCTCCTTCCTGAAGTTTCCTCATTTAAGGAACCCCTTCGCTGTTCTCCAGGCACCTGAGTAACCCTCACCTCTCTTCTGATTCACTGTGGTGGACTGTGGGTGAGGTGGCTGGTACAAGGGCCTCAGTGGACCCAACTGCACAATGCACCCCACCATGGGAAAACGGTGACCCAAGGCCTGCCCTGAGCAGCCCCTGTGGGGTCTTCACCCTCACCTGCCCAACACAAGCCATCACTTGTTGGCGAGTCCATGCTAAGACATGATATCACTGGGCCCAGACCGGGAAGAGGCCATAGGTCACACAGCATGGGAGGCAAAAGACGCGGCCTCGTGGTGCACAGAGCGTGCGTATTTCCTGCTCTGGCTGTTGCAAGTGTCAAGCCTCTCTTGGGCCTCTTAGCCCCAGGGCCTGGCCTTGGCCTGCAGACACAGCAAAGAACCCCTGGGCACCTCCAGGCCACAAAACTCAGATTTGGTGGCCCCAGCAGCTGTCACAGCTGCCCCAGCCCATACCACAGCCATGGCCACCACAGAGCCCCACTCACCATGGGAGCCCCTCAGGAACTCTGCCCCCAATCCCATTCGTCCAGACAACTCCCAGTCTCGGGGAGCCCCCGACCCCCAGACTTCGCCAGCCTCCAAGTTTGCTCGGGCCTGGACTCGGTGCCCCAGAGGCTGGGGGTTGTGGGAGGCACCAGCACGTAACAGGCGCAGTGCAGGGCTAAGCTGCCACCCACAACAGACGGTCATCCCCAGTCACAGAGCAGGCTTCTGGTTTCGGTCAGTATGGAGATTCGTGCATGGTCTGTGTCCCACCTTTCAGCCCCTTACAAACTCTGAAAAAGGAGCTGAGGCCCCCAAGGCATGCAGGCCCTCCAGGTAGATGCAGAACACAGGTGTTCCCGGCATCCGCCCACCCTCCTGACGGACCAATTCCTGCCAGCCAGATCCAAGGGGCCACAGCAGTCGGAGCACAGACAGGGTCAGCTCCTGGCATCTCCACTTATTAGTTAAATCATGTCATGTCCATGAGCCTCAACTTCTCCAACAATGAAATGGGTATAATGACTTAGCTGCACAAGATTGAATAAGACTATGCACCCAACAGTCAAGGCTCAATCAGAGGCAGCTGCTGTTATCATTAAAGGGGACACTGAGGCCTAGACGGTGGTCTCCGGGCATCCTTATGCTGGGCCAAGGGTCCCTCTGTCTACCCCCAAGCAGGGGAAACCCAGAGTGAGCTAATCCTGGGGCCACTGCTCCATTTCCAGGCATTCATCTCAGCCTGTGATGGCCTTCCGGCTTTGGAGGGCAATGGCCGCTCGGGAATCTGAGAGCAGCCTCTGCCTTCCTGCCAGCCCTCCCACTGGCGTCCCTCTCCCAGCCACCACTTCCTGTGGCCTAAGGAGGGGCCTGGAATTCTTCTCAGAGGCGCCACCTTCTCTGGGACCTTGGGTCCAGCAGCTGCTGGGGCAGGACACGGGACAGAGCTACCTGGACTGGTCCGAAACCAGTGACTGCCAGCAGGGCAGCCCACAGCACACAGACAAGCCGGGCAGCCGTTCAGCACCTTGACCCCCGAGGTGGTGAAGTCCTGGGGTTCACACCCGTGCCCTAGCATCAGGCAGCCCCCTGGCCTCTTCCTCTTTTGAGCTCCTCCTCCCGCAGCTGCTTCCTCCTTTTCCTCTGCTGTGGACGCCACTTCCCTGAGACAGAGGTGCTGCCATCAACACCCCCTCCACAGGGCTCGAGGCTGTCTGGGAGCCCCTGGGACCCTACAAGCCACAGGATGCCTCCCCCATGGGAGCCCACCTTGAGGCCCTCGCTCAGATGGGCCTGCCGCTCCCTTCCCAACCAGAAAGTATCCTCGGAAGGCCAGCACCAAAGGCCCAGCCCGGCGAGGGTTCCACTAGCCCTGGATCATTCCTCCCAAATCACCAAGAGCAGGAACGAGGTTGAGGGCAGACAGTAAGAACAGGAGTTCCAGGCTAGAGGGACAGGGTGGGGCTGAGCACAGGGGACCCCGCCCTGCACCTGGAGTGGAGAGGAGCGGCAGGTATCAGGGCCACCACTAAGCACCCAATTCTTCGTCCTCTCCAGGGCACCCTGAAGAGCATTCTTGGGCCTGGCCCATCAGCCACGACCTGGCCAGACCCTGTTGCCCCCTGCCCCAAGCCACCAGGAAGAAACGGCCCAAAGGGGTGTGGGCGGCGGCTGGCACTCAGGCTCTGGCTGGTGGTCTCTCATCCTCTGCTGGGAGTGCAGTGCCGGGAAGCCCTGGTCCCTCAGTGGTTAGGAGCTTGGTGGACGAAGCTTTCTCCACTCTATTCCTGTCTGGTGAACAGGGGGCCTTTAGAGACCGCTGGGACAGCCAGGGACTGAGATAGAGGACGAGGCATACAGGACCAAGGGGTTTGCCTGTGCCAGCCTCTGACCACAATGCTGGAGTCCTGGGGCCTTCACTGGGCTCTGATCACGCCCTGCTCCCAGCACTACTTGCTGCCACTTGCTAGGCAAGTAAATATTCACAGGCCGGGACACCAGTGGTGCCCACCAGTGACCCTGCTTCTCAGGCTAGCCCAGGGCCAACCTCTGATAGGCTGCCCAGGCCCAAAGGGGCCCCTGAGCAGGCCAGCCCTCACTGGCAGCCTGATCTCCAACTCAAACAGTGGGAGGCTCAATGCTTTAGGGCCTCTGACTTGGAAGCCGGCCCCCAGCACGGCCCACTCCCTCTCCCCACCCCCAGCCAGCCTGGGCTGCCCCGCTGAGCCTCAGCATCACTTCCTCCTCCACGGCTACCCTAGTGCACCTGGTCTCCCAGATCGCTGCCTGACTCTGGAGGTGCAACTCTCCACTCCACACCAACACTGGAGTGACGGGCAGGGGCGGAGCGCAGGCAGAAGTCAGAAACGGCCTGGACCCCAGCTCAGTCCCCGTCCTGGGAGCTCAGTCCCCAGCCGCTCCTGAAGACAAAGCCTGGGGGAGGGGTGGGAAGAAGAGGCTTGGAGGCCTGAGCTGCCCCGCCTCCCATTCAAGTGCTAATGAACTCCAGCTGGGGTGGAGCGGTTTGGGGGGTGTCGGGGCTGGAGGCCCGGCTGGGTACCAGCCCACCTGGCACCGAGGGCTCTGACACATCCCCCCAGCCCCAGGCCTGAGCTCCCCAGGATAGTCTATCGCTCCAGCTGACACTAAATATTTGCATGCTGTGCTCTCCCCACTTGCCTTGAGCAGCTGCCAGAGGCCAGGGGAAGGGGTTCCCCAGGGTCACCATACTGGGGCCAGGCAGCCTCTAGGATGGGGTGACCCCTTCACACGGAACTCTCTCGGCTCTGCAGAAGCCAGCACAAGGTGCCTCCCCATTCTCCCACCACCAGGCTTTGCTGCGCCCTCTCCACAAGGCCCGTGGCTACAGGCAGGACTCCTGGCCTCAGGTTAGGGGTGGAGAGCAAAACTCCTGCCAGGGGTTCACCTGCACGGGCTTCTCAGGTCTGTGTGACCCCAAGCACTGGCCCAGGGAGGGTGGGCCTCCTCCCCCAGGCCAGGCAGCACTCATTCAAGGCCTTGGGAGTCCGTGTAGGCAAGGTCTTTCTGCCTCAGGTCCTTGCCGAGCTGGCTCCTCTGCGCACAGTGCCCAGCTTTGGCAAATGGCACTCATTTTTCAAGACCACTCAGAGGACCCCTCCTCCAGGAAGCCCCCTTCACAGGCACCAACAGAGTCTGCCAACTAGCCAGGATCCCTGGATATATTCAGCAGCTTCGTTCTTTCCACACACACTTAGTACGCACAGCCCTGTGCTACAGACTCAGCACAGCGGCCACGACTCCTCATGTGAACTTCACCTGGCAGGCCCTTTCTCCGTGCAGGCTCTGTGCTGGCCAGGCCCAGCAGCTCCGAGGGCAGGCCCAGTCCGCACCAGCAGGACCAGCCAGCTCAGGCTGTAGGGGAGCTACTGGAGGGTGAGAGACAGAGAGACAGCAGCTCCGAAGCAGTCGGCAAGCAGCCTGAATCGGAAGGAAAAACGCAGTCGCTCTCCCACACGGACAGCTGGGGTCCTCCCTATTGTGCGCCGTGCACTGGGCCAGGCTGAGGCTGGGCGGCACTTAGCTCTGCAGGGGACAGGGTTGACTCGGAAGGACCCATGGAGCGTGTGGTGGGCTAGGAGGAAGAACCTGAAGAGCTTTGCTCTCAGTGTCCCCTGGGCCCTTGCCACCTGCCCACACCACAGCATGCCGCACTGTGGCCCAGCGATTCCCATCTTACTCTTCCTCCAGTCTGTCCTCACACCAAGAGGACACTTTCTTCATGCAACAAACAGGTGAGAAGCACCCAACAGGTGCCAGGTGCACACTGGGCACAGGAATGAAGGGGACACAGCCCTACCCCCGCAGCCACGAGGGAGGCAACCAGGAGCCAGGGAGATGCCTGACCTGCCCTGGCAGGGAAAGGCTGCTGCGAGAGGCCCCGAGTAAGCTGCGGAGCTCACCAGACGCAAAGTCCCGGGCGCAGAAAGGGAACTGCTGCTCATTACTTCCACGTCTCCACACATTTGGCCACACACAAGATCCCATCTTACAGCTGAGCCTCCCCCAGCAACTCTGACTTCCTTCCCCTTAAGCGCCAGTCCTCAAGCCCCAGATTCCATATGGGCCTTGCTGGTCAGTTGAGCTGAACTGGGTAGGGGTGGGGGGCGTCCCTGAAGCAGGAGTGGTAGCGGCTCCTCTGCGTCAAGCTGCCAGGAAAAACCCTCGTGCCAGTGTGTACTACATCTGCCCCTGCCCTGGTGACAGCGACTGTGCCCGCCTCCTGGCAGGGCTACCAGGGACGAGAGGGAGCCAGCGTGCGGGTGGGGCAGCAGGCGTGGTTCTGGCAGACAGAGAAGGCTGGCAGTTACCCAGCCTGAGGCCCGTTGCCTGGACAGAGTCTCCCGCTACGTGAGACAGGCCCCCAGAACTCAGAACCGGCCACAGCCGGGCTCCCACCGCCACCTTCTATCTGGAGGGGAAGGGACGGCTCAAGCCAGGACCCTTCCCCAGCAGCCACAGCAGACAGGGTCCTGCGGTCCAGGCAGAGCTTGGTTTCCCAGCCTCGTGCAGCTCACACTCTGCAGGGTCTCAGTCCCTAGCCCGCACAGCTACCAAACTCCCGCTCTCTCTGTCCTGCCTGAGGCAGCACTTGTTTGGCCCAAACCCAGGAAGCCCATTTTACAGAGGCAGCAAAGGCCAGAGAGGCCTAACACCGGGATGGACGCCTCAGGCCAGAAAGTGCTGAGCCAGACACTGCACTCTGGCTGCTATGGGCCCAGCGGGGGAGGGGCTGCCAGGTCCCACCTGGTCTGGCCCAAAAGCTTCGCTGGGCTCCCAGGGGCATGCCTGGTGGGACTGGGGGACACTTCGGAGTCGGGGCAAAGAACAGGCCAAGCATCCTGTGTCCCCTGACCCTGCGGCCCACTCCCCTGTCCCCTCAGCCACCAGAAGGGCCGTGATCAGCCTAGGGAGGGCTGGCCAGAGGCTCCTGGCTGGGCGCAGGGAGGCAGCGGGTACCGGAAGTGCCCTCCCAGGCCCGGCAGCGACGGGCATTCCGCCGCGTCGACACCCACTCACCGCCGCTGCACTCGCAGCAGACAGGAAGAGGCAAGCGCCCAACGCAAGGCAGCCCAGGAGGCTGGGCCGCCGCCCCTTCCCGCCCCTTCTCTTCCTCCCCGCGGCAGCAGCGGAACGGATGCCATTTTGAAACCTCCGGGGCTGTGCCCCTGAGGCCGGGCCCGCAGGGACAGTCAACAGATGGGCCCATAATAGAGCTACATGCTGTTCCTGGGCCACAGGCCCAGCGTGAAAAGCCCCGCTTTTCACAGCCTGGAGGCTCCCGGGCCGCTCCGAGGCAGAGGGACCACACCCCCACACACGTACTATCCAGCCTGTACCGCTGTTCGGAGGGCCTGCCCCCACCCGAAACCCCCCCAAACCAGGCTTCCACTGGGCACCACCCCTGCTCCCAGCAGGAGGCTGGCCAGGGACCACCAGCAGACCCAAAATCTTTGCAAAAGGCCAGCTCAGATGCCTGGGGGCACCCTGACCCATCACAGCTGGCCCCCCAACCCCTCGCTCAGCTCCACCACCCCCCTCACACAGCCCCAAGATCCGACAGGCCCACCCCCTCGCGGAGCCCACAGCCCAGGCCCCATCAGCGGATCTCCCTGGCGCCTGCAGGGGCAGCAACATGTCGGCTGTCTCACCACTTCCACTTCCCCCACCACCCCAGCAGCCACCATCTTCCCTGGCCTTGGAAGCAGCCACAACCCCGGCCTCCTCCACATGCCCTCCCACTTCACATACTTCCCTCTCGGCAGCCCAGCCAGGCCTTGGAGACGGGAAAACAAATTCCCAAGGAGCGGAGTCTCCCTGGAAAGTTGAGCCTGGCCCCCTCCCCCAGCGGGACCAGTGGAGCCTCAGCCCAGCCCCTTTGGAGGATTTGCCTAAACGTCCCCTCCCCCCGGGGCGGGGGGTCTTCTCAGAGCCAGGCCCACCTGGTGCAGGAGGAGTGGAGGATCAGGGGGCAGCACTTAGGGGAGGAAGGGCACAGGTGTGGCGAGGGAGGCCTGCAGAGATGGGTCTCTAGAGGTTCTGGCTGGAGAGACAGGGCTCCGGAGCAGCCAGCTCCCACCCTGACGGTCGGGGTGCACAGGTGCAGGGCACAGGTTCAGAGGGTGGGTGGGACACAGAATGGGGCAGGGAGCTGGTGGGGCCCTGGGGATGCTCCTGCCCAACAGGAATCCGGGGAACAGGTAGGGGAAACAGGTGAAGCCCAAGGGTGGAGGCAGAGTGGGGTGCCGGGGTCTGGGTAGCAGCTAACGGAGGATGGAAAGGCTATGTGAGGCTGGTCAGTCGGAAGAGACAATCAAGCAGGGGTCTGGGCAGCGATGTTGGGGCACTGCTGGCTTGGTTAGGGGTTGCTGAGTCTGGGGTGAGCTACCCAGGTCTCTGGGTAGGACCACAGGTCTAGATCAACCCAGAATCGCCCACCCTTATTTGCAGGTCTCGGCCAGGCTGCTAAGGGTTCAAGCCCAGATGGGATCCAGACTGGTGAGCCTGAAGCCTCTGTCTTGTCTCTGTCTTGTCTGGGAAGTCAAGGGTCCCAGCGCGGGGCGCGGCCTCACCCAACAACAGCAACTTCACCTCCCGCGCCGCCTTCTCGCCATCCTCCCGCAAGTTCTTGTCGATCATCTTTGAGCGCTCGGCCGCCGCCTTGTCCTCGGCGCTCACCGTGCAGCCCATCCCGCCGTCCGCCGGCCCGGCCGCCGCCCGGCCCCCACACGGCCCACGGCCCGGCTCGGCCCCGCCCGACCCACTCCGCTCCCGCCGCCGGCCCTCCGCGGGTTAGCTCTCGGGTCGGCAGTTCCGAGCGTCTGCGGGAGGCGCCTTCCCCGTGGCCGCGCACCGACGGCGGGGCGGGCCAGGGGTGGGGCCCCGGTGAGCGGAGCCCGGGACTGGGCCGGGGCGGGCCTGGGGGGCGGCACCGTAAGAGACTCGGGGCTGGCGATTGGCTCGAGGGAGGAGCGAGAGGCAAAGTGAGGCGCAGCCCCGGCTGCGGCCGGCTGGAGGCGGGGCCACGCGGAGGGACCGCGATAGCGGTGGAGCCCAACGGGGAGACCGGGCACTGGGCGGGCTGCAGGCGGGGCCGGGCTCCCATTGGGTACCGGGCGCCCGGAGTCGGCGGCGGGCGGGTAGAGTACCCTGAGGGTGGGGAGCCGGTGCCCCGAGGGCCGAGCACGAGCCCGCCCTCTACAAGTAGGGCGAGAGGGGAGGAGGCGTGTCTTCCTCACTTGTTAGTTAATGTACCCAATAAACTCGTTTAGGGATCTGCAGAACCCGAGAGCCTTTCTGGACTGCGGTTTTGGTGTTTTTTTTTTTTTTTTTTTTCTTTTCAATCTTAAGCGGGTTTCCTCCCTTTCTTTCTCTGGGTAGTAACAAAATCAAAAACAAAAATAAGTCGATTGCCACCTCCACACCTTGACCTGAGCTGTCTTTCTGAGACATCAGAGTTCACGCACACTTCCCTGATCTGCTGGGAGACGGTGTCCTGCAGCAGCCACCCAAGACTGCAGCCTGGGCCGAGCAACCGGGCCACGAAGGAAAGAGGGAGGGAGGGAGGGAGGGAGGGAGGGAGAGAGAGAGAGAAAGAGAGAGAAAAAGAGAGAGAGAGATGAGAGAGACGTTACCACCGGGCTTCTGGAAACAAAAGTGACTGTGGTCTTGTATCTTATGACCTGTTCCTTCCACGGTCAGTACCACCTCCCATGTCCCCTCTGGCTGGGCAAAGCTGGGGCGCCGGCAGCACTGTTTTCAGCTGAATCTTTCAAGTCTTTCCAATCCTGCTTCCTGGGGGAACCCACAGCCCCAACCTCAGGTGAACGTGGGAAGTGTTGCAGCGTCCTGAGTGGTCCTAGTGCTGTGAGCCTGGGAGAGCCCGGCCCAGAGGCAGGGAAGATCTCTGATGCCAGGCAGGGTGCCTGTGTGGCCACCCACACCCACACCCCCGTCCCCTCCTCTCTAGCGGGCTCCCAGTTCTGAGTCTGTCCGCTCTCCCGGGAGTTGTCTGTGTGTCTCCCTCTGAATGTCTCCCTTGTTGTCAAGTCCCTGGCCTGTAAGTCTCCCAGTGTTCCCCCGCCGCTCCCTCCTGCCTGGAGCTCAAGCTGGCCCGGCGCAGGCAACAAACATGATAAAGACACATGATGCCCTCCAGGGGCAAACACAGAAATATGCCCTCTACATCAGCACCTAGACCCAGCCCCCAGCATGCCTCAAATTCACAGAGCACATTATAAAAATGACTGTACACAACCAAGAACACAAGTCTATCCACACAGACTACAAACGGCTCTAAGGCAGGCCCCTCCCCCGCCAGCCCCGCCCCTCGAGCGATCCTGGCAGCTCAGGCCTCCTAGGCTGCTCCTAGCAACAGCCAACAGCTCTCTCGGTTGCCAGGCAACAGGGAGAACCTGTCAGCCCCTCGGAGGCCCAGCTCTGGGGAGGTGGGCAGGACGCAGACCCCAATTTATGGAGGTGGGTTAGGACGGGGCCCCTGGGAGGCACAGCCCTCTCCAGCCACAGCCCAAGGTTCTGTGGCTCTCAGGCAGCGCCATTCCCAGAGTCAGGCACTTTTTTTCAGTCCTGTGCTCTTCCCATAAGTCCAGTGACCCCTACTTCCATGCCGCAGGCTGCTCCTTCATGTGGGTCCCCAAGGTTGTGGCCAAGCTTCTGCGAGCCACTCCAGGGGCTCAGAGCGCTAAATGCCTGATGACTCTGACTGCCAGCCCCACGGCCACCACTGTTCTGATCTCCCCGGGGAACTCAAACCCACACCGTCCAGAACAGGGCACATCCCACTCCTACTGGGCCCTGCTCTGGCCTTGCTGCCACTTCACCGTCCCCTGCCAGAGCAGTACCCCCACCCCCCCTCCTCCAACCCCACCCCGCACATCTGTGCCTGTTGTGTTTCCCCCATTCTAGGCCTCCCCTGTTTCCTCTAATCCGTCCTCCACAGGGCAGCCAAGGGGCTCTGCCAAAAGTTACCACATCACTCCCTCGTTCAGGAACCCTTGGTGGCTCCCCAGTGCCGGGAGTAGAAGGCGCACAGGTTCTGGTGTGGGCTCTGTAGGAGGGGAGGGCTCCAGAGTGTCTGCGAAGCAGCCTGCAACCTTGTATCCGACACTCCCTGTTCCTCAGTTGTGGGACAGGTAAAATGCCTCTCCAGGAGGAACATGCAGAATGCAGCCAGGAGAAAGGGAGGAAACACAGGGACAGCTGTGCAGAGCGCAGGACACACAGGAGGAAAGCCCTCCACAGAGCCCGCACCGGGGCTGAGTCCTACCAGTGATTCCTGCAGGGCCCCAGCGGGCTAACACCCCCTGAACTCTACTTCACCCTTCCTCGTGCTGGCCTGCCTCGCTTCCCCCCTGCCCACCATCCTCCTACCCTGTTAATCCCCCTCCCCATTTCTCTCACTGGCTGCAAGCTGGGCTCTCTGACTGCCCCCCCCCGTCCCCCCCCCCCCGTCCCCAAGCCACATCCAAGATCCCAGCGATGAGTCTCTTCCACCCAGGTCCCTGATTCCAGGCCCCTTACAGGGCGGCAGGCAAATATTTGTCAAGTTAAACCAACGGATTACCCCAGCCTACCTCACCCTACCAGGAGCTCCTCATCCTGGGGCTGGGAAGGGTATAAACAATGCTCTTCCCAGCCCTGTAACCATGTGCACCAGGGCTGTGTACAGGGAAGGACAGCTGTGCCTCCACACTCAGGAAGCCAGGAGTGCTTTCAGGAAAGCTCATTTCAGGGGCACAGGGCGGCTTCCTAGTCAGAGCTGCGTGAGTACCAGAGGAGGCATGGCGTGTCCCCGTGCCCACTAGCCCAGCACCAGACTGACCAGGAGCACCGGAGGAGGCATGGCGTGTCCCCGTGCCCACCAGCCCAGCACACCCACACTGGACCATGAAGGGCTTGCAGCAGAGCTGGGGATGGCATCTTTGCTACAACTGAGAAGCAGCCGCTGCCAGTGCACCCCAACAGCCAGGAGGATAACCTCAGGGCTCCCCACAGGCCACTGAGCGCTCTGGTCAGCTCTGTCTCTGTCAAGTAGCAGCTCGGAGCAGGTGAGGAAGGGAGTCCTCTTCAGTGGCTGCGACAGCCCAGGAAGGGGAAGCTGCTAGCACTTCCCCAAAGGCAGTTTCAGGTGGGGCCTGTCATCCCTCGCCCAGGACCAGGCAGGACCCTCTGGGGATGCCCAGAATCCAGAATCCTCACCACCTTACTCCCATGGCTCCCAGGTGATCTGGGAGACAAGACCTGGGCTGCTTCTGCTGTGGCTCTCCGTGGCCACAGCTTGCTCCTTCCCTGCAGCCCCGAGCCGAGCCGGCTCCAGCCCTCCACCTCCTCGCACCCCCGGCACTTCCCCCTCCTACTCCTTGGCCCAGCAGCAGTTCCAAGACTGTCAGCCATCCTGCCCTCCCTCCCCTCCCCCAGACCTCTCTTTCTCCCAGGGGAACGGCCCCAAGCCTGGGGACTCTGGACCCCAAGGGCCCCCTTCTTCTTTTTTTTTTAAATTTTATTTTTTGACAGGCAGAGTGGACAGTGAGAGAGAGAGACAAAGAGAAAGGTCTTCCTTTGCCGTTGGTTCACCCTCCAATGGCCGCCGCGGCCAGCGCGCTGCGGCCGGCGCACCGCGCTGATCCGATGGCAGGAGCCAGGTGCTTCTCCTGGTCTCCCATGGGGTGCAGGGCCCAAGGACTTGGGCCATCCTCCACTGCACTCCCGGGCCACAGCAGAGAGCTGAAGGTCCCCCTTCTTAATCAGCCACTTTCTTCACAGAAAACTGACTTTGGCTCAGAGTACTCAGGCTCCAGCACTCCTTGCCAAGAAGTTTCTAGATCAGGCGAGTCCCCATCCCCCCCATATGCCTGACACAAGGGGGCGGGGTTCGGGAAGGGTCACCTGTTCCAGCAGTGTTTACTATGAACCTATTGTGTGCCAATGTGCTGAGAATCCTAGGGTAAGGGCGGCAGGTGGACCCTGCCCCCAGGAGCACACACCAAACAAGCACACAGGGGAGTGAACTCCACAGTTTCAGAGGGAA
Source organism: Oryctolagus cuniculus (assembly GCF_051225735.1). Classification (NCBI taxonomy): domain Eukaryota; kingdom Metazoa; phylum Chordata; class Mammalia; order Lagomorpha; family Leporidae; genus Oryctolagus; species Oryctolagus cuniculus. The sequence continues at coordinate 100,440,696 of NC_142876.1, forward strand.
TCTACAGGGTAACCACAGAGGCCCTGTGAGGGCTGGCTGGGGGCACAGTCTGGGGAGGGGAATTTAAGTAATGGGATAAAACTAGTCATGTGACAAACCAGAAGACAGCGACAGGCAGAGGCAACAGCAAGTTGGGGGGAAGGGACTGCCAGGAGGCGTTGCTAAGAAGGCAAACGGGGCTCCCAAGTCCCCAGGAGACGCTGAGGTAAAGACACCACTCTTGGACGGCACCAGGGCTCACTAGGCTAATCCCCTGCCTGCGGCACTGGCGCCCCGGGTTCTAATCCCAGTTGGGGCACCAGATTCTGTCCCAGTTGTTCCTCTTCCAGTCCAGCTCTCTGCTGTGGCTGGGAGGGCAGAGGAGGATGGCCCAAGTGCTTGGGTCCTGGTTTCGGATCGGCGCAGTGAACCAACAGAAGAAAGACCTTTCTGTCTTTCTCTCACTGTCTGTAACTCTCTTTCTCTGTCTTTCTCTCTCTAACTCTGCCTGGCAAAAAAAAAAAAAAAAAAAAAAGCCACCACTCTCTCCAACCCAGTGACCTGTGTCTAGCCCTGTAAACCCCAGTATCCTGACTCTCAGGTGCTCCTGACAGAACCAGGAAGGAGCTGCCCAGGACCCTGGCGGGAGAGCCGGAGAGCCCTCAAGGCTTTGGAGCCATGGTCTGAGCTGAGTCTCGTCCCTTCTCCTTGAAGAGTTCACAGTCCAACCTGCCACTGTGCCTGTGCCTGCTGCATACGGAACCTCCAAAGGCCACCTCCCCGGGGAAGCCGGGGTCCTGGGGGGCCTGGGAAATGCTCATCAGCACCGTCCCCAGAGTTGCTGTTTCACTCACGTTATTGCCTCCTTACGGTGCTGGCCAAAGGCTGGGGCTGGTAGCCTCTCCCGCGCCTCGTTAGGGCTGTCATTAGCGCTGCTTCCTGGAATTTAATTTAATGAAGAAGCAAAAATAGCTCTAATGAAGGTGATGCAACATCAAGCGGCTCTGCGAGGTACACCTTGCCACCTGGGCTCAGGGGCCTGTGTGCGAGGGGAGGCTGGGGAGGGGCCTGTCCCGCATGGCTGCGTGGGGCTGTGCGCAGTGAGCAGATGCCGCAGGCAGAGTCAGCCACACACAAAATGGTCAGGAGCTGCTTCAGGCTGTTGGAGAAAAGGCTCCTGGGAGCTATCAGCAAAGGCCCTAAGGTGAGGGCCAGGCTGTGGGATGGCACCATGGGGGTCAAAGGGGCCAGATCACCAGGGCCATCTGCTAAGCAAGGAGGGGTTGAGTCGCATCACCAGTGTGATGGAGACGATCGGATGCTTCTAAAGGCAGAGACTGTGAACTCACACTCCCAAATCCCCAAAAGCAGCAGGGGGAGCCAGGCCAGGCTGATGCAGGAGTCGGGAGCTCAGTGCAGGTCTCTCTTGTGAGTGGCAGGAACCCAACCACTGGAGCCTTCATCCTGCCTCCCAGGGCTGACATCAAGACCCCAGCACTCCAGTGTGGGTCAGCGGCCCAGATCTGACATCTGAAGTTCCCTCCGGCTATGAGGACAGCAGGAAGACAAGATTAAGAAGGCAAGGGAGGGGGCCGGCGCTGTGGCATAGTAGGTGAGGCCACTGCCTGCAGAGCCGCCATCACAAATGAGCACTGGTTCGAGGCCCGGCTGCTCCACTTCTGATCCAGCTCTCTGCTATGGCCTGGTAAAGCAGTAGAAGTTGGCCCAAGTCCTTGAGCCCCTGCACTCACGTGAGACCCAAGAAAGCTCCCAGCTCCAGGGGTGCAGGGGGTGGCCACAAAGTGAGGTTAAATCTCGGGGACTCTCCTGAGGGTGGGGCTGGCCCTGGGCAGTTGGTTCTTCAGCACCTGCCGGCCGGCTGCTTTCCGGTCAGCCTTCGCGGGGCGCTGTTCAAACACAGGAGGATAACCTAAGGGGGCTCCCAGCGCCCCCACACCCACTTTCCCGGAGGGACCTTCCCTGCCCGGCCGGAGTCTTTAAGCTCAGATGTGTGGCCCGAAGCCCCGCAAGCTTCAACCTCACACAGTCGCCTGCCTCGGGCCCCTGCGCCTCTCAGCCCCTTTACACCCTACTCCCTGACCTCCTCCAGCAGCCCCTACGCTCGCCCCGCCCACGGCCTCCGCCCCCAAATCTGGCCTCCCGAGCCCGGCCGAAGCCGGAAGCGGCCTCAGGGAGTGCTGCCCCGCCCCTTCCGGGGCCTCTCTAGGCCAAAGCACGCGATTTCGGTGGCCGCGAGAGGCCGGGCTCGGCTTCCCGGGTCAGCGGCGCCCCCTGGCGGGGCCAGAGAGTAGCGGGGCGCCGAGGCCCGCCGGGCGCGCCCACCTCTCAGAAGCAGTCTCCTCCCTCTCGGCTGCCGCTCGCGGTCGCCACCACCTTGCCACAGCCTCTGGTCTCGTGGAGCCACTGGCCGTGGCCCGCGGCTTCGCGGATCTGTCACTCCGTGGCCACCAAGGCCCTCTGCTAGGTCCTCAAATCAGTCCCTAGTGACACTGGCCTCCTCCTCCCGTCCTGGCTTCTTCACACTGTGGATGCCAGGGCGCTGCCTCCTTCCTCATCCTCTTCCCCTTCGCAGTGAAGTGACTCGTGACCCTCCCCCGCTGGGTACCTTCGAGGCTCGGACAGTTCCATGACCATCGCCCGTGCCCACTGCAGGGCCAGGGCGCCTTGAGGGTCGGATGTCCTGTTAAGACGTCGGCCGAGTAAGGAAAGCAGCTGTGTAGTCTTGGAGCGGCTCTCAGAACACTTGGTCCAGGTGGATCTGGGCGCCCTGCAAGGCCAAGCAGCTAGTCGGGGGCCGCACCTGGCTTCCTGCAGTACTCGCCTGCTCGTGAGGCGCAGTGTGGAGGCCGCGTCCCTCCTGGGCGATCTCGACCCCCGGCCCCACCCGGGGGCCTTCTGCCTGCCTCCCTCCTTCCAGGACTTCCCTGGAGCTCCCAGCCCGAGCTGCACGGTCATGGTGACCACCCCAGCCACCAGGCTGGGCAACGTGTCGGGCCGGTCACCGCGCAGCGCAGTCACGGGCCGGGAACCGCCAGGGGGCAGCAGAGGCCGCCTCCCTGAGATCTGGGATTAGGTCCCGGGCCAGTGCTGTCCAGGCCCGGTGGAGAGTGGCCGGGCCTTTGCAGCCTTGTGTGATTGGAGAGCGGTTTTGCTTTTTGAGGTTGTTTTCCGGGGCTACTCTTTCTCGGTAAGTAATTCTGAATTGGGGTCAGGGCAGTCCCTGGGTCTCTGTGTTACCTCTTGGACCCACTGTGTCCCCAGACACTGTGCTTGGCTAGATGGGCCAGTGGCCACCGAGCACACTTCCTCATGTCCAGGCCCCACTGTGCGACCCCTCCAGCTACTGCCTCCCAGCTCTGTTCCCTGGCACCGCGATCCCAGAAGTCCTTCACCCAGCCCCAACCCTCTGTCCTGCTAGTTCCTCCTTTTTTCTTTTCTTTTCCTTTATATTTATTTATTTATTTATTTATTTATTTTTGGAGAGACGGAGTTACAGACACACAGAGGGCTTCCATCTGCTGGTTCACTCCCCACGCGGCTGCAATGGCCAGAACTGAGCTGATCCAACGCCAGGAACCTTCCAGGTCTCCCACACGGGTGCAGGGGCCCAAGGACTTGGGCCATCTTCTACTGCTTTCCCAGGCCACAGCAGAGAGCTGGGTCAGAAGTGGAGCAGCCGGGACTAGAACCAGTGCCTAAATGGGATGCCAGGATGCGGCATCACAGGCAGAGACGTTACTGGCTGCACCACAGCACTGGCCGCCCAGTGATTTAAACTCCACAAGGACAGAACTCATCTCCTCCCCAGCCTCCTGCGGTGGCAGCTGCACTCCCAGACAGCCCCAGAGTCACCCTTGACTCATGTCTGCCTCTCCCCCATCCCCAGCCTGTCAGGGAACCCTGGAACCTCTACCGCAGGACGAGCCCCGTGACTCACCCCACCAGGGCCAAGCCACCCAGTGTGTCTGGGACAACCAGGGTAACCGAGCTGGCTGTCTCAGTGGAGCAGCTTAAATAATCCATTTAGAGCTTGGCCTAGCAATCAAGACCCTGCTTGGGATGCTCACAGCCCATGTTGGAGTTCCAGGCCCGGCTCCCGATGCCAGCTTCCTGCTAATGTGCACCCTGGGAGGCAGCCCTGATGGCTCAAGTAGTTGGGGCCTGGCCCAGATGATCTGAGTTCCGTGCTCCTGGCTTTGGCCTGGCTCAGCCCTGGCTATTGAGGCCATGTGGGGAGTGACCCAGCAGATAGAAGATCTCTCTCTCACTCTCTCTTTCTCTCCATTGCTCTGCCTTTCAAATAGATGAAAGTAAATAAATACACTTTTTTTTTTTTCATTAGTTGCCTCCCTGCCACCCATGTGGGAGACCAGATTTGAGTTCCAGGCTCCTGGCTTCAGCTTAATACAGCCTCAGCCTGTATTAGACAGTAAACCAGCAGATAGAAGACTTCCCCCTCCCTCCTTCTCAGGGGCCAGTGTTGTGGCATAGTCGGTTAAGCCAGTGCCTGCAGTGCCAACATCCCATGTGGGTGCCAGTTTGAGTCCTGGCTGCTCTACTTCTGATCCAGCTCCCTGCCAATGCATCCAGGAAAGCAGCAGAAGATGGCCCAAGTGCACCCACATGGGAGACCCAGAGGAAGCTCCTGGCTGCTGGCCTTGGTCTGGCCTAGCCCTGACGGTTGCGGCCATCTGGGGAATGAACCAGCAGATGGGAGGTATCTCTCTCTGTCTCTCCCTCTCTTTCTTTGTAATTCTGCCCATCAAATAAATAACTCTTTTTAAATTTATTCATTTGAAAAGCAGAGAAACAAAGACGAACACCGAGAGATCATTTACGCCTCAGATGCCTGCAGGAGCCAAAGGCAAGGCCAGACCAAAGCCAAGAGCCAGGAACTCCATCCTGGTCTCCCACATACACGGCAGGAATTCAAGAACTGGGACCATCAACTGCTGCCTGCCAGGAGCATATGCAGGAGGCTGGATCAGAAGAAGGGGGGAGCTGGAACTTGAACTAGGCACTTCCTGTGGAATGCAGGCATCCCCAGAAGCAGCTTAGCCTTTGCCCTTACAATATCCACCCCAATAAATAGATTGTTTTTGAAAAGATTTATTTATTTGAGAGAGAGAGAGAGAGAGAGAGGAAGGGATTCTCCGTTTGCTGGTTCACTTGGGCCCTCACCTGCTGTCTCCCAGGGTGCAGGAAACTGGACAGGAAGTGGAGGCAGGGCTTGATCCCAGGCATCTGATGCAGGATATGGGCGTCCCACATGCTGGTTCCATAAATAAAGATGATTTTGAGAGTCCCCTTTCTTAGTGAGCCCCACCCAGACCCCCCCCCCGCCCGCTGTTCCCCACTCCTTACCCCACCGTGCTGAGCCCTTCTTACCCCCTAACTTAGTGGTTGTGTTGTATGCTTCTGTTCCGAGCCCACTCCCCCACCTAGAACTGCAGTTGGAGGAAGGCAGGGGTTTGCCTCTGTTCACCGCTGTGTTTGCAGGTGCCAGCAGAGTGCCTGGCACCTAAGCTCCATAACTACTTGTTGAGGGGATGAATGAGCCCCTTGTCGGTTGGTAGGCAAATGTGTGTGTGTGCACACAGGGAGGAGGGTGAGCAGCGACTGTGTTGTCTTCCTTTTCTATCCGAAGTCGTCAGAGGCAAAACAGTGAAAAGCAACGGAGAAGACCTCTGTGCTGGACTCGTGGCGGCTCCACAATGTCAATATTCCAAACTTACAGGAAAAAACTTGGGAAATTCTTCAAAACACAGAAAAACAGTGCCGCCCTCGGGCCACAGGCCCATTCAGGCGCAGGGTGAGGGGGGTACATGCGCACACAGTCACATGGGCGCTTGGCTGTGGAATCTGGCGTCGCGGCCACACCTCCTGTCCCCTCCCCGGCGTCTGCTGCCCGCTGGCTGGCCCAGAGGGGGCTGGACGGGGCAGGCAGAGATGGCCTTTCGGAGCCAGGGCCCTTCCCCACCCCGGTGTGGTGCACGCACATGTACATGTGTGTGTTGCTACTGTTAGCATGCCCCCTGGTCTGAGAGGCGAGAGGCCGGGCCTGGGGCACCGCTCGAATCTGACCTCTTTGGAGGGAGAGAGGATAAGAAAGAATCCAGGGTCTGCCTGCAGGCTGCACTCTGCCCGCCGCTCCTCCCCACTCCCCAGGAGCTGCAGCTTCCAGGCGGGGCTGGGGCCTCAGCAGGTGGGAAAGCAGCCCCCCACGCCTGGGTGCCCGGGCTGCGTGCGCCTCTAGGCCAGCGTCCAGCTCTTTCCTGGGTGAGTCCCTAGGCTGGAGTCAGGCGCCCGGGGCTGATGGGAATGGGACTCAGGAAGCCCCCTCGGCCCAGCTGGCACTGCCGCCGACCCGGCAGCCTCCGCTCGAGGAAGTTCTTTCTTCAGGGCTTCCCCGAGCTGGCAGCTGCCTGGCAAGTTCAAACTGGATCTCTCCTGCTGCCTTTTCCCTGGCGGCCCAGCCCGGTGCAGGGTCTCTCCTAATGGGGAGTCGGTGCCAAAGCCTGGGCAGCTCCATCCCGCTGGGTCGCGGCTGGTTCGGGCCTGCCCAAGGCAGTGGGCAGCTTCCCCCGTCCCACCGAAGCCAGGACACCTGGGGCTGCCCTGTCTGCCTGCAGCCCCTGCCGTGCCTTGGACTTCCCCTCCCCCATCCCTGGCACTCGGCGCCCCCTCGGGGACTGGGGACTGCCCGGCCCACCTTTATTCAGAGGGGATTTTGCTGTGAATGAGAGGATCAGCCCGCAGGGCACAGGATCCCTGGACTTTTGTCCATTGATAGAGGTTGCACGGCAGCCAGGCGAGGGCAGGAGGCCTCTCCTGGGGCTTCCACAGGGCCGTACCCCCCCCCCCACTCAGACCCTCCCTGAAGCTGCTGGGGATGCACCTCACGTTGCCTCCTTTTGAAGGCCTCTCTCTGTCCCACTTCCTGGGGCCTCATTCATTCCCCCCACCTCACCCGTGAGAAAGCAGGTCTGAGCTGAGCTTGGCCTGGGCCCAGAGCTGGGTCTGAGCGTACTACTGGCTGGTTTGGGGGGCAGGGGGTGGGAGGGTAGGAGTCCCACCCTGGCCCTTCCCTCCTCCCAGATGAGGAGATGAGGAGGAGACAGGTCCTCCATCACCACCCATGTCCTGGCTGCCCCTCCACACTCCAGGAACCCTGGGGATCATGGGGACCAAGAACAGGCAACACAAACAGTGATCTTCTGTATCATATTTATAAAAGGGGGCCGCCAGCCTCCCCACCCCAGCCCTGGGGTCTTTGGCTCCCTGGGGAAGGACACTGTAGGCCCCAGCCTCTCCCTTCTCCCAGCAGTGGAATGTGACCTTCGACCCAGGCTGGGGAGGGGGAGTCCCAGCCTCCCCGGGACTGGGGAAGGGATAGGGCAGAAGTCCTTTGGGGGTGCCCACTCCAGCCCCACTGTCAGCAAAAACCTGGTAACCCCAGCTTTGGGGTGCAATGGAGTCTCCTCCTGTGGAGGGGGTGGGAGAAGAGGACATGGGGATCCAAGGGGCCGAGCCCAAGTCTGTAAGGGACCAGGGGAGAGGAGGAGGGAGAACAAAGGGGCTGTGGACATGAGGCCCCAGGCTTAGGGCTGGCCCAACAGCCCCTCCGGAAGATGGCTGAGGGCCTGGGTTCTGGCTTTATTTGCCCCCCAGCGGCTGTGACCTCAGGAGGCATGGGGAGGAAGGATGAGGGTTCAGGCAGGATCTGAGGCCTCAGTCCCACCCTGCCCCCAGCTCAGGAAGCCCCTGCAGCTCTGAAGCCCAGCAGGGGGGTGGCCCAAGGGCCTTGGTCCTGGATCTGTAACAAAGACCTTCTACAGAGAGGACATGGGGTGGGGCGAATGCCATAGTGTTTACTTTCTGCCTGGTCTTTCTCCCCCTGCTGCTGGCCAAGGCATGGGAGCAGAGGCCGCCAGCCGGAGAGTCTGGGCAGGGGTGCTAGGATGCGGAGACACAACAGGATGGGGCCACCCTAGTGGTTTCCTCCCGGCTGTTTGGTCCCTGAGACCCAGTCAATGATGATGAAGCTCAAGCTCATGGTCATCAGCAAGAGGCCCAGCACAGCGAAACAAAGGGCCTGTGGGGTCAGAAGCCAGCGTCAGGTGGGAGGCCAGGGCAGCCCCCCACTCAGCCTCACCCCAGCACAGCACCCGCGAGAGCCCTCTCACCAGGACTTTGGGGGTGGACCTTGCAGGCTCCTTCTCCGTGGGCATGATTCGGAAGTAGAAGATGGCAGGGAAGATGAAGATGAGGCATGGGGCAGATGTGGCACCTGCAAAGAGCAGAGCAAAGCCACCTCCGGTTCTTGTCCGAGAATCGGCTCAGGTCTGGGGCTGGACCCATCAGAAGGGGGAGCGGGTCCCCTCCTTGCTGGGGGAGTTTCCAGAGCTCTGCCTGGTCCTGGGCACCCCACTGGTCTCTCCCTTTGTCCTCCACCCACCAGGAAGAGCGGCTGCAGTTGGGACCAGGACTCCAGTGAAGGAAGCAATGAGGAAAGACAGCCACAGGACGGAGGGAGAGGAGCCTCGGGACGCTGGGCTCCTGCAAGTGTCCCTGGAACTGGGGCCAAGGTGTTCTTTCCGCTTAATTCATCTTGAGTCAGATTGTGCATGTCAGTCCCCGCAGAGCCGGGTTGCAGAATCAGCCCCCTGAGTTGGGTCACCCTCACAGTGTTTCGGGGTTGTCTGATCTCTCAGCTCTGAGCCCCAGCTGGGACAGAGCAGTGCACGGAGCACCATACCTGGAGTCGGATGATCGTGGCTGACTCAAGGCTCCTTGCTCTCCAGCCGAGTGGCCCTGCTGCCCCTGCCGTCACCCTGAACTTCACTTTCCTCATGTGACCCTTGGCAGAGGCCCCTGACCCCAGAAGTCCACCCCGGCCCCTAGCAAGTGGACCTGACTCCGTGGCTTTGAGCCCCCAAGAGGGAATAGACTTGCCTTCAGGACAAAAACTCAGAGGAGAGCACACGCTGTGGCCAGCAGCCATCACTTAAATGTAGACCATGAACTTGAAAATCTGCCAGGATCTGCAGCTGTGAAATTCTCAATGCCCCCCACCTCCACAGCAGGGTTGTACTCTTACCGATGACCCCAAAGATGCCCAGGATGTTGGGGGCAAAGATGACCAGCAGGTTGATACAAGTGAGCAGGCCTGTGGCGATGAGTATGTGCCTCAGCCAGTTGAACTCCTGGTTCTGGAATAGCATCTGCTGGATGGCACGGCGCACCTGGGGTGGGCAGGGGGAGAGAGCCATCAGCCCTGTGGCCCCATCAGCATAGCACCCCCGACCCTTGGTCCAGCCACCTGCCCATCAGCTCACCGGGAAGAGAACAATTGGCACTGTGAGTGTGACAGCTGTCAGCACGGCCACGCGCACACACAGGATCAGCACATCAGACGAGTTTACCTTGTTGTAGGTGTGCAGCAGCTCTGACTCCACCCCATCTACGAAGGCAGGGAGGGTGGTCAGCAGGCTGGCGGTAGGGTTGGGATCTGAGCTGCGCAGCAGACCCTGACCCCGGGGAGTGTCACTCAGAGTCACCGCCACTGCTGCAGGGCACAGTCAGGCACTACGCACCTACTGAGCGCCTGAGGTATGCGGAGTGCCATGGCTACTGACCAGTCCCCGCCCTCCTCCCTGGCCTACAGCCCTGTCCCCGCCGGTCCAGCCATACCATAGAAGGTGAGGTAGCCGAAGAGGGCAGCCAGGAAGTACATGACGTACATGACAGAGATGGACAGGTTGGAGATGTGCTGCATTTTCTTCTTGGAGGGGCTGTGGGACAGGGAGGGATGGGCTTGGTGGTGAGCCAGGTCACATTGGGAGACCCACACCGGCACCGGGGTCCCTCTGGCACCACCTCTCACCATTCAGCCGCTGCGGGGGTCTCCGTCTTGCCCCCAGTCTCCCCTTGTGGCAGATCTTCCATCAAGTGACTAGCACCCTGTGCCCGCCGCCCCCAGCACACACCCGCAGTGCCACATCCACGCTGCCCAAAGCAGTTCCAGGCAGCCCTGGCCTCCTTCCCCGGCCCAGCACCTACTTCTTGAGCTCGGTGTAGATGGGCAGCACCTCGGGGTGGCAGACGAAGGCGAAAGCCATGATGGGGATGGTGTACGCTGTCTGGGGAGACAGGGGACAGTGTCACAGCGGCCCCTACCCCCGGCCCAGACCCTCCCCGGGCCTCTTGGGACCTGTGAGTTGAGAGTGAAGTAGCTCGGGGTGCAGAGAGCTTCAGCTTCAGCCTCGCCCGGCAGGTGCACCTTCTCCCCAAGGACCTCCACGTGGCTGACGTTGCCCGTGCTGTTGGCCGAGCTGGAGGGCAGCGGGCAGGGCACTTGGAACTTTTTGTAGATGACCTGTGTCGGGGAGGGGGAAGGGCATCAGAGCCAGCTTCGGCTGCCTGTGAAGTCGCCAGGAAGCCACATCTAGAGGAGGAGGAGGGAGCTGCCTTGGACACTTGCTATCCCTCTGCCAGCGGACCCCTGGTGCCCAGCAAGGGGGGTGACTCACTGCAATCAGGAAGAACACCATGCAGCTGAGAGAGAAGCCGCTGGAGTAGCCCAGGTAGCCTGAAAAGTGCAAGGTGGGGGCGTGAGCCTGGGGGCCCCGCCCCACATCCCTGCTACGCCTCCTCCAAGGCCTGTCTCTGCCACACTCACCAAGCTGTCGCATCAGTGCCAGAGGCAGAATGACAGTGACGGAGACCAGGATTACCAAGTAGTTCCCGTTCAGGTACCAGTCTCTGCCAGGGCGGAAGTGGGGGGCCAGGGTCAGAGCCCACCCAGCGTGGGGTGGAGCTGTCTCAGCTGGGGTTCCCAGTGGTACCACTGAGTGACCTCTGAAGAATATTTGCCCACAGCTCCCAGGCTCCCTCTCCCCATCTGCAAAATGAGCACGCACTCAGCACTCCCTGGAGTGACGCGAGGACAAAGGCGCTGGCCTGGCAGCAGCTCTCGCCTGGGAACCATTACGATTACAGTCACTGCTGGTTTCCAGGCCTGGGCCCAGCCTCCTGAGGGAGGTGAGTGCCACAGAGGGACCTGGCTCTGGAGGGGAGTGGCGTCTTCCAAGGGGGTCTCAAGGACTCGCCAAGCGCCTGCACTCCTTGTGGTGCCTCCTGGCACCTGCACTTTCTTCCTCCTGTCCTCCTTACCCTCTGGGAATGGACACGAGAAGGTGATAAGGCCAGGACCGCCCTCCAAGGGCAGGCCCAAAGGCCCAGTCCTTGGGAAAGGCCCCCCAGGGCCGCAGGGGCAGAATCCCTGGCTTCCTTCCCGCCTCCCAGAGTCGCCCCCAGCCTCACAGCCCCTTTGCTTGCCAGGGCTGAGCCGACAGGAGTAGTCCTGGCTGTCTCCTCACTTCCCTCCAAACCACAGAACAAGGCTGATGCTGGTCAGTGCTGGCTAAAGTGATAGGCAACTGGGACACCCTGGGCTTAATCTCCTGGGGGTGGGGCTGCCCCATGGTCAGGAATAGCAGGTGCTTAGAGCTAAGCCTGAGGCTGTTGTGCTCCCAGGCTGGGTCCAGGGCCAGGCGGGGTGCAGCCTCCTCAGCGTCACTCCTCCCCTCCTGGGAGGTTCCCTTAGGTGCCCGGTGCGTGGGAATGGAATGCTGCCTCTGCTGGCGGCTCTCTGCCCGGCTCTCCCACCAGCTCAGCCTGGGCCCTTTCCCCCTCCCCCGCTTCCTGGGGGCTCACGAGGTTTTTTCCTCCATGTTTAGGAAGGTCTGGATGACGAGGGGTAGCTCGGACTTGATGATGTACAGGTAGCTGGACATGGCTACAGGGAGAAGGGCAGGCAGGTGCTGGGGTCAGCCGGGCCAGCTGGCCTCCAGACCTGTCCACTGCCTACCCCAAGGCCTGCCACCTGCCCACAGATCTCACCGCCAATGTTCTGTAGTGTGATGGCCAGTGCTGCTGCCAGCTTGCCCGGGGTGCCGAAGGCGCGGTAGCCCAGCTGCTCATAGGCGCGAATGCCTATGGGGGCGGGGAAGAGGGGGTCAGGACAGCAAGGGGGAGTGGGTCCCCGCAGTCCACCCCTCAGCCCCACCCTCTCCAGGCCAGAGTGAGGCTCACCCACAATCCCTGAGGACTTAAGGAGGAGGTGGATGGAGTAGCTGGAGAGCAGGGCCACGGCCGTCAGCAGGAACCTGGGGAGGTTGGAGGCGAAGAGGCCGCTGGGGGCTCCCCTGGCCGGCCCGGGCTGAGGGACTCCGAGAGGCCGGCCGGGGAGAGTCTGAACCCCTGGTAGGTGTGGCTGCCCACTCAGTGGGCTTCAGACCCAGGCTGGGACGTGACCCGGAGGGGTCAAGGGCACCCTGTATCCCTCCTGTGAGTGTGTCCTCTTCAGAGCGCTTGGGACAAACATGTTTTCCATGCAGGCTGCTGGACAGAGCCCCCAGGCCAATGACACGTGTGCCCTCACAGGCCTGGCCACGGGGTTTGGCTGTCACGTGGAAACGCGGCAGGACAGACCTGGGCCTGTGGAGCTGGCCCTTGCTGTGACCTCAGTGGGTTTACCGGGCAGTCAGGTCTACTTGGCTGGCCCTGGGTGTTTTTCCAGCCGCGGTTTGGGTTTGGTGTAAGAAGCGCCCACCCACTGAGGCTGGGGCTTTGAGACGGGGCCTGGCAGCAGCTCGCTCCAAATTCCCTGTCTTGAGGAGGTCCACTGGGGGCACTCACAGGAAGAGGACGATGCCCGTGTTGGCCATGGCATAGGCGAGCCCCAGGATGCCGCTGCCCATGATGGCGTTGCTCAGGTTGAACACTGACATCCCGAACGATGTCTTCCCCTCGAACTGCAGGCACCAGAGTGGGGGCGGCGAGGGTGGCGAGTGAGCGAGGCTTGGCGCGTCACAGCCTCTCCCCCACCGTCCCCCGGCCTCCCGTCGCTGCCCGGCTCACGTCGGTGAAGTGCGGCTCCTTGCTGGGGCTTTTCTGTAGGAAACCCCTGCCCTCGACACAGCCTTGTCCCGGGTCCTCGGCCCTGTGGGCACAGCCAAGGCGGGCAGCTCAGCTGCTGCCCCGTGCCCGGTACCCTGCCCAGCCCAGGCCCGAGCCGCCAGTGGTGCCCCACTCTACTCACCGCTGGTGCATGGCCGTGGGCGAGCTGGCTGGGAGCAGCACCTCGGAGGGCTTGCCGTTGGGCACCAGCTCCACCATCTCCGTCTGCAGAGGCGCCTCCATGCCGCCGCAGCACTGCTCTCACACCCACAGTCGGATGTCTGCGGGGCAGCCGGTGCCTCTGGTTATCCCCCTCGCCGGGCACACAGCCCAGCCTCCCACACGAGGCCTGCTGCCCTCGCCCTCCCCCCGGGGGTCACTCAGGACATCCAGGCAGGGCAGCTCCTCCTGCTGCCTCCTCAGGATGTGCCTTTCCGAGGGGCTGAGCCTCGATGCCTGAGCTCCCCTGGACTTCCTGTAGGGACATAACACACCCCCTTGGCCCACACGCAGCCCCGGCAGCCCCTGGGGCCTCAGGTGTCCCCTGTGTGCACCGAGGGTCGCCGGGCCCCCCGCCCGCACTGGGAGTGTGCACTCTGGACAGGCTCTCCTCCCCGACATGCGTCCTGGGAGACAGCTTCCTGCACTGGCCCCGGGTGCCAGGGGCCTCCTGGCCAACCTAGAATGGCAGTGCCCGACGGCAGGAGGCCTCGGGAGAGGGTGAGGGCTGCGGGCCCCGTTCCCAGCCGCCCGGCGGGCACTGCTGGCAGCCAGAACAAAGGGCCCTCTATGGGCTGAGAGCTGGCGCTGGGAACGGCAGGCGCAGAGGCTGTGCCCCCAGAGCCAGGAGGCCTGAGGCGGTGCTGGGTGGTGGACACCTGGGCCCTTCCCTGCTGGCTGCAGCAGAGAGCCCTGAGGGCCCTTCCAAGAAGTGGGTGCTCTAGGGCCCAGGTCTCTGAGCCACACAGGCCTCATGCTCCACATAGCCCTATTCCCCTTTAACCCTCTCCTCCCCCGCCAGGGAGCCCAGAAGCCCCTAAACAAAGCCCCCACTTGCCAGAGCCACAGGTCAGGAGCTCGTGGCTTTGGCCAGCTGGGGAGGAGTGTGGGTGCCCGGAGCAGCGTCCCCATGGCTGCCGTCAAGCACATTCTGCCGGGTCCCCCCACCCACTGCCCAGCAACCTGCTGGCCCCTCTCCCACCGCTGGGCCAGGAGTTGGCCACCTCATGCCCGGAAGGTGGCTGGGCACCATGCCCCTCGGGTCTGTAAGGACAGCCTGAAGGCCAGGCGGCCAGCAGGAGGGCTGGGGCTGGGGGACTGGGGAGGTCAGCGTTGCCAGGCAGGACCTCTAGAGCCCAGTGTGGACTGGGAACCCCACAACCTGCCCTGCCCCCACCCCCACTCCAGACCCTGGTGGTCTCAGGTCTGTCCTTGAATCAAACACAGGGAAGGACTCAAGCTGAGCACTCAGGGCTCGGGGTGAACAGGGAGGGAAGGTGGGCTCAGGCCTGGGCCCTGGGGTGACAGTGTGCATTTCCCACTGGAGGAGCCCCTCTCCCCTTTGCCCCGGGCAGCCCCAGGCCGGAGTTCTGTCCTTGGCAGCCTTAGCTGCGGAGACGCCACACCAGGCACTCTCTCACCTCTCAAACCTGCCTGTGTCTCTGATGCCAGCCAGCCCTGTCCAGTCAGGACTGTGACCATGCTACTATCTCCCTTGAGCCCCCTTCCCCTAGGCCAGCCCATTCTAACGCCCTTGCCCTAAGCCTTGCCATGGGCGCCACTCCAGATGCCACCTGGACGTGGAGGTGCCGGTGCCTGGTCTCAGAGGCACTCCAGTGTGCCCCCTGGCACTCAGCTGGGGTTGCCCTTGCCCGGCCCCCCAGCCCCAGGCAAGCTGGGGCAGGTCCTCGGAGTGTGCTGAGTCGACAGCCTGGACAAAGCACCCTTCTCTGCCTTAATAACTGAGGCCCCAAGGGCTTGCCTGGGCTGGTGTGTATGGGGGTGCCAAGGTGTCCATCAGGACTGTAGCCGTCAGCCAGTGCCTCCAGGGAGACCACAGTGCGCGGTGTGGGCCACAGGAAGTGTGTGGAGCTCTGGCTCCAGGTTCCCCCTCCCTCCCTCAGGGCATGGGACTGGACCTCTAGGGCCTGCTGACTCTCTGCAGTCATGGCTGATGTCAGGCTGGCCTGAGATCCCAGAAAAGACATGGAATACACCTACCTCAAGTGACTGCCATCTAGAAGGGACAGACCCTCTGAGTAGCTCCTGCTACACCTGAGCATGAGCCACACAGTGTTGGGACTTGAGCAAGGGGCAAGGCAGGCACTGGGTACAGCAGTTAAGACCTCTTAGGGGCCAGCGCCGTGGCTCACTAGGCTAATCCTCCACCTTGCGGCGCCGGCACACCGGGTTCTAGTCCCAGTCGGGGCGCCGGAGTCTGTCCCGGTTGCCTCTCTTCCAGGCCAGCTCTCTGCTGTGGCCCGGGAGTGCAGTGGAGGATGGCCCAAGTACTTGGGCCCTGCACCCCATGGGAGACCAGGAGAAGCACCTGGCTCCTGCCATCGGATCAGCGCGGTGCGGCGGCTGCAGCACGCCGACCGTGGCGGCCATTGGAGGGTGAACCAATGGCAAAGGAAGACCTTTCTCTCTGTCTCTCTCACTCTCCACTTTGCCTGTCAAAAAAAAGACCTCTTGGGATGGCTGGCCCCGTGGCTCACTTAGCTAATCCTCTGCCTGCGGCGCCAGCACCCCAGGTTCTAGTTCCGGTTGGGGCACCGGATTCTGTCCCAGTTGCTCCTCTTTCAGTCCAGCTCTCTGCTGTGGTCCGGGAGTGCAGTGGAGGATGGCCCAAGTGCTTGGGCCCTGCACCCGCATGGGAGGCCAGGAGGAAGCACCTGGCTCCTGGCTTCGGATTGGCGCAGTGCACCAGCCATAGCGGGCATTTAGGGGGTGAACCAACGGAAAAAGAAGACCTTTCTCTCTGTCTCTCGCTCTCTCACTAACTCTGCCTGTCAGAAAAACAAAACAAAACAAACAAACAAACAAACAAACAAAAAAAAACAACCTCTTGGGATGCCCCCAACCCCATATCAGAATGCCTAGATTTGAGTCCTGGATTCTAGCGTTCTGCTAACAAGCCACCCAGCCCTGGCTGTTGCACGCCTTTGGAGAATGAACAAGCAGGCACAGAGATCTTCCATATGCTGGTTCACTTCCCAAATGCCCACAACAGCCAGGACTGGGCCAAGCCAGAGCCAGGAACCTGGAACTCAGTCCTGGCATCCCACTTGACTGGAAGGGAAGTGTGTGGAGGTACTCAAGCCATCACCAGCTGCCTCCCAGGAAGCTGGAATCGGGAGCAGAGTAGCTGGGATTTGAACCAAGCACTCCAACATTGGAGGCAGGCATTCCAAGCAGTGACTTAACACCTGCCTAATAAATAATGCTTTTTAAGAAAAGGAGAGGCAGGGAGGCATCCAGTAGAGCTTTCTAGGGGAGGTGATGCGGCCATGCCTAAAGACCCAGTGGGAGTCCCTGAGGTATCAAACAGGAAAGAAAATGCCAGGCAGAAGGCACAGCATGAGCAAAGGCCCTGGGGTATGGTGTGAGGTGGACTGGAGGATGGAATGAGGACTCTGTGGTTTCAAACACACAGAAAGCCTGACAGAGCCTCAAGAGCCGAGTCCAGTAGGGGCTGGGGCAGGACTAGGGGCCTGGCATGTGGCCCCTAGACATTCTTGAGGCTGCCAGCTCTTTCTGAAAGCTCCCCTCCCTCGGGCCTGCTGTCTCCCAGGCTCCTTGGTACCAGGGAGACAAACTCGGGAAGAGCCCCTGCCAGGCCTGACCACTGTGGGGAAGGCCCAGAGTGGATGGTGAGTCCAAGGTCTGTCCCGGCCCCACTTCACTGTGTGCCGTGGGCAGGTGCTTCCAACTCGGGCCCTCCGCGTCCCCCAACATATCAGGCCCCACAAGGTTTGGTCAGAGCTGAGGACAGAGTAAGGAGCCTTTCCAAGGCCCTTACCCCCAGAGCAGGCCCCGGACATCTAGAGGAGGGTCACATGCTGGGGTGGGCAGATGGTCATGACCTTGGGCAAGTCATCAGAGTGGCATCTGTCAGTGATGCAGCACAGGCCAGGCAGTAATCCATGGCCCAGGCCACTGCCCTGGGCCCTGTTTGCCTTTTGGGAAGATAAAGTCCAGGAGCCCTAGGGACAATGCACAGGCAGCGCCTGCCCACGTGGGCACCACAGGGTGAGAATTCGTCAGGCACACTTTGGCAGGTGTTGAGTTTGGCTAATTAAAGATTCCGAGGCTTGAGAATCCAGGCCACGGCAGGATGGCTGCTGCATGAGCAGCTGCAGGAAGCACACCTTCCTGTCCCGGGCCAAAGCCCTTCAAGTCCCCAGCTCTGAGCCCTCCTCAGTGCTCAGAGACACAGCAGGTCTGCAGCAGGGGGCCGGCCACAGGGACACAGACACGGGCCCTCCCTCCACAGCCACATGCTCCAGGGGGCACATGGAGCTAACAGCTATGGCCCAGGCTGCCTGTGCCTGGGAAAGGAAGGGGCAGCGGGCCTGGCCTCGAGGGTCACTGAGGTCACCCTGGGAGCTCTGGGTGAGGCCTGCCCCTGGGTCCACTTCAGCCCGCCCTTCCCATTCCCCCTCTGCTGAGACAGGGTGCCCTCCCAGCCTGGCACACATCTGGGCTGCTACCCCTCAGTCCACCTGCTTCCCCAGGCTTCAGAGGGGGGACACCGGCTACTAGGACAAGCCCTCTGTTAGGGGCGATAGCGCGTGCACATGGCTCCTCTGAATTGCATGTCGTCAAGGCACGGGCACAGGGACTGCAGAAGCTGATTGCTAGCTCAGGGCTCCAGGGATAGGGCAAGTGGGAGGCTTCAGGACAGAGTCAGGGACCCACGGACAACACTGCCTCTCACGCAGCCCACAGCTCCAGAGTTCGAACCCCAGTTCCCTCCTCATCAACACACGCAGCAACCCAGCAACGAGTGGCCAGTGTGGGGGCAGCGCCGAGCCGGGACTGAGGGGCAACACGCACAAGGGGGCCCAGGCTGGGAAAAGCCGGCAGCCCAGAGCACTCTCTACTGGCCACGCACCCTTCGTTCCCCCAGTCCTCTGGTCCTGGCCGCTGGGGTCTGTGCCTCTGTCCTGGGCATTTGGAGGTGTCCATCAGGATGAGGGACACAGCGGGGGCCGGAAGGCAGATTTTCCTGTGGTGGGGACATTTTATAGACGCACCACTGACGCACAGAGTTGGGCCTGGCCCGGGCACCTCAGGCCTCCTCCCACCCAGCCTGGGCCCGCCTTGCTCAGGCCACCCCCAGTGGAGTTTGTGGCCAGAACCTTTTGGCTCAAGACAGAGCCAGTGCCAGCAGCAGCTACCCCCCCCCCCACTGCCCCTTGCCAGCCTGCTGAGAGGGACGTGCAGCCCAGGCCCAGCTGAGGCAAAGGATAGGACATCACGTGACTAGGGGCCCCCCAGGGGCAGGGGAGACCCTGCGCCAGCCAGCCCATCCTCCTCCCTGCTGACCCGGAATCCCCTGGAGGCGGCCAAATATTTGGACAGCCGGACTCCTGGCCCCAGAGAAAGCTGGAGCACGGGCCTCGGGCAGTTCAGGACTCACTGGAGACCCCAATGGGGGGCTAACGGCAAAGCTGGCCTGGAGGAGGGGCGACATTCAATGTTGGGAAGAAGCAGAGGCAAAGAAGGGAGGGTGCATAGAAGGAAAACACACGTTGGACACATGTGCCCACGCATGACCCGGACAGAGACGGAGGCACAGAAGACAGAGAAACAAAGTGCGTATAGGACAGAGTAACTCGGAGAGCAGAAAAACCCCACATGCGGATGCACGGACAGTCAGATGGGGAGACAGACGCGGAGACAACCAGGGAGGGGAAAGAGATGAGATGATCCATAGCCAGAAGGAGACGGAGACAGGGAGACAAGGGGGCAGCGAGGGATGGCCAGAGGGGGAGAGGAAAGCAGAGCACCCAGGTGAGGGGGCCACTCCTGCAGGCCAGTGCAGGGACACCCAGAGAGAGGGCCGTGCCCCCGGGGGTCACAAGGCCAGGCCCTGCTGGACGCTCAGCGACCCCTAGTCCAGCACCAGGCTTGTCTCCCTGGACAATGGAGAGGACCCGCTTTGACTGGCCCCCATTCTCGGCCGCCACGCACGTGTGCAGACGTGCTGGCTGAGAGCTGTGTACAGGACGTGGCCTGCGGAGCGGAAATTCAAAACCAAGCCACCCTGGGCCACTGACCGGAAAGCCCCTCCTGCCCCAGCAGCTGGTCCTTCCCTTTGGCCCCCAGAAGCCCTGCCCGGTCCTCTGGAGCCTCGGCCTGCCCTCTGCAGCCGTCCTCCCATCCAGAGTCAAAGGCCCCTTCCCCACCAGACTGCGTGTGCCCAGGGCACGTAGCAGGTGCTCAGCAAGCATTTTTAAATGAATGCAATGGGTTCAGGCCCCCCCAAACCCTCAGCCCATCGTACCCTCTCCGAGCCCTGGCTGTGTCTATGTGAAAACCTTGTCCTGCAGGGCCCCATCCTCCCCCAGCCCAGACTGCACATCGAGGCCGAGCCTGTGCCTCCCCGGAGCCAGTCACACCCTCCCCTGCAAACACCTTTTCCCCCTCAAACTGCCTGCCTGTCCCTGGCCCAGCCCAGACTTCCAGGAAACGCTCAGGTCTGCTTAAATCCTCCCTGGGCCCAGCCCAGAGACCACGAAGCACCAGCCTGTCTCCTTACGTCTCAGTTTTTCTGTTTGCCCAGGGCTTCCAAGCTACTTTCTAAGGCAGCAGCACAGGGACAGAAGCAACCAGCTCTTGTGGCCTGGTCGCCTGGAGCCCTGGACTCGTGTGTGTGTGTGTGTGTGTGTGTGTGTGTAGGCCTTGTGACAGGGGCCAAAAGTATCAGCACTCAACAAAGCGCAGCTTGAGAGGCCAGAGGGGACGCGGGTGCCGCCAGTCCGGCAGGACAAGATTCTGAGACCTGCGCGCCTTCGCACCCTCGCCAGAGGCGCGGTCTCCCGGACCCAACCCTAAGACGTCGGAAATGACCCTTCCTGATTTTGGTCATTTCAGCCCCCTCCGGATGTGCCCGGCCCGGCCCTCAGCCCCTCCAAAGGGAAAGCTTCCGCGGCCGTGCCCAACACCCCCTTCCAAAACTGTCCCCACGCTGAGGCCAGAGGGATCCGCTTCCCTTCCACAAGAAAACAGCCCCAACCAGACCAGAGTAGGAAGAGGAAGGGACGGCAGCGCCAGGCCTCGTCCAGGGGTGGGCAGGCTGCAGGCTCGGAGCTCGAGCTCGCAAAGGGCTCAGGGGCCTTCAGCTTACTCCTCCTCAGCCCTGTTTGGGGCCCACACCCGGGCTCCGGGCTCAGGTCACTGTGGGGGAAAGGGCAGAACCCCGCAGGCCCCACCCCTGGCCCCCCTCCTCGGGTGTAAACAAACGCACGCATTCGCCGTGGCCAATGGAACAGAGCGATCCGGCGGGGGGCGGGTCCTGCAGACCGCGCCGGGTCGCTCCCCTCGGTGGACACGCGGCGCTCGTCCACCCCGCCCGGCGCCAGGTAGGGAGGAGCGCGCACCACGCCCCGCCCGCGAGCCCCGCGCCCCGCGCCCGCCTTGCCCGCTGGCCGCGCTACAAATGGAATTGGCTCTGGGGCCAGCACGTACCCCGAGGCTTCCCAGGCCGCCCGGCCCGAACTGCCCTCAAACCCCAGTCCAACGCAGCCGCAGCCGGGATAAATATACCCGGATTCCCAGCGTGCCAACCGGGCCGCTCTGCCTGTCCGGCGCCCGTCGGGGCAGCGCTCCAGGGGCTACTCCGGGCCCCTCTTGAGTAGCCCTTTGGGACCCACTCTGGTCCTTCCCCGCGGGTGCCGCCCGAGCCCTCCACAAGGCGTCCAGTGGCCCCGCTCCGGTGCCACCGACCTCCGACTGTCCCGCCCTGTCCTGTCGAGAGGTCCCAGAGCGCTGAGCTGCCCGGACCCGGCTCAGGCTCCAAGCCGGCCCGCGACCCACGGGTTCCCAGACTTGCGCCTGGAGCGCGCGGGGTTCTGTCTCGCCCGGGGCTGAGGCGCCTGCCTAGGTCACGGCCGGCGAGGGCAGCTCTCCTCAGCCTGGGGATGGCCCGGAGGGTGGACAGCAGGGCTTAGCCCGCTCGGTGCCCCTGGGCGAGTGGGTCGACGCCCCAGCGGTACCTGGCCTCGTGGGTGGGCACGCGCGGCGCTCCGCTGGGGCCGGTGCGGTCCGCTCTGCTCCCGGCTGAGCGCAAGGCTGCAACGGCGGCAGCGGCGGCTGGGGATGAAGGGCGGCCGGCCCCGCCCCCGGCCCGCCCCCGGCCCGCCAATCCCCTGCGGCCCGCGGGAGGAGGGGCTGGTCCGGGGCCGAGCGGGAGCGCAGGGGCGTCCGGAGTGAGAGCTAGCCCCGAGGAAGGAGCGCGGCAGATCGGGGAGAGGCTCGCTTGGCTCTTGTCCGGGGAGTACTTCAGTCCGCCACAGACTCGGTCTGAGGTCTCTGGGTCTCCTAATCCCCGAAAAGCTCCGCCGTCACTTCCCTTAAGCCGCCAGGCGATCTTCAGCTAAGAGGAGCGGAACGGGGCGATGCTGGGCACTAGTGAAGGGGCCGTTGATCCGGGGCAAAAAAAAAAAAATACCCTTCTTCCGGCCTGCCCCTTCCCGACCAGTGGGGGTGGGAGGACGCCTTACATCAATTTGGGCTTCTCTCCACATAAGCGGAAGACAGGAGGCTAGGGAAAATGCTAGTTGCCCAAGTTGAGCAGTTTACGCCATATACCTGTGCTGAACAGGGCACTGTGCTCTGTAGATAGGCACAAGTCCTTAAAGGGAGAGGGCCAGGGTTCAAGTCCCACCTCTGCTCCCAGTTCCAGCCTCCTGCTAATGACCATCACGGGAGGCAGCAGGTGACGGGTCAGCTACTCAGTAGCTGAGTTCTGGGCTTCTGGCTTCAGCCTGGCCAAGCTCCAGCCACTGTGGGCTTCTGGGGAGTGAACCAGAGGACAGAAGATTGATCTCTCTCTCTCTCTCTCTCTCTCTCTCTCTCTCTTCCTTTTCAAACCAATGAAAAGTTTAAAAGTGAAGAGACTGAAGCTGGAGCAGACAGGAGCCAGGGCAGAAAGAACAGGAGAGAAGCAGAGCTTGCCCTGCCTGGGGCCTCCCTGAGCATGCCCCTCCCCCCCCCCCATTGCTAGGCTGTGGCAGACAGCTGTCATCCTGCTTAAGGCAAGTGAGGGCTGAGACTTGGTGCCTGGCGGGAGAGACTTTGGGGTGATCTTCTTGCCTGAACTCCTTATCCCCCCCTGCCTGTTGTCACCCAGGGTGCTGGTTCTTAGAGGTGGGTGTTGGGTGTTAAGACTCTGCACCCAGCCAGCAGGGATCTGGGGGAGGTGTTGACCTTAGTGGTAAATGGGAGGGGGGGGGAATTTCCAGAACATCTGTGCCCCTTGCGTCTCAGCCCCTGGCTCTGATCCGATTAATGCTGTGGCTCTGCTGTTCCTATCCGAGCTGGACTTCTCTGTGTTGTGTGTGCCCCACTTCCAGGGGCTGGGGGAACACTGTCTGAGGACAAGTTGAGCCCCTCCCCTGCCCTGGGCTGGGAGTCCTGACTCCCCCGATCTAGGACTGCTGGATTCCCTTCCTGCTGACTCATGGAGCTACCCCAGCCAAGCCTGGGCTACCTCGGTTTCCCTCTATGTGACATGGCTTTGTCTTTTCCCCTGGCCTGGGAGGAGAGTGTGAAGAAGCTAGGAGCCAATGGCAACAGGCTCAGCTCCACCTGGGGGCTCAGGAGGCTGAGAGAGCTGCAGAGAAAGTTACTGGGATGGTGGCCACCCCCAAAACCTCCAGCCACCCCAGCTCCTGCCTTGCTGGTCGCTGGAAACTAAGAAGGAACTCATGTGGGGCTGGTGCAATTCCCAGAGCAGAGCTCACCTTGATCCTGAGGGGCCATTAAGCACTCCCTCCCCCCACAAAAAGGACATGAACCATGGCAGAACCAGACAGGAAAGGTGCTGGCCAGGGTCCCAGTTCTGCCCCCACCTCCCACCTGCAGACATGCTGGATATTCGTAGGAACCGTTGGCAAAGGGCTGGTGGCTCCCATTGTCAGTTCCTGAGGGGCTGGGCCTGGTTCAAGGTCACCCAACATGTGAGCAGTGGGGTCCTCAATGCAGCCTGGAGGGAGCAGGGGCTGACTGGGCTGAGTTGCCGTGGGAGGCCCTGAGGTGATGTGATGTGGGGTCCCTGGGCCAGCCAGTCATGGCCAGGCTGGGGGAGGAGCTGACTGTTTGTTGTTGCTAAGCCTGGGCCCCCGCCAGGGCAAACACGGCTCAGAGGCCTTTCCCGCCACCTGCCGAATCTCCCAGCCCAGCCTGTGCTGACCGGACAGCTGGGCGGCTGGGATGGGCTCGGAGAGCTGCCGGGTGCCTCCCCTCCAGGGCCACAGGGCAAGTCCATCCATGCAGTGGTGCTGTTGGGGGCAGCCCCCTGAGTTAGGAGGGGGGGCTGCATCTTAGGTGTCAGCCCAGCCTCCACCTCCACCTCCACCTCCACGCCCTCATCGCCAACAAGCAGAGTGGAGAAGGGGCAGACCGCACGGCCCAGGACCCAGCAGCCTCTGCTTCCCTCTCCAGCCTTGAACTCTCAGCCTCCAGCCAGGCGGTCTCTGCTCACCATGCCACAGCCTCCGCTGCACCCTACTGGCCCCGGACCCTGTGTTGCTCACAGCCGGCCTCTGGATCCTCTGCCTGGACACCTTGCAGGCCCCTGGTCTCACACCAAGCAGGCCTCTGCCTCCCTCACCACCTGGCTGACCACACCCGTGTTCCTGCTGTTCGAAGCCTTTATGCTCCTGTACCTCTGCCCTAGTGGCTGCCAGGGCTCAAGGCTCCCCACCCTGTCCCACCTCCTTGGAAAGCTCCTACCTGTTCTTCAGCACCCAAACGGAAGGTCACCTCCGGGAACCCTGCCGGAGGCTCCCAACCACCACTCACTGGGCTGGCCCCTGCACCCTCCCACACAGCTCCAGCCTCAGTGTCCCAGTGTCCCCCAGTGCTCTCCATGGCTGATCTGATGGCAACGCTCCTGTCAGGTCGGAGGCAGCCGTGGGCTTGGCTCTGCCCAGGAGAGAAAGGTGTACACCAGGGTGGGGAAGGCGGGAATGAGTGTGGGGTTAGTGTTGATGGGTGGAGGGCTGCATGGGGCATGGGCAGGCCTCCTGGGAGGCAGTGCCTCTCACCTCCACCCCTGGGAGCCAGGGACTTACATCCACGGCTCTGGCTACACCCTGCTCACTTTGGTGCCTGGGAGGCACCTCTTTGAGCAAGAGCAGTGTGGATGTATGGAGGGGACAGAGAGGCAGCCCTCCTGGCTAGTCCCTCCCCTACCCAGGGCTCCAATGGTGGCTGACCTCTCGGCCAAGGCCTGCCCTGCAGCCCTGGTGTGCCTGCCCTTCCTTCCCCGAGATCTGGCCCCCAGCTTCTCTGGCCTCTGAAGCGGCTTAATGAGCCCAGATCACATGGGCTGTGCTACTGCCTGTGGGGAGGGACCAGGCCTTCTGCGGCCACCCAGCCAGACCCTGACGTCAGTGGCATTAACCGTCCACCAGTCTTGTCTAATCTCTGGTCAGTGGCGGGCCAGGTTAGGCCCACCGGAGCCAGAGCCCAAGGCCATGGAGACCCTCAGGGGCACCTGGAGGTTGTAGGTCAGGCAGGGATTGTGGTGGCTGGAGGCACTCACAGTAAATGCCCCCGCCTACAAGACTGGGGCGTGGCACTGGAGCTGACTCCAAGCCAGGTCTCTCTGATCTCTGCCCTGGACTGTGAATCAGGCAGCGGCACCCATTGATCCTGCTCCCTAAGGTGTAATTACACCGATGCCGTACATACAGCTGAGGAAGCTTCAGTCCGGGTGACTCAGGGCCCCCACATTTGCCGGGGATGGACAGGGTACAGCATCCCTAGCCCCCAGGGTCCAGGGCCAGGACTATCTGTGGGAGAGAACTCCCTGGGGGCGAGTCCAGCCCCCACCTGGTGTTCAGGCTCTTCTGTGTCCCTAACCCAGGAGGGCTGGGGACCTGGTCATCAAGACAGAGTGGCTATAGCGAAGGCCCCGTTGCCTGCTGTCTCCTGATAGCCGCCCTCCCCTCCCCACCCCCCACCGCTGGGAAGTGTCCTGGCCTGGGCCTGGCCTCTGCCCACTAAATCCCTCCTCTGTCACTGTCCCCCGCCCACCTCATCCCCCTGAGCAACCTGTTCAGGCAGAAGTCCTTAGCAGAGACAAACAGCCCCGGCTCACCCAGGCCCAAGACTGCCCAGCAGGAGTCCTGCACCCCCAGCCCATCCCCACCCTTCCCTGAGGTTTCTGAGCTGCCTCTGTGGCTGCCCCACACGCTGCCACGTCCCTAGGCCAGCCGGTGTTCTGCCTTGCTCGGACCTGTGTGCCCCGCCTGCCGCCTGTCCAGCCCACTGAAGCTCCTAGATCCCTCGGGCATGGGGACACTCTGCCCTCTGTCTGCCCCCAGGACGTCTCCCATGTGTGGCCACAGATGCACTCAACAACCTTTGCTGGGGGCATCACATGGGCTGGGTCAGCTCCACAGGCCCAGACCCTGGTTGCTGAGACACTTGGCTCTCTCCGTCACACCGGGGGTCCCCCAGCACACCACTCCTTTCAGCCTCTGTTCCCACTCTGGCCCCCAGGAAAAACACATGCCCCTATATACAGATTTTTATGAAAAATGTTAGTGATGATTCGTTCCAGATGCAGATCTCTTAAGATTAAAAAGATAGTACTAGGGCTGGCGCTGTGGCATAGCAGGTAAGGCTGCTGCCTACAGTGCCGGCATCCTAGATGGGCACTGGTTCTAGTCCCGGCTGCTCCACTTCTGATCCAGCTCTTTGCCGTGGCCTGGGAAAGCAGTAGAAGATGGCCCAAGTCTTTGGGCTCCTGCACCCATGTGGGAGACCCGGAAGAAGCTCCTGGCTCCGGATTGGGGTAGCTCCAGTCATGTGGCCAATTGGGGAGTGAACCAGCGGATGGAAAACCTCTCTCTCTCTCTCTCTCTCTCTCTCTCTCTGCTTCTCCTCTCTCTGTGTAACTCTGACTTTCAAGTAAATAAATAACTCTTTTTTTTTTTTTGACAGGCAGAGTTAGACAGTGAGAGAGACAGAGAGAAAGGTCTTCCTTCTGTTGGTTCACCCCCCAAATGGCCAGTGCGCTGCACCGATCCGAAGCCAAGAGCCAGGCACTTCCTCCCGGTTTCCCATGCGGGTGCAAGGCCCAAGCAATTGGACCATCCTCCACTGCCTTCCCGGGCCACAGCAGAGAGCTGGACTGGAAGAGGAGCAACCAGGACTAGAACGCGGGGTGCTGGCACCGCAGGCAGAGGATTAACCTAGTGAGCTACGACGCCAGCCATGAATAAATAAATCTTTAAAAAAATAGTATTGGTTTTTGGCCCCATTAAAGCCAAGAAAATAAAATTATAACAAAGTCTGCTTTAGGTATAAAATCTAAGCTTAAAATAATGAGTTTTAATATACCTACTATCAAATTTTTCAATGGTTTCAACATGCAACAATTTTAATGTTCTGGAAAAAAGGTAACTGTTAGAAATAAGTAAAACAGTGAAAAGGCTGTGAACAGACTGTGACAGTGTTTACAGATCATATCTGGTAAGGGATTATCCTCCAGAGTATAAGGAGATCTCCTAACACCCAACAACAACAAAATAACACGACTCAAAAACAGGCAAAGGACTTGAACAGGCATTTCTCCAGAGAAGATATGCAAATGGCCAATGGCACAGGATAATATGCTCAACATCACCAGTCTAGGGAAATGCAGTTCAAAACCACGACACAGGGGCCGGTGCTGCGGCACAGCGGGTTAACGCCCTGGCCTGAAGCACAGGCATCCCATATGGGTGCCGGTTCTAATCCTGCTGCTCCTCTTCCCGTCCAGCTCTCTGCTGTAGCCTGGGAAAGCAGTAGAAGATGGCCCAAGTCCTTGGGCTCCTGCACCCATGAGGGAGACCCGGAAGAAGCTCCAGGCTCCTGGCTTCTGTCTGGCCCAGCTCCAGCTGTTTCAGACATTTGGGGAGTGAACCAGCATATGAAAGACCTCTCTCTGTCTCTGTCTCTCCCTCACTCTCTGTATAAAATAAATCTTCACACACACACACACACACACACACACACACACACACAGTGGTGAAGCACTGCTTATGATCCTCACGCCATACTGGAGAGCGCCGTTGGAGTCCCGGCTGCTCCGTGTCAGATCCAGCTCCCTACTTATGTGCCTGGGAAAGCAGCAGATGATGCCAACAGCAGAGCCCCTGTGACCCATCTGGAAGACTTGGATGGAGTTTTTGGCTCCTGGCTTCAGCCTGGCTCAGCCCTGGCTGTCGCAGCCATTTAGGGAGTGAACCAGTGTATGAAAGATCTTCTATATCTCCCTCTGTCTCATCTTTCTCTCTCTCTCTCTCTCTCTCTCTCTCTCACACACACACACACACACACACCCTCTGCCTTTTAAATAAATAAATAAACCTTAAAGAAAAACATGATGAGATAGCATCTCCCATCATTAGGCAGGCTGCTATGGATGACGGTATAGTGCTAGGGTGGCAGGGGTGTAGAGCGCCTGGATCCTTGTGCACTATTGGTAGGAATGCAGAATGGTATAGTCACTTTGGAAAGCGGCTTCTCAAAACATCTAAAATGGAATCACCAGGGTAGGTTTTTGGCCCCGGGATGAAGCTGGTGGGGGTGCCTACATCCGACGTTGGAGTGTGCCAGTTCAAGTCCCAGCTCTGATCCCAGCTTCCTGTTAATACACACCCCTGGAGGCAGCAGGGGATGACTCAAGCCCTTGGGTCCCTGCCACCCATGTGGGGAACTTTGATTTAGTTTCCAGCTCCTGATTTTGGTCTGTGAGCCAGACTGTTGCAGCCATTTGGGAGGAAGATCAGTGGATGGGAGCTCTGTCTGTCTGTGTTTCTCTGCCTTTCCAGTAAAATTTTTTTTATTAAAGATTGAAAGGCACAGTTACAGAGAGAGGGGAGACACATAGTGAGATCTTCCATCCACTGGTTCACTCCCCAAATGGCTGCAACAGCTGGGGCTGGGCCAGGCCACAGCCAGGAGCCAGGAGCTTAGTCCAAGTCTCCCACATGGGTGCAGGGGCCCAAGCACTTGGTCCATCCTCCACTGCTTTCCCAGGCCATTAGCAGGGAGCTGGGTCAAAATTAGAGCAGCTGGCACTCAAACCGGTGCCCCTACGGGATGCCAGCACTGCAGGCTCTGTCTTAACCCACTACACCACAGCGCCGGCCCCTCCAATAAAATTTTAAAAATAGAAACTTAAAAAAAAATGACCATATGATTCACCAATTCAAGTTCTGGGTATATATCCAAAAGAGTTGCAAACAGGTCCTCAAAGAGAGTTCTGTATACTAATGTTCATAGCAGCATTAGTCATGGCAGCTAAGACACTGAAGCCACCCAAGGGCCCGCTGATTGACAGCTGGATCCGCCAATGTGGCAGAGCCATAAAAGGGAGGAAATTCTGACACAGGGTACAGCCTGGATGGACCTGGAGAGCATCATGCTAAGTCACCAGCAGGCAGACACTGGATGACTCCACTCACATGTGGTGCCCAGAAACCGCAGTCATGAAGACAGAAAGAGGCAGTGGCTGCCGGGGCCGGGGGGGGGGGGGGGCGGGCGGATGGGAGTTCCCTGTGAACTGCACAGAGTTTGGTTTTATAAGACAAAAAGGTTGTGGAGATGGGGGTGGTGATAGTGTGCTTCCTACCACCGAACTAGGTCCTTAAATATGGTCAACAGTGACTTCTAGTTTTAAAAAAAATATTTATTTGGGGCCGGCGCTGTGGCATAGCAGGTAAAGCTGCCACCTGCAGTGCCAGCATCCCATATGGCTGCTGGTTCGAGTCCCAGCTGCTCCACTTCTGACCCAGCTCTCTGCTGTAGCCTGGGAAAGCAGTGGAAGATGGCCCAAGGCTTTGGGCCGCTGTACCCACGTGGGAGGCCTAGAGGAAGCTCCTGGCTCCTGGCTTTGGATCAGCTCAGCTCCAGCCATTGCAGCCATCTGGGGAGTGAACCAGTGGATGGAAGACCTCTCTCCCTGTCTGTGCCTCTGCCTCTCAAATAAATACATTTTTAAAAATATATGCATTTATATTTATTTATTTATTGAAAGTGAGAGTTATAGAGAGGGGGGGAGACGGAGAGAAAGTTGTGTTTTTTTTTTTTCCCCTGGGCGCAGCAGACTTTGCTGATGGTTACCCGACAAGGCAGGGCTCCCTAAGCCCCTAAAAGCATGGAACACTTCACGGATTTGCTGGTCATCCTTCAGCAAATGCCACGTTATTCATCTCTGCATTGTGCCAACTTTAGTACTGTGCTGCCAAAGCGAGCATAGATTTTTTTTTTAAGATTTATTTTATTTATTTGAAAGGCACAGTTATAGACAGAGAGAGGGAAAGAGAGGTCTTCCATCCTCAGGTTCACTCCCCAAAAGGTTGCAAAGGCCTGGGGTAGCTAGGCCAAAGCCAGGAGCCAGGAGCTTCTTCCAGGTCTCCCATGTGGGTGCAGGGGCCCAAGTACCTGGACCATCTTCCCCTGCTTCCCCAGGTGCACTCGCAGGGAGCTGGATTGGTAGTGGAACAGCTGGGACTCAGTCAGGCCCCCTGTGGGATGCCGGCACTGCAGGCGGAGGCTTTACCTTATTAGCACAGGCACCGAGGGGCCCTGCGTGTTGTGGTTAAGCCCGCATCCTACAGTGGAGTGCTGGGCTGAGTCCTGGACCCTATGCTTCTGATTCAGCTTCCTTGTGGGAGGCTCAAATGGGAATTCCCGTCTACTGGCCTCGGCCTGGCCCAGCCTGGGCTGTTGTGGCCATTTGGGGACTGACCCAGCAGATGAAAGTGCGTGCTCTCTCTCTCTCTCTTACTCTCTGTAACTTTGCCTTTCAAATTAAAAAATACATATTTAAAAAAACACTGCATTAACATATTATTTGGTTATTTAATTTTTAAAACATTTTATTTACTTTTTATTTATTTGAAAGGCAGAATCAAGACACACACACACAGATGGAGAGAAATCTTCCAATCACTGCTCACTTCCCAAATGCCCAAAATAGGCACTGCCGCCTAAGGTGTGCACTAGCAGGAAGCTGGAATTGGAAATGGAGCCAGGACTGGAACCCAGGCAACTCTGATACAGGATGAGGGCATCTCGAAGGGCCCTGTCACTGCTGTGTTGAGCACCTGCCCGTAACTGAATTTCTTGGCAGCACCTTAAATTTTGCCCTTGGGTTGAGGGCCTCCCTTGCCCCACCTCAAGCCCAGCCTCCCAGAAGTCCCAGCTCCAAAGCGTTGCCTGCCTTGGAGCCTCAAAGAAAGCTCAAGCTAAGGGACTTAGCACCTGCCCACGGCGCCCAGCCTGGCTCCTCCTCCCCAATCCCAGCCGGGCTCCTCCTTCCCAATCCGCGACCCCCCAGCCCTGCACACACCCCCATCTTACACACTCTACTGTCCCCGCCAGACTGAGCCCCTACCTCAAACTCCTTCTGGATCCAAGCCTGTCCCAGGGGACCTCTCCCTTAGCTCCTCCTCCTCAACCTCCCTCAAGAGGGACAACTTGGTCCTGTAGCCCCCAGGTGGCCCCCCACCCTGTCCCGGGTCACCTCAGGCCAAACACTTCTCCACAGAAGCCACGGCCTTCACACTTCATGTCCCGGCCAGCCCTGGCACTTAACAGATGTGCAGGACCTGTGAAATTTTAGCTCCCCCACCCCCACCCCAAGAAAGGACAGCCAGGGCCTGATGCAAAGTTTTATTGCTGGATCTGCGCACGCAGCTAAGGGGAGTGCAAACTGTGCCACGGCCTTGCAGACAAAAGCTCCGTGTCCCCGCCCGCGGCACAGGCCCTGGCCCCTGGACAGAAGCAAGCCTCGGTACTGGGTGAAGAGAGCAGGGGCAGGGAGGTGGGGGACAGGGGCCCCATCCCTGGCAGCTCACGCATGGCCCTCAGTTTGGAATGAGCCCTGAGTACAGGTACAGCAGGACCACCTGGGGTCTCGTGCAGTGCCTGCCTCCTGAGTTAGACACTTTTGGGCATGGCCTGGGCCT
Source organism: Oryctolagus cuniculus (assembly GCF_051225735.1). Taxonomy (NCBI): domain Eukaryota; kingdom Metazoa; phylum Chordata; class Mammalia; order Lagomorpha; family Leporidae; genus Oryctolagus; species Oryctolagus cuniculus. The sequence continues at coordinate 100,471,859 of NC_142876.1, forward strand.
CAGTCTTATTCCCACTCCTTTGCCTGGGGACGATCGATGGGAGCTGGACTCTGCCCGCAGCCGCCCCTCAGGGTAGTTCAACTATTGGCCCTCGCCAGACCAGCCCCTGGGCCTGCCAGCCCCCGAAAGCTATCTGTGGGTGGGTGAGTAGGGCGTGGGTCTCCAGTCCAAGGACAGAGCGGGTGGGGGAGTCCGGTGGGGAGGGGGTGCCTCTGAGCCTGTCTCAGGGGAAGGCTCAGTGGGCATGTCTCCCTGGCTACTGGGGCTCCCCGGGCTGCCCCCTACTCACTCAATTATCTGGATGGAGGGGCTGCACAGGCCAGAGCTAGCTTGGACTTTGGACCCCTGAAAGTGCTGGGCGGGAGAGTCACTGTCTGAACTTGCCACACAGAAGTGGACCAGCTACTGCTAAGTAGCAGGCCTGCTGGGGGAGGGGCAGCCCTGCCCTCCTGCCCTCCTGCCACCTGGGGAGGGAGGGGTCTGTGTGGAGCCCAGCCCCACCAGGTGAGTGGTGGCCCCCAGGGGGCAGGAGCGCTGCAGGAGATTGGTGATTCCAGCACTGCTGAGTCACTGCGGGCTCTGGTTGCCCCAGGTGCTGCCTGGTCCCAGCTGGGGCTGGCCGCTGTGTGTCCGAGAGAACAGTGCCACCAGGCTGTGATACAGGGCTGGGCTGGGGGCGTGAGGGAGGGTCTGCACTTGGGGCGAGGCAGGGCTCAGCGCTTGGAGTCTGTGGTTGGTGAGGCGGCAGGCGGCGGGCTGGGGCCCAGCAGTCCTGGGGGGCTGGGAGGGTTCTGGGGGCTGGAGGCTACAAGGCGGCTAGAGCTACAGGGTCCCGGGGCTCGCGTTCAGGCTTCTGGGAAGACAAGGGAAGGGGTCAGCGTCCCTGAGCTTCAAATGAATGCGTTCAGGCTGAGTGGCCCCGGAAGCTGTGACACCCCGGATGGTTGAGTGCAGGCCATGTGGGGGGGGTGCGGCCTGGAAGTACTGGAGGCTGGAGTTTGGGAGCAGGGTGGGCTGGGGAGCTGGGGGCCTGGGGACTACAGTGGAGGGGCGGGCGGCAGCCCGGCCGGCGGGGACCCCACCTCAGAAGAGGCCGCAGTCTTTGAGGTTCTCCTTGATGATGATGTCGGTGACGGCGTCGAAGACGAACTTGACGTTCTGCGTGTCGGTGGCGCACGTCATGTGGGAGTAGATCTCCTTGACGTCGCGACGCATATTGAGCTCCAGGAACTGCACCTTGATGTAGTTGCCCGCGTCCTCGTAGGTGTTGGGCCCTGTGGAGAGCGCGCGGGTCTCACTCCCGGCCCGGGCGCGGGCCCTGGACGCCGCCCGGAGGCCGCCCCGCGCCGCGCCGCGCACCGTCGTAGTCCGGGAAGCAGATGCTGAGGTGGGCCTTCTTGATCTTCTCGGAGAAGACGTCCTTCTTGTTCAGGAAGAGCACGATGGACGTGGTGGCGAAGTAGCGGTGGTTACAGATGCTGTTGAACAGGTGCAGGCTCTCGTGCATGCGGTTCTGCGGGAGGCGGGGCGGGCAGCGGCTGTCGGGCACCGGGGGGGCGGGCGGCGGCCTCCGCGCTGCCCCCGCGTCGGCCCCGGGCCCCGCCGGGCACTCACCACCTCGTCGTCCTCCACCAGCACCATGTCGTAGGCGCTGAGCGCCGCTATGAAGATGATGCAGGTCACGCCCTCGAAGCAATGGATCCACTTCTTGCGCTCTGAGCGCTGCCCGCCCACGTCGAACATCCTGCGGGGCAACAGCGCCGGCGGCGCCGGCGGCGGCGGGAGCCTGAGCCCGCGCCTCGGCGCCCCGGGGGCCGCGCGCGCACCGCCGCCCCCGCCCCGCGCCTCCCAGCGCCGCCCCGCGCCCCGCGCAGCCGCGCCGTCGTACCGGAAGTTGAGGTCCTTGAAGGAGAACTGTGTCTCGATGATGCCGGTGGTCTTGACTCGCGAGCGCAGCACGTCCTGCTCGGTGGGGACGTAGCCCGGGGTCACCAGGCGCTCCAGGTCCGAGAGGTAGCTGCGGAGAGCCTGCGTGTGGGCGCGCGGGCGGCGCGGCGCCCCAGGGCAGGGCCCGCCCGTGCCCGCGCCCCGAGCCGCCCGCGCTCACTAGCCCGCCGAGTCGTTGAGCTGGTACTCGGAGGCGCGCTCGAAGCAGGCCTGGATACCCGAGTCCTTCCACAGCCGCTGGATGATGTCCGACATCTCCTTGGGCATCGTGCCCTCCTCGATGGTGTCTGCCATGTGCATCAGCTTGCGGGCGTCGTCCTGCGGGCAGGGCGCGAGGCGTCGGTGGCCACCAGGGCCCCGCTGCGCGCGCCCCGAGCCCCCCCCCCCCCCCAAGTCCCGCTCCGCCCGTTCCCAGCGCACCTGGCGCGCAGAGTCTCCGTACTGGATGTTGAGCGTGGTCATGGCGCGCACGATGGCCAAGATGGACTGTAGCGTATTGCCATAGATGATGGCGATGAACTCCAGGCACTCTTCCAGAGAGTACCCGTCCTGGTGGATAATCCTGTGGCCAGGGCGAGCAGGGTCAGCGGCCTGTGGGGCCGGCGGTGAGGCGCACGCGCGCCCATCCCCACCGCGGGACCCCAGGCCGGGCGAGGGCACTCACTTCATCTGCTTGACGATGGTGCTCTTCCCGGACTCACCAGCACCTGAAAGGGAGGCCATGCCTCAGGGCAGCGCCCAGCGTCCCCTGGTCCCGACGCCGAGCGTGGGGTGGACGGGTGGACCTGCCGGCCGACCCCAGTCACCCCGACCCGCCCCCCCGCCCCGATACAAAGTCAAGTACCGACGCCCTGGTGGAAGGCCGCATGTGGATGTCAGGAAAGTGAGCAAAAGAGGCCTACGAGGGGGACCGGTGACGACCACTGTGCGCGCGGGTCTCTCAGACCTGCCGCCTGTAGTATGCTGAGACCAAGCTAATCCTGGAGCGCCACCTTGTGGGCATCTCTGGTGCTGCCCGCGCGGGATAATTTGAGCCGGGTCACCCCCTGTTTTTCTCCACAAGGAAGGTGGGCGGGCTCCAAGAGGCTCAGAGAGAATTAGCGCCTTTGGGTGGGAGAGAGGACAGAGCTGACATCCTTTCTGATCCTGTCCCCGCGAGGGCCTTGGACATAGTTAATGGGATTTCCGGCTTAGCCTCTCTGCCTCCTCTAACCCGGCTTGGTCTCTCCGGATACCTCCAGCTTGACTGGGTGGAGTCTGCCCCTTTCTCTTAATGCAGGTCCTTTCCCTTGGTGGTGGTGGTGGGGGATTGGCAGTGGCCTTGGGGCAGGCCTGGATCAGTCCCACCTCCCCTCGCTACACTATCCATGGAACCATGGCCTAGGCTTTGTTAACCTTCCACACCCCTCCACCTGCTTTGCCCTGGCACCTGGGGACCATTTTTGTAAATCCAGATGGTCCTGGAGTCACCCTACTCCCTGGGGGATGGTGGCCTCCTTCCCAAGGGAGCAGCTGGATGTGGGGCTCCCAGTGAGGCCCCTAGTTCCTGAGCTCTGCCCAGCAGGCCCACCAAACCCAAGGCTGGAGTGTGAGGGCGCAGGCAGGGACCAGAGTGTGCCTTCTGCACACACTGGGTCAGAGTGAACTTGGCACACACCCCTGGGGAGTGGCAACTTCCCGAGGCGGGGCCCTCTGGAGAGGTTCTCCATGGATGCCCAGCCTCCGGGAATGCGTGGCCAGGGTTCCTGCCCTGTGCCCTGCCCTGGCCAGGGTTCCTGCTCTGTGCCCAGGCCACCACCCCACCACTGATGCCCCGCGGGGCCCTACCCAGCAGCAGCAGCTTCACCGTCCGAGCATCCTTCTCCGCGTCCTCTTTCAACTTCTTCTCCAGCTCCCTGGAGTGCTTCTCCTCGGCACTGGCCCCGGCCCCCATGTTCCAACAACAGCTGAGGGCACAGAGTGGGCAGGCAGTTCTTCTGGACGCAGGGGGTCCTAAGAGCCAGGCTCAGGCCAGCCTCTGGCCTCCCCTGCTGCCTTTCTGGTCCTGGGACTGGCAATCAAATGGCTCTCTGCAGACTTGTGGGGGCCCTGGGAGGGGGGCTGCTTAGTGGGATTTGGGGGCTAGGAGTGCCCAAGAGCCAATCAGAGACAAGGACAGGTGAATCCAGCTCAGTCCCCCAACCTTTCTAATCAGGCTGGCGTGGCCCCAATCCTCGCACCGCTGACTCTGCACCCCTGTGTCCCCTCCCCAGCCCTCCAGGAAGGATCCTAGACACGGCCCTGCCTCCACCCCAGAGCAAGGAGACACCTTCAAGAGGGTTGGTGCTCCAAAAGGGAAGCACGGGTCCTCCAGCCCTGGGGGCAGGGAGGCAGAAGCAGGCGTGGGGCACCTACACCTGCCCAGCAGAGGCTCAAAGGGCCACTCAGCAGGTGGTGCGTGTGGAGAGCCAGGTGGCTTGGAGCAGAGCCCTGCAGGGAGTTAGGAGGAGGAAGGGGAGCACTGCACTGCCCCACAGAGGGCAGGACCTCCGCACACGTCCATGCGTCCGCCGGACTCTGCTGCGCGAGCCTGGCCGCGTGTGGCTCCAAGCAAGGCAACGACAGGACAGGGGTGCATGTGTGCACGTCCCATGCCTGTGTGAAGTGCATGGGCTCCTCCACGTGAGTGTCCTGTGCCTGCCAGTACATGGATGTGCATGTGTGTGGCGGCACCTGTGTGCGTGTCTCTTCAGGTGCAAAGGTATCCTGTGGGTTCACGCGTGTGGTGCATGCCTACGCGAATGCCAAGGAGCCTGTGTGTGCTGTTTACAGGGGCACACAGTGCCTATGCCTACGCCTGCGTGTGCATTTGGACACAACAGTCTCAGACCTGCAGAGGTGGCGGGGCCTGTGGTCACACGGGGACACAGAATCCCGGAGCAGGTCTGGTGCTGCCCTGCTGTCTCCTGTGGGCACTTTGGGTGCCCTGTTGAGCACTTCAGGCTGGACACTCCCCGACAGCCATCAGGAAACCCCAATGTAGGCCTCAAGGGCCCCCCCAGAGGCCCTGAGCCCCCTGGCTGGCCTCTCCCTCTGGAAGCTGCCTGCCTGTTGGGACTCAACTGGTGCAGAGACCACGAGGGGGTGCCAGGGCCCCAGACACGGAGCCCTGGGGGCTGTCCCCGAACAGGAAGTGGCTCTTGTGTCCACACCCACCTTGGTGGGTGAGCGGGGATGTGGCCGGGAAATGATTTAATTTGTGCCAATTTCATCCTCAGCTCCATCCGCACTCCCAGGTCCTGGAAGCCCAACCTGGTTTCCCCCAAAGTGGGGCCACCCTCTGCCCCCCAGTTCCCCCCATTGCTCCCTGTGCCACTGGGTGTGGCTCCAAGTCCTGCGGCCAGGCTGAGCACTGGGCACAGCCGTCGAATGCCACTTGGACGCCACATTCCACAGTGGGCAGGTGCGTGAGTTCTGGTGCCGGCTCTACTTCTGATCCCAGCTTCCTGCTCATGTGCACCCTGGGGTAAAAAGTGTGCTATTTGTCCAGCATGAGATGTATGAGGCCAAAATAGATTTTAAAAGAATAAGATACGCACACCCCCCACCCAAGAGAGAAGCCGACGTTCAGTCCCAGAGCCAGTGTTTATTAGCAAGATGGCACCCAAGGGCGGCTGTGGTCTGGGGAGCAGAGGGCTACCAGGAGCCCCTGCCGGGCCCCCCAGAGCTATTTACACCCATCGCCTGCAGTGGTGGGCAGAAAGGAGTGTTGGGGGGCGCCGGCAGGCCCCAGGCCTCCACCATGGCTCCCTCTGCCTCCAGGGCTGCCTACGCCTCACCCCTCTGCTATTTGCTCAGTCCAGGGGGCACAGCAGCAGCCGAGGAGGCAGAGTGGGGCCGCCCTGCCCTGGCCAGGCCGGAGCAGGGATCACGGTACAGCCCTACCTAGGCAGGGCTCCTCTCCTGTCCCCAATAAATAGAGAATAAATACCCGGGAAGGGCTGCTTCCACCGAGTGCCCTCAACCCAGGCGGGGACCGGCATCCGGCGGCAGCCCCGTCTTCCCCTCTCCGAGCACACCTGAGCCCCCACCCCTCACCCCCAGTCTCCAAAGCAGCGCTCCCGTCCAGGTCCAGGCCACGGCACAGGCGTGCAGTCCATGCCCCCACAAGTGGGGCTCGCTCCCTCCCTGGGTCCTGGAGGTCTTGGGCCGTGGCCGCAGAGCAAGCAGACTTGCAGCTGAGTCTGGGGACTGTGTAGTTCTGGCCTGGCCCTGCCATCTTGCTGGGCCTGGTGAGGCAGCTCAGTTCTCTGCGGTCTCGACCAGCACAGGTCCGAGTTCTGGATGCCGCCGCCGAGGCGCACTATGTACAACCCACCAATAAATACTGTCTTTGACGGGGCAGGGTGTGTATAGAATATAGATATTTTATATTTATATATATATATATCTTTTATATTAAAAGGGATGAGGGCTAGGCTGGCCCCTCGCAGGGCGCGGGCGGCTAGCCTCAGGTGTCCGGAGGATGGTGCCGGCGGCTCCGAGGCTTGTTCTGGTCCTGGGGCTCCGGAGGCCTGGGTGCCCCTGGGGCCTCCCTGGGGCTGGGAGGCACGTGACGCCAGTAACCCTGGCAGTACTGGTGGATGAGGCCCACTTCTGGCTGGGCCAGTAGCTGGGCCAGCTCCTGGTAAGGAGGCGTGGGGGGGCCTGCGCCGGGAGGCGGCGGGGCGCTCACAGCCAGTGACGGGAAGAGGGCGGCATGGACGGCTTCCCGGCCCAGCACGTGCAGCTGCACCCGCGCGACGACGTGCTTGAAGTTGTTCTCAGTGGCTGTGCAGGAGTAGAGGCCGCGGTCACCGAGCTGCAGGGCGCGAAGCAGCAAGCCCTGCTCCGTGCGCAGGAAGCGGTCCTCTGCGCGGATCTGCAGGGGCAGGGGGCGGGGCTCAGGGGCTGTAGGAGCCTCCCCCACCCCCACGCTGCCCTAGCACCACCAACAGCAGCCCACCCCGGGGGCCACTCCAGGCAGGGGCATCCAGCGGAGCGTCCATAAGCCAAGAAAACCCAGGTGAGGCATCCACATCGCAAGAGCTCCCGGGAGCACTAGGGGATGGACACAGGCTTCACTCCAGAAGGGACTCTCGGGAGGGGAGTGTGCACGCGCGCGCGCACTGCTCCTGAGCGCATGGGAGGGCAGTTCCACGCTCCACAGCCGACTCACAGCCTCGCTCTAAGCTGCAGCTGGTTCACGTGACAGTGCCATGGGGCGCGCATGCGCAATGTTCCTGCAGCCCGAGGCCTGTCTCACGGAGCGGTGAGTTCCGTGGAGGCAGGCGTCGGAACCAGGGCTGCCCACCTGGACTTTCTCTGTACAAGGTACTTCCACATCCGCGGGGCAGGGCTGTGGGGCAGCGGACTCACCTCTCGGCGCCGGTCGCCGGGATCTCGCTGGAAGAGCCACTTAACCGTGGCTTGGGGCGAGCGGGGCTGGCACTCCAGGAAGGTGGCACTGCCCACCACACCGTATTGCACCGACTCCACGGCATTCTTGTTGGCTGTGGAGCACAGGGGTTGCTGAGTGCGCAAAACAGGACCGCCCCAGGCAGTCTGCTGGCTGGAAGGGGATGGGGGCTCACAGAGGCAGGGAAGCCACTTCCCAAGGGGGCGGCCAGGGACAGCCTGGCTTCAAAACCCTAGGGCCACTCACTCCCCACCAGCTGTCTGAGAATCGGAGCTGACGGGGGCCCTGTGCGCAGCTCCCTGGGCCTGGCGGGCTGTGCCGCGTAGGGGACACCAGCGCACTCACCATTGGAGTTGAACCCCCGGCACTGCCTGATGGGATTCCCATGCCGCACGTCCTGCCGGCGGCTCCGCCTGGGGAGGACAGCTCCTGACACAGTGCTCCCAGGGCGCTTGCCCCCCACCCAGGTCTCAGTACCCTCCAGATTTCAGTACCCTGCCCAGGGTAGCCGCCACACCCCAGGACAGGGTCTAGAACTCCCCAGGGTCTGAAGGCCTGTACCTCTTGGAGGATGCTGTGTAGCGGGAGCAGGCCTGGCCATCCCAGGCGCAGTAGGGGTCCCGGGCGAGGCAGCAGTCGGCACAGGCAGCCCCATAGGCCTGGCAGCGGTGCAGGCTCAGGTGTGTGACGCCCACGGCTGAGGCCACGTAGAGTTGTTGCTGGGGGTGAGGCAGGGACCTGTCAGCTCCCACCCCACAGCCAGTCCTCAGCAGCTCCTCCTCCTCCTCGTTCCAGGTCTCAGTTTCCCCGTCCTTGAAGCAGATGCCACGGCCACCCCTGCCCGCCTAGCCACTCACCCTCTTGGAAGAGATGGTCATGGTCTTAACAGGTGCTGGGTCCTGGAAGGAGACAGAGGTCAACAAGGGAGCCCCTCCCTGCTCTGGCCTGGGGGTTGGAGGCCAGGGGCGGGGAGTGGCGAGGGCCCTGGTGGGGAAGACAGGACTGGGCGGCACCACACCCACCTTGAAGACCTCCACCTCCTCCAGCATGAGCTCTTCCACCTCCTGGTCGTCCTTGGGCAGCACGATGACCTTCTGCACTGTCCCGCGGTCTGGAACGGGCCGGGCAGGGCCTCAGTGGGGCTGGGGATGCTGGGGAAGAGGCACCAGCCTCAGCCCCTTCCCTACCAGGGCCCAGGCCCCCTCCCCCGAAGGGGGTGGAGCCACGCCGTGCCCAGGTTGAAGGGTTGGGCTGCCCCCAACCCAGACTCTCATTCGGGGCCCTGCTGAGCCGGGGACGGTCCCCTGTGTGGGGGCTGGCGGGACTGGGGAAAGGTGCACTTTTGTGGGAGTGCACACACAAGCCTGCGTGTCAGTACTTGGGCCGGTGTAGCCCGCAGGGGTCTGCCATCTGTCTCCACCCCTTTCCTGCCACGCAGGGGTCCCAGGTGCCCAGGGCCCCCACCCTCCTGGGTCCCTGAAGATGGCGATGGCAACAGGGTTCTCCCACCCCTAGTCTGTTGTTCCCACATAGGGAGAAGGCTCCAAAGGATAAAGTGACCAGACTGGACCTTGACGAGCTGTTTTACCCCCTAGTAGCACCCCTACCCCGGGGGCCCAGTGTGGGAAGGGCCGCGAGCAGCAGTGGGTACCTGTGCCCAGGAAAAGCACCTCATAGCGCCCGTCGGCCGCATCCACCTGGTCCACCGCGACAGTGGTGAGTCGGTAGGGTGCCCCCGTGCGGACCACCAGGGGCCGGCGCTGCAGAGGGTACACGGCCTGGTACATGAGGGGGTGGCTGCGCATGAAGTTGATGACTTCGTCAGGGTAGTCCTTGGTGGACTTCATGGACGGGGTGAAGGTTCCGCCAGGACACTGTAGGTGGGGGATGGGCATCAGCCACGCTGCCTGGGCCTCAGGAGGCCTCCACAGGGCCTGTCCCCAGTACCTCGCCCTGTTGTTCTCCTGCTCCCGGCCCTACACCTGCCCTCTTTGCAGGCCCTGCTCTGGCCAAGGTCTCATCTCACAGGACCACATCCCCAGCCCCTTGACCTGGGGGCAGCTTCTGGCAGAAGGGACCTCATCTGCCATTGGCACCCACTCATGAGCCTCTTCCTGTCTGGTGGCCCCTCCAGGTTCGCCCTGTCCTGCCCACACAGCTGACCACAGGCCCAGAGCGCCCCTCACACACCGGGCAGCCCCCGACCCGTGCTCTCTGTCCAGGCTTAGCCTGCTGAGTGCCCCTCCACCCTGACTTGAAGCTCCCCTCTGTGGGCATCACCCCTGACTCCTGTGGGCCCGTTTCTGCTTAGACACCTGCAGCAGCCCAGGTCACTGCAGGATACAGCAAACGCCTCCTGTCGCTGTAGAGACCACGCTGGCCTGGCCCTGCCTGCTGCTGGCCACTGAGCTGCCTCCTGCCTCTGCCCTCTGCCTCTGAGCTCCCTAACAGGGCTTGCCTCTGGGGGGCAGCCCTGTGCACCTTGCTGGTCCCTTCCTGGTTTGCCCCATGCCTTGGGTGAATGGTGTACAGTCTACCCCACAACTGTCCATGAGCTCCAGGATGGGTGGTCCAAGCCTGCCAAGGGCCTGACCCTGACCGAGCCTCGCAGGAGGAGAGGACATGGAGGGGCGGGCCGAGGGGTCCGTACCGTGCCAGGCCGGGGGTAAGGCATCTTCCCCGAGAAGGGCATCCACTGGTAGTTGGGGCCCTCCTTGTGGGCAAAGGGCCCGTTGAAGACCATGCGGATGTCAGCCATGGAGTAGACACAGACAGCAGAGCCGCGGAACACGGAGCTGCGGGCAGCAGGCTGGTGCTGGAGGGGCAGACCCTGGCCCAGGGCTCCTCCCGGACCCCGACCCCCACCAGCTCCACGGCTCTCCCCCAGGCGGGTGCATCCCAACCAGCGACCCCAGCCTCACCCTGAGGAGGTGAAGACGGCGTAGATGACTGGGTTCCTCACGTCCTGAGTCTGCTGGACAAACACGTCCTCTGGGGACGGAGGGGGAAGGTACCGGGAGGGCGCCTTAGGCAGGGGCTGGCGGAGGGGCCCAGGCCGCCCGGCCGCCCCGCCTCCGCAGCTGGGCACTCACGCAGTTCGTCGAAGTGCGTCTCGATGCCATCCTCGCCCGGCACGGAGCAGACGAGCCGCGCCTTCAGGAACGTGCTCCACTTGTTCACCAGGCAGCAGTGGCCGCCGTCGTCATTCTGGGGCGGGTGCAGGGGCCGAGTCAGAGCAGTGCCCTCCCCGCCGGCCCCGCGCCGGGCACCGGCCGCCAAGGCCTACCAGGCAGATGCGCCCGATGCGGGCGTACACGGCGGGGTTCTGCGGCGCCTCTGCCGACCGCTCGCGGAAGAAGAAGTACAGCTTGTCGTCGTTGCGCTCGGCGCTGTCGGGGATGAGCTCCGCGTGGATGAAGGCGGGGTCTGCGGGGGGCGTGGAGGGGGCGCTGCGTGAGCCGCCCCTCCCCATGCGGCGCCCAGCCTGGCCAGAAACTGCCCCTCGCCCAGTCCCACACGCCGCGGGCTGAGCTCACCATTGAGCCACCGGGAGTTGTACTGATCCGTACGCATGGCCGTCTGCTTTCCCAGCGTGCGGAAGATGGCCGCGTCCGTGCCCATAAAATCGATGTACACGCCGGCGTAGAGCTCCTCGTCTGCGGGTGGGCCGGGGTGAGTTGGGGGCCCGCCTGCCCCCACTCTCCACCCCGCCAGGCGCACTATTCTCAGGGTCGTGCAGGCGGATGCTGGGCAGAAGCTGCCCCCGCAGGGCTAACTTCAGGCCCCTAAGCCGAGGTGGCTGAAGGCGGCGTGAGGAGGAAGAGGCGCCCGCCCACCGGGGAGGGTCTTCTTGCACAGAGAGCGCGGGGGTGAACCCCCCTCCCTGGCACGGAGCATCACAGAATGCAGTGAGCCAATTAGAAGGAACGGACTGTGTCTGTGACCTCTTAAGTTGTTATCTTTGCTTTAATACAGTTTATCTCATTGCAAGTTTACAGGATTTAACTTTTGGTAATAGCTGTGTTTAACAAGTGACTCACAAAATTCCGGGAACGGTAACCACTGAGCTGCCTCCAGCACCTCATGCCGTGTCTTCCCCATCAAACTCCCTGGTCTGGGCTCTGCCACTGGACTGGGACCTTCTCACTGGCCAAGAGGGGTGGGCAACATCTGCCCCCGCACCAGGGACCTTTCCCAGGCCTGCAGGTGCCACAGACTGCAGTGGGCGGCCAGGACACGGGCAGAGTTCATGGCAGAGGGAGGGGCTGGGGCAGGGGGCAGTAGCCCCCTGAGCCGGACACAGGGCCAGGACTCCCTGTTGATGCTTCCTTGTGGGCCTTGCCCAACCCCGCAGACACTGAGAATGTGGTAGGGGCCCCTGAGACCACCCTGGACAGACTCAGCTCAGCTTCTCTTCTGGTGAGCCTGTGCCACACTGTCCCGGGGAGCCAGATGGATGCTCCTACCACCCACATTCTGCTCCGCTGACCACGCCAGGCCCCAAGCTGCACCCCTCCCCTACCAGTGGGGCTCACGAGGGGCCTTGGGGACAGCGTGACCAGGCCCCCTTTCCCAGGACGGGGGGGGGCACTCACTGATGAGCGCTGAGGCCGTGTCCAGCTTGGGGTCGTACGGACACTTGCCCTTCCCTGATTCGAGGCGCTCAGGCTCCAGGTAGAAGATGTAATCCTGTGGGCAGAGCGGGGCTCAGCACCGCCCAGGCCACGCCCCCAGGCCGCAGCTAAGCCCTCAGGCTTCCAGGGCTCCCTGGGCTCCCTGGGTTCCAGCCACGTCTCTTGGGACAGGGCCGGGCTGGCTCAGGTAGATCCTGGGAATCAAGTCAGGGAGTGGGGTAGGGATGGGGAGACATGAGATGGGCATGGAGTGGGCTTGCAGGGGCTCAAGCCCCTCCATGGCAGCTGGCTTAGAGACTTGCCAGTGCCCCAGGGGACCACAGAGACACAGCTCTTTGACTTGTGACTTCCTGTCTGGGGCCAAGGACGGGCTGGAGATCTGGACAGGGCCGCAGGCACTGACTGGTCAAGGGACAAAAGTGCTGTCCTTTGCCATCAGGTCTGATCAGGCCAGAGAACTCTTGGGTTACTGTCCTCAGGCTTTGTGTCCAACAGGCAACCCCCCGCCCCAGTAGAGCCTCCAGGTTCCGCGCCTGCCCAAGGAGCCAGGATTTGAAGGTCCAGCCCAGATCACATGGAAGTCACAAAGCCCTTCATGTCTCCCAGCCCAGCACGAAAGATCCAGAACGGCTGGTGGAGACACTGGGACCAGGGGAGCATACAGGCCACAGGGAATGCCAGGGGAGAAGGAGGGAAAGGGGAGAGGAGAGGCAGAGGCAGGAGGAGGCGCAGCAGGTGGCAGGATGGTGATGGGCAGGTGCACACAGGCCCACTTCCAGTTACACTCTGCACACGTGACTCCCTGCACACACAGCTTGACACGCTTCGCTGCCAGCACACAGAACCCACTGCTCACACCCTGGACACACACACTCAGAATGGGAAGGACCCCGCTCGTCAGCACTCCCCACATCAGACACATACACTCTGTCATCCACCGGCAGCCCCTGCCCTCCTGCCCGCCCCTGCCCAGCCCCTTCCAACCAGACCCTGATTGTAATGAGTGGCCAGACACCGCCCCAGGGGGAGAGAGCCCCAGCATGCGAGTGTGCAGGACCCCTGAGGTGTCCACCGCCTGCCCCATGGGCAGCAGGGAGCCCAGACCCCTGGGAGTAGGGAGGGTGTCAGACGGCCCACGCATGCCATGCACCCGCTCTGGGTGCTGGGGAAGGTGTGGCCAAGTGCGTGATGGTGTGTGCTCTGAGGGCGGAGGCACGGCTGTCCCCGGGTTCCTGTATTCCCCACCTGGTGGCGTCATGACTCCTGCCTGCAGGGGTCACACGGGCTGACGGGAGTCCAACAGGGGATGCCGTCAGAGCCTGAGGACGCTGCAGGTACAGGGTGGAACGGAGTGGGGACACCGAGGCAGGCAGCCCCGGTCAGGCTGGCCCAGGCTGAGTTCAGCTCGGGGGCCGTGCTGCCTGGGATGAGGCCCACCTGGCGTGGGGGTGTGGGCGTCGGGCGGAGGGTGCCATCCGTGGCTCTGCTGCCGCGGCCTCTGGCCACCTGCGTCTGGGTCCACGGCGTGGCCTGGGAAGACGAGGAATAGAGGTCAGAGCTGGGGGTGGCAGGGGCTGGGGGAGCGGGCTCGGGCTGCCAGCCTCTCACACCACACGAGCCAGGGACACACGGGAGCACACAGACCCCCAGGGTGCATGTGTGCACCTATGCAGCAACACGTAACACATGGCTTGGCACCTGCCTGCACACACGTGCCCCTCTGTCCAGTCGCTCTCACACGTGCCCTACAAGGTCACACGGCTCACACACGTACCCACATGGATATGGAAAAGGGCAGAAGCAGGCAGGGGGCAGAGCTGGGACAGGGGTAGCTCCCCCAACCCCCTAGACCTAGGGGAGGAAGGCGGCTCTCCCCCAGGCCACCTGGCGGAAGCTGACCCAGGCGTCCAGCTCCTGACGCTGAGGCCCCCGCCAGGCCGCAGGGGCACGGTCCACACAGGCAGAGCCCAGGGAGCTGTCGCCATGCACGCAGAGAGTGCTCACTGCGTGCCAGGCACAGCGCTAAGGAGCCTTAGCTCAGTGCCTCCTCCTCACCGACCTGTGAGAAAGGCAGCCATTAGCCCCATTTTCAGAAACCGAGGCTCAGAGAGGTGAATGGAGTCACTCACCCAAGGTCACAGGGCTCTGAAGTGGCAGGGCTGGGGCTCGAGCCCATCCTCCCATCAGCACCCTGGAAGGCAGCCCCGGAGGGGCCAGCAGAGGGCCAGGGTGGGCCTGGCTTACCTGGGCACGACGGCCCCGATTCACATAGGTGCACATGGGGTTGTAGGCGCCCGTCCCACACACATACAGATGAGTTCGGTTCCAGGGCTGGATGAGCCTGACGAAGTTCCCGCACTCCCCCTGGCGCCGGAGGGAAAGCCGTGTGGGCGCCCAGGTACCTGCCGGGCGCCATTCCCCTCTGGGTTAACCCCCACCCTGGCCTGGACCTGGGGGAGCCCACTGCACTCACGTTGCCATCCTTGCCTGACAGCACGCACTCCTCAATGCGCTGTGGGGAGGCCGCCCAATGGATCTGCCAGAGAAGGGGTCAGAGGGGGCCGCCTGTTGGACGGGCTATGGCCTCAGGCCCCCGACCCCAGACCCACATCTGGGTCAGTGCTTACAATGAGGGGCTCACGGTTGATGTCGTGCAGGTCCAGGGACAGCACGTAGTCCTTGCTGCCCACGTACATGCGGTCGTGGTCCTCGTCCTTGAGCAGGATCCGGTAGTCAGTGGTGTTGAGCAGGAAGTTAAAGAAGTGGGCAGTGCCTGTGGCCTTCAGCTCTGTGGGCGGAAGGCAGTGCAGTAGGCAGCCCTGTCAGGAGACCATCCCACCACACCGCGTGGACAGAGCAGAGACGGGGCCGGAGAGTCCCTCCCGACTCCGGCCACGCAGCTGCCTGAAACCTCCAGCACCGAGGGTCCCGCTCAGGCTGAGGGGGAAGCGGGGCAGGCCGGCAGCCAACGCTAAGCCCCGGATTCCTAGGCAGCCCTAGCCGGCCCCTGGGTCCTAGTGAGAGCAGTGGGTGTGGGCCAGGGTGTGTGATGGCGTTAGGGTCTTCGCCCAGGTCGGGGCTGATGCTCCCAGGCACAGAGAGGGGCCGAAGAGTTAGCGAGCTGGTGGGGGTGGGGCAGCTTGCAGACACTGGCATGGAGCCTGGACGCCCTGTCCTCACCCGGCTGCCCACTAGACACAAGGTACAGCTGGCAAAACAGCAAGGTCCCCGCCTGCTCCACAGCAGGGTAGGCAGGACGCCGGAAGGCCTGCTGGAGCCGCGCTGCCTCGCAGACCTCCGGCCGCCCGGCCCCACACAGCCCAGCTCTCACTCGGGCCACCTGTGGGAAGAAGGCACTGTCCCTCTACCGAGACCCCAGGGCCCGGGACGGAGTCCGGCAGCCTTGGTCCTCCTGCCTGCAGGATGCTAGGGAAAGAAAGTTCTCCCTCCTGGAACAGAGGACAGGAGGCCACTCGGCCAACGCCAGACAGAGGACTAGGGTAAGCCTGGGAGCCGCCTCTGGGGGAGCTGAGGGCACCCCTTGGCAAGCCCCTCCCCGCCAGCCCTGGCTATTTTCAGCTCAGCCGGCGAGGGAACACTCATGAAGGTGGTGAACACTCACAGGCCTGGGGCCCTAACGAAGGTCCTCTCCCCTCCCCACAGCTGGCAACCCATTTCACAGGTGGAGCAAGGAAGGCGGAGGCGGGGCCGGGCCCGAGACATCTGGAGAGGAGAACAACTGGGACCGGAGGAGGCCCTGGGCACAGCCTGGAGGTGGGAGCAGCAGGTGGCCTCATCCCATCAGCCAGAGTCACCCTCCACTCAGGACAGCTGTCCTACACTGGCCTGGCTGATCCTGACTCCTGCTGGTGTGCTGGGGACCCTGGACGGACTGAGGGGCCTTCCCTGAGAGCGGCTTAGGTCAGGAGCTCCAGAACATTCTGGGACACACATGTGGGGGAACTGAGGTGGGCCAGAGGCCAGGACGTGGGTCTGGTATCTGGCCATGGCCCTGAGGCATTGAGGGGCAAAGAAAAGCTTTGCTGTGTCCAGACCTACTGTGCAGCAACAAGGGAATACAGGTGATGACCTTGGCCAACCGCTGGGACGCAGGGACGCCAAGGGATCAAAGGGCCGAGCCCTGCCTGGCTATGGCCTCACCCGCCTGTCCGGCGGCGCCTTTGAAGTCCTGGGCAGGGCAGCCTGGGCACCTGTCCTGCACCTGTTGTTGGGCTACTCGGAGTCCCCCGCCTGGCCACCCAGCCATAGTGACAACAGGAAAGTAAACACTCCCCCACCCCCAGGGCTGGGAAGTGGCCAGAGAGGAAGTGGGGCTGCCAGCAGAGCCCCCCCAGCTGGGACAGCCCGCCAGGGGTTATTTATACCCTGGCTGGGGGCATGGCCTTGCCCGTGCCCTTACACATCCCCATGGGCTAGGGGCATTTTGAGGACAATGGCAGGGAGGGCAGAGGCTTCAGGGGACACTTTCACACATGGGCTCTTGGGGTGGGGGAAGCCCCTGGGGACTCAGCCAGCCACAGTCCCTCTCCTCCACCCTTGCCAAGCTGGGGGCCTCTATTATCCAGGATCCCCCGTCCTCCCCACCCGCTGTGCCCCAGTCCCTTCCTGCTCGCCAAGCCCCAGCACTGTGACACAGGCAGGGCTAATATCACTCAGCAGATAGGGAAACTGAGGCCTGGGTGGGGGCAGGAGACCAGCCATGGCCCTCTCGACCCTCTGCACAGCCTACACGATGCTGAGTAGATGTGGGTACAGAGGTAGCCTCTCACTCAGTCATTATGCACCTGCAGTGTACAAAGCCTTGTGCTCTCAACACCCAACTTACAGACGAGAACAGGCAGCCAGAGGGAAGTGACCTGTCAGAGTTCCTGTGGGGGCTCCACCAGGTCCACGGCTGAAGTGGAAGCCAGTCCTGGAGGTGGGGCTGCCTGCCAGGAGGGCCAGGCCGGAAGGTGACTTGTCCTCCCTCAGGGGCGCACATGACTCAGGACCCCAGGAACCCCTCCCGGTGGCCACGGGATATGGCGTCAAAGGCGCTGGTGTCACAGGACATGATGCTTCAGTCACTGTGGAAACTGGCGGGGGAGGGGAGTCCCCAGAAAGCAGGACAGTGCCGGGAATGCTGGGCTGTGGTTTGGGCAGTTGGCGGGGGCTTATGGCCCCAGCCAGGGTACTCAGTCTCTCTGCCCCGTTTCTAGAACAACTCGGGACCCTCCCAGGTAGGGGTCCTGCTCTGATCTCAGAGCAAGATTGAGAACCGAGCAGTCCCTTCATGGGCATCTCTGCCTTGGGGGGTGTGTGTGTGTGTGTGTGTGTGCGCGCGCGTGCATCTGCCTTGGGGTGTGTGTATGTGTGCATCTCTGCCTTGGGTGTGTGTGTGTGTGTGTGTGTGTGTGGTGAGTAGGATGGTGTCCCAAGCTCTTTCCTTCCAGATGTCACTGTCTCTTGGAGGATGTCCACCTCCCGCCCCGTTCCCATCCCGGTTACCATACTTCCGAAGGCTGGAGTAGGAAGCAGAGAGGGCTACGGGGCAGGAAGGGGCTTCCTGTTGAGTCAGCCCCCCACAACCTCCCGCTCTAGCATGTCCCTGCTCCAACCCCAACCCACGGGAGCAGGGCAAAATCCCAAATCATTCATCCACACTGCCCTATGGCAGGTCACAGGGTAGAAGGAGGAACTGGTGTCCCTCTCCCCAAGCCCCCTCGGGACAAAGGAACTGGGGGCTTTCATCCCTCCCAGATGCCTGGGTCAGAGCAGGGGGTGGCCGAGCGGTCCTGAGTCCTCTATGTGACACCTGCAGTGTCAGCAGGGGCCACATCCTGCTGGGCCCCAGCTCCCCGAAGGGACAGGGACTTGGGCCAGAAGGGCCTGGGGGCCTGAAGTGGCCTCAGTGAGTGACCCAGCCGGGTCGTGTCCTCAGGCCAGGCCCAGCCCTGAGAGCCAGCGTGCCAGCCCTCCCCCACTGCCATGCAATACTGAGGTGGGGGAGCGCTGCGGGTATCCGGAGAGGGATGTACCGGGGCGATGCCTGCTGGAAGGGCTCCCCGCCCCCACCCTCTCACCCGGGCTGGGCATGGCGCGGGTGGGACGACATCCGGGAAGGATTTTCCCATCACCGGGAAGGAAGAGCCTTTTCTGGCATCGGACACCTCATTTCCGCAGCCGGCCCCAGCCTGTAGGCCTCTCCCGTGGCCACTGGACACTCAAGGTCCTGGCCCAGAATGGCCTGGCCCAGGTCCAGGGACAGGACCATGCTCCGCACACGCGGGCTGCGTGCTGTGGGGTCTCTGTCTCCTCATCTCCAGGAAGCAGCTGGTGATGCCTACTTGAAAGGAGGCAGCAGACGAGGGCAGGCCCTGCGGAGGCGTGTCCACAGCCCTCTGCCCCAGACCCCAGAGGCAGGCCCCACCCCCCGCTGCTGGTCTCCAGGACACGGGGCCTGCTGTGAGCCAGGCGGGGGCTGTTGCAAAAAGAGGGGTCTTGGGGCAGAGGTGGGCACCCCGCCCCCTTGGTTACAGCTCCACAAAGTGGCAGGCCCTGACTGACAGTGTCACCTCCCCCTGCAGTGCTGGGTGCTGGAGGTGATGGACAGGTCCCTACCGCCTAGCTCTGACCTCTGACCTTGCGTGGGCTAGCACAGCCCTAATCCCCTGGCTGAGGAGAAACAGGGTTGGGGGTGTGTTCGGGGGGGGGGTACGTCTGGGTTTCTGTCGGTGCTTCCACCACTGAAAGGATGGCCCCACCTGAGGTTTAGGAGGGAAACTGAAGCAGACAAGGATGCAGTGGCAATGACAGCAAGAGTGGCTGGGCCCAGGAGCCTCTATTGGCACTCCTATGGGCTCTAGGGAGGGAGGGCCCCTTGCCTCTCTCTCACTCCCCCAAAGCTGTGAGGGGCCCCAGAGGAAGGCCCAGGGGCTGGACTGGCCCTCTGGCTCCTGGCCTAATCCTCTTTTAATGAGCGGCCAGCCGGAAGGCCTCAACCCCTGGACACAGCCTTGCAACCCTGGGAGCCCCAGTCAGGCTGAGCTGGGGGCAGGGTGGCCCGAAGCCCTCGCAGGCACCCTGCCCCTACTCAGCAACCCCCCCACTCTCCTCGCAGTGCCAAGATCTCCACCAGTGACCAGGCCATCCCAACCGAGGCTTGCCTGTGCACACACTGGCACGGGCCCTCGCTGGCACTGGCCACTTGTCCAAGCCCAGGCCCATGTCACTGCTGACCCAGGCCCTTCCTCGTCTGAGTGTTTTGGAAGGGAACCCCAAGAAGCCCAGCCCAGGTTGTTGCCTGGACTTGAGCCATCCCCTCCTGGGAGTAGCTCGGGCTCCTGTGCCTTCCTAAAGCCTTCTATCTGTCCCCAGCCCCGTCCCGGGCCAGACATCCCAGACTGCAGACCCAGCGGCCTTCCCAGGCGCACGTACACTGCCGCTGCCCCCCCAGGCAGGTGAGCCAGGTCGGTGCCAACAAAACCAATTACAGCCGCTCTTACCCAATTAGCAACTAATTATGGCCTCGTAGTCCATTCAACATAATTAACATGTAAATGACTCCACATGTTTATATTCAATAACTGCTCCGATTGAATGTAATTTAAATGTCTGAACTGGGGACCCAGTTACCGTATTTCACCACCTAGAACTGCACTTCCTGGGAAGTGTCAACTCCTGGTGGGGGGAGGCGGGGGGTGCAGGGGCCACTGGTGCAGGGTGCGGATAGGGATGGCCACAACCCTGCGTCCCTAGCACACCTATCCCAGGGGCGCAGGCAGGCGGTGAGGTCTGAAAGTCCCCCAGCAGGACACTGAAGATGGGAAATCCTCTGGACCGAGGGGCCCTTCTTAAGGCTGCTGTAAACATCCCGGCTATTCAGTAAACAGCGCGCTGGCCACGGAAGGGCCGCCCAGCTGGGCTGATGCTCGGCTGCACACTCCCTCCGGGTTTAGGGGCTGGGGGCTGAGGCTGGGAGGGCCAGCCACACTGTTCCCACGCCCGTTCCGCCCCACTGCCCACCTGCTCCACCCCAGGGAGGACAGGCCAGGGGGCTCGGCTCATCCCAGGACCAGAAAAAAGGCAGAGGGGAAGGAGCAGCAAGGCTCCTCCTGACACACGGTCCAGCGCACAACCACAGGCCTACAGCTCGTGCCCCCCCCCCCCCCGCCACAAGGACACCCCGGGGCTCTCGACCTGTCCCAGCAGCTGGGCGGCCCGCCGGCCTAGATGCTCCCACGGGGCCTGGTGGTTCTAGACGGGGGCCAGCAGGTCCCACAGTTGCCTGACAGAGCACACGGCTGGGGAGATCCACCAGCCAGGCAGGGGTCAGAGCCCAGCTCAGCGTGGGCAGGGCCCCTGGGCAGGGGTGGGAGGAAGTGACTGCCCAGCACGCAGATCACACAGGAATGTGCCCAGGCAGGGCGAGGGGGGAGGACGAGGAGAGGCCGCAGCGATGCCTCTCTCAGGTGGGGAGAGGGAAAAGCCATTCAGCCTGTGCCTCCAGCTCCCAGGCCCACAGCCCAGCCCTCCTCCCGCATTCCAGCCTGGCCCGGAAACCCCTCACTCCTGCTTCCACCACCTCCTCCTCCCCGGGACTGCAAAAGACAACAAACTCTCCATGGTTCATTTACTCCGATAAATCACCCAGACAGACAGGCCAGGACAGAGGACAGGCTGGTGGGTGTCAAGACCCTCCCCCTGCCCTGGGCCCAGCCCCCACCTCGGGACCCTGCAGCCCTTCACATCCCCCACCCAGAGACTCCCAGGATGTCCCAGTCTTAGCCCCTCCACAACACTCTGATGGGGAAGGGCCCAAGGCCTGCTCAGCGTCAGCCTTGGAGGACGCACTGAGCCAGGTCCGGAGCCCTAGGGAAGGCAACAGGTACTCCGTGCAGGCCCAGAGCGGACAGGAAGCCCCGGGCCGAGGCCCCCTCCCCCTGGAGAGCCACAGACCCCCAGCTAACTGCTGCTCTGCCAACGGCCACGTATGCCCCATGGGCAGCAGCTCTGGCTGGCCAGCAGATACACGAAGCAGTGGCCTCTGCCCGCGGAGCCCCCAGGTGGGAAGCCATGGCTGAGCGGTAGTGGGAGCCGAGGAGGCAGGGTCAGGAGGAGAAGCCAGCAGCGTTGTGTGTGTAGAGGGGCATCTAGAGTGAGGGCTCCAGGCCCCAGAGGCTCCCTGGGCCCCAGAGGGGCCTGTTGCTCTGGGACTGTGCCCGCCCCAGTGCGAATGCCACACGGCCAGCTCCCTGAGCCCCATCCCCTCTGGCACCCACTGCCCAGATGCCATCTTTGCTGGGTTGGGACCAAGGGTCAGGGTCCAGAGCCCAAAAGGCTTCCTCTCTCCCCCAGGGCACCCCAGCAGCCTGGGGGGGCTGCTGCAGGCCTGCCAAGCTCAGGCTCCCACGTGAGCTGGGCTTTGGATTCAGACTGAAGACTTCTGGCATCCAGGCCTCTGGCAAAGCCCTCTTGCTATTTCTAAGAAAAATGCAGCAGGAATCCTCTCGGCCTCTCCAAAGGCTCCCTGGAGGCAGGCTGATTCCCCGGACAGTGCCAGGCCAGGCCAGGCCAGCGTGGGCTCTGCCCAGCTGATGCCCAGGTGGGCAGCCCGGGTCAGGCAGCCCCAGCTGCCATGGCCAGAACAGCACCCCGAGGGCTCACCGCAGTGGACCGTGTGCCTCCACAAGCTGGGGCTTTATCTCGGGGGAGCCACTTCAAGGCATCCACTTCCCTCCGAGTGCGCGTCTACTGCTGGAATTTTTCCACGATCCGTATTTAGTATCTCTGCCGTGAGACAAAAGAGCTTAAAGCCACAGGGAGCTGCATGGCACGCACCCTGCCTCTCCCTGCCTCTCCCTGCTCTCACACTGTCCTTCCCTGTGGGAGATGCAGCCTCTTCCACGAAGCCCACCAGATGCCCAGGGTCAGAATTCTGCTCTGAGCCCACTCAACCCACCCAACAGGACACAGGCGCCTTCCTGCCTTTTCCAAACCCCATCTCCCTAACTGAAGGTAAGAATCCTGGAGAGGGAGACAGGGCATACAGGACCCCTGGTTGGGGGGTGCTCTGACCTGCCCCCACCCCATCCACACAGCCCCAGGTTCCTGAGACTTCCTTGGCCGGTGGACAGTTTTTACACAGCTCATCCTCCCAGCAACACCATGAGGCCAGCCCCATTCTCATCCCAGCCTTCCTGGAGGCACTGGGGACACAGACCAATCTACATCTTCCCTACCTGGGGTAGCCACAGCCAGGACACAAGCGCACAGTCCAAGCCCTCAGGACGGGACGCGGCTTCTGTGGGGCCGCTGCTGCAGGAAAGCAGGGCTCAGAGAGGCTAAGCCACTTCTCTGAGGTCACAGATCAGCATGTGTCTGCCTCAGAGGCAGGCGACTCCACCATCACCCCCGCTGCATCACCAACGCCAGTGCTCCACTCTGCCCTCGGTGCGTAGCTGCAGGGCCCTCGGGAGTCAGGCTCCAGGTGCCTGCTGCAGCCCCGCAGCCACCTCCGAAGGAGTCGAGGGTCGGAGCAGCACACACAGGTGCAGACAGCTGAGAGTCCACTCGGTGGCCTGCTGCCTCCCAAGCCACAGGCTGGAAGATGCCCTGCGGGCTGGGGTGAGATTTCTATCTTGGCGGTTTCTCTTTAAATTCTTTACGATTACAAAGCAGCCGGGGCTGCCAAGGAACATGATTTACTCCTTGAGCATGCACCAGCTCCTCGCTTAGTGCCAAGGGAGGCTGGAGCCAGGGAGGGGGGTGGGCGCCATGCCAGGGAAGCAGAGACCAGGCCTGTGCTGTGGAGGCCCAGCCAGTGGCGGCCTCATCCAAAGCTTGGCTGGACCTCGAAGGGCCACAGCTGAAGGCCCAGCCCCCGGCCCGGCTGACTCAGGCTTGGCCTCAGCAGGTTCTCGAGCGAGTACAAGGACCCCGTCTCTACTCTGCAAGGGCCAGTTCCCGGCCAGATCGGGGACAGGCAGCCCCCAGGACGCGGCCCCTCCCAAGTAAGGCAGTTCGCGTTTCCAGGAAAGCTGAGATCCCCGATGCAGGGACCTGGGCTGGAGTTCACGCTTTGGTCTTCCTTCCTGCCTCGCCTGCCCGTCCTGGAACACCCACCCCTCCCAGGCTGCCTAGCTCCAAAACCCACTGTGCTGTCAAGGGCCTCCGGCGCCTGCTCAGCCCCTCCTGTCACCCCTGGCCTCAGTCCTCCCAGGCCTCCTCCCCGGTTTGTCCCCCACTCGTTTGTGTGCCAGGCCTAAACTGGCTGGCCAGATGGCCCTGGGGACCAGTGCTGCACCCCGGCCTGCTGAAGGCACCTCCACCTCAGGCCATACTCGCCATCCCCATGGGGAACGGGAATGAGCCGCGAACCTCCAACCTCCTGGTTTTCAAACTTTGGTCCTCTGTGGCCACAGGCAAACGCTGTGAGTGGTGCCTCTGCTCTGGGCCAGGAGCTGGAGCCCCCCAGGCTCACTGGCCAGGCCGAGGTAGAAAGGGCAGGGAGTGTCACGCACCCTTCCCCATGGAGCAAGCAGGCTGTGCCAGAGCCGACAGGGTCAGGCACCTTCCTCTTGGTTTTCCCATCCTTGAGGGGAGGGGGCTTCCAGAGGCCCCGCCCAGTACAAGAGCCGGCGTGATGGGGTCTGGATTCACAAGCTGGAAAAGACGCAGCAAGCACAGCAGCCTGCCCTGCTCAACCCCAGCCCCTTCCTGGGGACACGAGGCCGGGCACTGCAGGATCCAGAACTCTATCCCTGGCTCCGAGACAACCTATGCCTACAGCGCCACCAGCACTCTCGGTCCTGGGGCAGGCTGAGCATCGGCCAGGGCCAAGTTCACTCTCAGTCTGGCTGCTGCTGACCTGCGAACCTCCTTCCTCCCAGGAAACCCAGGCAGACCCTGCTCAGGCCTTACAGGAGGCTGCCTGCTTATCAGGGCGCCTGCTAGCATTTCGGCTGCTCTCACCGTTCCTGACCTCCCCTGGCAAGGTGACCTCCTGCCCTGGCTACCTGCTCCTGCCTCGGTTTCCCCAGGAGTCCAACCACCTCATGTCATCACAAGACCTCCCTCTCCAGCCAGACACCTCTTGGCCCCAAGTGCTGGCCACAGCCAGTCCAGGCAGCAACGGCACGTCGGGGGCAGCTTCCTGGGAATAAGGAAACACTCCCCACGCTGAACAAAAGAGCTGGCAGGGCCCTTGCACTCCCAGCCACTGCCCGCGCGGTGGGAGGTGCCCCAGGGCCCAGGTCAGCTCAGGGTAGGAGAAGGAAGCACTTTTCCTCCCTGGGAGAAAGGGACCCCCACCCCAGGCGTGGGTGGGTGTGGGGGAGGGGGCCTTGCTGTCCAGGCCCCCCAGGCCCACGCGGTCAGCTCTCCAGAGCCAGGAAACAATGAACACACACTGCCTGCTCCCAGAAATCTCCCCTGCTTGAGCCTCCCTCTGCTTGACCTTGGCCGTGCTGCAGTTGAACGCTCAGGAGAGGGGCCACAGGAGCCCCCCATGGCCTGAACCCTGAGTCCCCACACACTGCCCCAGCTGGGGGCCTGGCCAGGGTGCCTAGGCGGATGGGCGGGCAACAAGCCCAAGCCTGGCCCAGTTCCTGCTTTTGTTCTTTTATCTGCCCCGGGCGGTGTGGCCCCTGATGCCAGCACCTCCGGCCTGGCCCTACACAGGCCAGAACTGGCACTCCCAGCTACACAGGACCCAGGCTGGACCCGAGCCTGAGGCCGGAGCTGGCAGCTGCTATATCCATCCAAGGCACAGATGGAGAAACTGAGGCTGGAGCCCAAGTAACCAGCAGTGCTCCTGAGGGTTACCCTCTCTGTGTCCCTCAGGTGTACCCGGGAGGAGAGAGCCTCTTCCCGGCCCTGGGCCTGGCTTCTCTGGACGCTGGTCTCCACCCTCACTCTGGTGAAAGCCTATTGCTCACGGAGGGCCACTTCGTGTCCATGACCCGGCTGAGACAGGCCAGCCTCTGGGACATGCAGGGCCCAGCACCCATCTTTCCAGCCAGCCTGACTGCTCGGTGCCTAGTCTTGAGTACTCAGCACAGCACTGGGTGTCAATCAGAGCGACCCCTGAGGCCAGGTTGGGGGGGGTCATTCACAGCAGGGGAACTTCCTGTGTGCAATGCTGCAAAGCCCACAGGGGCGGCCCCCGGCGGCCTACAGCTCCACCCTGGCCGGACCGCTGCGGGCAGCACCCCAGGCTGGCTGCCAGTGAGCTCGGGCGGCTTTTACTCACCACGGGTGTCGGCTTCAGAGCTAATTGAGAGGGAATCGACCGAGGCGCTGAGGGCGCCAGCAAGGCCAGGACACCAGGGTTCTATTTCTGGCCTCGCCTCTGCCTTCTATCTGCCCTTGGCCCTGCCCTTGCCGGGGCCTCAGTTTCTCTCTCTGGGAAACAAGAACAAAAGCCTTTGCCCTTTGCCCTCTGCCCTCTGTCCCTGGAGGTCCAAGGCAGTTTAAAAGGGGCCCACAGAGGGATCTGCCTGTGCCTCAGCTCCCTGCACCCTTGCATGGATGATCGCAAACAGACCCACAGCCGGCACGGACCCGCCATGCCCCCTGCCAGCACCCTAGGCTGCTGGGAGCGGGGGAGGAGAGGGGGAACACTGGCCCTGCAAGATGTATTCACGGAAGGGTGGTGGTAGCAGCAGAATGAAGTCTCGCCTGCCCACGCTTCCCCAGCCCCAGCCACGAGCTCTTCTCACACCCGGGCCCCGCAGAGGCCTCCTTCCAGGCCAGTCCCTCGGAATCCCAGAAGTGGAGGTGATGAGCCTTCACCACCCACTCCTCTCATCAGTCGCGGGTGAGGGGACATGGTAGGGCCGGGGCTGAGCCTCATCCCAGCCTGAGGCAGGAAAGGTCGGCGCAGCCTTTCACCCCAGTCCAGCGGCGGTCTGGAAATCTGGCCGGCCAGGCCTGAGGCGGCCCCACCCAGGGCAGCAGGCTGGACCGCGTTACCTCCAGCCAGAGCAGGCCAGGGCTGATAACTCAGCAGTGGCCACTGTCCCTTACCCCAGGCCTGCAGTGGGCCGTTCTGACCACATGTACCCCAGCCCGGGGAGGTGGCCAGTGAGCGAGCCACCTGTCCACCTGGCTGTGTGTGCCTGCATAGCGAGTTAAGTGGATAGAGCTGGGGACAGGCCTCTCTGCCGACCCCAACCCACCGCTGGAATCCTCCTGGTGGCCCCTAGGCAAAGTGCTCGCTGGGATGCCGGCAGCTCTGGCACCTTGGTGGCGGCCAAGCCAGTCGCGGCCAGCAGGGTCCTCCCACGGGAAGGCTCCTCAGCCCTCAGCCCAGCAGAGCAGGCTCCAGTATGCCTAACTGCCTGATCCTCCGCCCCAGGGACCGGCCAGGGCACCAGACACAAGGCAGTGGCGAGAAAGGGCCTCGGCTAACATGGGTTTGGCAGGAGTGACTTGCCCATCTCCCTGGTGAATGCAGAGAGAGAGAGAGGGAGAGAGAGAGGGACATCCTGCAGGCTGAGCACCGGCCCAGACTCGGGACCCTTCACCCTTCGCCCAAACGCTGCCGCGGCCCAGCAGCCAGCCTTCCCCAGCACAGAATCACCTCCTGCCCGGCCCCCCCGCCCCCCCCACGCCCAGGGCCGCCCACGCAGCAGTGCGACTCTCCTCGTGCTTGGGCCCTGACCTCGCGCCTCTCTCCTGTGCCCAGGAACAGGTGACATCTGGGAGAAAGCGAGGCAGCCTCTTACCTCTGAAGGAGAGCCGGACTCGGGGCGTGGCCGGGAGGTAGTCCTGGGTGGGGGCGGCTGGCCAGGCCCCGGCAAGTAGGAAAGCCCAGAGGAGGAGGCCAGCGACAGGCATCGTGGGAGGGGCCTGGGGCCCAGGAAGCAGGCGTGGCTCTCTGGACACCTAGGGGGCCGAGAAGGAAGTGTGAGGTGGGGTGGGGGAGTCCGCCTTACCAGTTTCCTTTCTTCCACGTCTGCCCTAGGTGCCTCGGTTTTCCCACCTGAACATAAAGGTGCCTACACCCCCGCCTGGGGTCACAAATGCCCAGTGCACAAACAGCATGGATTTTTTTTTTCTTTAAAGATTTATGTACTTATTTGAAAGGCAGCACAGTTCACTCGCAAATGACTGCAACAGCCATGGCTGAGCCAGGCCAGGCAAAGCCAGGAGCCAGGACTCTATCCGGGTCTCCCACGTGTGTGGCGGGGACCCAAGTTCTTAGACCATCACCTGCTGCCCTCCCAGGCAGCATGAGCGAGGTCAGAAGCCGAGCAGCCAGGACTGAACCGGCACCCTGACGTGGGATGCGGCCCACACGCCCCACCCCCTTCTACCTGCCTTTGTCAGGAGGTCTCTCCACGGGCCTGAGGGCTGGGTAACGGCGGGCAGCCTGGGGTCACCAGAGCTCACAGAGGCAGCTGGAGCTCAAACCCTAACCTGGAGGGTTCTGAAGCCCTCCCACAGGGCCCCATTCCAGCTGCCGGATCCGCGGCCCCGGCCTGTGCCGGTTCCTGGCATGCTCTGCCCCTGCACACACTCCCAGCAAAATGGGCCGCGGCTCCTCTCTCCCACCGCTAGGAATGGCAGAGGACATGGGCTCTATCCCCACCTGCTCCAGCTAAAGCCCTTCCCCCATGCAAGGAGATCTGGGCCTGATTATTGGGGCAGAGAAGAGGCATGGGAAAAGGTGTGTGTGTGTGTGTGTGTGTGTGTGTATGTGTATGTGTGGAAACAACACATGCAAACAGCCAGGAGCAGAAGAGAGACAGCATCAGTCAGGATGGGGAAGCAGAGAACAGGAGAGTTCACTTTTACCAAAATCAAAGCAGGACAGACCCAAGTTAGACAAGCAGAAGGACTTCCCGCAGGGAAACGTTCCAGCTCTACCTCTAGGGGGAGCTACAATGGCCAGAGGTCCTGGGGCAGGGTCTGCACCAGCTGCATTGTCCCCTTCAGAGTCCCTCCACAGCGCCAGCAGGTCCAAGTTTCAATACTGTGTTTTTCAAATATTGACTCCCCAGGCAGGCTGGCTGTTGGGTAAACGCAGCCCAGCACCAGTTGTCGGAACATATTGCTCCCTCCCGGCATAAAACTGCGCCAATTCCTACCCCCCACCCGGATGCACTGGGAGTGGGGGCTTCCCCAGTGACAACGCGGGCCCCATACCCAAGTCGGCCCGATCTGTCCTCTGCTCCCACAGGGAACATTCCTGGGCTTCCGGGGTCGGGGTGTGGAGTACTGAGACCTGTGACCCGCTGCCTGGGCTGCCCTGGCTCTCCATCTGCATCAGGCCCCCTGGACAGACCTGAGGCCCTCCCTCCAGCCACTGCCCTGAGCCCTCACCCTCTGCAACCACTGGAGCGTGGTTCCTCAGGCAGGAAGTGCGCAACTTCAGCCCCCGATGGGTACACCCTCTCCTGAGCACCTGCCACATCCCCTCTGTTCCCTCTGAGATCCCCCACCACAGGTGCCCCACCCCCCACCCCAGAAGCCGGCCGGGGGAGGGGCAGATAGGCCAGGGCATGGCGGGCTCCGACAAGGGGACATGTGGGAGAAAGGGCTGTGCTGCCACCCTCGCCCTCGGGGCACTCCTGGGAGGCCCCCACGGGATGGCTGTGCACACACACACGTCCACACGTGCATGCCCACACACGCCTCACAAGCATGAGTTTGCTCAAGAACTTGACCTGCTGGAGGGGTGGGGCTCAGGCGAGCCGGGGGACAGCTTCTTGGTTTGGGGCGGGCAAGGTGCAGACTGAGTCCCTCAAAGAGCTGAAGCTCATGCCAACCCGCCCCGGCCACCCTGCTCCCACCACCTCATTTTCCCTGTCCACTTTCTTGGTGACAAGGTCAGGGTCATCACGCACAGCACCAGGGCCGCCCAAGGTAGGCAGAAGGTGGGGGCCTTGCTCCTGGGCCCCAGCAGGGATCTCCCATAATACTCTGGCTCTTTATAGAGGCAAGCAGGGGATGCTCAAGTCGGCTGGGGCCTCAGGCCCAAGTGCAGGCCCTCTCTTGGGCAGCTAGCGGGGTTGGGTGAGGAGGAGAGGGAAGGGAGAAGAGGAAAGCAGGACAGAGGGAGAGCGGGAGGGGATTTCTACCATCCCTTCTCCTCTGCCAACCCCTGGGCGCCTTCCATTCATCCCCAGTCCCAGAGAGCCCCCAGTCAGACCAAGCCCAGGCTCCCAGGAGGAGCAGCCACCGCCACCTGGGAGCCCACCAGGAGGAGAGAAGAGAAAGGAGGGAAGGAAGGCAGGCGGGAGGGAGCCAGGGAGGGAGGCAGGCGGAGGGAGGAGAGAGGGAGGAGAGAGGGAGGGACGGAGGAGAGAGCTGGAACAAAGAAACGAGGCGCTGGGGCTGGCAAGGGGTGCAGGGAAGGGGCGGCCAGAGGAAGGGGTCCGGAGGCACCTGGGGGCGGGCCGGGGGCCAGGTGGCCGAATTGGCCAGCACGAAGCAGACCTCCGAGGCTTAGAGCGCGTCGGGGGTGCGCAGCCTGCCTCAGGGAACGGAGGCTGGCTCCCCGGAGCTGAGAACTGTCAGGGCGGAAGGGAGGCAGGAGCAGGGGCTGTGGGTGAGCACGGGGGAGAAATTATGCCCAGAACCCCATCCCAGCCTTCAGACACCCCCCCCAGAGCTCCGTCCTGGCTTCTCGGCTTCCCCCTCCCCCCACACCTCATGGACCAGGAAGCAGAGCCACCCCAGCATAGCTGGGACTGAAACCCCCCTTTGTGGCCAGGGTTTCCCAGTCAAGGTCACCTGGGCCTGGCTCCATTCCCCCCCAAGGTATGCAGAGCAGCGGGGGCTGAGGCAGGGCTGCCTGCCTTCCCTGCGGCCCCCACCTCCGCACTTCCGGGCCTGGCTCCTCTAGCAGAGGGGGCGCAGCAGGGGGAGGCGAGCTGGTCCTCCCGGGCCTAGACACCATACCCCAGGGTCCAGGCACACCCTGGGTAGCCTGGGAAGAGGCCTCTGCCCATCCGACCCCTGGGCCAGGACAAGGCTCCTAAGCCCTGGGTGGAGGTTCCCCATCTCCCCAACTAGGGCAAGAGCTGCTAGGAGACAATCCGGGTGAACTCAGGGAGACGAGGGTCCCCCCGCCGGGCCCAGCCCCAGGATGGCCACACACGGGTGCCCGCAGTTCGCAGCCTCCCCAGGCACTGAGGAGCTGAGGGGAACGGCTCCTCCGGAACCGGGAGTTACCCACCGAGCCAGGCTCCCCAGCCCCAGCGCGGGCCGACTCCTCTGGCCAGCGCTGCCCGGTCCACCTGGACACCTTCCCGGCCCGGCCCATCTGCTCAGGGCAAGCCCACTAAGCCCCTGCTGTCCTCTGCCCACTTCACCACTCCCCCAGTTGAAACCAGGGCTTGAGGGCAGGCTCTCCCAGCTCCCAACGGCCCCTAAGTCAGCCCGAAATCCAGGCAGGACTCTGCCGCAGAAGCAAACCTAGGGTAGTAGCTGGCGGGTCAGGGGGCTGGCACAATGCTGGGAGGGAAACCTGGCTGCTGGAGACCCCTGCGCCCTCACATGGGAGCTGCCAGCATAGCGTTCTGGTGGGCCAACAGGGTCTTCAGGTAGGGACACCGAGGCAGGACAGGCACTCCTGGGGAAGAGTGGCGCCTCAGGCATTGGCGGGAGAAGGAGCTCTGAACTCCAGCTGCAAGAGCCTGAGCCACAGGAGTGCATGCAAGCGCCCACCCACTCAGAACCTTGCGGGTAAAAAGTTGCTTTGCAGGCTGGTGACCCCGCAGGCCACAGCATCCAAACCCACGCATCCGCACGCTGCCCCAGACCTAAGTGGTCCGGGCTGCCCGGACAGGTACGAAGCCCACCCCAGTCCTGCAGCTCTCTTCCTCCACGGGCAGCTGGCTGGCTCGCCAAGCACCACTCCCCGGACACTTCTGCGGAGTTGCAGTGCCGCAGGTCCCAGAGGGGTCGCGGGGTGGCCCGGTCGCCTGCCCACTCCCTCGGGCTCCCCGTGCACTCACCTCTTCCGCGGCGGCGGGGCCTGAGCGCCCGGGCAGCGGCGGCGGCGGCAGAGCGGTTCCCACTGGGCCGACCGGCGCTAGAGGCCCCCCGGGGCCATGGCCCTGCCCGCGCCCTCTCGCTGCTGCGCCTCAGCTGGGATCGGCGCCGCAGCCGCGGCTTAACCGGTTCCGTGGGCTTCGGGCACGTCAGCAGCCGAGGCCCCGGGTCCCAGCCCGGGCCATGGGAAGGCTCAGGGGCGCTCGGGGCCGCCTCCCCCGGGGCGGGCTGCGGGCGCCCCCTGGCCGGCGCGCCGAGGGCGCATTCCCCGGCGCGGGGCGCGGGCGGTGGCGCGCGCTCGGCTCCGGGGCGCTGCGCTCGGCTCGGCCCGGCGGCGCTGCGCTCGCCTGGCTGCTGGACTGGGGGCCGGGCGGCCTCGCTGAGGCGCACGGTTCCTCGCGGCGCGCCCCGGCCCTACGCTGCGCTCGAGGTTCGCTGGACCGCCGCGGCTCGCTCGCTAGCTGCTCTGGTCTCGCGGCCGCCGGCGGGACGGGGCGCTTGGAGCCGCGCGGGGAGCGCCCGCAATTGGCCGCCCGTGGGCGACATTTGCATAGCGCGGCCCCGCCCCGCCCGGCCCGCCCGGCCCCACCCCCGGGGCGGGACCCGCCCGGCCACCGCCCCGCCCTCGCTCCACCTGTCCGCGGGCTGGGCTCGGGGTTCCCTGGCTGTGGGCGACCCGCGCCGGGGGAGACTGAGCTGCGCCCCGCATCCCCGCCCCCGCCTGGCGGGCGGCGCCCCCGCCCCGCCCTGGCTTTGTCTCTCCGTGGATACACCGCGTACATCGCGCCTGGTGTTTACCCGGGCACTCAACTCCCTGGCGAGAAGGGCGAGCACGCCGGGGAGCAAGGAGCCTGCGCTCACCTGCGCACCCCCTTTCGCGTCCTCCCTTCCCACTCGCCCTGGCCGCGTCCCTGGCACCGCGCTGAAGCCCCGCGCCTCAGGACCGGGGCCCTGTCCGGGCCGCTCAGCAGGTGGCGGTGCAGCCCCTGGGACGACACGGCTGGTACCGCTGGCACCAGGGCAGTCCAGCCACACGGTTCAGTCCAGCCTCCCAACGACTCCAGCTGGTCACCTCAGCCGCCAGCCCTGTTTCAAGCCAGCAGCTCCCCCAGACTCTCCCTTACCCCCAGAGAAGCCAGATGAGCTGGGACCTCCTCTCCTAAAAGGGACGTTTGTTTTCACACTGCCTGGTGATGACTCCAGGGCTCAGCAACTGCCAGAGACCTCCCTCGACCCCAGGCAGGCATTGTCTGCCCAAGCCAGTCCCTAAGGCCATGCCCTCACTAGCCAGGGCCCTGCACACCCAGCTGAAGTCCCCAGAGCCACTGGCCCTCTGTCCTCTCCTGGCTCACCTGCCTTCTCCCTTTCCACCCTCTTCCTCTCCTCCTTTGTCTTCCTGGCTAACAAGACCCCAGGAGAAGGCACTACTCCGTCTGTGAGCGTGGGGAGGGTGGGGCATTAGGGCCCCTGCAGAGGATCTCCTGACTCAGAACCTGGGACGTGGCTTGGGCTCGGCGTTTGAGGTGCGGAGACACCAGGGTGGTGACAGTGCCTGTGCCTCTCCCTGGCCACAGTGAGACTTTCAAACACCATGACCATCATCCTTCCTCGTCGCCACGCACGTGTGCCAGGGCCCACTGTACCACCATCACCAAGGCAGCTTAGGCCACCAGCCGGACAGTGCCGATACCACCCCCTCTGTGGTGTCGCCACCCCTCACATCGTGAGCATCGTCCAGGGCACCAAAGCAAGGACTGAGAGGACTCGCCAAAGCCTCCAGCTGCTGGGCTGGGGGGAAAGAGGCTTGTGGAGCTGTTCCCGGGCCTCCGCTCAGACCCACAGCGCTGTGGGTGACAGGAGGCAAGAGGGTGGCAGCAGGCCAAGAGCCCCAGAGCGGAGCCGAGCCATGTGGGGTGGCGCGCCAGTCCTCCTCCAGACAGGTTGAAGGCTGAGTAGTCAACATTGTTTTAAAACGTATATTGGCCGGTGCCGTGGCTCACTAGTCTAATCCTCTGCCTGTGGTGCCAGCACACCAGGTTCTAGTCCCGGTCGGGGCACCAGATTCTGTCCCAGTCACTCCTCTTCCAGGCCAGCTCTCTGCTGTGGCCCGGGGAAGGCAGTGGAGCGTGGCCCAAGTGCTTGGGCCCTGCACCCCATGGGAGACCAGGAGGAAGCACCTGGCTCCTGCCTTCAGATCAGCATGGTGCACTGGCCACAGCGGCCATTGGGGGGTGAACCAACAGAAAAGGAAGACCTCTCTCTCTGTCTCTCTCTCACTGTCCACTCTGCCTGTCAAAAAAAAAAAAAAAAAAATACACTGCAGCCGTGCGATTGTGATTCCACACTGAGCTGGCTCCGTGGCAGTGGCAGGCTGAGCATTTCGTATCACTGATACGTTGCCACTGTGGTGTGTGTGTGTGAGAGAGGGAGAGAGAGAGAGAGAAAGAGAGAGAAGACTTCAAGAAGTTCATGGGGGAAAAGTGGAAGCGAAAGATCCATTTGAAGGCAGGCATGTGGTGCAGCGGGCTAAGCTGCTGCTGGGTGCCAGTACCCGCGTGAGCGCCTGGGTTGAGGCGTGGTTCT
Source organism: Oryctolagus cuniculus (assembly GCF_051225735.1). Taxonomy (NCBI): domain Eukaryota; kingdom Metazoa; phylum Chordata; class Mammalia; order Lagomorpha; family Leporidae; genus Oryctolagus; species Oryctolagus cuniculus. The sequence continues at coordinate 100,505,465 of NC_142876.1, forward strand.
CCCCGCTTCTGATGCATCTCCCTGTTAGTGTGCCTGGAGGCCAGCAGACACCTGAGCCCCTGCCACCCGCGGGGGAGACCAGGATGGAGTTCCTGGCTCCTGACTTCAGCTTGGTCATTTGGAGAGTAAACTACTGGTTGGGAGATCTCCCTGTTGCTCTGCTTTTAAAATAAATGAATAAGCCTTTTAAAAATATATATACATTTATTTTGGTGCAAAAAATTTTGAAACCCATGTGTAGTTTTTTCACAATATGTATTTTCCATGAATTTCCTGGGATTCCTTGTATAGTATTATTTGTAGGACTATTGTATACTTTTCTACAATTTGTCTTCAATCTCAGGGGTCCAAAGGTCCCTTGAAAACAGCCCTGGACAGCAAGTTGGGAGGTCCTGCATGCCGTCAGGTCCGTGGCTGCTCATGCGTAGATACCTTATATGATCAGCCCTGTGGTAGCACTAGGAAGCCAGGGGATGTGGGGTAAGGCCTTTAACTTCCAGGCTGAATCTAAGGGAAGCTCATAGGAGGAGGCTGTGGGCCCCCGGCCGTGGAGCCAGGGGTCTGCAGCCCAGGCAGGTGCGAGGGGGTTGGCGAGGACTGCTGGTTCTCAGGCAGCATCATGCAGTTCAAGAAATCTTCATTGAAGGAGAGATCAAACCCCCTGCAGCACAGATCCAAGAGGAAACTCAAGCCTAGTAGCCCTGAGGCCAGAGAGTCCCTGGGCTGCTTGCTCCCTCCACCCCAGTCCTGTGCCAGCTCCACCCAAGAGCCACCCAGGATGCACTGTGGGGTGGCCCAAAGGGAGCTGGCCAGGCCCCTCCCACCCCTGTAGGCATGCTGGTGTCTTCTCCAGCTCCCCATGGCTCACCCTGGCATCAGGCTGGTTACATGGGTGGCACAGAGATAAGTAGGCCAGGTCTGGCTGCCCCTCTGTCCCAGCCGCTGGGGTTCTCTCTGGGGGCAGCCCCTTCACCCTTCCAATATGGGCTCCGGGTGCCCAGGATGCAGGCCTTATCCTGACTCTGTAGCCTTGGCCTCATGACTCAGCCTCCTGGAGCTCGCAAGGGGTTCTGGGGCCAACAGCAGGGGTGTTCCAGTTGCCCCCCAGGGTGCCGGTGCTGGCGGCAGCAGGGTTGAAAGCCTCCGAAGTCTCCTGGGTCCAACACCCCGGCCGTCCAGCCCAGCCCAGACTTGGTTTCTGGCAGCACTCATGCCTGTTTCGCTTCCTCTTGGCTCTTCCGGGCTGTGCTGCGGGGACTGACTGCAGCCTCTTGGCCTCCTGCCGCCTGTCCCTGCTCTGTCTGTCTACCCCCAGCCTACCTCCGGCGGGGAGAAGGTGCCGCGACGACGCACTGCGTAACCGGAGGGAGCATGCTCTCCCGGCCTCTGGAGCTGAAGGCTGGACTTGGAAGGCCCTGGCCGCGGGGGCCAGCTGTGCCCCTGGATGGAGGCGGTAGCTACACCGCACTCCCTCCCAGGCCCCCAGCCGGCCCGGGGGAACCTGTTTCCCGGGCCTAGCAAGCTGAGCAGGCCCCGGCCCGCCCCGCACTGCTGGCTCAGGTTTCTCTACTTTCTGGTTTTCTCATCTCCCCTGCCCCAGGCGCCGCCCGCTCTCTGGCCCAGCCCCCACAGGCCCGCCCGGAACTGGAGAGAGAGCATTAGGAAGGAGTGTTAGGAAGGGGACGGGGAGGGGGTGCTAGGCAGCCAGTTGGGCAGCTCCAGGAGGGGGCAGCCAGTGAGGAGTCACTCATGGCCCAGGGCCAGGATGAGGTTGGGTTTAGCCTCCTCCTGCCCAGCCTGCCCCAGGGGCTGGCTCTGAGCCCATCAAAAGCTGGAATGACCCACCTCCTGGCAGCTCCCCAAAGCTGCCTCCAAACCTTCTCCACCAGCAATGTTCTCCCCAGACATCAGTGCCACTCTAAACCTTGCGCTTCCTCCAGACCTGGGCCCTCGGCCACCACCTTCCTCCACGGGAGTGCTGGGCGGGGGAGGGGAGGCCGACTCCTTGCCCCCGCCTGCTCCTCCCCCTCCTTCCCGCTTGGGCCTCTCGGATATCCCGGGCCTCTTTGGGAAACTCTATCTTCTCTGGGCCTTTGCACATGCTGTGTCTCCAAGCCTGGACCGACTTTCCTGTTTCCTTCTAGATCCTTTGGTCTCTGGATGGGCATCGCCTCCCAGGAAGCCAGTCCCTGTGGGCGGCTGGGTCGCTACAGATCCTGCACCCCGATCCGGACACAAAGAGATCCTGCCCAGGGCACCCAGACCCCTCTGCAGGCTCCCGCCTGGGCCCCCATCAGGCTTATCAGCCGCTGCTTCTCCTGGGAGTTTGGAGTGAATAAGAGAAGACACAGGCAGGGAGTTTCTGGCTTCTTACACCGCAGCCCCTCATTCCGAGGCGAGAGAGAGACAGAGAAGAGATGATAAGGCAGCTGGGGTGGGTTGAGTGGGCCTAAGCTTGGCTGGCTTCGAAGTGACCCGTGACCGTCAGCCAGCCTGAGCACATCCTGTTTAGATAGAGGCCAGACAGCCGTCCCTCACCCCTTGGCCCTGCCCAGCCCCCGCCGGGGAGCCCAGGCCTCTAGCTCAGTCCCCATCTGGCTCCAGAGAGGCCTCCCCGTGCGAGTGGGGTGGGAACTCTGGGCTCCCTCTGCCTCCCTGGCAGAGGCTTTGCCCCCAGGTCCTTGGGCTCTGGGTCCCCGCTGCCTGGGCAGCCCCGCCCGTGGGGCAGTGATCTGACAGAGGAGGCCCTGCTAGCTCGCTGCTCAGCGGGTGCAGACCCGTGCTCCCCCTCCTCGGTCCCATAGCCCTCACGGCAGCCCAGACTCTTCTGTCACCTCCGCACATACTTCAAGCTTCACCTTCTAAATATACAAGAAGTCACATGACCGTTTCTCACCTTCCTGGCCCCGAGGCCAAGCTGGTCTCTGATGAGGCAAGGTCAGGAGCCTGCTCCCGGACGCCCAGCTCCGGAGTGCGCCCGGGGAGACGGAGGCAGCTCCTGCATCTCCTGCCCTCAGCCCTCCATTTGTTACGAGTCACAGCCTGTGCTCTGCATCCCCTCCCCACCCTTCGGAGTCCCCCTACTCCTGCCCACAGCCTCCTCCCCGGCCCCTGCCCTGGGCACACGGGCACGCTCTGCAGGGGCTGTACCTTTGGCTTCCCGCAGGCACCTGCACGGCCCCTCCCTTGCCTCCGGCCAGCCACATTGCTCAGCTACAGCGAGGCCGACCTGACCGCCATCCCCCGGGTTCTCGTCTCCCCCACCTTCCCTCTTCTTCCCTCCCAGCTACTGGCTGACTGACTTATTTTCCTGCTAAGCTGTCAGCTCCGAGAAGAGCTGTTTTGTCTGTTGCCACTTCTCCAGGAGGCAGAATGGAGACTGCCCATGGCAGGTGCTGCGTGAGTGACTGGTGCAACTCTGGGGGGAGCTGCAGCTCAGGGCCCCTCTGCACTCGTGCCCAGGGGCCAGGGGCTGCTTCCCCACCTCACCTTGGGGCCTGTGCTCCCTCTTACCTGGAGTGGAGGGGGCCGGGGGGTGCCATGTGCTGTCTCCCCCAACTTGAGAGCTGCACTGCAGAGCGGGTCCCAGTGGTGCCATGACTTAGAAGGCAGCAAAGCTCCGACCCGCTGAGTTCCCCAGGGGCGGGCAGAGTCCCCAAGGCAGAGGTGGTCCTTGGGGCCGGGAGAGGCCTGGACAGCCCCCGACAAAGCTAACTGCAGCAGGCTCTGGTCTTGTGAGGTTTCTGGCTGCCTCCCAGGCACACATCTGCTGCGCACACTCCCTCCATGTGTCTGTGTGGCCACAGTCCTGGGGGAGGGGGCCCCGAGGAGGGTCCTGCTGCCAGGCCTGCAAGCTGCGATCTGGACTTGCTTAGTTCCAAATGACTGGGGAATGTCCCTTCCGTGACAGCGATGGTGGGTGGCGTGGCCTCCCCTAGTCCCTCACTCCCAGCAGGGGAGGGGGGCCCAGAGGAAGGCAGCGCCCCCCGGAAGGGGGGAGGGGCTGGTGGGCAGATCCTGGGCACCCTGCCATCCCAGCCCCTCCCTAGGTCTGGCCCCAGGTCGCCCCCCGGGAAGAGCTGCAAGGTGAGGCCGCTGACTGGAGCTCCACGGCCGGAGCATCCCACGTGAGTCTCCAGCGCCTCCATGAGCTGGGCGGTGCAGACTTCCACCTGAGGAGTGTTCCTTCCAGAAAACCTCCCTTTCCAGCGATGGCCTGAGTGCCTTGGAGAAGGGCTGGGTGGCAGGGCTGGTGCCAGGCTTGTGAGGAGCTGGGCCTGCCCTGGCCACCGTAGCACTTGCCAAGCACTCCGTCCGAGATGAGGAGCCACCTTGCTCACTGTGCTGGGCAGGGCAGGGCAGCCTGGGCTCTGCCCCAGGGTTCTGGGGCTTTCCTGTCCCGTCAGGGTTTGATTTTCAAACATAACCGGCACAGCTGGTGCCCAGGCCATACCTGGCCTTTGACTTTTTTTTTTTTTTAAGATTTATTTTTTTATTTGAAAGTCAGAGTTACACAGGAGATGAGAGAGAGAGAGAGAATCTTCTACTTGCTGATTCACCCCCCAAATGGCTGCAATGACTGGGGCTGGGCCAGGTCAAAGCCAGGAGCCAGGAGCTTCTTCCAGGTCTCCCGCATGGGTGCAGGGGCCAAGCTTTTGGGCCATCTTCCACTGCTTTCCTAGGAGTATGAACAGGGAGCTGGATCGAAGTGGAGCAGTGGGGACTCCAACTAGCACCCATATGGGATGCCAGCAATGCAGGCTGCGGCTTTATCTGCTGCACCACAGCACTGGCCCCTGATTCAGGATTTCCAGGGATGTCCTGGGTTGGGACACCAGCATTCCATATCTGAGTGCCAGTTCAAATCTTGGCTGCTCCACCTCTGATCCAGCTTCCTGCTAATGTGCCTGGGAAGCAGTGGAAGGTGGCCCAGGTCCCTGGGCCCCTGAACACGTGTAAGAGACCTGGAAGAAGCTCCAGGCTCTTGGCTTCGGATTGGACCAGCTCCAGCCATTGTGGACATTTGGGGAGTGATCCAGTAGATGGAAGATTCTCCTTTTCTCTCTCTCTGCCTCTGCCTCTCTGTAACTCTGCCTTTCAAATAAATAAATATTTGAAAAAAAATAATTAAAATCTTAAATCAGGGGTCGTGTGACGCAGGTTAAGCCAGCATATCTGGGACACTCACACTCCATATTGGAGTACCTGGGTTTGAGTCTCAGCACCTCTGCTTCTGATCCAGTTTCCTGCTAATGCACCCAGGAGACAGCGGATGACGGCTCAAGTACTTGGGCTCCTGCCTTCCACGTGGGAGACCTAGAGTTAGAGTGAGTTCCAGGCTGTTGCAGGCATTTGGAGAGTGAACCTACAGATGGAAGATCTCCCTGTCTTTTCTTCTCTGTCATTTTGCCTTTCAAAGAAAGGTAAATGAAAATAAAATAAATATTAAAAAAATCTGTTCCCTTAAGTCAGTCCTAGTTGGTTTTTTTTTTTTAATTTTGCTTTGTTTTAAAAAAGGCAGAATAGGGAGGCTGTTGTTGTGGTGTTGTAGTGCAGTAGGTTAAGTCCCTGTCTGCAGCACTTGGCATCCCATATGGGCGCCAGTTTGAGTCCTGGCTGCTCTACTTGCAATCCAACTCCCTGCTAATGTGCCTGGGAAAGCAGCAGAAGATGGCCCAGGTGCTTGAGCCCCTGCGCTCGTGTGGGAGACCCAGAAGAAGCTCCTGGCTCCTGGCTCCTGGCTTTGGCCTGGTCCAGCCCTGGTTGCTACAGCCATTTAGGGAGTAAACCAGCAGATGGAAGATCTCTATCTCTCCCTATCTCTCTGGAACTCCACCTTTCAAATAAATAAATAAATCTTCTTTAAAAATTAAAAAATAGGGGCTGGCGCCATGGCGCAGTGGGTTAATCCTCTGCCTGCAGTGCCAGCATCCCATATGGGCGCCGGTTCTAGTCCTGGCTGCTCTTCTTCCCATCCAGCTCTCTGCTGTGGCCTGGGAAAGCAGTGGAGGATGGCCCAAGTCCTTGGGCCCCTGCACCCACGTGAGAGATTCGGAAGAAGCTCCTAGTTCCTGGCTTTGGATCGGCGCAGCTCTGGCTGTTGCGGCCATTTGGGGAGTGAACCAGCGGACAGAAGACCTTTCTCTCTGTCTCTTCCTCTCACTGTCTGTAACTCTACCTCTCAAATAAATAAAATCTTTTAAAGAAATTAAAAAGTAAATAAAAACCAAAGCCGTCCCTGGCTAGGTGCAGAGAGGAAGCTGTGGGAGAGGCTGGGGTCTGGCTAGAGAACCAGGGGCTGCTGGGTCCCTTCTGCTTCCCTTGACGCCCATCCGTGGGGCTTGACCTGGAATTCTGGGATTGGACACAGCCTGCCTGGTCAGCCTCCCTGGCGCACTGCCCCCCACCCCCCCCACCCCCCAGCCAGTGGTTTTAGCTTTAGTTGGAGGACAAGTTCCTGCAAAGCTGCCAGAAAACAGGAACCAGCCTAGGTGGAGGGATAAAACACCCCTGGAGGGAGGGGGCGGGGCTGCACGGGGAGGGACCAGAAATGCAGCGCTCACACTGCGCCCACCCGCCTGGCCCCAGGACCCCAGACTACCTTGGGGGAGCCTTGTTCCTGGCATCCCGAAGAATGCATTGAAGTATCACAGCCTGCCCGTGTGCTAGTACGTCCACCCCACCCCAGTCTCTGTCCCAGCCCACAGGGCTTGGAGCAGCATCCCAAAATGCCCAGCCCATGGGGTACACGGACAGTGCCCCCACCACTGATGGCTCAGCCCCTCACAAGCCCCGAGGGCAAGCTGAGGCCTGCAGCCCACACCCCTTACCTTGACTTCTCTTTTTCAGAGAGTGATAGAGAGAGGAGGAGAGAGAGAGGGAGAGAAAGAGAGAGTTTCCTTCCGTCTGCTCGTCCACTCCCCGAATGGCTGCAACTGTTGGGACTGGGCCAGGCTGAAACCAGGAGCCAGGAGCTCCATCCAGATCTCCCACGTGGAAGACAGGAGCCCAAGGACTTGGGCATCATCCGCCAGCTCTGAGGTACATTAGCAGGGAGCTGGATGGGAAAATGATGGAGGAGTCAGGACTTGAACTAGGCTCTGTGACGTGGGATGGCTGCATCCCAGCAGTAACCTAGCCCACAGTACCTGCCCCATTGTCTTTTTTTGTTTTTCTTTTTAAATATTTGTTTATTTTGGAAGTCAGAGTTACAGAGACAGAGGAGGGGAGAGAGAGAAAGAGACCCATCCCCATCCGCTGGTTCACTCCCCAGGTGGCCACAATGGCTGGGGCTGGGGCTGGGCCAGGCGGAGGCCAGTCTGGCAGAAAGTGTGTGGGATGCCTCAGGAGGCTGTTTCTCATGATGAACCTTGCTGAGGGGATATTTTGGGGCGCCCCGCTGTCCGGGCAAGTGTCCAGCTGCCGCGCGCCCTGTCACCAGTTGATAAACCTCCGCCTTTCCCAGTAGCCCTACCTGGACCCAGGAAGCCAGACTGAATGCCTATGGCACAGGATGCTACCCAGCCCGTCCCTGGGGCTGGTGTTGTAGCACAGTGTTTAAGCTGCTGCCTTTGACACCTGCGTCCCATATCTGAACATAGGTTCAAGTCCAGCCGTTCCTCTTCCAATCCAGCTGCCTGCTAATGTGCCTGGGAAAGCAGAAGGTGGCCCAAGTTCTTGGGTCCTTGCACCCATGTGAGAGACCCAGCTGTTGTGGTCATTTGCAGAATAAGCCAGCAGATAGATCGATCTCTCTCTCTCTCTGTAACTCTGCCTTTCAAATAAGTAAATAGTAAGCAGTAGTGTAGCCCAGTGAGGGGCCAAGGCCCTGCCATCCATGGTGTCTGCAGAGCCCCAGGGCTCCCGTGGCAGTGGGAACGTGGACAGAGGCAGACCTCGCAGGGCCTCACTTGATCGACCCTAACGCTGGTGCCCACAGGTGCATGGGACGGCGGTGTGTCCCACCGGGGGCCACCAGCTCTGAGCCTGGCTGCGTCAGGCCTCATCCGTTCAAGCTGCTTCCTCACAGGCTGCTGGGAGGGCGCACACTCCCCTCCTCACCTTTGCTCTGTTGCACCTCTCACCATGGGTGACAAGGAGCCCCAGATGCCAGACGGGCACAAGGGCCTGCCTGGGGTTGCTCTGCGGGGGCCCCAGGAGGGCAGGGGTGGGACTGTCTTCTCATCCAACACAAGGACAGCCCTCAACTGCCCAGCCTGACCCTGTCTCTAGCCTCTGTCTCTGCTTGCCAGGTCTCAGGCCCCGCCCCACAGCACACTTGGCACACACACTCACATCTGCACCTGCCAGCGCCTAGTCAGGCCCAGGAGGCAACCTCCCAGTCCTCTGGAGAGAGGGGTCTGCAGGGGAACACAAGTGCTGGCCAAACAGGTTGCATGAGACTCCTCCTCCCTCCTTGGATAGGTGAGCGCACTCTGGCTCTGACTGTAACCTCCAGTGCTCCAGCCCACGCTTCTTGCAGCTGTGCCCTGGGAGTTGGCCAGGTGGTGGGGCTTGCAGATCAGCAGCAGAGAGGTGTCCTGGAGACAGTGGTGTCTAGGCTGCGCTGGGGGTCAGGAGGTGACCAAGGAGGCAAGGCTGCCTGGAGGAGGTGACATTGATGCTTGGATCTGTGCACAGCCAGAGCAGGGGAACTCACACAGTGTCAGAACCTGCTAGCCATTGGGCCTGGGGGCAAGGGGAGTGCCAGGGGCACTTGAACTCCATCTGAACCCTTCCAAGCAGCAAGGAGGCAAGGTGAGGGCAGATGCCCCTTGGAAAGGTCTTGGTAAGGCCCCAGCTGTAGGCTGAGGCCAGGTGAGGGGGTGGCCCCCAGCCCCAGGCACTTGGTGGAACTAAACAGAGGGGAAGCAGAGCGGCTGGGTTGCTGTCCCCTCTGAGAGCTGTACCCCCCCCCCCACGCTCCCTCTGTAGGATGCGCCTGTCTCCCAAGAGGTGCCAAACTGCAGGCTTCGGAGCTGCCAGGAGAGTACAAGGCCACAGGCTGGGCCCCACTGGTGCCTTCCACTCTCCTGGGCACGCAGGCTGCCATTCCAGCACGCCCAGGGGTGACACTTGGGCAGGGTCCACCTGCTTCCAGTGGGGCACGGGCTGCTCCCCAGAGACCCTGGCCCAGAGGGCCTCAGTCCCAAAGCGCCAGGGCGGAGGGCTCCAGCCTCCGCAAGCCTCTCTCCCAGGGCCCCATAAGTGAGCATTCCCAGCAGAAGGAGCAAGCACCCGCTGGCACAGCCCTGCCTGGGCGCTCGGACCCCCACGGCTGCGGCTCCTCCAAGGGCTTCTCTGAGCCGGCCTGGGGGAGACAGGGCAGGGAGCGCAGGAGGACATCCAGCCTCAGTCTCCCCCAGGGGCTGCCTGAGCTCCCGGCTGCCCTGCCCCCCCAGGTGTGGGGCTTCCGGCAACTCAGAGGCCCCTTTGTGCCTTATCGGCTGGGCCTCCTTGGTGACAGCACACAGATAAGCATCCCATTCTGGGCTGAAATTCCAGCCTCTGCCCACTCCACCACAGAAGGTCTAGCCCGGCCACTGTCACTCTCCCTACTGTGACCTTCCACCCAGGGTCCCCAGCTGCACATTTGGACCCCTACCCACTCCAGCACCTTGGCCAGGCAGGCACAAGCCCTACCCCCAGCACCCGGGCACACACCCGCTCTCATTACCCCTGACCCTCCCCCACGTGGTTGACAGCAGGGCCCCCTCCCCGCTGCAGCCACAAAGCTGGGGGAGGGGTTGCAGTTGGGGCCCCTGACCTACCAGTGGGAGCCCGAAGCACGAGCGCTGACCCCTGGATGATCCCAAAGACCCCCCGGGGCGACCCCAGACACACCCCCGTGAGGCTTCCTGGACCACCCCTCTCCGGGACTCTCAGTCTCCAGCCCCAGCCCGGTCTTCTTCTCTGTCTCCCCCTCCCCCCTCATTAAGCCTCCTAAACCCGCCAGCTCCCTGAAGCAGGAAATTGCATTCTGCCAAGATTAAATGGACTTGAACGCCCTGCCTCTGCCCGAGAGGGAGGGGAGCCGAAAGCAGCCAAGTTTGTAGGGAGCGGGGGGCCCGGGACACCGAACCCCAGGTTGGGGAGGGGGGACCCAGACGGCCAGGACAGCTCAGGGAGGCGTGGGGCTTCTGAGGGCAGAGGGGAGCAGACGGGCACGCCGGGAGGCCGTGGCTGCGGCGGTAATGAGGAGCCCAGAGAGGAAGCCGCTCAGTGGGGGGGCAGATTCTGATTAGGTGGGGGAGGGGCAGGGGCGGGAGGAAGCCGGGATTGGGAGGTGAGCGGGACGCCTGTCAGGGTGAGACCCAACCAGCAGGAAATGGGAGATGAACCTCGAGGGGTGGGCTCTCTGCTGCTGGGAGAGCAGAGGGAGGGGCTGCTCGCCTCACCTCGGAGTCCCCGCCTGCCCGGCTCTTGCTGCAGTCAGGGACCCTGTGTGCCCCTGGGTCCTTGGGGAGCCCCGAGCATCCCCTGCACTGCCCAGAGTGCGGAGTGGTCACTGGGAAAGGCCACTGAAGTCAGCCCTGTCCCTCCAGGGCCCAGGCCCCATCGTCCGCAGCAGCCCTGCACTGCACCATGGGAGGGGGCAGTCCTCCCCATTTCCCAGGCGGGAACTCTGAGGCCACACTGGCTGCCCCCTCCCCAAGTCATAGGACACCCCCACACAAACCAAGACCACAGCCAGACAAGAGGCAGCGTGGGGGTAGCAGGCAGGCAGGTGAAGGGGCCCCTGGCTGAGGGCCAAGCCCTTGGGGGTCACTCTTGAAGCACTGTCCTGGAGTCATGACCAAGGACCGCAGTGCTCATGGAGCACCCACTGCCAGCTGTTGGCAGCTGCGGCAGCAGTGGGTACTGGGGTGTGAAGAAGCAGCTCCATCCATGGGCCAGGTCCTCCAGGAAGAGTCAGCGTGAGGCTGAGGAGCGACCGACCTGTGGCGCCATCAGGCAAAACTGGGCCAGCGGACAGCAGTGGAAAGTCCCGCACGCGGCAGGGCAGGGCGGGGGGCTGCCCCTCCCATCTACCCACCCAGGGCCACCAGGGCTGTTTGTTCAGATGCTGGTGCCCATTTCAGGCAACCTGAGCCAGGCAGGCAGCTCCCCGGGAAGGAAGCTGGCTCCATTCTGGCGGCTGGTGACAAATGGGCCTCACCTGTCCAGCTGTGGGAACTGGCCCTGGTGTGCTAGGAGGAGCTACTAGTTCATCAGAGGCACCCTGCCAGGCCCCGGGGGGAGACCCGCCTGCAGGGAAGGGACACAGCCCATCCTGGTAAGGCCGACGTGACAAGTGCCCCGTCCACCAGTCTACTCCCAGGATGTTCCGGGCCTGAACGCTCCGCCACCACTTCCTGGTTGGGGTCTCGGTCTCCAGTGGTTCAGCGGAGCTCACGCCGGCGAGAGCTGAGCTGAGCTGACCTGACCCCGTCCTACAGGTCACTGGTGGGCAGTGACCCAAGGCCCTGGCCCTGCCCCATCCCAGCTCCACACCCCCAGGCTGTCCGCTGAGGACCAGAGGTGCCCCCAGCTCTCCCCCCCACCCCTCTGAGAGAAAGGCTGTCCTGTCCGACAGCTCTCGGCTGAGCGCTGTCCCAGGCCTGGCTCCTCAAGAGAGCCCCCCGCGTCCTCCTCAGGATCTCCTGGGCTCTGTCTTCCTCTCCAGAGGACTGTGGGGTCCTCTCCTGGGGACGCGCGGTCCCCAGGTCCTGGCACCATCGGGTAACAGCACGGCCAACGGTCTGACCGCAGCTGTAAGTCCTTTCCCAAGGCTTTAAGGCAAACTCGTTCACCGCCTCCCACACACAATGGTCTGCACGCCCGCTCCAGGGCCTGAGGGGGCGGTGGCGATGGGGGGGTGGGGTAGCCACACGTGGCTTCTGCTGCAGGGAGCTCAGGATCTTCCTGGGAGACAGGACTGGGACCAAAGAAAGAGATGCCATCCCCTGGCCACCAAGAAACCCAGAGAGACCTGGGTGTCCCACGTGGTTGCAGGGGCCCCAAACATTTGGGCCATCCTCCACTGTTTTCCCAGGTGCATTAGCAGGAGCTGGATCGGAAGTGGAGCAGCCAGGACTCTAACCAGCATCCATATGAGATGCCCGCATTGTGGGTGACGGCTTTACCAGCTATACCACAGCGCTGGCCCCAGTCTCCCAGTCTCCCAGTTCTGAAGCAATGATCTCCACCTCTTGGCTGGCAGAGAACAAATGCATGTGTCCTGGGTTTGCACTAGCACAGCTGCTGGCATTTCTTCAGCTTCTCTTTTACATGCCCGAGGGAGGTGGGCCTCTGGCCCCAGGTCCCTGGTCTCGGAGCCCCAAGACTCTCTCTGCTGGGACAGAGCCATTCAGCTTTTCTGGTGTTCGGGCGGCAGGCCGGGGCAGGGGTACCCCTGGGGAGTTTGCAGTCTGCTTCTTGCATGGTAAGTGTACACCAGTGTGCAGGGCCGGCTGCTAGCTCAGAGCCTACACGAGGGGAGACACTGGAGCCCAGGGTCTGAGCCACCAAGGGTGTGGGACGGCGCTCCCTGTGTTCCCATCGTGCTGACCTTTGGGAAAGCCCTGGGTCAGCCCTGCCTTCTCCTGCTGGTCTCTCACCCGCGCCGGTCACCTGACGCCAGGGCCAGCAGGCTCTCTTGCTGCCCAGCTGGACATCGCTCCAGTTGGTGCCCAGCACAAGCGGGTTGCCTGAATGGAGTCTCCAGGTGACCCTTGGGTCTCCAGCGTGGAGCTCTGTGGGAACACAGGGACCCTGCTGGGGTCTGGCCCTCCCTGGGAGGGCATCTCTCCCGGGCTGTGAAGCAACCCCCTCTGCTTATCCAGCTGGGGCACCCCCGCCCCGTGCCTGCCATCCGAGTATCAAGGGAAGGCTCAGGTTCCAGGGTCTCCCACTTAGGACGCCCCACCTGTCACCTAGAGCTTGGTCTGGTCTCTGTGCCCCAAGCCTAGCAGGGGGCTTTGTGAGCCTGGGTAGAAAGGAAGATGGGGGGGGGGACAGTGCCCCTCCCTCCCCATCCCCCAGGCACCACTGCCTCCCCACCAGAGGTCCTGGCTTAATCCCTCCTCCCCTGCCGCTCCCACCAGCTGGCAGGAGGACAGGCAGGAATGAAGTATGATGCCTGCCACCGAGCGCCTTATGGCTCGTCTGGGCTGTGTCACAGACTTCCCATCCATCCGGCACACGGCGGCCCACCGACCCCAGTGTGCAGGCACCTGTGGACCCAGTGCACCAGGGACGCCCTCCCCAAGGTGCAGCAGACTCCGGCTGGGGCTGCTGTTTAGTGGAGGGGGGGATTGGGGAGGGCAATGTTTACCCCAAAAGACTTGTCTGCCGTCTGGGGCTCCCGTACCCTGGGTCCGGAGGGCCTCAGGCCAGGAGTCCTCTGCAGCCTCCCAGGTCAGCTGGTGCCCCTGTGCACATTGCCTCTGGCACCCATCCGAGGGCGCTGCCGTCCCTGGCTGGGAGAGCAGGCCCAGGGCTGCTGCTCTAGGGAGGCTCTGCCCCCGCCCTGAGGAGCAGGCCCCTCCCCCACCGTAACCCATGGGATGGGAGGACCAGCACAGGGCAGGGCTGAGGGAGGGGGTAGGAGTGTTCCCTCCTAACACCTCCTCTTGGGGTTGGGGGGCCACCGGTGGGAGCGTCAGCCTGCTTCAGAGACAAGTCCACGCGCGCAGGAGTTAACTGCAGACAAGGCAGGCTCGGGCAATGTGCCTGGGACCCCGCCATCCCGAGACCCAGCCACGGTGCCTGGGGCAGCGGGGACATCTGCCTGCCGTGCTGGGATGTCAGCATCTCTTCTCCCAGCCAGAAGGCAGGCGGGGGCAGGGACGCCAGCCCTCAGGAGTTCAAGACGACTGCACTTCCGAAGCAGGTGAGCAGGGAGCCAGGGCTGGGGGAGGGGCAGGGAGCGGCCCGTGTCTGCAAGCCCCTTGCCTCCATCCTTCTCACATGCCCTCTACCCAGAGCTAGCCAGCCCAGGGGTCCCCTAAGCTAAGCTCCTTAGCACCAGGGCACAGCATAAACAACATCTGTCCCCTGACATCCTGGGGTGGGAGCCCTGAGGTCATCAGGTCCCTGGGGACACAGCGGGAGGCCTGGGAGGGTCCCTGCTGCCTGTTCCCAGTCCCACAAGGGCCTCCCAGATAACGCCAACCTCTGCCTGTCAAGCCGTGTACTGCGAAGACAGCTGCCCTTCTCTCCAGGGGCTGGTCTCCCTGGAGGAAGAGTCAGTTGAGGCGGAACCACGTGAGCCTTCCCGCCAGCCCCTCTGGCTCTCTACTTCTGGCTGGTGCCTGCACGCCGCCCCCCACCCCCCAACCTTCTAAGATTCAAAGAAGAAAAGAGAAGAAACGAGGTGTCTGAGGATGAGGATTGAGGGGTGGAAATTACCTCAACTGAATTTTAAAAACCCCTGGCTGGTTGCCATAGTAACAGAAAGGTGCATCCCATCACCATGGCAACAGGCAAACACCAAGGTCTGCTGCTGGGATTGGGGATTTGGGATGTGGCCGGAGGGGGTGGGCAGAGGAGGCTGGGCAGTTGGGGGTGGGGGGCAATACAGCTTGAGATCACTCACCCCCCCCCTTTCCAGGGAACCCACAGCCCAGGCTGCAGGGAAGAAAGAAACGTGGGGAGGAACCCCTGAGCTCCTGCCGCCTGCCCATCTCTAGGGTCTCCAGTCTGAGAGTGTGGAGTGGGTCCTAAGCCTGCTGAACTGGGCTCCTCTTCGGCTGGAGCCTGGGCCTTGGGAGACTCGGGTCTGACTCCTGAGCTCAGGGAGTTAAGAGTCTGGGAGTCAGCACCACTGGTATCACAGCTGCGGAGAGCAGCCCGCACCTGGCTCCACCTGCACGATGCCGACGCACACCGACACCTGCAGGAGACTCTTCAAGGCGGCGGTCATCTCTGGCGCCCTCGTCTCGTCTCCTGGGTTGGAGGGGGACCCCTGCCACGCAGACTCTGGTGTAGCACGGGGGCCAGCACGCGCAGGAAGGAACTGAGGACACTCAGGAAGCCCTGCACGGCCTGGCTGCCGGAACCGCAAGCGACATTTCACAAGTTCTGGTGCAGGCTCAGAGTGACCCGTGCAGCCTTTGGGTCCCAGCTGACCCCCAGACATCCAAGGACCCGTGCTAAGAGCTGGACACTCAGGCTCGTCGGCCCTGGCCAAGCCTGACTCCTGGGTTACCCGGTGACGCCAGAAGATGCTTGTTAGATACACCTGGGAGCATCGTGGCTCCCGGAGTCTCGGGCTTTTCCATTAATGCATTAGTGTAGCTGCGCTTCCGACAGTAGATGGGCTGCCTGTGGCCTTGGAGAGCTGGCTGCGCGTGTGTGGAGTAGGGGTGGGGGTGTCTGCCTCCTAGTCTGCCAGCTTCAGGCAACTTTGCTGAAACCTGGATTTTCAGCCCACCCCCGGCGTTCCCTTCGAGGGAGAGCATGGCCTGGCCCAAGAATTCCCAGGAGACGCTGGAGCCTCATGCAGGCTGCCCCGGCCCGGCTGCGGGGCTGCCGGGGCTGCCGGGGCTGCCGGGGCTAGAAGTCATGGAGGGAGGGAGGTGCTCCTCACTGGAGAAGCGGGAGAAAAAGCACAGGCACTCCCAGGCCTCCTGCAGCCCCGACTCGGCCTGCTCTCCCAGGAGGCCCAGTGCTAATATCTGGAAGGGAGGCAGAGGTACTCCTGCCCCAGCTCCCCTGGCTCAGCGCCAAGCCTCAGAGAGCTCCCCAGCCCAACTACCCCCACCCAGGCAGAAAGCTTGGGACCAGGGCAGGCAGTGTGGTGCAGGGGACAAGCCTCTGCCTGCGACGGCCACATCCCACGATTAAAAGCACAACTGGGACTAGCAGGGCCCAGCCCTAGGAGGGGAGATTGGGCCCAGGGCTACCCCTTTAGGATCCTGTCTCCCTGCTATCCCAGGTTAAAGAATTCTGAGGTCCCTACCACCTACAGCAACACCTATTCGCTAAGCACAAAAACCAAGCCGGGGACCCTGGGGAGCCGCCCCCATCTTCCCTGAGGAGGAAGCTCCCGGTTGGGGTCAGACAGACCATTTGCCACTCAGACCTGGAAAGAGGTTCCTAGCTCTGGCTGGAGCTAGGCCAGAGAGAGGGTGTTGGCACTGACCCTGCGGGGGCGGGGGGACCTGTGCCCAGGCCATGCCTCTCGCACATGGGCACTCATGTAGGGATGGCAGGTGCAGTCCAGCACAGGCAGGCGCCAGAGACCTCTCTCAGAGCAGGGCCAGTCCTGAGCCTGCATGGGTCTCCTCTCTGCCCTCTCAGGGGCCACCGTTGACTGCAGCCCCTAAACTGACCAGTGGCACCCTGCTGCACCCTGCGCCAGTGTGCAACGCAGGGAGCACCTGGGGTGGAAGGCAAGAGGCTGAGCCAGGGCCGAGGGCTCCAGCTCAGGGACAAGTTCTCCTCTGCCTCCGCCCTGCACCAAATGGACCCAACGGTTCTCTCAGAAAGCTTGGCGGGCAGCCTCCAGGCACCCATGAACAGGAAGGAAGGCGCCCCGTGGCCCACTGAGGGACTCCTGCCCCAGCCCAGCGTGGCAGAGCTGGCCTGGGTGGGCTTGGAAACTGTGGGTGACCTCCTGGTCACCTGGGCCCCACATCGCGAGCCAGGAACACCCAGGACCTCCTGGGCTGACTGGCACTGATATTCCACCTGCCATTTCAGAGCTACCTTAGCTAAGGACTGTCCCGAAGTGTGGCTTCAGCCTCACTCTGGGGACAGCAGCTGTGTGCACCGGAGCGGAGACTAAACGTGAGTGTCTCTGGCCCAGGAGACACGTCCCCCCAGCCGCCCAGGGCTCGTACTCACCGCTGCAACAGCTGCTCACGCTCTGAGTTCAAGGATTCCAGGACGTCCTGGGTACCGTACACATCCTGACCGAGGACCCCGCCGACGTCCCGAAGGCAGGCGGGGAGAAGCATCTCCCCCTTGGACACAGCGTTTGGCCAGGAACTGGACCGCTCTGCACTGCTGCCGCGTCTCCTCACACTTTGGATATCGTGTTCCCTGGGTACGATTCTTAGCCCCGCCTGGAGTGGTGTTTGTCTACACCACGAGGAGAGTACTGAGCCGCCTCAGGTGTGCTGTCCGCCGGCTGACCACCCAGGGGGCCGCCCGGGCACTGTGTTCGCCAGCACTCGCGTCCCTGGGGTCTGCAGCGGGCTGTCCTGCAAGCCCCTCTGGTTGGTGGGGTCTTGGCCTAGGTGTTGCCAAAGTCTTGATGATGTGGAGCCAGTGAGGCCAGGGTGGCATCGTCAGCAGGAGGGGGCGGAGTCAAGTGCAGAAGGCCCCTGGCCCCAGGCCCAGGATACCCAGGCTTGCAGTGGGGACAGCCAGCATGGTCATGGACTTGGGGAAGGGGACAGGGGATCGGCCCTGGTCAGGGCAGCACCTTGCAGGCAACTCCCTCAGCACCCCTACTCCTGGGCCAGATCCCATTCCAGCCCTGTCCCCAGCAGGGAGCCCGGCCTATCCAGCCTGCCCCTGCCTGTAGCCCAGAAACTCAGCTCTGCCCCGGGAAGCTCCAGTCCTGTGGTTTTGAGGCTGCCTCTCCTGCTCCCAGGACAAAGGTTTGGGCTGGGGCCTGACAGATCCTGCTTATCTCATCATAAATATTTATTAGGCTCCAGGGGCCAGAGCCTGCAGCTGGCCCGGGCGGGGTGGGGGGGCAGATGCTGCCATGGTCTGCGAGCGCTTCTCTAATTGAGGGTGTTGTGAGAGGAGAGTGCCACCTGGGCCTTGCGATCCTTGGGGAGGGGAGGACAGATGGACAGCGGGACAGAGGCAGGGGGAGTCTGGGGACTTGGGTGGAATCCAGCCGTCAGGCTTTCCCGTGCACCCCAGGAATGTGGGGGAGGAGCCAGAAGAGGCTGAGGCTGGGGAGACAGGCTGCCTCGCCACCCCCCCCCCCCGCCCCAGTCTCCAAGCTGCCCACACCACACCCCCCCAGTTCTGCTCCCAGAGCTGTGTCCCCAGCTGGTGTGCGGCAGGGGTTAAGATGCCCCTGGGGACACCAGCATCTCCAGTCCAAGTGCGGATTCCAGACCCGGCTGCTCCACTTCCCATCCAGTTCCCTGCTGATGCGCCTGGGAAAGCAGCAGAGGATGGCCCAAGTGGTGGGGTCCCTGCCACCCCAACGTGGGCGACCTAGATGGGATTCTGGGCTTTTGGCTGACATAACCTTGGCTGTGGTGTTCATCTGGGGAGTGAACCAGGAGATGGAAGATCTCTGCCTTTCAAGTAAATACACAAAATCTGTAAGACACAAAAGGAAGCCGCATCCTCCCTAACCTTTCCCCTCCTCCCAGTTGCCTTCCGGATCCTGTACCTCCCTGTCCCCTCCTCCAGACCCCTTTTCTCACTGGGCACGGGCACTGGACACGGTCAGGTCAGAGCAGACCCGCAGCGCCCGGCTCGGGCTCTCCTCCCCGGCGCTGGTCACTGGCAGGCGGGTGGGCCCCACAGGTGGAATCAAAGAGGAGCTCTGTGCAGAGCTTCGCAGCAGGGAGCTGGGGCCTTTGTCTGCCCGGTCCGGGGAAGAAGGGGCCGAGGGGCACATTTGGGGGCCCCCTCCTCACTGCCAGGCAAGCCGAGTGGCAGAAGAGGGGAGCAGCCTGGGCCCAGAACACCCCCAGGAGGTAACGAGGGGCTGTGGGGGAAGGGACAGCCTCAGGCACAGCCTTGGGGAAGCCGCCTCCCCGGCCCAGCCGCCTGCTCATTAGTGGAAGCCTGGGGGAGAGGCGGCTAAGTGGGTCAGGCCCCTCCCCCAGCCTGCCTGACAGGTGTGGGTGGGAAGAAGGATTGGCAGCCCATTGTCCCCCAGCACAGCCAGCCCCGGGCTGAGGCCCCTCCCTGGGCCCTGCCCCTCGCCCCTCCAGCCCCCTCCCTCAGCCCCAGCCCTCTAATCCCCCAAGCCTGCAGCCCGACTCCGAGCCCCTACCTCCTCTCAGAGACCTCCCCCGCGAGCCCCCTTCTCCCTGAGACCCCCTCTGTGGCCTCCTTTTCCTGAGCGCCCTCGCTGCAGCCCCACCCCCTCCTTCCCGCCCCGCCAGGTGCCGGCCCCGAAGTCAGCCTCCCTACGGCATCCTGCAGACCGAGCCACACCTGGGAGGAATTGAAATCCTAGACTCTTCCCCACCCCCACCGAAGAAGCAGACGTCCCAGTCCCAGCCACGGGCGCAGTAAAACACGGCTCAGCCGGGCCCGCCGGAACAAGCATCCAGGTTGGAGCGAGGGAGCCAGACAGAGCACGGTGCGGGCTCTGGGCCAGGGCTTTTCCGTACTCCGGTGCCCGGCAGCCACTGGCCCTGGGCGTCCACTCTGGGGTCCCAAACTCCCCTCTGGCCACAGTCACGGAGATGAACTTCCTGGCGCATCTAGCTCAGGAGTTAGGGACATGGGGTCTGGCCGGGTCCCCCCTCTAAAATCAGGCTGGACTTGAGGACAAGTTGGGCAGAACCACTGTCAGCTGCCCCCAGCCCTCTCCTTGTTGTCCTTGGCCAGGCTTCTCTTCAATCCAGAACCTTCTAGGGCTCCCTGTTTCCTGTCAAGGCCTCCTTTGGCCCCAGGACAAAGGGTAGAATAGAGAGGATTCTCTGCCACGTGAGATGTCCGGATGAAACCCAGTTCTAGGGGGGGCCTGAGTGACTACCCTCGTCCTGTGCAGCCAAACCCCACCCTGGCCCCAGGGTCAGGGTGGGGTCTGGCAGCACAAGGGTTAATCTCAGGGTTTTCCCCCGCCCTCTCGCTGTGCGCCCCCCACCCCACGTGTGCACAGTCAAATTCCAGGAACGCTTTCCATTAAGGGCGCTCAGAGCAGATTTCATTTACATTAATAAGAACCAGAAAAATCTGCAGGGGGGGTGGTGCTGGCGTGTGGTTGCTGCTCACGTTTTGCATTGAGTCTGGGAGATGGCAAGGGGCTCTCCGGCTCTCCGGCTGGGCCAGCCGCGGTGCTGGGGTGAAGGTGTAGGCTGTCTCCTCCTCCAGGGGGACCCCTGTCTGAGGGAGGAGGCCAGCCCAGCTGATCCTGGAGGCTCCTCCCCTCCCTGATGACGGGGTGGCAGTCTGAGGGGTGGCCAGGCCCAGTCCAGGGCAGGGTTCAGCACGCCAACCCATGTGGCTGGGCAGAGTCAGGTGCGGAAACCTGGGTGTCCCTGTGGGAGCCTCAGGTCAGCAGGGTGAGAGGGGCGCTTCCCCTCCCTGCGAGGCGCCTGCCAGGGTTTCAAGGGAGGTGTTGAGCCATGGATGGACTGTGGCTCCTCCTTGCCCACTTCCTTACTGTGTGGCTCTGCTACCCCTGAGCAGCCACTGGCCCAGGAACCTGTTCTGGGGGGAGACCCCTAAGGGCCACCTCCTTGGAAGGGGGAGCCCAGGAGGGACTGAGTGCACGCGGGGGTGCGTGATGGGTGGTGGCTCGTACTCCTGTCCCGCTGCGCCCCGGGCACTCCCAGCCTACTGCCAGACCAGCTTCCCTTCCTCCTTCAGGGGCACCAGGCACACCTGATCCCCAGTGGCTTGGGCCAGAGCCCGGTGATACTTGTGCACGAGGCCACGCCTTTGCAGCCGCACCTGGCCCCATGTGCCTGACGATGGGCCGTTGGCCCCAGGAGAGGTGTGTAGGAGCACGCAGGCTTCATGCACTGGGGTCTGCAGGCATCTGCACATAGCACCCCATGCACTCCCAGGGTGCTGGGCAAACACGCGCACACTGCGACTGGAGGACCAGGGGCCTACGTAGATGTGCGCATGTGCAGACATTGCAGGTCTGGGCAGCCTCAGCCCAACCCATGGGTGGGGGAAGAGAGAGTGGGGAGTGAAGCCCCTGTTCGGGTGCCCTCAGGATTTGGGTTCAGCCCTGTCTTGTTCCAGGCCATGGGGATGCAGTTGGCTGTGCTGGGGCTGGGGGCCTCCGGCTAGGCTCCCACACCTGCACACCCTGCTGCAGGCCTGAGCCAGAGAGTTGGGGGTAGGCTTAATTGCATCCATGAATCATTCTCAAATAGCTTCTGTCCAGGCAGACCTGGGTGGGTGATGATGCCTGCCTGCTGCTGGGAGCCTGGCCTGGGTATGAGGGTGGGGGTCCAGGCTAGGCCTCCTGGCTGCTCTTGTCTCACCAGTCTGCCAAGGCCTCTGCCACCAGCATGCAGAATTGTGCTGGGCAGAGCAGAACCCGCTGCCCCGGCCCCTCCCCGGGTGTGGTCCTGCCCCTCGGCCTCCTGTGTTCTTGGCTGCTCCTCTTCCTGGCATCCTCTAGGCCTCCCTCTTTGTCACTACTTGTCTGGTTATTTTTTTCTTTTTTAAAGATTTATGTATTTATTTATTTGACAGGAAGAGTTAGACAGTGAGAGAGAGAGACAGAGAGAAAGGTCTTCCTTCCGTTGGTTCAACCCGCAAATGGCTGCTACAGCCGGCGCACTGCGCTGATCTGAAGCCAGGAGCCAGGTGCTTCTCCTGGTCTCTCATGGGCCATCCTCCACTGCCTTCCCTGGCCACAGCAGAGAGCTGGACTGGAAGAGGGGCAACTGGGACAGAATCCAGTGCCCCAACAGGGACTAGAACCCCGGGTGCCAGCGCCGCAGGTGGAGGATTAGCCTAGTGAGCCGCGGCGCCGGCCTAAAGATTTATTTACTTGAGAGGCAGAGTTACAGGCAGAGAGGTCCTCCATTTGCTGGTTTATTCCCCGAATGCTGCAATGGTTGGAGCTGAGCCAGTCTGAAGGCAGGAGCCAGGAGCTTCTTCTGGACCTCCCATGCAGGTGCAGGGGCCCAAGCACTTGGGCCATCCTCAGCTGCTTTCCCAGGCCATCATCAGGGAGCTGCACAGGAAGTGGAGCAGCCAAGACTCAAACTGGTGCCCAAGTGGGATGTCGGTGCCGTAGGCAGATGCTTAACCTACTATGCCACAGCACTGCCCCCCCCACAAAGGTTTATTTAGGGCCTGCCACTGTGGTATAGCTGGTAAAACTACTGCCTGTGGTGCCAGCATCCCTTATGGGCATAGCTGCTCCATTTCTGATCCAGCTCCCTGCTAAAGCAGAAGACGGCCCAAGAGTTTGGGCCCCTGCACCCACATGGGAGACCCGGAAGAATCTCCTTACTTTGGATTGGCTCAGCTCTGGCCATTGTGGCCATTTGGGGAGTGAACCAGGGGATGGAAGACCTCTCTCTCTCTCCCTTTTACTCCTCAAATGGCCATAGTGGCTGGGGCTGGACAAGGTTGAAACCAGGAGTCAAGACAAGAGCTTCTTCTGGGTCTCCCACGTGGGTGCAGGGGCCTAAGGACTTGAGTCATCCTCCACCTCTTTCCCAGGTGCATTAGTAGCGAGCTGGATCTGAAGTGGAACAGCTAGGACTCGAACTGGCATTCATACAGGATGCTAGCATTGCAGGGAGTGGCTTAACCCTACTTGTCTTTTTCTCCTGCATTTCCCCGACTGTCTTCTCACTCTCCACAGGGCCCTGGGGTCACCCTGAGGCCCAGCTCACTCCAGGGTCGGGGTGTAGCAGTCTAGGGCCTGATCTTGTGCCTGCAGCTGGGATTCATCTCCACTGAGTCTGGTGACCTAGGGTCAGCAGGGCAGGGACAGCTGGGTCAGGGCCCAACAGCAGCCAAGCCCAGTAACCTCCAGCAACTGCTCTGAGCCATGGCTTCTGTTTGCCCCCTTGGTTTATTATGTATACCCTCTTCTTCAAACCCAGTGGAAGCAGTGTTTGGGCCAAGCAGGATGGGAGGTCGCTGCCCTGGCCTTGCCTCCTGCTGGAAAGTTCTTTCTGGCTAGGTGTGCCTTCCTCCTAATGGGATTCTGATGCAAGTCCACGAGTCCACCCCTGCTGCCACATTTTGGGAGGCTGGGGTGGGGGCCTGCAGGCATCCCCTGCTTCTATTTGGGTGCCCTGGGAAAACTGGCTCCAACTCCCCCAAGGCTGCAGGGCAGAAGCTACAGGACTGATGTGGGCTGTCAGGAGCGTTTTTCTGTGTGAGTCAATGATCATGAAGAAGTGATGGGAGCTTGAGAGGCAGAAATGCATTTTATCCACAGCAGAAATTATTTACCTGAAGTACCTTTTAAAAATATTCATTTTTTAAAGATTTTATTTGAGAGACAAAGTTATCTATAAAGAGAAGACAGAGAGGTCTTCCATTTGCTGGTTCACTCCCCAAATGGCTGCAGGGACCCAGGTACTTGGGCCTTCTTCCACTGCTTTCCCAGGCCATAGCAGAGAGCTGGATAGCAAGAGGAGCAGCCAGGACTCCAACCGGTGCCTGTATGGGACATAGGCGCTGTAGGTGGAAGATTGGCGCACCATGCCACAGTGCTGGCCACTACTTAAAGCACTTATACACAGGGCCAACTGTGGGGACAACTTCCCCTTCTAGCCACTTGGGGGGGTTCTTGTGGGAAGATAAGAATTGGGTAAGGGGCCAGTGCCGCGGCTCAATAGGCTAATCCTCCGCCTTGCGGCACCGGCACACCGGGTTCTAGTCCCGGTCGGGGCGCCGGATTCTGTCCCGGTTGCCCCTCTTCCAAGCCAGCTCTCTGCTGTGGCCTGGGAGTGCAGTGGAGGATGGCCCAAGTGCTTGGCCCTGCACCTGGGAGACCAGGAGAAGCACCTGGCTCCTGTCTTCGGATCAGCGCGATGCGCCTGCAGCAGAGTGCCAGCCACGGTGGCCATTGGAGGGTGAACCAATGGCAAAGGAAGACCTTTCTCTCTGTCTCTCTCACTGTCCACTCTATTAAAAAAAAAAAAAAAAAAAGGAATTGGGTAAGGGTCAGTGCTGTGGTATAGGGTAAAGCCGCCGACTGCGATGCCAGCATCCCATATGGGCACCGGTTTATGTCCTGGCTACTTCACTTCCGATCCAGCTCTCTGCTGTGGCCTGGGAAAGCAGTAGAAGATGGCCCAAGTCCTTGGGCCCCTGCACCCACCTGGGAGACCTGGAAGAAGCTCCTGGCTTTGGATCGGCTCAGCTCTGGCCATTGCTTAGCTCTGCCATCTGGGAAGTGAACCAGCAGATGGAAGACTTTTTCTCTCTCTGCCTCTCTGTAACCCTGCCATTCAAATAAATAAATCTTAAAAACAAAAAACTGAGTAGGGGACCCTTGGGAACTTGCAGAGCTAGCAGACTTGGCACCAGCCTGGCTCAACAGAGAGGTTCAAATCCCAAGTTCTAGCCAGTTCTCCTTGAATCTCAGACCAGCAAAGAGGCCCTGGAAACCTCCAGTACCTCAGGACTCAATGGGACACCTTCCCACTACCACCACAAAAACTAGCCTGGCCAAATGATGATAGAGTGCTGCCACCTGGTGGCCATCAGTAGCACAGTGTCCTTCTCTGTACCACCCCCCACCCCCCACCCCCCGTCCTTGAGTGCATTCAGCTCTCTGGAATCAGGGTGGCTGGGCTCAGGGCGCCCTTGGGACCACCAGCCAGACTGTGCATGCCTAGGGAGCTTAGCTCAGGCCTGGCTGCTCATCTGGGCTTTGAAACTCGTTTGATGCATGGCCATGACAGCTGTTACTGGATGGCCCTCAAAGCCCTGCACATTGCAGCAGCTGTCCTGGCCAAGGGCAATCTGGACTTGGGAACCTTGGAGGCTCCCTCTGGTTCAGTAAGTCTCTTCCAAACTTGGGATTTGGGATTCCCCGATCCGTATGTGCAGCTCTTGCCGTCAAACATGCCTGCATGGGGTTGCAGCAGACACACAGGACAGTGGGAGGCTACCTGGGCCCCTGGGGCTTCATCCTCAGCACCACCAAGATCTAAATATGGTCTTCCATGAGACCAGAGCCCAAAGGCACAGCCTGTCAAACCCGAGAACCAGCACAGTATAGCAGCAGGGTGAGGGCTGTAGACCTTGGCTAGGTAGGCTCATTAACAGGTGTGGCTGTGGAGGAGCATGCTGTGAATTGGAGGGACCATCCAGCTTTCCTGAGGGCCCGGGCCCTCATGTTCAAAGGCACCCTAAACTGTTCACAGGAGCTCATCCAGGGCTTACAGCAGACACAGGCTTGAGCAGCTATGAAAAGGCACCATGTAGAAGAGTGGCTTTCCTGGACGCGGACATCAACCCAGGGCTCAGGAGGGTTGGATGGAAGGCTACCAAGTCAGTGCTGGCTGTGCCTCCCCACAGAAGACGCTTCCCTCAGCCTGGATGAGCCAGGTCCACGTAAGAGCAAGCTTCCCGGATCCCATTACGTGGGGTTCACACTGTCAGAGGTCTCCCAGTACGCTGCTTGTGATGGCTGCTAGGGAGCAGGGAGCAACAGCTCCCCGGGGTTGAGGGCTCTGGAGGTAGGGCAGCTCTCTCCTCAGGGCCGCAGAGCCTGGTAGACCAGAACTAACATAATACTCCCCACCACAACTGCCAAACTTGGGCTCTCACTTGAGGTTCCCAAGTCTCAGTCTGCAAATCTGAGGTGTGGGCATTTTTGCATCTGCCTTCACCTCTCCCAAACAAAGCTATGACTGGGCTCGAACTCTCCAAGGCACCAAGAAGTAAGTGCAAAGCTGCAGGGTCAGACTCGGAGCTTTGCTTCCTCCACCCCAGTGGAAGGAGACCAGGCATCATTTGAGTCACGGTGGAGAGCAGGTTTCACTCCACAGAGCAGCGACACGCCCACCCTAACACGTCAGGCAAAGTTCTCACACCCATTCCACCATGGCTGAGATTCCAGGAAGAGTTTCAAAACACACTAAACTCTTGAACTTGAAAATCTAAACATGGATGATGGGGACAAGAAAAGCATAAAACACTCCTTATAAATAATTATTTGGCTTGACTGCCTCAGACATGCCTCACCCCACCACTCACCGGGAAGAAAGACAAGGACACCCATTTTTCAAGGATTTCTTTTGTAAAGGAGCCTTATTTGGCAACTAGACCGAAAATCTTCCAAAATTCTGTACAAATGTATAATATACAAATATACACAAGGCTTTTGCCAAGAAAAGACATCACGACAAACAACAGAGGCGGCTTCGGTGTCACCCACCACCCTAGGGCATTTCAAACCCCTAGGAATATGAGGGGCTGATGGACCACAACATAGGCTACACATGTAAAACACACTACATTACATTATGTACACTGAAGTATAAAAACCCATTGTCCCCTGTGGGCTCTTCACAGGCCCTCTGGCGGGAAGGAAGGCCATTCACCAGATAATGCACATAAGGGGTACTCCTTTAAAGGTGGGAGGGAGAACCCTGCAGAACGAAGTGGTTCCCCCTAAAATCTATTAACAGCACAAAGCATGCCCTTCAAGACAGGTGGTCAAAGTGAAGTTCGGAGATGGACCACTGCTTGTGCTCTTGGAGCTCCTCCTCGCTCTCTCCGCCTCATTCCATCTCTGTGAACCGAGCAAACATGGCTTTCCGGACAGCATCTTTATATGAATCAGCACCTGACAAGCCATACGCACTGCCCTTGGCTCCGAGGCCAGCTCCTTTTAGGCGGACTTGAGCCTGGGGAAACAAAGCAGACTGTGAGCAGCTGGCAAGCATGCTAGGACTGCTCCCACCTCTCCCGAAACTCCCCAGTGGCAGACAGAAATGTCTACGCCTTTAAGAGCCCCAAAGCATTCCCCTGAAGCCTGGAGGGTCTGGTATTACAGATACAGGTTACAGAAGGACAGCTCAGGGCCAGCGTCATGGCGCAATAGGTTAAGACACCAGCACTCAACATGAACACAGGTTCCAATCCCAATCCAGCTCTCTGCTCATGTGCCTGAGCAAACAGTGGAAGACGGCGAAGCGGGCCCCTGCCACCCATGTGGGAGATGTGGATAAAGTTCCAGGCTTCTGACTTGGGCCGGGTCCAGCCCCAGCTGTTGTGGCCATTTGAGGAGTGAATGAGTGGCTCAAAAATATCGAACTCTGCCTTTAAAATAAATTTTTTTTTAAAGGAGGACAGCTCAATGATAGAATTCACATGCAAAGATAGTCTGAACTAAGCTGTGCTGTCAGAGGACAGTGTGAGCAATCATGGTGGAGCTCCTGCCTAGGGGACAAAGGCCTCTGATGCAGAAGGTTATGGCTCAATCTGGGACCTGGCAAATTTATATATACACACACACACAACCAAAATCAAAATACAGTTCCTTAAAAAATCCAATCTAAGTGGCTCTGGGGTGTTGGTAAAGAAGAGCGTTCTCAGGGCCAGCACTATGGCCTAGTGGGTAAAGCCGCTGCCTGCAGTACCGGCATCCCATATGGGCGCCAGTTGAGTCCCAGCTGCTCCACTTTGATCCAGCTCTCTGCTCTGGCCTGGGAAAGCAGAAGATGGCCCAAGTCCTTGGGCCCCTGCACCCATGTGGGAGACCCAGAAGAAGCTCCGGGCTCCAGACTGGACCAGCTCTGGCCGTTGCTGCCATCTGGGGCAGCAATGAAGCAGATGGAAGACCTCTTTCTGCCTCTCTGTAACTCTTCCAAATAAGTAATGTTTAAAAGCACTCTCAGTGATAAGGTTTACTTGTAACTAAGGAGAAAGTGTCATGGTCTTCTTTTTTTTAAAAACAGTATTTTGGGGTCGGTGCTGTGGTGCAGTGGATTAACACCCTGGCCTCAAGTGCTGGTGCCCCATATGGGCGCTGGTTCGAGACCCGGCTGCTCCACTTCCGATCCAGCTCTCTGCTATGTCCTGGGAAAGCAGTGCAAGATGGCCCAAGTCTTTGGGCCCCTGCACCCACATGGGAGACCCAGAGGAAGCTCCTGGCTCCTGGCTTCAGATTGGTGCAGCTCTAGCCATTGAGGCCAATTGGGGAGTGAACCAGCAGATGGAGGACTCTGTGTAACCCTGACTTATGAATAAATAAATAAATCTTTAAAAAAACAAAGTGTTTTTTGTACAAAAACAGCAAAACAAATCTGATCAAAATAATCAACTGGGGTGCCACACCCACTTCTCCAAATGGACATGTTAAGGGAAGAGGAGGTAGAAGATGGGGCTGCTGCCACTTGGCAGTGATGCATCATCAGCTGGCCCAAGACACGGTCCCTCTGAGTTAAAGGAAAGCTGCTTCTGGGTCCCAGACCCTCTGCTGCTTTTACTTCATCCCATCTCTGCAGTAAGCCCATGTGCCTGGCATCTAGTGAAGCCTGACCCTACTGCTTACCTCAATGGGAGCTGTGATGCCTTGACACTTTCTTCCCAAACCTGAGCCTTCCCGCCAGCCCATGGCCTGCAGCATTTTGTTGCCAATGTTACTGTGGTCAATGCCATCTTTGGTGGGCTGCTCGTAATTCCTGCCAGTGGCAAACACACAGTTACTTAAAATAGCCAGAGCCCCAGCTAACGAACTGGAAAATGGTGCACATCACATACACAGTGCCAGCATCGAACTGTTTTTTGCGCTTGGGCTCTGGAGGTTCTGGAATGCCGTACTTCTCCCGTCTTTCTGCAGCTCGATCTCGGTATTTCATCTAGGCAGAAGGAAAAGACACTGCTAGAATTATTCACAAACTTTTAATATGTAACAATCTAATGTACCTGTATTTCAAGACTCATCACCTCAAGCGTTTTTTAATCTGAATCCTGGCTTTTTAGAATGGCCTGAAATACCAAATTCTCTCTTCCTTCA
Source organism: Oryctolagus cuniculus (assembly GCF_051225735.1). Lineage (NCBI taxonomy): Eukaryota > Metazoa > Chordata > Mammalia > Lagomorpha > Leporidae > Oryctolagus > Oryctolagus cuniculus. The sequence continues at coordinate 100,534,068 of NC_142876.1, forward strand.
CCACACTTAGTCATGTCTACAATGTCATGATGTTGAAGCACCATGGGTTAAGGCAGTTGTCTGCGTTGCCCATAACCCACACTGGCGTGCTAGTATGAGTCCTAGCTGCTTGGCTTCCTATCCAGCTTCCTACAGGCAGCAGAAAATGGCTCAAATGCCTGGGTCCCCGTCACGCACATGGAGTTCTGGGTTCCTGTGTTCTGCCTGGCCCAGCCCTGGCTACTCAGGGCACATGGGTAATGAGCCAACAGATGAAAAATCAATCTTAAGGTCAAGTGTGTAGAGGGGACTTATGTACAGAACCAGTGTACAGCTGCTTTCAATGCAGTTGAATTACCTACCACCTGTCAAACTCTTCAGCTCACTGGGGCAGTGGGTAGGTTATAGCCTGTGAAGGTCTTCTGAGGACAGCATTGTCTGAGCCCTTCTGGAGCCAGATGGGCCCACCTCCAGGGACAGACAGCATTGAACAGGCTTCTAGGGTCCCTTCAGCAGTCGCTGGGGGATCTGACACCATAAGCAGTGAGAGGAAAACAAGAACCTTATCTACAGATACCTCAGAACTGTATCAGGGTAAGAATTTTCTGACTCACTCATTTATTCCTAACCCACAGGCTCTACTTGCATGTTCAGAGATTAAAAAGAAACAAAAATTTTAAATACTGCTTGCCTGGTGCCAACCTGCCTCATCAACTGCTTTCCCACTACTGGTGTCACAGACTTCTATCTTTGCCCGAGTGAGTCCTACTTGCACATTCGGACTAAATCACCTGGGAAAATCTCATGCCTCTACCCCTGAGCCTAACTGGAAGTGTCCCATATAGTCTTACAGCCAGATAAAACAAGAGTGTTCTTCTAAGTAGCGTCCAGTGCACCTCACTAGTGAATACGTGGCATTCAGGACCTGTGAGCAGCCCTGAGGGTGTGCTTCCAACTTACACAACATGATGGGACACCGTGGGACTACAAATCACATAAAGTCCGAGTTCAGTCTACATGAGCTATGGTGGCTGAGTGACAAGTGTGTGACAAATCTTTTTACCCTGCCCCCGGATCCTGGTACCAAACGCTTTATTAAAAAAAAAAAAAAAAAAAAAAAAAAAAAAAAAAAAATCTCAAGATACTCTTCATTGTTTCCGATTCACCTCTCTCTCTCTCAGCTCCAAGGCTTCCAGCTCCTGTTCACTCAGCCTGGATCGTCGGTAGATGTCCATGTTTTGCTATACAAAAGATTTTACAGACACAGTAAAAATTCAGAAATGTTGTAACATTAGCAATCAAAGTACTCTTGGAGTCAAAACCCAATTTAATACACTATGGCATCTAAACCAGGGGCCCCGGTCTATGTGGAGCTACCATGTTCCTTTCCACTCTATTATAAGGCCCTCACATCATCTCACTGCCTCCCCTGCTCATCTCAGATCAGAAAAGCATGGTCACCTTGTGTAAGTCTGAGAGCTGCTGATGCCTGACCAGGGCATCTCTGTTTGGGAACTGGCGCCGGCAGAGGAGGCAGGCCATCTTCTTCCAGTCAGCCAACTTCTCTTCTTCACTCTCAAGTCTTTCCACCAGCTCTTCCTCATTATCACTGTCACCACTGTACGCAGCAACCAGACCCCTCTGGGGACAAAAGGCAGGATGGGTTACTGGACACGTATAACAAGAAGATAATGACAGCCATGTACCTGGATAAAGCAGCATCTCATCTAAAATGTAGGTGTCCCCTGATTACCCGGTATCATGCTTCAGTAGTGAGTCACATTTTATCGACTGTACAGAGCAGTAAGGTCTTTCGAGTGCTGAGCCTGGCAACAGCCTTCTGGTATCAACTCTCTAAGGGTCCAAGAAATGGGTTCTTGGATGAATGTTTTCAAACCACTGACTATGTATAAAACCTCCAAATAGAACAGCAGATTAATGGCCCACACAGACCACTATCCATCAGTAAAACAAGTTTTTTTCTCATCTTAACTTTCTCTTTCCAGACCATTAAAAACTCTTTTACAGATGCGATGAAACTCAATTAACTGAGCTTAGGAATTCAGACTGTATTCACTGCTCCACCTCACCTGCTCTCACGCACGGAAAACCCAGCTCTGCATACGGATTCTAGGTGCAGAAACTGCTCCAGATACCCATGAACAGAGACCACATCCAGTTTCAAGTAGAAATCCCATTAGCCAAACTACAGCTGAGATTCAAAGTGAGACATAAACCAGAATTGGTCTTTAAGACACTGGTCCTATTTCCTTACTTTGAGGGGATTCTCCTCATCTCCGTTTCGCACCAATTCCGGGATGAGCTGCTGCCTTTCAGATAAGGCCCCCTGGGAAACAGAAACGAATCCATAAACCTTAAGTTTTCCGTAACTCCCATTATAAACATAGCCCTTCCCGTGACATTACCTTCTTCTCAAAGAGAGCAAAGCCAGCATCTGCAGCAGCAGATTCTCTCCTTTCTTCTTCCCTCAAGGCATTAACAGGCTGAAAGCTATTTTTAAAATTTTCCTTCTGCTTGTTTAAACTCTTAGCCCAGCGTTCCATGTCTTTGGCGATCTAATGTCAAGCAACAAACACCACCATAAAACATCATGTCCCTTTTGCCATGACAACTAGTCAAAGATCTTATCTCAACAGCTTACCCTGTATATACTTTTACTCCTACCTACAAATATTTCTGAGATGCTATTACATAAAATCAAGGTCAATGACAAATAATCCTTGAAGTCTTGAAGACTTACAGGAAATTTTTTTTCTAGGTTTTTAGGCAAACAGACTATGTATAATCAAAGTTGCAGAACTCTCTAGCTACAACTCAAAAATGAAGAATTAAGCTCTATACTCTAAACAGAGAACTATGGGTCTCTTGACTGGGTCAATTAACCTTACCTGCTGAGCTGTTTTGCTCTTAGGTTTCTCCTTTTTCTCTTTCCCCTCTTTGGCAGGAGGTAGACCAGTCTGCTGGTGGGAGCTAGATTCTGCAGCTGGCATATAGGTCTCCTTCTCTCCATCCCAGTAGAGGTACTGCTGGGTTAAGGAATTATAGTAGTACTAGAAGAAAAAAATGCAATGAATGCAGACTTTCTGCTACGTCAAGTGATTAAATAATTTGTCAATGAAGCAGATCCAAGTTTTTGTTTAGAAAGGCCCCTTGGTACTTCTTAGTATAGGTGAGGATGATCAACCAGCTAAGAGGTGCAAAGCTTCTAGAGTAAAGTTTCTAGCGTCTAGTTTTCACTATTTAATCCTGGGCCTACCTAAGGGACACTGAAGATAGACACATCTCACTCCTTCTCACAGACAGCCCACTTACACAAACCAGGTCACACACCCTCTGTGACAACCAGATAATAGCTCATCTACACAGAGCCCTTTGGACTGCCTCCCACAACCAAACAGGATCATAAACATGAGCTTGGGGAAAGAGGTGCTGGTGAAGGAGCCTGAGCTCCACAGAACTGCACAGAGAGGACAGGCATCATCTGTCCTCTCTCCTCTTTTTAATTTAATTCCTCACTTATTCAACAGGGACCCTGGGGAGTCTGTCATTTTCTCCCAGGGAAGGTGGTACAGGTAACAGACATAGAAGCCATAATTTCTATGGCCACCTAAAAGAAGGCAGAGAAACTGCCAGACTTCACAAACGAGAGGAGAGCTGTACAGAGGTATGGCTTGCTCAAGCACGTCGCAAAGAAGCTCATTTCACTCTCTCTGAAACCACTAGCTATCAATGCCAAGTTCCTATTAAAAGTACTTATTTTACTCTTCTATATATTCAGCTCCTGATCATAAATACTTATTTACGGAGTGCTAAAAGATGCTTTCGCTCTCTAAAAAGTTAAGATAAACCACCAGAAATATTACTCCACAGAGCTGCTAAATTTTATCCTCAAGAACATACAGGGATGCTAAGTAAGAGACACCAGAAATAAAAAAATGTTACTATCCAATTCTACTTATATATGAAATGTCTAGAATAGGTGAATTCATAGAGATAGAAATATTAGTGGTGGCTAGAGGTAACAGGAAATGAGTAACTGCTTAAATGGGACTGGGTGTGACATTCTATTTCCTTAAATATTTATTTGAGAGGCAGAGTTACAGAGTTCTTTCATCTGCTGGTTCACTCCCCAAATAACCACAACGACTGGAGCTGAGCTGATCTGACGCCAAGAGCCAGGAGCTTCTTCCAGGCCTCCCATGCAGGTGCAGGGGCTCAAGCACTTGGGCCATCTTCTACTACTTTCTCAGGCCATAAGCAGAGAGCTGGATAGGAAGAAGCACGGCCGGGACAGGAACTGGCGCCCATATGTGATATCCACACTGCAGGGAGAGGTTCAACCTACTATGTCACAGCACTGGTCCTAGAATGTGACTATTCTAAGAACCAATAAAATAACTGCACACTCTAAATGGTTAAAACTAAATTTTGTATCAAAGAAGATAAAGAATACATGGGAAGAAAAATAATTTAAAACATCTATGTAATCTATGGTAACAGAAATCAAAATAGTGTTATTGAGAGGGGAGGATACTGATGGGCAAGGGGCATGAAAGACCTTTGCCAGGTTATATCTGAATAACAGCATTTATATGAACGTCCACACATGTAAACACTAGAAGAACTGCACACTGCAGTGTGATGTATCAGGGTCTTCAAAAAGTTCACGGAACACTTTAGGAAAAAATATGGATTTCAAACTAATTCATATTAACTTGTCATAACATACCAGATAGGATCTAATTTGAGGTTCTAAGAGGGAGAAGACACTAGTTTGAAAAGCACCCTGATGAGAGCAGCATGAATTCTGCTCAAATTACAGCAGCGATAACAAACATCAAATTTGTGGTGAAGCTCTGGTAGAAGAACAGGAAAATCAGATACTTGATGAAAAGCTCATGGGAACAAAATCCAAAATCAATCAGCAGTTTACAACTGGGTAACTCATTTTTAAAAGGACACAAAGTCATGCTGAAAATGAAGGCTGCAGTGGGAGACCATCCCTATCAATTAGCAAAGAAAAAAAACTAACCTTGTTTGTGCCTTACAGCAGAAACAACAGCTGACAGCAAAGGTATTTCAACTGGTCTACCTTACAAGATTCTGACTGAAAATCTCAAGTGGAGCAAACTCAAATTTTCCAGTCAGTGAGTGCCACAACTGATGCACCCAAATCAACTGCAGACAAGAGCAGATATTTCAACGGAAACTTTCATCAGTGGAATCAAGATTCTGGAGCATTTCTATGAAAAATTTGAACAGAATACGAAACATGGCTTTACCAGTACAATCTTAAAGGCAAAGCAATCAAAGCATTAGATACCAAGAGGCAGAAATGGTCTAGTTACAGCAAAGTGGGTGGACTGGTTAAGACAAAGTTCATGAAACAGCTTTCTGGGATGCTCTCGGAATTTTGCTTGTTGACTTCATGAAGGGTCAAAGAATGAGAACACCTACTTATTAGGAAAGTATTCTGAGAAAGTCAGCCTAAGTGTTAGCAGAGAACACCCAGGAAATCCTATTCACTACAAGTCCCACAATGGACCACAATGCTGTGCATATTCCTCTCATTAACTAAAGGTAATTTTCTGAGTTCTGGTGAGAAATCACCAGGTATCAACCTTACAGTCTTCATTTTTTCCTTGGTATTAAAAAAAATTTAAATTATAGAGCACTAATTTTTCTTCAGTTAATAATGTAAAAGACATTGATTGACAGAGTCTAATTCCCAGGACCCTCATTTCTTTAGTGATCTACTAAATGGTGCTCACAAAAGTGCCTTGAGGGGCCAGTGCTGTGGCACAGAGGGTAAAGCCAATGCCTATGGTGCTGGCATCCCATAAGGGCACTGGTTCAAGTCCCAGCTGCTCTGCTTCTGGTCCAGCTCTCTGCTACAGCCTGGGAAAACAGTGGAGGATGGCCCAAGTCAATGGGCCCCTGCACTTGCAGGGGAGATCTGGAGAAGCTCCTGGCTTCAGATCAGTGCAGCTCTGGCCATCGGCAATCAACTGGGTAGTGAACTAGTGGATGGAAGACCTATCTGTCTGCCTCTCCTTCTCACTCTGCATAACTCTTTGAAATAAATCTAAAAAAAGTGCCTTGAGCTGCAGGTGTTGTGATGTGGTGGGTTAAGCCACTGCTTGGGATGCCTGCAGCCCATACTGGAGAACTGGTTCCAGTCCTGGCTATTCTGCTTCTAATCCAGCTTCCTGCTAATGTGCCTGGAAAGGCAGCAGATGACGGCCTAAGTAGTTGGGTTCCTGCCACCCCTATGGGGAGACCTGAATGGAGTTCCAGGCTCTGGCTTTGGCCTGGCCCAGCCCTGGATGTTGCAGGCACCTGAGAACTGCTTTTCCCAGTCCATTAACGGGGAGCTGGATTGGAAGCTCAGTGGGGCAGCTGGGACTTGAACTGGTGCCCAGATCGGATGTCAGGGTTGCAGGTGACAGCTTTACCTGCTATGCTGCAATGCTGGCCCCTCAAAGGAAATGCAAAAAAAAAAAAAAAAAAAAGAAGAAGAAGAAGAAAAAGCCTAGGGGCTGGTATTGTGGCACAGCAGGTTAAGTTAGAGCCTGCAATGCTTGCATCCCTACAGGGAACGATTCAAGTCCCAGTTGCCCCACTTCCAATCTAGCTCCCTGCTAACACACCTGGGAAAGCAGCGGATGGCCCAAATACTTGGGCTCCTACAGCCCATGAGACCCAGATGGAGTTCCAGACTCCTGGCTTGGACCTGGCACACATGTGGGCCACATGGGGAGTGAACATGCAATTGCAAGGTATCTCTCTCCATCCCTGCACTCCAACTCTTTTTTTTTTTTTTTTTTTTTGACAGGCAGAGTGGACAGTGAGAGAGAGAGAGACAGAGAGAAAGGTCTTCCTTTTGCCGTTGGTTCACCCTCCAATGTCCGCCGCGGCCGGCGCGCTGCGGCTGGCACACGGCGCTGATCCGATGGCAGGAGCCAGGTGCTTCTCCTGGTCTCCCATGGGGTGCAGGGCCCAAGCACGTGGGCCATCCTCCACTGCACTCCTGGGCCACAGCAGAGAGCTGGCATGGAAGAGGGGCAACCGGGACAGAATCTGGCACCCTGACTGGGAATAGAACCCGGTGTGCCAGTGCCACAAGGTGGAGGATTAGTCTATTCAGCTGCGGTGCCGGCCTACTCTGTGCTTTTCAAATAAATCTTTCAGAAATAATGAAGTTTTAAAATTTCATTTTCTGGGGACCGGCGCTATAATGTGGTAGGCTAAGGCTCTGCCTACAGTGCCAGCATCTCCTAAGGGCTCTAGTTTGTGTCCCAGCTGCTCCACTTCTGAACCAGCTCTCTGCTGTGGCCTGGGAAAGCAGTGGAGGATGATGGAGTGCTTGTGCCCCTGCACCTGTTATGGGAGACTTGGAGGAGGTTCCTGGCTACAGGCTGGCTCAGCTCTGGCCATTGTGGTCAACTGGAGAATGAACTAGCATATGGAAGATGTTTCTGCCTCTCCCTCTGTAATTCTGCCTCTAAAATAAATAAATCTTAAAAAACAAAATTTCATTATCTATGAACTTTTAAGTCCTATCATACTTATGTACATTATAAAGACATTTTTTAATTATCAAATTTAAACTAGGAGCCAGTATGGTGGTACAGAGAGTAAACCAATGCTTGTGACACTACATCCCACGTGGGCAGTAGTTCGAATCTTGGCTGTTCCATTTACGATCCAGCTCCCTGCTGATGTGCCTGTGAAAGCAGAAGATAGCCCTAGTGCTTGGGCCCTGCATCCATGTGGAAGACTTGGATGAAGCTTCCACCTCCTGGCTTCAGCTGGGCCCAGACCTGGCTGCCATGGCCATTCGGGGAGTAAACCAGCAGACAGAAGCTATCTTTCTCTCTGTACCTCTGCCTTTCCCATAAATAAAATCTTAATGGGGCCGGTGCTGTGGCACAGCGGGTTAATGCCCTGGCCTGAAGTGCCAGCATCCCATATGGGCGCCAGTTTGAGACCTGGCTGTTCCACTTCCAATCCAGCTCTCTGCTAGGGCCTGGTAAAGCAGTGGAGGATGGCCCAAGTGCTTGGGCCCTTGCACCCGTGTGGGAGACCGGAAGGAGCTCCTGGCTTCAGATCGGCACAGCTCTGGCCACTGCAGCCAATTGAGGAGTGAACCATTAGATGGAAGACCTCTCTCTCTTTCTCTGCCTCTCCTCTCTATGTGTAACTCTGACTTTCAAATAAAAATAAATAGATCTTTAAAATTGAAAATGCCCGAGTGAAAATTTCACCTTGGTGGTTTTGGAGAATTTTAATCTGGGTCACATATTCCTTTGCTGGGAATATTTCATTTCACACCTCATAAACAGAGTAAGTGAAACTAAGGTATTTCTAATGAATCTGAAGATGAAACAGTGCATTTACTTGTGAGTTTGGGTCATAGTAGAGTCCTGTCGTAGGATCATAATAGTATCCTGAAGACTCATCATACTGGTAAGTGGACGTGTCAGGTACTGCTGCAAAACAAAATTGAGCATACAGTTATTCTAAGTAAGAAACCAGCTTTTTATTTCAGATTCTAAACCAATGAGGTGCAGCAGGCCTTAATGCTCTCCTTTCTGTCACATCCCCAAGTGTCCCTCTGAAACCCACGAAGGGAGAGGAACTTTTATTAAACAAAGGCAACAACTAGGTCCTTCCAACTGTCAACAGCCCCAGGAGGTTTGGCTTACCATATTTGGTACCAGGAACTACACCAGTGGGGGAAGCGGCTGGGGCCTGTGTACTTGTGCTAGTGCTAGGCTGTGCTTCCTCAGTCTGGAAAGAACAGCAGCTTCAATATAATTTCAACTGTAAAGCCTTTCAAGAGAGCTAAATCACTGTAATCATCCAGAAGGGCTCCCTTGACAAACACACTGCAGCAAGGATCTAAAACAATCCTCTTGCAAAACACATGCTGACAACTTTCTTTCTAAAGGTCAAGTTGAAGCATGCAGAAAGTATAAATACACTGGAAATATATTTAAAATATGCACATACATATAATAACATTATTTTATAAAGACAGAGAGAAAGAGGTTGGAATGTGTATTATTCAATCCTGGTTCACACAGCAGGACACAGTAATACTTGTACAGCAAAACAAAGTTTCCCAATTGCCACCAGTTCTGTATTTAGGAGGACAGGATTACCGGAGAGCCAGGTGGATTGGAGGTTTGATTATACAGCTGGGGACTCTGGGACACTACAGCCGCTGAAGTGGTGGTCACCGCTGTGCCTGATGATAAACACAGGAGATTAGAGAGACCAAGGCACAGAACTCCAAGCCAATTATTTTTCTGTAACATTTAAACTTATCTCCTGTCTTTGTATGTATTAGTTCTCAATAACACAATTCCCACTAAGTATCCTGGAACCATAACGTTTTCATTTGCTTATAGTACTATTAGGATGTGACCTAAGATGTTAAGGATTCTATACAATGGCTAAGAGAGGAAGAAATTTGTATCTGGGACTGGTGTTGCTACGGAACAATGTTAAGCTGCCACTTGGGATGCCGGTTTGCGTCCCGACAAGTTGCTTCTGATCTAGCTCCCTGCTAATTTACCTGGGAAGCACTTGAGTCCCTGCTACCCCCATGGGAGACCAGGATGGAATTTCTGGCTTCTGGCTTCAGCCTGGCCTGGCCTTGGTTGTTGCAGTCATTTGGGGAGTCAACTGGTAGATCAAGATCTCTCTTACTCTATTCTGTCTCACTGCCTCTCGGTGTGTCACTATGCCTTTCAGATAAATAATTGAATAAAACAATCTACCTGATTTGAGGATAAAAATATATTTAACCACAAGGTTTTATAATTCAAAAGCTAAAGGAAATCCTTCTTGTCATTACTCTTCAGGGTGGAAGCCTGAGCACTAGACTCTTTCTAGTCATCTGAACGTACGTGGGCACCCACGATATCTAACAATACAGACAAGGAAAATAAAAAGCTGAACCTTAAGACTTAAATTCATCACTCTGTGGATTCAAAGAGGTTACATTAGATTTTGGTGTATACAAACAACCCTATTGTTCCCTAGGATTTTGAGCACACAGTGACAACCCAGAATATGTCACCTACATTCTTGCAGGGAACTAGACTTGGAGCTTTGGGTCTAGTTAGGATATCTAGTCCTATATCCTTAACAAGGCCAATAAGGTTTACTACCTGCTGCAGATGATGCTTCAGATTCCAATCCTCCAGGTTGTTGCTGATAAAACTGCTGATAATCCTGTGAGTACTGAAGAAAATTCCACAATTAAAGCTGCTATTCTCAGACATACTCTGGAGACTGAGAATCGGATATTGTTTAAATTGACCTACCTGAGTGTACTGGGCATAACCATCTTGGCCTGGCTGCAGGTAATTGTAGTCAACACTGCCTCCTTCACCACTTTGAGACTATAAAATGTGAAAGGAAAAACAAAGACAAACTTAGTGAACACTAAAGGAAAGCTAGAAAACGGTCTAAAACTTTCCTAGGAGAGCTCTTACTACAAGTACCATATCACCTTGTGCAGGATCCTCCATCTTACCTGGGTAGATGACCACTGAGCAGCAGCAATGGCTGTACTGGCCACAGAGAAGGCGCTGACCCGGTTACCATCTGGGAGGACCAAGTCTCTGAAACCACAAAGATTCAATCATGTGATTTTATCTCAGTAAGCCAAGGCGTGCTCCTACACTGCCAGTGATACAGTGATTCACTCTAGTCTTTCTCAGGTGGTCTTCAAAGGCCAGCAAAGCCCCCTTTCTTTTCTTTTTAAAAAAGATTTATTTGAAAGTCAGAGTTACAGAGAGGGAGGGAGAGGCAGAAAAAAATCCTGTACCTGCTAGTTTACTCCCCAGATGGCTGCAATGGCCAAGACTGAGCCAGGCCAAAGTTAAGAGCCAAGAGCTTCACCCAGATCTCCCATATGAGTGGCACTTGAGCCATCCTCCCCTGCTTTTCCTAGGCATATTAGCAAGAAACTGGATTGGAAGTGGAGCAACTGGGATAGGAACTGACACCCATCTGGGATGCTGGAATTGCAGGCAACAGCTTTACCAGCTAGTCTATAAAGCCAGCCCAGCCAAAGTCACTTTTCATGGGAAGAGATATCTTTATGGACAAGTCCTTCATTAGACAAGTGTCCCTGTAGCCTCATTGCTCTACTTTTTAACTTGTCATCTACTAAGGCATCTGTTGGATGACAAATGATACTAGAAAAGGGAAATTTTACAGTGCTAGACTGAGGCACTATGAAGCTGACTAGCATGCTGTTCTGGAAAGAGAGGGTTACCTCTGGATGGGTTTGTACCATGGTGCTACAGTTTACACAGCACATGTTCTCAACCCATCTGCTATTCTTATAGACACCGTCTGGTCTGAAACCATTTCTGCCAACTGTTATCAGCTGGGTAGGACAGAGGAAATAAGCTCTGAGAAGACAGCTGTCTTGAAGCAGGAACTAGGAAGGATGGTATCTCAGGGTAGAAAGCAAATCCAGGGTGGCTGGCAGAGGAGCTGCCTTCACACGTCTGCAGCTGCACCCACTTGCAATCAGGCTCTTAAAGTCACTCACTTTCTGGCACTTTTGGCAAAATCAACCCCAATGGTTTTTCCGTCAATTTTCAAAGGAGGATGGAGACTCTGTAATATCTGAAGCAGTTGAGAAGCATCCTGAAGCAGAATATGAAAAGCAAAAAACAATTCTATGAAGTTATTCAAAGTCTCTCCTCATCATCTAATCCATCCAAAAGAAACAGCTTTCTATGAAAACAGAAACAAAAGAGCACTGACTCCTTATTGTGTTGTGGACATGAAACACTAAGAAACACCTACAGGATATGAAGATATCCGGTATTATTAAATGGAAAATTAATCTAAAACAAAGCTCAAAGGAATAAAGCATGCTCAATCTTCAGTTCTGGCAGTTCTCTCAGATATAACATTTTTACTACTTATCAACATAAAGAGTTCCACAATTTAGCAATGAAAAATCATCATTATATAGCCTCACACATTGAGCTCCAGGAGCCTCATAAAGGGTATCACAGTTGGATGAACCATATTTGCCTCTTTTTTTTTTTGACAGGCAGACAGAGAGAGAGAGACAGAGAGAAAGGTCTTCCTTCTGTTGGTTCACCCCCCAGATGGCTGCTACGGCCGGTGTGCCGCACCGATCCAAAGCCAGAAGCCAGGTGCTTCCTCCTGGTCTCCCATGTGGGTGCAGAGCCCAAGCACGTGGGCCATCCTCCACTGCCTTCCCAGGCCACAGCAGAGAGCTGGACTGGAAGAGGAGCAACCAGGACAGAATCCAGCGCCCCAAACGGGACTAGAACCAGGGGTGCCGACGCCACAGGTGGGGATTAGCCAAGTGAGCCACAGCACCGGCCCATATTTGCCTCTTAAAGTCTCTTTTAATAGCAAAGATTCAATGAGAACCTCACCATTGCAGAAGATAGCTGCACAAATGCAAAGCCTCTGTTCTGCTGGGTCTGTTTGTCTTTTATGAGGCGAATGTTATTGACAGCTAAAGACGCATAGGGAGACAGCGCTGTCATGATGGAATCCACCACAGTGTGTGGGGCTATGTTCCGAAGAATGATCGCTAGGGGTGAAAGAAAAAAATGACATATTAAATGCATTCCCACCATCAATGCTTTTCAAGGCAGGTTCAAGTATCAACACATCCATTTGGGGAGGTTCCTAGAATATTTTTACCCGGACACAGAAAAGATTCTTAAAACTCATCTTTTATGGGACAACCTGAAGCTGCTGTTGCTGATTCAAAAGGGTGAGAACAAAAATTTCCAACTGAGGTTACCTTTTAATACACAGGCCAAAAGATCACATTTCAACTTACTATCACAGTAGTAATCCACAGACTGAACTGACTCTGTGGTTCCTGGGGGCACCTCCTGTTCAGAGTCTGGAAGAAGTGAAAGTCACCCAATGAAGGCAAGCCAAACAAACACCAATGTATTTTCAGTAAATTTGATGTACATCTATCAGTCTTTTTTTTTTTTTTTTTAAAGGATTTGTGGCTATAGCAAAGCCTCAATAATTATGACACGGTTGATGTAGGATGAAATTTTGGGCCAGAACAGAACTGCCATGACCAGACTCACAGACAATAATCCAATTAGACAAGTTTTAATGCACATTCCAAATAGCTAAAACCACGCTTACCAAACTTGTCTGCTCCACATCGGAAGCATTTTAGTCTTTTCCTGAAATTGTTCAGCCAGCACTGGGGAAAAAAAAAAATCTGTAATTATTTTCCTGACTTGGTAATTATTTTATTATTATATTAGGCCAGGCTTTCCACTGATATGTGGATTAGAGCAATGGCAACATGGGTAAATACTACATATATATATATATATATACACACACCCACACACACACCCACACACCCACACACATATATATCAGAAACTGACATATTTCTGAGACAAATGGGCAAAAGCTAAATATTCAGAATATTATATGAATTTTTAAAGATTCATTTGCTTATTTTAAAGAGTTACAAAGAAAATCTTCTATCTGCTGGTTCATTCCCCAAGTGGCAACAGCCACAGTGGTGGCAGGCCAAAGTTGGAGACAGGAGTTTCTTCCAGGTCTCCCATATGGGTGCAAGGGCCCAAGTATTTGGGCCATCTTCAGCTGCTTTCCCAAGCCATTAGCAAGGAGCTGAATTGGGAGTGGAACAGCCAGGATACAAACCAGTGCCCATATGGGATATGCATAGCTTTACCCACTACACCGTAATATCAGGTCCCAACTATGTGAATTTCAAAATTTTTGTGTTGTATTTTTAATTATTTTTATCCAGTTGGGAAAAGGTTTCAGCACAATCAAAAACTACAGAAATGGCAGGAATTTGGTCTAGGGATGAGATGCCCATATAAAATGAGTGCCTGAGTTTATTGGATACCTGTCTGCCAATGCAGACCCTGGGAAGCAGCAATGCAGGGGAACTAGCCTAAGTTTTGAGCTTTGGCCTGGCCCAGTCCCAGCCATTCTGAGTATTCAGAGAATGAATCAGAGAATGTTCTGAGTCTCTCAAATAAGAAGCAAAACAAACAAACAAAATCACAAATAAACAAACAAACCTAAAACAACCTATAGCCAGCCACTGGTGAAGTTCTTCCTTATACTGAGACAGCATTTATTGCACCACTCAATATAAACAAACCCAACATGAACTGAAGACTATTTGGTCACCTACTGGAAGGGGAAGCATATAAAGAATTTAAGCACTCTCAAAAACAACAATGCCAACACCAAGTTCAAAATGGTGCACTTGAGAGAGGACCATAGCAGATTTTACTTTAGCAAGGTTCTTAAGAAATTTTATTAGAACAATTTAGGAGACTATGCCACAAATTTAGAGCTCTAGAATTCAATAAAGCAAAAACATATCTAAAATTGTAATTTAAATATTGGGCTTAGAATCTGGGTTTTTAATTTTTTTTTAAGGCATAGAAACAGACATATACAAAGATATCTTTCATCCTCTTGTTCACTCCCCAAATGGCAGGGATCTGGAACTCAATTTGAGACTTCCAAATGGGTGGCAGGTACCCAAGGACTTGAGCTATCATCACTGCATCCCAGGGTGCACATCAGCAGGAAGGCGGACCTGAGGCAGAGGAGCTGGGACTCAAAGCAGCTCCAACGTGGGATGCAAACATCGTATGTGGCATCTTAACCATTTTCCAAATACTGATCTTAGAACCTGGATCTTTTTTTTTTTTAAAGATTTTATTTATTTATTTGAGAGGTAGAGTTACAGACAGTCCGAGGGAGAGACAGACAGAAAGGTCTTGCTTCCATTGGTTCACTCTCCAAGCGGCCGTAACGGCCAGAACTGCGCCTATCTGAAGCCAGGAGCCAGGCGCTTCTTCCTGGTCTCCTACATGGGTGCAGGGGTCCAAGGACTTGGGCCATCTTCTACTGCTCTCCCAGGCCATAGCAGAGAGCTGGATTGGAAGTGGAGCAACCGGGACTAGAATTGGCGCCCATATGGGATGTGGACACTGCAGGCAGAAGATTAACCTACGGCGCCACGGTGCCAGCCCCAGAACCCGGATCTTAATTAACAAAATCTCCAGAGTTCTTTCTGGGGATTCGGTCTTCTAATCCCAGCAAAGGATTCAGGAAAAGTCACAAAGCATGAAAATTACCTTAAGATAAAAGATGGTGACTGTGTACTTATTAATTTCCTTATCTGGATAGTCCAATAAATAAATAGAAAAACAGCAAAATCCTGATAAAGAGTTTTGCCTATTTGGGAAGAATACATGCTTACCTTGTTACAAAGCCAATCTTCAAACTTGGGTCTGAGATTGCTATAATGCATTGTAATGTGCTTTCCTTGAATCACCAACTTTTTCTGTAAGAAAAGACATAATTAGTTATTCCCATTGTGAGGAACATGTGTCCATTTTCCCAGGGCAGAGCACACTTCGGAAAAATCAGTGCTCTGGAATTAAATGGACAACATACGGGGAGGACCAACCACCGCCACCTATACTCTGCCCATCCAATCCTTCAGATAGGCAGTAAGAGAATGGGATGCGGAGTAAAGGTAAACGGAGTCAGGGAATGCTGAGAAAGCTGCCAAACACTAAACGCTGACATGCACCAGGCCGTGTCTCCAGCAGAGACAGAAGTCCTAACATTCAGCATTGACAGGCTGCCTGAGAGTGACAGTCTATTTCAAAAAGCAGAAGACACAACTTTCCCAGTTCTGAGATTGTCTCCCACTTTAGCTTTTATCATGGTGTCCTTGGGCTTCGCTTCACTTTTTCCATAGTCCCCCATCTTTATGTCAAGTAAAAACCTTTATATTTTCCCCTCTCCCGAACTCCTGCTTCAAGATGTGTCCTTTGGGGGTACAAAGGGAGGGGAAATCATTTTAAAGGGAATCTGATTATGATTACTTTTCAGGAAAGACTATTCTGAATGCCACCGACTCTTAAAACAGTTAAATGAGATGTCTTCCTGTCAATTGCAACCATGTCATGTCCTAAGTGACAGATGTTTTTCACTGAAATGGATGGTAACCTTCTTCAAGGTGAGAAACCAGGAGGCCAATGAAGTTTCTTCAGGGGGTAGGAAAAGTTCATAAATGCACACAACACCTCATCCTTCAAGTCAACCGTGTGACTAAAAGATATTTAACTTTAAAGGGCCAAGACCCAGAGCTGAATCATTCTAGCCAAGAGTGTACCTAGCACCTGCCCCCAAAAAGTCTTCATTTAATAGGAGCATTTTTTCTTTCTGTTTGGGGGATGGTGGTAAGAATAAGAGTGATCTGAAACTATCACAACAGATTTAAACAGGAAGTTAGATATCCAGATTGTGAAAAGGAGTCTAACCCTTCTAAACATACATACTGTTGAGCAATCTGGCTCTCGCATATCCTGGAAGATTAAGACAATGTTGTGAATTTTTTCTGCAATATCTAAAGGCAAGACTGTATGTCTGGCCAAGAGGGCAAGAGCTGAAGGGCCATCCACTCACTTTTAACATACAGAAGCAAAAATAGAGAAGCTGGGAGATACGTCAACAGATCATCCCACTAAAGAGGGATGTGTGTTGGGGAAACTCCAAACTACCACTGAGTCCCTAATCCTTTTGGCCTTTTATTTCTGGAGTGAATTTGAACTGTAATGAAGTATTATACATTAACATAGCTTTGTATACATTAAAATTGTGGAAACTTTTAAATGTCTGATAGGTTTTAATTTCTGAGGAGTTTTTAAACTCCCAGGTTAATCAATCTGACACATTCATTGCACCAAAAGTTGCTGTCAAGAAGGTAGACTCACATGAAGGTTATTTATATTCTGGAATTACTAGAATGGTGTCCATGGTATGAAATGAATGGACTTCCACTTCTATACGATCAAGCTGTGACTTTTAAGAAAATGAACTAAAAAACAAGCCAGTCAATCCAAGTAATATCTTTAGTAATGAGTTGTTATAAATGGCACTATCACTAACCAAAGAATTCTTATTCATGGGAGACTCAAATCATAAAATGTTGCGGAAAGGTAATTAGTCAAGAAAATTCCCAGAATGCACTTGGGTAAAAGCATTCAATATTGTGCTATAGATCTCTTGCAAAAATTTTTAAGTGCCAAGCACTAAACATTATTTTTGTAAACTGAAGCACACTTAATAATAGTTCATCAAAGAACCATCAACGATTGCTTTGAACAGGCTATTTAAAAGGCATTCTTGGAGAGATTAGAATGTTAATGCCGCTCTAACTAGATCAGACAGCAGCAAGATACTGCTTCCAGGGTAATCTCATCAGACTTATTTTTCATAAATTCTAGTAGGTCCTTAAAATAGCCCCTGAAGATTCATCTGAGCAATTATACATCTAGGAGATGTGGTCTCCAGGCAGAAACAAGTATTTATAAAAATGCCTACTAGGGACTTTCATTATGTTCTCTTCACTGTCAAACGGAAAGTCTAATAGTCTAAGCTCACTCTCAATGGACATAGTAAATAAAAACATAATCAGGTAGGAAAAGGGGGGGGGGGATATTAAGATATTTTGATAATTACCAGACAGGTATTCTGTAGCTAATGCCCTGTCAGGCAGCCATGTTTAAAGGCAGAGCAAATTCGATTCTGCAATGCAGTTCTTGTGTATTTATTCTAGTAATGTCAATTTTAATATATACAAAGCTTGCTTTTTTAAAGTCACTCCTTTGGAACAAACCACTCCTTCAACCTTTTTTTTTTAAATTGTACAGACTTGTTCCATTTTCATGAATATCTAGACTTGGTGAGTGAAGCAACCTGATTGGCTTCCATCCAGCTGGTAGCATCTTGCAAGTGATAAAACTCCACGAAGGCGAAACCACGGCTTACACCTAGAGACAGCATTCAGATATAGACGGGATACTCGTGTTAGTCAGTTCCTTTATAACAGGTGAATCTCTCTCCCACTGCTTCAACACTGCGTGACAAAGCCAATTGGGAAGCAGCTTTACAAATGTCACTTGACTTGGGGATCTTCTTGATACTTTGCCATGGCAAGGAACAAGCCGTCTGAACTAAATGTCACTCGATTTGACTCCACGCTTAAAGTAACCATGCAACCAAACACAAACAGTCAAACAAGGAGTTTATAAATTACTTACCGAAGGAAAAAAAAGCCCCTAAAAACAAAGTTTTTAAAAAGTTCCTCTCAGATGCTAACATCGTTTTCAAAGTCACATTCCTTAGCCATGGCAAACCTTTCATTCTGAATTCATGTGCTTGAAGATTGGGGGTATCAAGATGTTCTTTAGGGACTGAAGTGGGAATGGGGAAGAGAACCAGAACGGCAGGAACTAAGCAAGCTCTCACCTGTTTTTCTTTTCATCAGCCTCACGTCTGCAGGCTGAGGGCCTTCAAAAGACTGCATTGTTTCTCGAATCTGCACAGGGTTTTACAAAAAGTTTTAGCCACACAATATTCATCAGTGAAAAAATTTCATGGACTAGATATTTTATCAACTGTTCAATTAACAAGACCGTCTATTAGCAAAATACAACTATCCTAAAAGGCAACTGAAAAAAGGACACTTCTCATAGAAATTGATGTAAAAGTCATGAAGCCATTAATTATATGCTGTCTGGAAACTTCCCTCAGGCACAATTAATTTATGTTATGACATACAGTGCTAGAGCTGCTCATAATACGATGTTCATCAAAGCTCCCTCCTTTAGTCCAATCTCACTGTTTTTTGTTCTAAAGGACCAAAACAAAATAAGATTTAAAAGGGAGAGGCTGCATCATCATTCTTTAAAGTATACCTAAGAATCAATAGCCAAAAAAGGGAGTTCCCTCAAGTTAAACATTTTTTGTGCAACATCTTAAAAAATTAATTTTCTTGCATTTAGAGATATGAAAAGTAACACAGTTCAGAATCTTAGACTACAAATTAAAACACCCCCCCCAAGACATTAATTATGCCTAAAAAAAAAAATTCTGGCTGGTAGGCTGTTCTGGATATCAGACCTATTCCTTATTGCAAAAGGCAATGATAAAAAAAAATAATATTAGTTCGGGGCCAATGCTGTAGTGTAGTAGGTTAAGTCTCTACCAGCACTGCTGGCATCCCATATGGGTGCTGGTTCAAGTCCTGACTACTCTACTTCCGATTCAGCTCCCTGCTAAAGTGCCTGGGAAGGCAGTAGCCGATGGCTCAAGTCCTTGGGCCCCTGCACCCACGTGGGAGACCAGGAAGCAGCTCCTGGCTCCTGGGTTTTGGCTGGTCTAAGCCCAGCCATTTAGGCCATTTGTCGAGTGAACCAGAGGATGGAAGATCTCTCTCCCTCTCCCTATAACTCTTTCAAATGAAAATAAATAATCTCAAAAAAATTATTAGTCACTTCTTTAATCACATCAGGTGGCAATATTCCCAAAACAGAAATGGCCAAATTTTTAAATAAAAATTCTCAATTGCACCTACTAGTTAGGTGTAAAGGCTGCAGTATTATATATAGGCAACTTCTATTTACTAAAATTGAAATCCCCAAATCAACACTTGCAGCACTTTCATGGTCATTAACTGACAGGCAGAGGAACGAAAAATATGTTGCCCAAATGGACACATTCCTGGCTGAGATTTAACATGGCAATACCTTTGTGTTGTTTGAATTTCACATTGTAACCAAGTGTTTAAGTGCCACATTTTCATGCCCTTCCCCCCAACTTCATTTGATTTCACTGCTTAAAATGGCTTCCCAAGCAGGGTGCTAAGTGCTATCTAAGTACTCTTAAGCACAAGAAGGCTGTGATATGCTTATAGACAAAATCTATTAGGTAAGCTTTAGTCAGGAATGAGTTACAGCGTTGTTGGCTGTGAGCTCAATGTTAATGAATCAACAATATATATCAAATAAAGCTCCTTTAAATAGAAACACATATGAAACAAAGTTACATCAACTGGCTGACAAATATTGCAATCACAGGCTCTTAGAAACCTAACTCTGTTCAGAAAGAGCCAATGGTTCAGTATTAATGGTACTTCATAAAGTTACCAGGAATAAGGATAAACTACTGTGTTACCTGTTTTCTCACACAGCAGTGCTACAATGAGCCACAATGAGACTCAAGTTTGTACTAACATAGTGAATAAAAAAAGTCACTAGAGTAAAGATAGTTACTATAAAATAGTAACACAGTAACATATATACTAACATAGTTACTCTCAAAATTCTTACCTGTCATCTAATGCTCTCAATCTGGCTAGAGTGAAATAAAATGGAAGCAGGAGTACTATAATCCAAATCTTTCCCTACAACACACTACACACTTGTTTCAAGCCTACCCTCATGCCACAATGCTTCCAACTCAACTCTTTCCTGGCCTGTTGAGCCTGCCAACAAAAGAGCACACAGATATGCTCTTTAATCCTGCCTTTGTCACAAGGCTCAGCTGGATAAACAAAGGCAGTTGAGATCTGCCAAATCATTGGTAAAATCAGTATCTACCTACCCTATGTGATAGAGAACTACTGGCATTCATTTAGATGGCCATCATACATTTTACAAATATTTAGATCCTAATGGATTGGTAGTACAGCATAGTCTGCAGTGCTAACATTCCACATGGGTACTGGTTCATTTTCCAGCTGCTCCTCTTCTGATCCAGCTCTCTGCTTGTGGCCTGGGAAAGCAGTAAAAGATGGCCCAAGTGCTAGGGCCCCTTCACCTGCATGAGACCTGGTAAGAATCTCCTGATTATCTCAACTCTGACTACTGCAGCAATCTGGGGAATGAACCAGGAAGATCTTTCTGTCTCTCCTTCCCTCTCTCTGTAACTCTACTTCTCAAATAAAAATCTTAAAAAAAAAAAAAGAACGTGTATGGGTGCAAACATATGCACTCCCTACTCCACATTCTCACTTGCTGCAGCTAACCAAGTCCACCTCTGCCTACCTACTACCATTCTTTCTGCCCACCATTCCAATCTGTGCAGCTACTGCAACTTGGCCAAAATCTTCAGTTAATTTCCTTTTATGCTCAGCTAAGCTTTCAAAGACAGGTTGTCAGCCCCAATGGCACTTTCCCACTTACTTCTCCCCTGCCACCAAGAGCCTCTGACCCCAGTCAAATGAAGCCAATTGCTAGGCTTTATCTGGATTCAGTACATTTCTATTTCCAGGTCTGTCCTGGAGGGCCAATCAACCACATCCTTCTTTTAGGGTACAGTATTTCTGTGCCCCTATAGCATCAACTCAATTAAGATCTCCATGGAGTTTCTCCTTACCCTCCATTACTAATGATCTCCCCTTAACAAGCTTTCAGGGTGGGCATTTGGTCCAATAGTCTAAGATGCCCAAATACCATATGGTGTGCTTGTGTTCAAGTCTTGCCTCCACTTCCAATCCAGCTTTCTGCTAACGCACTCTGGGAGCCAGCAGATGATGGCTTAAGTACTTGGGTCCTTGCCATCCACACCAAAGACATGAGTTAAGTTCTGGGATCCTGGCTTTAGCTGAGCCCTGCCCTAGCTATTGTGGCCATTTGGGAGTGAACCAGTGGTTGGAGGATAGAGATCTGTCTGTCTGCCTTTCAAATAAATGAAAATGAGTTTGTTTACTTAAGAATACCTTTCTATTCTGCACTGACAGCTTCACCTACAGACCTTAGCTTTTTCTTTTTTAAAATATTTTATTTATTTGAAAGGCAGAGTTAGAGAGAGAGAGAAATCTTTCATCCCTGCTGGTTCATTTCCAAATGGCTGCAACAGCCAGGACTGGGCGAGACTAAAGCCAGGAGATTCTTCCAGGTCTCCCATGTGAGTGCAGGGGCCCAAGCACTTGGCCCTTTCTCTGCTGCTTTCCCAGGTGCATTAGCAGGGTGCTGGATTGGAAGTGTAACAGCTGGGACTTGAATCAGTGCCCATAGGGGATGCTGGTGCCACAGGTAATAGCTTTAACAGCTCCACAACATTAGACCCAGACCT
Source organism: Oryctolagus cuniculus (assembly GCF_051225735.1). Classification (NCBI taxonomy): domain Eukaryota; kingdom Metazoa; phylum Chordata; class Mammalia; order Lagomorpha; family Leporidae; genus Oryctolagus; species Oryctolagus cuniculus. Next base: position 100,556,052 of record NC_142876.1, read on the forward strand.
TAGCTCTTTATGTGTTAAGCTTCTTCTGGGCAGTATCTATGGTTCTGCATTCTGTAGCATCTAATATATTGTAGCAGATGTGCAGTAACCACAAATAAAAGTGTGATTACCCATTAACTCAAAACACCCCACTCACATTCACCATATTCATTATCTTTAGTATTTAGAAGGACAAAGTTGTGTAAACTCAATAATCTTGAGTTTTGTCTAAAAGTCAATTAAACATTATAGTATTATTCTGACTACTCCAGGACAATAGGTACTGGTATGACACAATTCTGCTTTTCATATCTTTTAAAAACATGTTTTCAACCTTCACATTAATTTTTCCAATGACACTGGCTGAGCAGCACACTGTATTTAATAGTTGGAAACAGAGACAGAAGCCTTGAGATCTATAGTCTCATGGTTGAAATGAGACATGCACAGTGATAGTCACAGAACAGGTACTACAAGAAAATCACAATTATGTGACTTGGGGGGAAAAAAAGAATTTATTCTGCCTGGTATATGGGGAAAGGCTTCCCAAAAGTGATTCTCCAAGTAGAAAACAGTATCCTAGTACAACAATGGACATGTCCAAAGTGGCCCACTGGGGATGGATGTGACTGGAAGGAGCAAGTATGGGCCAGAGATGCTGCTGAATACCAAGGTCAAATACAAAAATTCCTTAGCCAGGGAATGAGCCTTCCTTTTCAACAGCCTTCTCTTGAAGTTTCTGATGCATAATTTTTCTTTTGTAAAGACTTATTTTTCATTTTTTTTTTTTTTTTGACAGGCAGAGTGGGCAGTAAGAGAGAGAGACAGAGAGAAAGGTCTTCCTTTTGCCGTTGGTTCACTCTCCAATGGCCGCCGCAGCTGGCGCGCTGCGGCTGGCGTACCACGCTGATCCAATGGCAGGAGCCAGGTGCTTCTCCTGGTCTCCCATGGGGTGCAGGACCCAAGCACGTGGGCCATCCTCCACTGCACTCCCGGGCCACAGCAGAGAGCTGGCCTGGAAAAGGGGCAACCGGGACAGAATCTGGCGCCCCGAACGGGACTAGAACCCGGTATGCCGGCGCTGCCAGGCGGAGGATTAGCCTAGTGAGCCGCGGCACCGGTGTGTAAAGACTTATTTTTTAAAAAAATGAATTTGAAAAGTAGTGTGATGGAGAGGTAAAGACAGAAAGATTCAATGTGCTAATTTACTTCCTAAACTGCTGCAAAGGCCAGGCTGGACCAGTGTGAAGCCAGGAGCCCAGAACTCCATCTGGGTCTCCCATGTAGGTGACAGTGGCCCAAGAATGCGGGCCATCAATTGCTGCTTAACCTGGATCAGAAGCAGAGCAGCTGGAATTCATGAGTGCTAATGTACAGTATTGATGCCAACTCGAGCAGCAGCTTAACCTACTGTGCCACACCGATACCTCTTAATTTTTATCAAATCAGAGTAGCCAAATTATGAGGAAAGTTATGTTGTTACCAACACATCCCCAATTAATGAGTAATTAATTCAAGAAAGCTATCTACTAGGAGCTGTTGAAGGAGTAAGTCCTGTTCCCATTAAAGAACTTCTAGAAACTTTACATTAGGCTTCAAAGCCTAAACAGGAACGGTAATTTACTTTTGCCTACCAGCTGCCTCACCAGCTGAGGTAACAGCTTGAGAGAAAATAAGAAACATGAGAGGCCTGAAAAAAATAATGGTTGACGCTCCAAGTTTTTGTGCCTATTAGACCGCTCATTAGAACCATTGTTTCCCCTTACATCGTTCTCTGTGATGGTGATGGGAAGTCCACGCAGTATGATGGTCTTGCTTTCTCTTTCATCACTGATGTCATGCCTGTAGTCATGCTCGCCATAGTCACCATCAGAATGGTAGCCATCTTCAGATCGGTCGCTGTTCCTTCTTTCACGCTCCCTCTAATTTACAATAAACAAAATAACATCAAAACCATTTTGCATCCTCTCATCTAAGCCATCCACTCCTAGAATTTACATTTAAAAAGGGATTTATCTATTTACTTGAAAGGCTGGGGGCAGGGGAGACAAAAAATCTTCCATCTGCTGGTTTACCCCCCAAATGGCCACAATGGCTGGGCCTGGGCCAACCAAAGCTAGGAGCCTGAATCTCCATCCAGGTCTCCCACATGTGTCGCAGTCAGATCAGTGCAGCTCTGGCCATTGTGGCCATTTGGGGATTGAACCAGAGGATGGAAGACTTTCTCTCTCTCTCTCCGCCTTTCAAATAAAGATTATCCAAGCATTCCATGTTAACTGTTCTCTGCAGTGTTTTCTAAAAACACTAACAATTGTTTAGTTCAGGAAAAATGGTTTAATAGCTTATCAGACAGTACAACATACAACGAAATGCATAATATGAAATTGCTTATTATAATATGAAAGATTACATACATAGAAATACCAGAGAGAAAGTGCAAAATTACAAGGCAGCAAATCACTTTTAAACAAAACTACGTATACATATGCAAAGAAGGGTGAAAAGGTGATTGCAACTGAAACACACAACCTGAGGCACAGTACTTGCTATTGTGATTCTACTATTTCATTTTTACAATGGGAATAGCACCTACATCATAGTGCTGTTGTGAGATCTAAATGATTGTGAAATCATGGGGAGTCCTATGTAAACCTTACCTTTTATTTCCATCACTGAAAGGCTCAGTTTGTTTTTAGGGGTTTTATTTATTATTCTAAAAAATGATTTATTTATTTCAAAGTCAGAGTTACAGAGAAAGAAGAAGTTAGAGAGATCTTCCACATGCAGCTATACTCCACCGATGGCTACAACATCCAGGGCTGGGCCAGGTTGTAGCCATGAGCTTCACCTGGGTCTCCCACATGGGTGGCAGGGGCTTAAGTACTCTGGCCATCTTCTGCTGTTTTTCCTAGGGTATTAGCAAGGAGCTGGATGGGAAGTAGAGCAGCCAGGACACAAACCGGCACCCATATGAAATACTGGCATCACGGGCGGTGGCTTTACCCCCTGTCACAATGCCAGCACAGTCTTTGGAGGGTTTAGTCAACTCAGAAAGTTTTCAGAATAACTATTTGGCTGTTGTTACTCAAGGAGAGATTTCAACATTTAGTATACTCATTTTGAGGATTTTGTACATACAAATCATAATTCTAACAAGTACATAACAGTTGCTGGTCACTCACCTCTGGACTGTCATAGTCCCGGTAGTCATCATATCTATCACCCCTCCGATCATCACTAGATCTTTTGTAATCTGAGTCCCTCCGCCTGCTTCTGGATTCACGCTCATCACGATCATCTCTGTCTATGATGGAACCGTACCTTCCACTTCGCTCTGTTCTACTCACTCTGCCAGGGAAAATAATTTTAATATAAATAAACCTGTACATTTAGAAAATATGGTTAAAAGTCCATACCACACAGATCAGTTTGTAACGTATGTCCACCAAATAGTTCAATGTAACCCTTAAAATGCTACCAAACTCCAGTTTACAAAGATAACTACTGAGAAAATACCTATATCCCTAAATGTAGTTAATTTTTAAGAACTTATGCTAAACAGAAAATACAGCTACTGAATGTTTGGGTTAAATATTTTGGAAAAAGTGCCATGTTCTCAAAGTTTATTCTTCCACTTTTTCAAGCTTATGGTCTACACATTACTTTTTTCATGCTCTTTGGGTCTTAGTGACCAAAGAGAGGAAGAAAGGAATTACTTGAATTTCGCCTAGTTTTCAAAGGAGAGCACAGCACACTCTGGCTTATTACTCTCAAGGGTATCATACCGACCAGAAAACGGACCAACAACCTGGATAAGCTAAGTTAGTCTTTTTTTGTTAGCCTGTCAATCAAGCACTTTGTTAGACATTACTGGATAGTTAACCAAGATTATCACCATCAAATATCATTATTTCCTATAAGGTAAGATCTGGCTTATTTTTGGTTACTGGTCAGAACCAGGCTCCATGGGAAAATTTAGTGACCTGAGGCTTAAACCCACCTGACAACAGATTTAAAAAAGGTTTACAAGGGCCTCATTCAGAGTGTACAAATCCAAAGACACGAGTAATCTAAGACTTCATGACATTAAGTATGGGACTAAGAGACTCTAAAAAGTAGGGTAAATGTTTAAAAAGTTACTTGGCACCACAGACTGCTGCCACAGCATTATGATGATGACATCATGTGACACAATGAAGTCCCAGTGGGCTGTCAATTTGCTCTATTACAGGGAATGGTCTCAATCCTAAGAAGGCTGGTGACTGAATAAGTAAAAGGTTATGTGTTTAAATCAAATGGCCTGAAAAGGAGTATCCATTGTTGACACAGCAGACACATTCTCTCAATTCTTCACTAATTTTTTGGTTCTTTCTTTCTTCATGTAACAGATGGTCCCAAGCCTATCAGTTATAATCCTGGATCATCTCACTATTAAGGGGACAATACCAAGAACTGGCAATCCATTAACTGCTCAGCACCGCCAGGCACTATGTGTCTGCATAGGCTGTTATCCACACTAGAAACCCTTAGTGACCCATTCCACCTGCCCTGCTTTTTAAGTAAGAAAGTAATTCTTACTTAGCCTTCATCTTAGCAATTAGTTTCTTCAGAAAGCTTTCCAGGCTGTATTCAAGAAAAAAACATGCTTCTGATAAGTTTAACAGCACCCTCAACTTTTATCACAGCTTAGTTTGCACAGTACTTTAATTTTTTCACTAGATTGCAGTCTGTCACAGTAGGGGCATAAAGGTTCTCATTAGCAATGCTTCCCACAAAACAGACATTCAAGTATTTGTGCCATAAGCAATTTTGAGCAAACAGTGCAGTTCCCACTAAAAGGCTGAGCTCAAAGGCAATACTGTAATAACTTACCGTTTGTCTGAACCCATTGTTCCACTGAAGATCTAGAACACACCTCCAAAACGTTTGTCTTATTTCTGCTAGGAGACAAAAGAGATTGGTTGCTGCAAATCTCAGAGATCACTTAAGTCAGCCTCTCTATAAACTGATACTACTGGCTGAGTTTCATCAAACCTTTATCAAATCATTAACAGTGATTATCTAGAGTGAGAACAACTGTCAAAGCCAAAAAGCAAGTCAACATGTTAACAATGAGCACAGCGGGAAGATTACGCATTTTTAAAAATAATTCATATTCAATAACAAACCCACATACGGAAGTAAGCAGAAGACAACTTCCCTGCTCTTGCTTTAGGATTACAAAGCAAAAAGGGCAGAGCTGCAATCAGCTCCGCGAGTTCAGAATCAAAGCAACTCCAATGGGGACTGACCGTTAAAATATTGATCCCGGTGACTGTATCAATATAAGGAGCAATGCGAAATTCAAAACTTTTCCATTGGAACCTCTTGAGAAGCCTGAACAAATGCTGAGTTTTGAAATCTACTACATTTATAATGCAACCGCTGATCAAAATATTTCAACCAGACAACAGCAAACCTCGACACGATTTAACTCTTCGGTAACAACCATGCCTTGGGCCGAGCAGCGAGCAGCAGCTCCCGCTAGACGCGGTTATGAGACACCACACAGCTGGGCCGTGTTCGAGAAACCGGTTAGTTACAGCTGTCCCCAGTACCTAGCCTAGAGCAGGCACTCGACAAAAATGTGAATTGAGTGAAAAGGATCATGAGGGGAAAACAAGTCCCGGAGCAGAATCGCTGCTATGGCCCCTTGTCTCCCAGACGGTGCCTTCACCCACCTCCTCCGGGTGCTGCGGCCGAGATGGCGGCGACACGGCCTGCGCGACCCGACTCGGGCGTCCGGCCTTCCCTACCTACACACGCCCCTCCTGCCTCCCAAGAAGTTCCCAGGCTGCAGATCAGTCACCACCGAAAAGCCTTTCGGAGAGGGAAATTCAGTCGCAGAAGCCGGGCGATGGCCGCTGGTCCGAGGCGCTCCGGAAGAGCGCCCGAGAGTCAGGCGACGGCTCCACCGCTCCGTTCGGTTGGGGACTCGTAGACACGCCCCAGCAAGGGGCAAACTCACAGCCCAAAAGTAGCGAGCCAACGTTCAAGCAGGGAGGTGGCCTTTGGAAGCTGAGAGACCCGGCGGCGAGAAGGGGCGCGGCCCTACAACGCCTAGAACAGTTTGGCCCCTTGAGAGGACCGGCTGGGACCGATCGGCTACCTCCTGGAGCTGACAGGAAAGCTCAGGGGCCGGCCCCAACGGCAAGAACCGCCGGTCGTTAAGGATGGCCGTCGCACTTACCCCCAGGAGGGACCGAAGCCGCAGCAGCAGCTGTGCTGCGCCCCAGAACCTCCGACAGGATTCGGCCGCTCCACAAAATGGCGCCTCCGCCGACAGCCGTCTCCTACCCACAATACCTCGCGCCTGTCCCCTCCCCCTGCCTCCCGCCTCTGCGGAGCCGCCCAATCCGCGAGGGCGCCTAACTGCGCGAGGCCTGCCGGGAAGTGTGGTCGCCGGGGCAGCCTGTCAATACGCCCAGTTATTTTCTTGCGTATTTCTCTTTTTTTTTCTAAATTACGACAGAGTTGCCAATCTGCCTTTGAGGACCCGGATTAGAACTTTCAGGGCTCCTCTCAACCAGGCGTAGTAATTGTTCGCCTTTGTTAGGCGCTCTTTGCCTTCACCGGCACAAAACGTTTAATCTGGCTTCAAGAGAAGGAATATTAGCTGATTACTTCACTAGACGTTACGTTAGATTATGGTGCTAGATGCTTTACAAACTCTATAATCTAAGGGTATTTTTAATAGAAAAATTGTATTTAATAAATATAAATTTCAGAAGTACAATTTTTGGATTATGGCGGTTCTTCCCCCCATACCCAGCCTCCCTATGGGTAGTTATTAAACTCAAATTGCAGATAGGGAAATTGCGGTTTATGACAACGGAGAGAATTCTTGTAGTCAGGTCTTCAGGATGTCACTGCATGGATATTCTCTAAAGTAGGGGCCAAGGAAAGTCACTTTCCGGGCTCAACCGACGATGGATTGGCATCTCAAAGTTAACACAGCCAAATTCCTCCTCATCTCCTCCACTGCCTTCTTTAGCTAATAAATGGCAACAGCCTCCTTTCCAGTTATTCAGGATAAAAAACCTTGGAGTCATTTGATTTCTCTCATTTTCTTGCACCCATTATATCAGCAGATCTTGTTAGCTAAACCTTCAAAGTACATCTGGAATCTGACCATTTGAAGCTGTCTCTACTGTTTGTCCTAGTCTAGGCCAGTCCTGTCCTTATTTCAGAGACAGTAGGTCATACAAAGCTAACAATAGTGGCTGAGCTGGGAATTGAACTAATTTAAGAGTCTCTGCCCTCAATCACTAGAATGTAAACAAAGGGCAGGGGCTTTTCTTCAGTTCACTACCATATTACCAGTGCCTGGAACATGGTGCAAACTCGGTAAATATTTGTTGAATGAACAAACCAATCCATCACCAAAACTAAAGTAGAACATTTGTGGCAAAGCAAAGATGCTTGGAAAAGTCAAAGGAATATTTTGGACTCTGGCCAGTGAGGTGGTGGTATTCCTAAGTATCCAGTTGGCATGGCTTGTCCTCGTGTTTTTAGATAGATTTTAGTGGAGCTGATTTTTCAGGTCATTTTTCAGTGCAGGCTGAAAAAACCGTATAAAGGCAGAGAAAAGTATTAGTTATGAAAAACAGCACCTGTCCTACTACTCTTCTCTCACTAGATAAGAAATCTATTAAGAGTACATAGAAGAGCCGGCACCGTGGCTCACTAGGCTAATCCTCTGCCTGCGGCGCCGGCACACTGGGTTCTAGTCCCGGTCGGGGCGCCGGATTCTGTCCCGGTTGCCCCTTTTCCAGGCCAGCTCTCTGCTGTGGCCAGGGAGTGCAGTGGAGGATGGCCCAAGTACTTGGGCCCTACACCCGAATGGGAGACCAGGAGAGGCACCTGGCTTCTGCCTTCGGATCAGCGTGGTGCACCGGCTGCAGTGGCCATTGGAGGGTGAACCAACGGCAAAAGCAAGACCTTTCTCTTGGTCTCTCTCAGCATCCACTCTGCCTGTTTAAAAAAAAAAAAAAAAAAGTACATAGAAGGAGTTTCAGTATCCCAGAAAAAAAAAAACTTTTTTCTGGAAAAGTCCTCAAACATGTTCTAACTATATAGCTTACCATAAATTTCTATATTAAGGGGATTAAGTGACACTGAAAATTTAGATAAAAACATGATGGTAGAAGTTGGCATTGTGGTGCAGTGAGTGGCCTGCGATACCAGAACCCCGTATGAGTGCTGGTTTTGATTCCTGGCCTCTTCACTTTGGATCCCTCTCCCTGTTAATGCTCCTGGGAAGGCAGAACATGCACCAAATGCTTGAGTACCTGCCAGTCAAATGGGAGACCCTCATGGAGTTCTAGGCTCCTGGCTTTGGTATGGCATAGCCCTGGCCATTGAGGCTCTCTGGGGAGTGAACCAGAGAAGAAGATCTCTTTCCCTATCACTTTCTTTTCAATCAACAGATTTTTAAAAAATAAAAAATAAAAACATGTCTGGAAAAAGAAATCCCTGGATTTGGACTTAGGAGTAATTTTCTCCCTTTCTTTTCTATATAAAACCCCCAATATGTATTTTTTCAATGTTTCAACTTTTTCATTTGTATGTCTGAGCCTTCATTGAGTGTACAGTTTATAATGGAGCATGTAGAATTTTCATTATCAGGAAAAAAGTACATGTAAATGATTCCACAGTGACATTCAGATAATGTATTTGCCTAAGAAACTTAAATATTAAACACAGATGAGGTCAATGCAAGCCCTTCAACAGATGATACAGATGCCAAGAATCCAGAATCTGCTAGAATCAATGGTCACCAGCAGCTCTACTAGAATCAGTGGTCACCAAAGCAGTTCAACAGCAATTTTGAACAACCCTTGGAGTGCTTCCTGGGCTGAGCTTGTCACCTGTGAGAAAAGCTATGTGGCTATTCATATATGACACAAAATCATTCTTAAGCTTGAATGCTGTCCCTAGAAAAGATATTCATTTCATCTGCATTTAAGTGCCATACTAAAAATTGTCTCTGGTAGCTGACTTTCTTTGTGGATACTGCCCTGTAGAACTCCAGAACCATGCCCTCAAAAGCCTGTCTCGGGGGGTGGGGGGTGGCACTGTGGTGCAGCAAGTTAAAGCTGCAGTGCTGATATCCCATATGGTCACTGGTTCTAGTCCGGACTGCTCCTCTTCTGATCCAGCTCTCTGCTATGGCCTAGGAAAGCAGTAGAAGATGGCCCAAGTCCTTGGGCCCCTGCACTCATGTGAGAGACCCAGAAAAAGCTCCTGGTTCCTGACTTCAGATCAGCTGAGCTCTGGCCATTGTGAACAAGCAGATGGAAGACCTCTCTCTCTTTCTCTACTTCTTCAAATAAATAAAAATAAATCTTAAAAAAAAAAAAGCCTCACAGTTGATGTAACAAAAACGAAGACAGCAAAGTAATTTGTTGTCATTTTAAAGAAAACTACATATATTCAATAAAGAGTAGTCCTTTGTCTTTCACACTTTTTGGATATTAAAAAAAAAAATCTCCAATTTAATGAAATGATGAACTTGGGTCTTGAGCATGGGTGCATGGGGCCTGAGGACCTGAGCCATCTTCTGCTTCTTTCCCAAGTAGATTACCAGGGAGCTAGATGGGAAACAGAGCAGCCAGGACTCCAACCAGCACCTATAAATGGAATGTCGCTGTTACAGACAGTGGCTTAATCCACCATGCCACATCTCTAGCTCCTCAGCATTATTTTTAATTTACTGAGTGCCTTCTTTGTTAGGCCATGTGGCAGGTCCTAAGCATATGGGAGTAAAGAAAATTACCCAGGGAGACGGGGAAGAAGCTCCTGGCTCCTGGCTTTGGAGCAGTACAGCTCTGACTGTTGCGGCCATCTGGGGAGTGAACCAGCAGATGGAAGATCACTCTCTCTCTCTGCCTCTCTGTAACTCTGCCTTTCAAATAAATAAATACATCTTTTAAAAAAATTACCCAGAGTCCCTGTTCTGGAATTCTGATTAAAGGCCTCTGAGAACTTCCTAAGGATATCACAGAGTGACATTTTCCACACCCACTTCTACTCTCATCAGTACCAAAGTACTGCTTTTAAGGTGTACTGAAAAGTTTAGATCTTAAGAGTATTTCAGAGGCTGATACTGTGGCATAGCAGATAAAGCTGCCACCTGCAGTACTGGCATCCTCATATGGGCACCAGTTCACGTCCTGGCTGCTCCACTTCTGATCCAGCTCTCTGCTATGGCCTGGGAAAGCAGTAGAAGATGGCACAAGTCCTTGGGCCTCTATACCTGCCTGGGAGACCCAGAAGCAGCTCCTGGGTTTGGACTGGCCCAGCTCTCGCCATTGTGGCCATTTGAGGAATAAACCAGCAGATGAAAGACCTCTCTCTCTGCCTCTTTCTAATTCTGCCTTTCAAATAAATAAATAAATCTTTTTTTTTTTTTTTTTGACAGGCACAGTGGACAGTGAGAGAGAGAGAGAGAGAGAGAGAAAGGTCTTCCTTTGCTGTTGGTTCACCCTCCAGTGGCCGGCACACTGCGCTGATCCAAAGGCAGGAGCCAGGTGCTTCTTCTGGTCTCCCATGGGGTGCAGGGCCCAAGCACTTGGGCCATTCTCCACTACACTCCCTGGCCACAGTAGAGAGCTGGCCTGGAAGAGGAGCAACCGGGACAGAATCCGGCGCCCCGACTAGGTGCTGCAAGGCAGAGGATTAGCCTACTGAGCCGTGGCACCGGCCGTCAAATAAAAGAGGGTACTTCAAAAAGTTCATGGAAAATGAAATTAGAAGTTTGCTTTGGTGCAAAAAGTTTGGAAATGCATGCATAATTTTTTCTGAATACACATTGCCATGCAATTTTCTGAAGACACTTCATATTTCCAAAAGCTAAATTTCCTTTAAATGGTAAAACCAAACTATGAAAAAAAACTGTTTGAAAACTAGGCAATGGGTCAAACTTGTCTCTGAGATATGAGCCTGAACATGTCTTTAGGGATGATGTTACTGCCACCAAACAAGAATCAAGTCCAAATCATTCCATCCCAACAACTGACAGTACTTCTCCCTTGAGGTTCTTATCACATTAGTAATTGATCGATGTCCATTTTTCTCAGTGGACTGAGTCCCACGGCACAGAGACCAAAAATGGTCTTGCTGTAAGAACCAGTGACAAATACATTAAGCTCTCAAATTATTCACAGACCAACAACTTAGTAACTAGATGGTGCTTCTGCTGGAAAACCAGTAACTGGGGTTAGCAATTTTAACAGTTGGGGCTAGCACTGTGGTACAGATTAAGCTGCCACCTACAATGCCAGCATCCCATACAAGTTTTGATTCATGCCCTGGCTGCTCTGCTTCCAATGCAGCTTCCTGCCAACGCACCTGGGAGAACAGTGGAGGATGGCTCAAGTACCTGGACCCCTGACACCCATGTGGGAGACTTGTATAGAGTTTTGGGCTCCTGACTTTGGCCTGGCCCAATCCAGGCTGTTGTGGCCATTTGGGGAGTGAGCCAGCAGATGAAAGATCTCTCTTTTTCTGTCTCTCCCTCTTTCTAACTCTTCCTTTTAAACAAATAAAATTTTGAAAACAAAAACCATTTCAATAGTTAAGAATTTGACATGCCCCATACCCAGTTCACTCCAGCTCCAGTGGGGTGACAAAGGATTAGAAGGAAAACCTGGTCTGGCCAATTCAATATAAAAGTGGATCAGTTTCCAAAAAGGTTTCTGACCTATTCAGACAGAAAGTAATGAGATGCACTACAGATACACCTGCAAGACCACAGATTAGACAAGAAGGTCTCTTTGAGTGTACCTGTCTGAAATTCAAAGATTCAAACGGTCCATTTTGTAGTATTAGGTCAGAGAAACCACATCTCTCAATTCCTAAGCTAGTGTGCTCCTGATTTTGGAGGGGTAAACAGACTTAAAATTAAAAGAAAGGAATTATATCTGGGCAAAGCAAGGTGAACAATTTAAATTCACATTTATCATTCCTGTTTCTGGTAATGCTTTCTCCTTAGTATATGAACCCCTTTACATCTCCTGCTCCTCACTGTCTACCCTTTCCCCCACTTTTTGTTTGTGAACAGAGTACAGTTTGGCCCTCCTTGTTCCTACCTTATGCATTCAGACAATGCCCTTGGATTGAGGGTTGGCAAACAACAATCTACAGGCTTGTGTCCTGTGATTGTCACTTCATTGAATTAAAGCCTCAGAACTAAATAGTTACAATAGAGATCATGTGACCTGTAAAGCCTAAAATATGGAATCTGTTTCTTTACAAGAGTGGATAGATTCCTGCCTCACACCATGAAGTTGCTGTTTTAAATACCTAGCTCTCTCCCTATGAATCATTCTTCTCCTGACATATCTGCAAAGTGCAATTTAGTGTAACATGTAACCTAGAGGAATTATTTTTGAAAGTTGTAATACAGTATACAGTCCTTTTAATTTTTTGGAGCAATCTTTATGAAATGATTGGAAAATTGAGAAAGATTTGAAAGAGGGCATATAACTCTTTGGGGAGTTTTAGCTATGGAGGGAGAGCTGGGGCAGTGGCTATAAAGGAATGGTAATACTTATTGTGCCAACCACAAAGTGTGAAGAATCAAGCACCCAGCGGGCACTCTGAGTTGCCACACTGTCGCTCCCCTGACGGCAACAGCGGGGAAGTCAGAAGAGTACTTTTCAGGTCTAACAAGTTGTAAACCAACGTATGGAAATATGTTCTACCTTAACAGTTACCGAAAAATCATAAACAAATAATGAGATGCTATTTTATCTGATTTCATTTGAAAGATAAGTTTATATTTAAATTAACAAATTTTAAGTTTAAATAAATTTTAAAACATGACAGTATTCACATAAGCTACAGTTCAAAGGTCCCTGTGATACACCTACTCACACTGACAGCAGAAAGTACTCCAGGGCTCACTGCAGTATGAGTTACCATTTTAATATCAGCTTATATGGACCCATATCAAGATAATACCAAGATATTCTTTTCCTCCTACAATTAGCCATCCCTCACCATATTTGGGAGAAAAATTTAACAAAATATAATCACATTGAAAAAAAGTTTATTTAAAAAAGTTCTAGCAGCAAGAACAGTAACAAAACAAAAGGAGAGACGGACAAACGAAACAAGGAAGTTGTGTCCTGTGGACTTGTCTCCATTCTTAATCAAGTTCTTTATACCGAGCAAACATGACCCTCCGAACAGCGTCTCGGTAAGTCTCGTTGGACTGTCTCTTGCTGGTTCTTCCTGGGGCCCCAACTCCAGTTCCTTTCATCCGGCCTTCAGTCTGCTAAACAAAGACAAATAGTATAGTGGCCCCTATGAATTAATTAGCTTCTGGGATGGTCTTTGCCCATAGCATTTCTGGACAGGAAGGAATCTTCATTAGTGAACAAATACCCAAGATGGATGAGGGTGGTGATGCCATGGCTGCAGAACACAGGTTTCAATATCAGACACGTGAGAAGCTCTGTAGGGCTGAGCATTTTTAGAGGGGCAGCCAAGTCCATAAAATGGGCAATGTTTCTTTTTATCACCTTTGCTAAAGGCTCTTCCTGAAATATGAGAGGCAAAGTCCTTCATGGGAACCCGGACTAACTTCATGCTCCCCAAATTCTAGCCATCAAAGACCTCCACCAACAGTCACTCTTGGAGACACCCTTATACCTTTTATTGTCAGTTCCTTAGTTCTTTTAACCAAATGATTCTTCCATCTCAAACTACCTGATTCCTACATGGTTCTACTGCTTATTCTTGTTTAAGAGTACAACGAACTCCATTCCAACTTTTCCCTCTCTTTCTCAACTCCAACCAAACCACAAAGGGCCCAGCATGCCAAACTATAACCCAGTGATCAAAACTGATGATTTCCTGAGGTCTTATGTCCTACAACAGCAGTGGAGAGACCCATCTAAAAGGCAAGAATGCTATTCTAGGCCAAACAGCAAAATAAAATTACATATATTCGATTCAGGTCACCCTCAACAAAACAGAAACATTTCACCTCCTCTGATGAAGCCAATCCAGGATGGCCATGTCCCAGGCCTGTCCCTTTCCTCCAGCCAGTGGCCTGTTGGGCACAGCCTCCTTTGCTGCTAGTGTCACTCTCTTCTTTATCAACAGGTTTACGATCACTGCAAGAGAAGCAGACATTCAGACACCATCACATTCAAGGTGACTTACATGTGAGCTTCATAAAAAACTCTATACTCTTGTTTCAAATATGCCTCCTATGAAGCATATTAAACAATACCTCTGAGCGCCTGCTGTGCACCAAGATTTGCCCTGAGTTTCAAGTTATGGCCAAAACTTGGTCTGTTCATGGGGAAAGATGTAAGAATTATGCCAAAAGATTTGTAACAGAACACTGAAAAGCTCAACCACGATGTGGCAATATTGGGTACCTGTTAAAGAAATATAATAGATATACAATCTTCAAAGGGGCACCAGAAAATATGACAGGAAATCTAACAGGAAGGTATATCTGAATTGGGTCTTGACACATAAGAAGTTAGAAAATTATAGAAAGAAAGGAAGACACAAGCCAGGAGAAGTCAAAGAACATCATTTGTTCAGGAGAGCAATGGTAGGAATTTACAAAGGTAACATTACCTGGGAACAGATGTAAAAAGCCTTAAACATTCAGTTAAACCTGGTTCCTGAACTTGAACCTTAAGACAAAGAAATCTTAGAGCCCAGGCATATATTCAAAAGCAGGCAAGTCAGAAGAACAGATTTCTATTTACAAATCTTTTGTGGTTTGGTATACAGAGAAAGGACTAAAGAACAGAGGAAGCCAAGACTAGGAATCAGGAATCTGGTTTCAAGGTGAGCTAGAATGATCGGTGACAGTTAATTAAGGAATTGGCTACTAATTGGATAAAAGGGGAAAAACAGTGGGGCTGGATCGGACCTGGTAGACTATCACTACTCTGAAAAAGGAATCCAGAAAGTTGAGCAGGACTACACTAGGGTATCACGTAGAATGTAATAATTAGTAACTGTTTAGTATGAGGGGCCTGAGAAGCACCCAAGAGGAAATGCTCAGGAGGAAACTGGAAATAATGACTGTGAGCTAAGAAAACGGAATCCACTTGGGATGGAGCCATAGGATTTGCTAGTTTACAGGTGGGGACTGAGACAACTAAAGTTAAGAGGGCAGAGCTATTAAGAATAAATGAGGGCTGGCATTGTGGTGTAGTCGGTAAAGCCTCACCTGTGGCACCAGTATCCCAAATGGGCGCTGGTTTGAGACCTGGCTACTCTATTTCCAATCTACTTCCCTGCTAATGTGCTTAGTAAAGCAGTGGAGGATGGCCCAAGTCCTTGAGCCCCTGCACCCACGTGTAAACCTGGAAAAAACTCCTGGTTCTTGGTTTCGGACCAGCCCAGCTCTGGCCGTTGCAGCCATTTGGGGAGTGAACCAACGGATGAAGACCTCTCTGTCTCTGCCTCACTCTGTGTCTGTAACTCTGCCTTTCAAATATAATAAATACATTAAAAAAAAAAAAAAGAATAAATGAGTGGCCGGCGCCACGGCTCAATAGGCTAATCCTTCACCTTGCGGGTTCTAGTCCTGGTTGGGGCGCCGGATTCTGTCCCGGTTGCCCCTCTTCCAGGCCAGCTCTCTGCTGTGGCCAGGGAGTGCAGTGGAGAATGGCCCAAGTGCTTGGGCCCTGCACCCGAATGGGAGACCAGGATAAGTACCTGGCTTCTGCCATCCGATCAGCGCGATGCGCTGGCCGCGGCGGCCATTGGAGGGTGAACCAATGGCAAAGGAAGACCTTTCTCTCTCTCTCACTGTCCACTCTGCCTGTCAAAAAAAAAAAAAAAAAAAAAAAAAAAAAAAAAAAAAAAAAAGAATGAGTACTGAGTACTGGGACTGGCATTGTGGAACAGTGGGTAAATCCACTGCCTATGATGCCAGCATTCCTATGGGTACCAGTTTCCGTCCTGGTTGCTCCACTTACAATTCAGCTCCCTGTTAATGGCCTGGAGAAAGCAGTGAAAGATGGTCCAAGTATCTGGACCTTTGCAACTTATGTGGGAGACTTGGATGAAGCTTCTGGCTTTAGCCTGGTCCAGCCCTGGCCACTGTGACCATATGGAGAGTGAATCAGCAGATAGAAGATCTCTTTCTTTATTTCTCCCTCTCTCTGTAACTCTTCCAAAAATAAATAAATCTTAAAAAAAAAAAAAAGGAATAAATAAGTACTGAGGGCACAGTCCTGGAAAACAGCTTCACTTTATGATAAAAGAAAAAGGAGAAGAGAAGAGGACTGAGAAGGAGGAGAGTCAGAAGACTGTTATGAAAAGTGCTGACAAGAGAAGGGTCTCTTTTTGCAACCAGCACAGGCTGGTTTCAATGATTCAGGGATAAGGTGTCCTTCCTCCTAGTGGCTGGCTCCTTCACCTTTGTCCCACCCTACTGTATTTCAAATCACAGAGACGGACACGATGGGATGGCCCATTAAGTGGTTTTACCTTACTACATCTTAGAAATGAAAATAAAATAGACTACAACAGATATATCAAAGCTCATTGCATAAGAATGAAATGTTGCTTTTTTATCATATAAAATCAAGTATATTTTATAATGACTTTTTCCCCTCTGTGGTAAGCAAAGTAGCAAAGTTTATTGGGGTAGGACATCTCTAAGAGTTGAAGAGACAGAATCTAACAGAGAGTGCCCAGTCAGACTGGGGAAAGCAAGGTTACTTTAGGTGGTTAAATTGAGAGAACACACTTGGCAGGCCAGGTGGGCAGCTCAGCAGAGAACTGAGAGCTGAGCATGCTGTCTTCGTTCTAACTGGGGCTTCTGAGGGAAGGGGTTCAGTTCTTTCTGCCGTTTTTCCTTCCCCTCCAGAAAAATTCCTCCCAAGGGTTTACTACCCAGTGCCATAAGACTGGGGAGCCCACCTGGCAGAGGGCAGGAGATTGTCCTAGGGTGCCTGCCTTGGAGGAAGCCTGTGAATGCTGACTTCTTTTTCAACTACACACACCCACACCCATGATGACTGGGCCATGATACAAAAATACATCTCTTACAGTGGGAGGTGATCAAATTAAGCTAAAATGCCAGAGCATCGGGCCCCAGCCAGTCTCCTTAGGGATTTGTTCTATCAGTTGTCTCCCTTTCCCCACAGGCACAACTTCCTTTGGCTATTGGTTTTGTTTACCAGTACAGAGATCTGCTCAATTCTCTCGTTATAAATGATAACCCTTCTCCTGCTCCTATATCTTTGTCACTCTTCCCTCCAATCTTTAATTGCAAGGTTTTTACTGCCCCTTTTCCCAGATATGCAAAAGAAACCTGGGCATCATCAAAGACTTTTCCCTTTCCCCAACATATTGATCATAAAGACTGGTGGATTTCATACCCTCTCTCAGCTACTTTCCTTACCATGCTCAGGGCCTCCTCTCAAGCAATCATGTCTTACCACTTGTTGCAGCAGTCTCCCTAAAAACTTACCTTCCACATGGCTAACAATCTCTCCAGAACACAAAGCTAGATGAATATACTGCTTAAAATCATTCCATGATCTCCTGTTGCCTTTAAGGTAAAGCCTTAGCATAGCATTCAAGATAAAAAAAGTTTATGACCTGGCCTCCATTTGTTTAATCAGCCTTATCTTCCATCACTCAACCCCAATGTTCAGCCCCATGAAACTCTTCCAACTTCTCAAACATATCATGAGCCTTCTCTTTTTCATCCTTCATGGAGCTTCCCTCCAAGCTTCAGTGCCTGCCCTATGAGACACACTGCCACCTAAGCCTTTTCCATTCTGTGTTCAGCAGTCAAGGAAAATATATGCTTGTCTACTTGAGTACTCCTGCACTTATGGACTGCCTGTATACAGTGGGTCATCAAGAAGTCTTATATAATTCTAGGCTGATGACATGGGAACTATCTGATTAGAAATAGGTATAGGAAACCAGAGATAGATCTAATCAACAGCCAACTATTTATTCAGCATCTCTGTGTAAGAATGAAGGTTCCAGCCGGCGCCGTGGCTCACTAGGCTAATCCTCCGCCTAGCGGCGCCGGCACACCGGGTTCTAGTCCCGGTTGGGGCACCGGATTCTGTCCCGGTTGCCCCTCTTCCAGGCCAGCTCTCTGCTGTGGCCAGAAAGTGCAGTGGAGGATGGCCCAGGTGCTTGGGCCCTGCACCCCATGAGAGACCAGGAAAAGCACCTGGCTCCTGGCTCCCGCCATCGGATCAGCGCGGTGCGCCGGCCGCAGCGCGCTGGCCGCGGCGGCCATTGGAGGGTGAACCAACGGCAAAGGAAGACCTTTTTCTCTGTCTCTCTCTCTCACTGTCCACTCTGCCTGTCAAAAAATTAAAAAAAAAAAAAAAAAATTAAGAATGAAGGTTCCATTGAGAAACAGCCCAAGAATGTGACATTTTTACCAGACCCATGAAGAGGCTGCAGCATTACTGACTGTGGCCACTCCAGTCCTGGCTTTGAGCACCTGAACCAACCAACCAACTTTCCTTGAAAACACAGGCATTCATCGTGGAAAGGCAGGTGATCAAAAGGCTGGGAATTCAGACAAAACTTGCTCTGATACCCTCACTTCCCTAAGAAAAAAACAGCAGTACTTTTGGGGAAGCAGATAGTTTTATCATTAGGTCTTGAGACCAACGTCAAATGGAGAGTGTCTGGCTTACCTGTCAGTTTCCCTGGAGTATTTAATTCGTTTCCTTTCTGGAGAGTCAAAAGATTGGAGCTTTTCCCTGCGATCATTTCCTCTTTCTTTAAATCTTCCCTGTTGGTGAGCAGAAGAGTAGACTTGAAATTTCCATCTGATGGGGCTGGGGAGGGGGGAAGTCTTATTCTACTCCTGGTATTTCTTCTAATGTGAAGGAGCTCAACTTGGAACTCCCAGAATATTTTGTACCTTCACACACTGTTCTAGAGAAAGCAGTGACTTCTGTTCATAAATCTGGAAATAAGCTGGTGTGGCTGACTCAGCTTTTTTTTCCTTTCTGATTAGCAGTTGAACTCTAATGGGACTTCATAGGTAAACTAAAATATATATGTATTTAAGAAGTAGAGAGACAGAGAGAACTCCCATCCTCTGGTTCACTCCCCCAAAATGCCTACAATGTCCACAGCTGAGGCAGCTCAAAGCCAGGAGCTAAACTCAACACAAGTTTCGGACATGGGTGGCATGGACCAGAGACCCAAGTACTTGAGCCATTACTGCTGTTTCCCAGGATGAGCATTAAGAAGCTGGAAGTGAATGCAGAGACAAGACCCAAACCCAGGCAACTCAGTATGGAATGTGGGCATCCCCGAGTGGTGTCTTTACTGCTGCAACAAGGTAGATTCCTAACTAGAAGATCTGTCCTGGTCTGGTGAAGTCTGTGACTGGGTAGGCAAGTCTGCTTAATTGTGTGGTCTAGATAGCAAGTTCATTTGGCTCTCACACTAAGATGCTTCCTCCAACTTAGCCTTCACCAATAAATGATGCTATTTTAGCAGCCCTAACTGATACTCTTTCATTTTGTTCCACTGACTTAAGATATCAGCTTTGTGAAGGGTGTTGTGGTACAGTGGCTATTCCATGACTTGAGATGCCTGTATGCCATAATGGAATGCTGGTCTGAGATCTTCGCTTCTGATCCAGCTTTCTACTGATGTGCCTGAGAAGGCAGGGGAAACAGGTTGAAGTACTTAGGTTCCTGCTACCCATGTGGGAGACCCAGATGGAGTTCCCAGTTCCTGGCTTTGGCCTGGCCCAGCACTGGATATGTTGGGTATTTGAAGAACGAACTTTAGTAGAAGAGAAGTTTTCTCTCTGTCTCTCCGTCATTATCAATTTGTCTTTTAAATCAACCAATCGATAAATCTTAGGAAAAAAAAATCAATTTTACTGAGGTATAATCTGTAAAAGATAAAATGTACTCATTTTATCGTAGAATTGGATGAGTTTTGACAAACGTATATATCATCTTTTTTTCTTTTTGCCTCTTCATTCTCTGTCATCTTATAGGGAGGGATCAGCACAGTCTATTAAGTTTACAACAGAAAGCAAAAAGAGTTGGGGTAAGGAGAGTAACAGTTCACCAAAGTTTACCTCCCGTTCTCTCCTCTCCAGATAGGCTAGCTCCTGTTCAGACTGTTTAATCTTCCGGTGGATTTCCAGGTTTTGCTGAGAAGAGAGGGAATTCTATGAGCACAGTCTAGAAAAAATGGTCCCAGAAATGCTTCTAGGCCTTCTTGATGGTCCCCTTAGGACTGTGGTTCTTTTGATTGTGTCTTCCAAATCACCACTGTATCCCACAAGCAACAATCCCTAACTTGTCTGGCCTTAGTTTCACCATTGGTAACTCAGATTCTAATGCAGGCTCATCACAAAGATTAGTTAAACAACGTGGCACAAGAATGAAATTTCGTTGTTTTTTTCCAAAATATCAAAGACAAAAGTATGGTTTATTCTTTAAGAGGGAAAAAAATAAATAAATAAACAAAAGAGAGAGGGGATGAGGGTACCAGGGAGGAAAACTAAATGCCTAAACTCTCTGCCTACCTCTGCTGCCCAATCTACCAACCCCTAACACTAGTCACTCTTTCCAGGGTCCAGAGAAACATGAAAAGGAGCACCAGGATCTCTAAGATACAAGCCCTCAGGCACAGATATGAAACTTACGGAGTCTGAAACAGCTCTTGTATGGAGAGGGGGTTCTTTGTACTGGATGACTCCAAGGAAAGGGAAAGTTCTCCAATCTACTGGCCACTGTCTTAGAGCCAGTTCAATTTGTGGACTCACTAGACCTGTGGCTCTTTTCTTTTCACAACTATTTTTATCTCCAGCTTTTTAGAAGCACTGTCATCAACTAGAATTCATATTTTTTAACCTGATGACTCAGAAAGTCAAAGAGACTTGAGAGGCAATATGTTTAGGGACTGTCAAAAAGAACTTCTCAAGTCCTAGAAGCTTGCAGAGTCTGTGCAAGTATGGCTGGGAAAAGCAGTCTACTTATCAAAAGCAGACCTTCTCAGCTTTTAGCTATATGACTTTAGGTTTTGTGTTGAAAGAAAATCTCAATCTAGTCCCCTCATCCGCTCTTGAAGGACTGTCAAATAAATTACTCTGAGAAAAATGAGTTGATTTGGGGATTTATTTTTTCATAATTTGGCTCTTTGGTCAGTACATATAAACGAGAAGTCTGCAGGGGAGGATCGATGTATGTCTGTTTGATACCCCAAGAAAAGCTGTTGTGCTGAGCTCAGACCAATACTTACTATATGAAGAGATGGCAGAATTATTCACTCATGGGAGAATGGGATCAACTGTATACTATCACAGCTGCACAGAACCAAGGTAAAACTACCAAGTGCCAAAGAAGAAAAGACACTTATCTGAGCTCCATCTGTAAGGCGAATGGCAAAGCTAAGATGAGAAACCCAGCAAACGAGTTTCCTACTCCACAATCTCTTTTCTTCCTGTACATCTTCTGTATTTGATGTACCAGCCCCAACTATGCTACTTGTTTGGTATCTATACATTGATGTTCTTTGAAGGTGGGAAGAGCCTTAATTCAGAGCAACTCATGAACAAAAGTGGAAAAGCAATTCTTTCTTGAATTGGACTGCTTTAATGACAGGAACAGGAGATGATACAGGCTAAGGAAGGACAATACAGCTTCTTTATTTCCTGTAACACCCATAAATGACAAGAGTCCAAAGTCTGAAAGATCATGGCCCCTTCCACTAATACCTTGTGCAGGTCTGACAGCTGTTGATGTTTGATCAGAACTTCTTTATTGGGAAACTGCCTTCTGCAGAGCAGACAAGCTAGTTTATTCCAGTCAGTGAGTTTGTCCTCTTCGTTCTCCTTCTTGGCCAGTTCCTCCCTCTGTTGGGGCTGCACTGTGCGGGGCTGCTGGGGAGGGGCCTGTTCCTCCTCCTCTTCTTCCTCATAGTCACTGTCTCCTCCATATTCACCGAGGAGGCCGATTAGTGGATTTACCACCTTAGGCTGGAAGGAGAAGGTCAGGGATCAAAATCAAACTCAACTTCTATTTTGGGGCCTGTGTTTTAGATATTCTGATATGGGTATCTTGTTTGTCTTTAGTTGGAATTATGAACTGGGTTAAATATAGGACTAATGACCATGCTGCTTATTTTCCAGATGGAAGCAACATGGCTACAGCTTAACCCTGTTCCCTGCTCACTGAAGCTCCCTTAGAAATCACCCTAGCAACAGAACACCAAGAAGGAAAAGAAAGTGGAAACACAGAAAATAGCAAGAGTTAAAAAGTTTCAAAGAAGCGACAAATTAACTTCAAGTACTGTAACCCATGAAGGAAAGATACCATCACTTCAAGGTTATCTAAAAAATGAGAGTCACTGTTAGTACCATTTGCTCTGGCCAGAAAGGTAAACTAAAAAACATGATCCCCCTACCATGTGGCACCAAAAGGCAGGAAATACTGAGGACAGAAAAATGAACTTCTTTAGTGATTCAAAAAGGGGAAGGCAAATCAGGTGGTAATGGCACAGGGCAAACAGAAAAATCACTGCCTCAGACTCTTCAGTAACAGCCCTATTAGCGGGCAGGAAACTACCTCCTGCATACACTCAAGGGCACCCTTTATCTGTGAGACAGAAAAGCTAAAAGACTGACACCAGAGTGAGGGATTAGCCTTCCTGATTCCTTTACCACACTAATCAGATCCAGCCCTAGCCCAGGCATCAGTCAGCCTTACTGGAGGAGGACTCTCTTCTTTCTTCACAGTGGGAGGCAGGGGTTTCTTAAAGACATCTTCTTGGGGGGCCTTCCCCTCACTGGTATTTTCCTGAAACTGATCAAACAAAGTATTAATTCTTACATGATATTCGTCCATAAAAAACTGGGTTAAGAGTTAATCCTGGTGTAATTAGGTTCATTTTTCCAAATCTCCTAATTTGTTAAAGATCTATAATGTTGCTAGAGTGATTTTGAAATAGAATGTCTTTAAAAACAAAATACTCAAGGTTGGCATTGTGGTGCAGTGGGTTAAGCCATCACCCACAATGCTGGCATCCCATATGGGTGCCAGTTTAAGCCTCAGCTGCTCCACTTCCAATGCAGTTCCCTGCTAATGGCCTGGGAAAACCAGTGAAAGATGGCCCAGGTGCTTGGCCCGGCCCCCCAACCACACATGGGAGACCTGAATGGAGTTTCAGGCTCCAGCCTTCTACCTGGCCCAGTCCTGGCTGTTGGGGCCATTTAGAGAGTAAGCTATCTGAAGGAAGATATCTCCCTCTGTATCTCCCTCTCTCTCAGTAACTCTGCCTTACAAACAAAATAAAAATTAAACAAACAAAAGCCATAACACTTGAGGCGCCGTAGGGTGCAATGCATTAAGCCACTGTTTTGGATGCATCCATCCCATGTCTCAATTCCCCCAGCTTCCCATCCAGCTTCCTGCTCTTGCACCTGGGAAGGCAGCAGGTGATGGCCTAAGTATCTGAGTTCTTGCCACTCATCTGGAAGACCCTGATGAATTGCTGGCTCCTGACTTTTGCCTGGCCCAACTCCAGCTAGTGCAGGCATTTGGAGAGTGAACCCGTAGATGGAAGATCTCTGTCTTTCCCTATCACTCTGCCCTTCAAATAAATAAAGTAAGTAAATAATTAAATCCTTAAAAGAAAAAACCACCCAGTATGTACTCTATGATTACTACACATCAGGGCACAGAAGCATTTATATGTAACATTATTTCCTATAATCATTATTACAAATACCTATATCAGCATTAATCCCTTCATTTTACAAATGGTTGGGAATGCAGTTAGAAAGATTTAAGGGGGCAGAAGCAGAATCTAAATATCAAGCCAGTATGACTCCATTTTTTTTTTTTTAAGATTTTATTTATTTGAGAGACAGAGTTACAGACAGTGAGAGGGAGAGACAGAGAGAGAGGTCTTCCATCTACTTGTTCACTCTCCAAATGGCCACAACAGCCCAAGCTAGGCCGATTTGAAGCCAGGAGCTCCCGGGTCTCCCACAAGGGTCCAGGGGCCCAAGCATCTGGGCCATCCTCCACTGCCTTCCCAGGCTAGAAGAGAGCTGGATCTGAAGAGGAGCAGCCAGGACCAGAACTGGCACCCATATGGAATACCAGCACCACAGGCAGAGGATTAACCTACTGAGTCACAGTGCCAGCCCTCTTTTTTTTTTCCTTTCTTTTTTAAAGGTTTACTTATAATAATAATAATTATTATTATTATTATTATTTTGACAGGCAGAGTGGACAGTGAGAGAGAGAGACAGAGAGAAAGGTCTTCCTTTGCCGTTGGGTCACCTCCCAATGGCTGCCGCGGCTGGCTCACTGCGGCCGGTGCACCACACTGATCCAAAGGCAGAAGCCAGGTGCTTCTCCTGGTCTCCCATTCGGGTGCAGGGCCCAAGGACCTGGGCCATCCTCCACTGCACTCCCAGGCCACAGCAGAGAGCTGGCCAGGAAGAGGAGCGACTGGGATTAGAACGCAGTATGCCGGCGCCGCAGGCGGAGGATTAGTCTATTGAGCCGTGGTGCCAGCCGGTTTATTTATTTGAAAGACAGAGTTACAGAGAGGCAGAGGCACACACAGAAAGAGAGGTCTTCAAATGGCTGCAACGGCTGGAGCTGTGCCAATTTGAAGCCAGGAGCCTGGAGCTTTGCCTGGGTTTCCCACACAGATGCAGGGACCCACGGACTTGGACCATCTTCTACTGCTTTCTTAGGCCACAGACAAGAGCTGGATTGGAAGAGGAGCAGCCAGGACTCAAGCCAGTGCCTATATGAGATGCTGGCACTACAGAGAGCAGCTTTACCTGCTATGTCACAGCATCAGCTCCTCAATTATTATTTTATTTCCAGCTACTTGAAAAGCAGAGTGACAAAGAGAGAAAGAGACACACAAAGAATCTTCCATTTGCTGGTTTACTTTCCAATATGCCCACAACAGCCAGCGTTTGGCCAGCCTGAAGCAAGGAGCCTGGAACTTTATCTGGGTTTCCCATTTGGGTAGCAGGGCCGAAGCATCATCTGCTGCCTCACAGGACACATTAACAGGAAGCTGGAGTAGCTGTGACTCAGAATGGCACTCCAGTATGGGATGCAAGCATCCCACGAAGTGGTTTAACCTGCTGTGCCACAACTCTGGCCCCAATTTTAAGTTTTAAAGATATACACAGACACCTATGCTCCCACTTCTCTTTTCTGTATCTCTAGATACATTAGAAGAAAAAAAAGATAAATTATTAAATAAACTACAAGCAAATTCATGCATTTTCACTGATACCTGGGTAAATCAATATAATTATTTGGTAAATAATTTGATTTTGTATCTAGTACAAAACTTCTCACGATCTCTGATTCTGAAAATTCATTCTAAAACAGTGATTTATAAAAGTGAAACAAGGGTAGTGGGGGAACAATCACTATGTTCCTAAATTTGTATATATGAAATGCATGAAGTTTGAGTACCTTAAATAAAAAGTTTCTAGTACACATACCCACAAAAAATGTGAAATAAAATGCTAAATGCTATACTGTATGACAACACAAGATTAGAAAAAAGGAAGCAGGGGCCGGTGCTGTGGCACAACAGGTTAATGCCCTGGCCTGAAGCGCCAACATCCCATATAGGTGCCGGTTCGAGACTTGGCTGCTCCACTTCCGATCCAGCTCTCTGCTATGGCCTGGGAAAGCAGTACAAGATGGTCCAAGTCCTTGGGCCCCAGTTCCTGGCTCCTAGCTTCAGATTGACACAGCTCCATTTGGGGAGTGAACCAGTAGACGGAAGACCTCTCTCTGCCTTTCTTCTCTCTGTGTAACTCTGACTTTCAGATAAACAAACAAACAAACAAATAAATAAATCTTAGAAAAAAGGAAACAAAAGAATGCACGAATGATGAAGAAAATGAAAGTATAGTTGTAATGAATTTTTACCACAGAAGCACCAAAAATAATAAAGAGTATTGTAGAAACATAAAAATAATAATGATTAAATGACAAGTGAATAAAGAATACAAAACAATATCCTTGCTATAATTACACTTACAGAATTGTGTATATAGAGTATATAGAGTCAAAGGGAAAGTAAACAAGTACAAATGCATGGCTCTGAAGTGTTGGGATTTTTTTTTTTTTAAAGATTTTATTTATTTACTCGACAGGTAGAGTTACAGACAGTGAGTGAGAAAAACAGAGAGAAAGGTCTTCCTTCTGTTGGTTCACTCCCCAAATAGCTGTCACGGCTGGCGCATTGTGCTGATCTGAAGCCAGGAGCCAGGTGCTTCCTCCTGGTGCAGGGGCCCAAGTAATTGGCCCATCCTCCACTGTCCTCCTGGGCCACAGCAGAGATTTGGACTGGAGGAGGAGCAACCGGGACTAGAACCTGGCACCCATATGGGAGGCGGAGAATTAACCAAGTGAGCCACAGAGAGGCCCTGGGATTTTTTTTTTTTAAGATTTATTTATTCATTTGAAAGGCAGAGTTAGAGAGAGAGAGAGAAAGATATACATAGAGAGAGATCTCTTCCATCCACTGGTTCACTCCTCAAATGGCTCCGATGGCTGCAGATGGGCCTATCCAAAGCTAGAAGCCAGGAGCTTCTTTCAGGTCACCTACATGAGTGCAGGGGCCCAAGGGGCCATCTTCTGCTGCTTTCCCAAGCTCATTAGCAGGGAGCTGAACTGGAAGTGGAGCAGTCAGGACTCGAACCAGCACCCATATGGGATGCTGGCACTATAGGCAGCAGCTTTACTTGCTATGCCACAGCACCAGCCCCAGTGTTGGGATCTGAGCTGAGTCACTTTGCTTTACCACCCACAGTTTTGTCAGAAAGGTGAAACTGGGAGCCAAGAACTAAATCTAAAAACTGCTATGGGAGATGCAAACAACTTAAAACACTACTAGGCCAAACACCTACCTCTTAATTAACTTTACATCTTTGTGCATGATGTCTGTATTTTAATCTGTAATTATTTTGGTCACAGACAGTAGACTCACAAGTCTCCTTACCTTTGTCACTCCTCTGTCTTTTTTCTCCTTGCCTTCTTTTTTAGATGTTTCTTTCTTGCTACTTGACTTTCCTTGACTGGTGGATTTCTTTTCCTTGATCTCTTCTTCCTCAGGTGACCCAGGGTCCTGGGGCACATAGACTTCTTGCTATGATATAGTTGGAAACAAGTAAGTCTAAAGAAGATTTCATTCTCCCAGCAATTCCAGGTCTAAGGAGCTCAGTTCCCTTTTAGGGAAAGAACAGCTCTCATACTCATAGCCTAAGTACCCATGCCAATCTAAAAACCCATTCCAGGGGCCAGGACATATCCAGATTTTTAAGAGCAGCACTGTTCTTACCTGTAATGCCACAAGGCATTGATTTTCCATATAAGCAACAATTCAGTTTCCACAGATTTAAATTTTTCCACTTTTCATGCATTGAGCATCCAGAGGATCCAGGGAATAAAATCCTCAAAGTAACAAATTATGGGTGCTTTTCAAAAGGATCACTGAAAACATGAATAAAGCCAAAAACTCACCTGGGTGGTGGGGTCATAATACGTTCCTGCCAAAGGGTCATAATAGTAGCCAGTAGCAGAATCATATATGTAGCAGTCAGATGATGCTGCTGAGAATAAAACCAGAACCAATGTCAATCCCTGTGCAATGAAGCTCTCCCTGGGGACTCACTAAGAACAACTCAGGAATTAGGATGGTACAATAAACAGGCACAAAACAAAAATGGTAATCTCTTCGAATAAGCACACCCAGATAAGAGCACTTCTTGCTAATTTTGTGACTACAAAGATTTCTTTTTTAAAAAGGTGAGTTTTTTTAGCTTTAAACTTTAACAATTTTTAACATTTGCTGTAAGTACTTCATATGTAGACATTATATACATACTCATAAATATTGTTTTTTAAGAACAGAAAGATTTCAAGTAATGAGTAGTGACTCAAACAAAAAGAACAGAAAGAAAACAAGAGTCACTTACACTGTTGTCCCTGTCGATTTGTATCTGTAGACCAATCTGAATTTCTGCCACCTCCTCTCCTATCTCGGAAATATTTTTTGCCCTAGCAAAAAAAGGCAAGTTGAAATTATGAAACTATCTAATAATGATTAACATTAACAGTCACCCATTAGAGAAAATTGAAGATGACCCTTTCAGTCACCTGAGGATATTAGTAGTGTACTCCCCACCTGTTAAAGCCTACCTGATAGTAATGCATGTGGTCAGAATGGTCTCCAGAATCATTTCTGCAACAAACATACATGTCAAGTGTCTGTTAGCAAAAGGCACTTGAAGAGTGTCTAATTCTATAAACTCACTGAGAAATTCTCCTTTCTCTATTTCTCAGGGAAAGGAACCAAGCCAGACAGCAAGCAGGTTGGACGGTTTACACTTTCCTGAGGGAAGGAGCAGTGGGAGTCCTACAAAGCCAACTGCTGAAGCAAGACAGTGACTGAGGTTGCTAGAGCAAGATGTGCCTCATCTCTTAAAGCCTGTCTTGCTGCTGCAGCTATCTTCTGTTACCACTCCAGGATCATAGGGAAATGAACAAAATCAGGGAAGTGGGAGGTCAGGACAGCATTTTTTTATACGATTCGAAGGGGAAAGGAAGTACTGAAGTTTTTCTGCATATCTAAAACTTATCACCATGAGACCCAAGGATACTAGGCAGTTACAAGCAAAAAGCCTAAAGTATCCAGTAATACTGTATAAGAACAAAAACAATTTTAGAGTCAGGAAGGGTAAGATTTAGAAAAAGAAAACATATGAGCACATATTGGAAACAGCCTGCACTAGGAAGGCACCATACCTTCCTATCTGTCTCTCTAGCCAGGAAAAGGAGAAATTCAAGTAGGGGCAGCACAAGAGATCTCCACCTTCCTGCCTTTACCTTCGTTTTCCAGTGGCCAGGTTTACAGCTACCATCTTCCCATCGATGCTAAATGGTGGATCAAGGTTCTGCAAGATCTTGACTACGCGAAGAGCTTCCTAGGGAACCAAAGGCACACTTGAACCCAAAGAGAGAAAGCCCGTGTCCTTTGAAAGAGAACATCGGTTTTTCTTTCTAAAAGATAAATTTATTGAAGATTGTGTTCTGGTCATAATCTTAACATTAAGAGGGCAATAGTAAAAATGAAAAGGCAGGGGGTGGGGAAGGGGCAGGCACTGATACCACGGGTCAGGCTGATGCTTATAACACCTGCATCCCATGTGAGCACTAGGTCGAGTCCCAGATGCTTCATTTCTGATCTAGCTCCCTGCTTTGCACCTGGGAAAGCAGTGGAACATGGCCTAAGCACTTGGGTCCTTGCACAGGGAGACCTGGATGAAGTTCCTGGCTCCTGGCTTTGGCCTGGCCCAGCCCCCCACCATTGTAGCCATTTGGGGGAGTGAATCAGAAGATGGAAGATCTGTCTTTCTCTCTACGTGTGTGTGTATGTATGTATGTGTGTGTGTGTGTGTGTATGTGTATGTCCCTCTGTATCTGCCTTTCAAATAAATAAGAAAAAAAAAAAGACCAACTCTTGATGAAGGACTGATCAGAACAACGATCACAGTAGATGTCAGCTTCTGAGATAAACTTCAGAAACTCAAATCCTCTTTTGGGCTGCAACTGTCAACATATCAGATTCTGTTTACAAAGTTTCTTGTGAAATTTGAGCATGAAATCTAAGACATATCAATAACTACCATTACTACATTTATATCATTTCCATAGAAAAGGGCCTTAAAACTAAAAACTCAAGCCACAAGAAACTATTAAATACTTTGAAGAAAAAGAAGAAATCCCCTGCTACCATCAAATATAAAACCATCTATGGATGGACAAAGAAAAACTAAGAAATCTAAAAATTCATTATAACCTTGGAGGGTTCAGTACTCAGATTCTTCACATGAAATTAAGTTGAAAACTAATGCCATTACAGGAATAATGGCCTGAAGAATCACACACATTTCTGATTTTCAAGAACAATCACCTCACCGGAATGAAAATTAAACCCAAAGGGGAGAACAAAGAAAGTTAAGATACCAAGAAGCACGTGAGAATTCAAATGGTAAACAGTATGTCAAAACCTCTTTTAGTTGCCTTACCCTAGACTATTCCAAGCTAGTGGAAACTCACCGCATGCGAGTCAAGGTCAATAAAGCCATAAGTGTGGCCCATGGGGCCGGTTCTGTTCTTGATGATGCGGACGTTGGCAGTAGTAAGGCGGACGTAGGGTTCTAGCACTTCCACTATCACTTCAGGTGGGGTGGAACGATAGATGCGTTTTAGCATGATTGCTGAATAAACCAAACACAAATGGGAGGAACAAGGAAAGAGACATGTGAATGTCTGAAGTCCCACGCACATGACTCATTTTTTCATTGCTATTACCACTCTGCTCTAGCAAGGCTGGATTTATAAAGAAATGCTAGACAAACACTTCTTTGCCGATACCTAGAAATCTAAAATTATGCCTTACTGTATTTATATAGCAATTTGCATTTGGAGAGCGTCGATTCCTTCAACTAGTCCAGTAAAGGTAAAAGAAAGCAATGGTTTGTGTAATCAGGCTTTGCACAGTTCTATGGTATGGGGAAGTCGCTGGCTCTTAGCCACAACATGGGCTATCTATTCTCCAATAGTTTTGGTCAATGTCTGGCAAATGCCCTGAAAAATCACTTACTTTTGCTCTCCCCATCCTGGCGTACGTCTCCAGACCATGGTTCCTTTTCTCTGTCTCTTCGGAAAGTGGGCCCTTCTCTGCGAGAATGAGGCAGACACCTTTCTGCTTCTCGCTTTTGATGTCCCAAGCGTGATTCTTGTCCTTCTTCCCGCTTCCTGGATTCGGATTCCTTATCAGCTGGCCTTGCAAGCTGGTTGGGTTGTTTTTCTGATGAGGCTGGTATAGATGTTTTCTGAGGCTGAGGGTAGGTTATTAATACTTGCTTGGATTCTGTCATCAGGGGAACAGAAACAGAGAATCCCAAGAAGGCTTTAAAAAAAAAAAAAAACTGCTACTTTGCTTCCTCCTTATCTACCACCAAATATTTTAAATACTGTCTCAGAAATACTTATAAAGGGTGGCGCTTGGCGCAGCAGCTAAGACAACACCCACCTGTTTTCCAAGTCAGAGTACCTGGGTCAAGTTCCAGATATTCCTCTTCTAATCAAGCTTCCTGCTAATGAATGCCCACCCCAGGAGGCAACAGGTGATGGTGAGTACTTGGGACCTTGTCACTCATGTGGGAAACCTGGATTGATTTCCAGGCTGACACCTTTGGCATTTGGGGAGTGAACCAGCAGATAAGAAGATCTCTATTTCTATCTGTCACTCTGCTTTCCAAATAAATTACAAAAACAAAATAAACCAACAAAACAAACAAAAAACCAAGCATTACAAAAAAGTCATTTAGGGCCTGGCATTGTGGTACAGCAGATTAAGCCACTGCTTGCTTGCTTTCTTCTTCTTTTTTTTTTTTTTTAATAGCAACTTCTCCTTTTTCTGTTTATTTTTTTTTTAAATTTTTTGACAGGCAGAGTGGACAGTGAGAGAGAGAGAGAGAGAGAGAGAGAAAGGTCTTCCTTTTGCTGTTGGTTCACCCTCCAATGGTTGCCACGGCCGGTGCGCTGCGGCTGGCGCACCGCACTGATCCAATGGCAGGAGCCAGGTGCTTCTCCTGGTCTCCCATGGGGTGCAGGGCCTAAGCACTTGGGCCATCCTCCACTGCACTCCCTGGCCACGGCAGAGAGCTGGCCTGGAAGAGGGGCAACCGGGACAGAATCCGGCGCCCCGACCGGGACTAGAACCCGGTGTGCCGGCGCCGTAAGGCGGAGGATTAGCCTAGTAAGCCGCGGCGGCGGCGAAGCCACTGCTTTCTAACACCAAAATCCCATATCAGAGTGTGAGATGCAGCTGCTCCACTTCCAATCCAGCTCCCTGAAAATGGACATGGAAAGCAGCAGCAGATGTCCAAGTACACAGACTCCTGTCACTCATGTAGGAGACCAGCTGGAGTTCCAGGCTCCTGGTTTTCACCCTGACTGTTGCAGCCATTTGGGAAGTGAACTAATGGATGGATGCTCTCTTTCTCCATCTCTCCTATTCTCTCTGTAACTCTGCCTTACCAATAAATAAAGTAAATAAATAAAAACTCTGAAGGCATATCAAAAATTTTATTTATTAAATTTTTTAAATAAATATTTTATAGGGCGGGTGCTGTGGCATACAGGTAAAACCTCTGCCTGCAGTGCCAGCATCCCATGTGGGTACCAGTTCAATTCCCGGCTGCTCCACTTCTGATCCAGCTCTCTGCTATGGCCTGGGAAAGCAATAGAAAATGGTCCAAGTTTTTGGGCCCCTGCACCCACAAGGAAGAACTGGAAGAAGCTCCTTTCTCCTGGCTTCAGATCGGCCCAGCTCCCGCCATTGTGGCCATCTGGGGAGTGAACCAGCAGATGGAAGACTTCTTTCTGCCTCTGCCTCTCTGTAACTTTGCTTTTCAAATAAATAAATAAATCTTTAAAAAAAATGTTTTATTTGAAAAGCAGAGAGGGAGAGATGGAGAGATTGTCCATCCACTGGTTCACTTTTTTTTTGTTGTTAAAGATTTACTTTTCTTTTTTTAAGATTTTTATTTATTTGACAGGTAGAGTTACAGACAGTGAGGGAGAATGAGAGAGAGAAAGGTCTTCCCTCCATTAGTTCCCCCCACAAATGGCCGCAATGGCTGGAGCTACACTGATACGAAGCCAGGAGCCAGGTGCTTCCTCCTGGTCTCCCATGCGGGTACAGGGGCCCAAGCACTTGGGCATCCTCCACTGCTTTCCTAGGGCACAGCAAGAGAGCTGGACTGGTCGAGGAGTAACCGGGACTAGAACCAGTGCCAAATGGGATGTTGGCGCTGTAGGCGGAGGATTAACTGAGTGGGCCATGGCGCTGGCCCCTCTTTTTTTTTTTTTTTTTTAGATTTATTTATTATATTTGAACATCAGAGTTACACAGAGAGAGGAGAGGCAATGAGAAAGAGTGGTCTTCCATCCGATGGTTCACTCCCCAATTGGCTGCAACGGCTGGAGCTGTGCCGATCCGAAGCCAGGAGTTTCTTCTGGGTCTCCCACGTGGGTGCAGGGACCCAAGGACTTGGGCCATCTTCTACTGCTTTCCCAAGCCATAGCAGAGAGCTGGATCAGAAGTGGAGCAGTCAGGACTTGAACAGGCACTCATATGGGATGCTGGTGCTTCAGGCCTGGGCATTAACTTGCTGCACCACAGCATTGGCCCCTGGTTCACTTCCTAAAGACCTGCAACAACTAGGGCTCTGCCAGGCTGAAGTTGAGAGCCCAGAAATTCAATCAGGGTCTCCCAGATTAGAAGCAGGGACCTTTGTACTTCAACCACCACTTGTTACCTCCCAAGGTACATAGTAGAAGGAAGCCAGATTCAGGAGTGGAATCTGGATTCAAAATGAAACACTCTAATATAGGATACAGGCATCACAACTGGTGTCTTAACTGGTATGCCGAACAGCAGCACAAAAGTACACTGGATTTTAACCTTAGAACATGTCCTTCAGAAGGCTGCTTGAATTCTGTACCAAACTATATTCCATGGTCATGCCCTGGCTTTCCTGGGGGATATCTGAAACAGACACATACTGTCAGTAACTGCTATAGGATTACCTTGAGATGCCTTTCCAAGACTCTTCAAAGTCTACATAAAACTTCTCTGAAGAAATTTACTTCAAGTTCTGTGCTTTACATCACATCATATATGTGTGTTGAATTGTACTCCATAAACATGTAGAGTGATTGCGTCAATCAAAAAGTTAATTAAAAAAGTAAAGTGCTTGATTTCTCTATGATCCTTCAATCTTTTTTTTTTTTTTTGGTCAGGCAGAGTTGACAGTGAGAGAGATAGACAGAGAGAAAGGTCTTCCTTTGCCGTTGGTTCACCCTCCAGTGGTTACCGCGCACCGCACTGATCCGATGGCAGGAGCCAGGTGCTTCTCCTGGTCTCCCATGGGGTGCAGAACCCAAGTACTTGGGCCATTCTCCACTGCACTCCCAGGCCACAGCAGAGAGCTGGCCTGGAAGAGGGGCAACCGGGACAGAATCCGGCGCCCTGACTGGGACTAGAACGCAGTGTGCCGGCTCCGCAGGCAGAGGATTAGCCTATTGAGCTGCGGTGCCACCCAATCCTCCAATCTTAATTATTTTCTTTTGCTTAGATTTTTACTGCTATTACTTTTTAAAGATTTATCTATTGAAAGGCAGAGTTACAGAGACAGAAGGAGAGACAAAGAAAAAGAGATTTTTCCATCCACTGGTTCACTCCCCAAATAAGTGTGACAGCCAAGATTGGGGCAGGGGAAAGCTGAGAGCCAGGAACTCGATCTAGATCTCCCACCATGGGAGGCAGGGGTCCAAGTCCTTGGGCCATCATCTGGTGCATTCCCAGGTGCATTAGCAGGGAGCTGGATCTAAGCAGAGCAGCCAGGATACAAACCAAAATCTAAATAGGATTCTGACATCCCAGGCAAAGACTTAATCTGCTGTGGACCCATTTTTATTGTTATTTTAATTATTTTTTTCGTAGCAGATTCTGAAATGCTTACATGGAATATAAATGAGAAAATAATACAGCAAACAATTCCCAGTAACTTCAAAGAAGTGTGAATGTGTGTAGTTTGTCATATAAACAGATATCATACAGACTTTTTTCTTAAAAAAAATTATTTATCTGTTTGAAAGAATTACAGAGAGAGAAAGGGAGAAACAGACAAAGATCTTCCATCCACTGGTTCACTCTCCAAATGGCCACCAGCTGGAGCT
The DNA here is from genome assembly GCF_051225735.1 of Oryctolagus cuniculus. Lineage (NCBI taxonomy): Eukaryota > Metazoa > Chordata > Mammalia > Lagomorpha > Leporidae > Oryctolagus > Oryctolagus cuniculus. The sequence goes on from NC_142876.1 coordinate 100,590,884, forward strand.
GGGCTAGGCTGAAGCCAGAAGCCAGGAGCTTCACCCTACATAGATGCAGGGACTCAAGCACTTGGGCCATCTTCTGCTGCTTTCCCAGGCACATTAACAGGGAGCTGGGTTGGAAGTAAGCAGCCAGGACTTGAACCAGTGCTCATATGGGTTGCTATAACTGCAGATGGCAGCTTAACCCGTTACACCATATCACCAGCCCACCCTCACCCAGCCCTGGCTATTTTTTTTTTTTTTAAGATTTACTTTATTTATTTGAAAAGTAGAGTTATAGGAAGAGTGACAGAGTGGGAGATGGAAGGACAGAGGGAAGGAGGAGGATTGAGACAAGAGAGATTGATCTTCCAACCACTGGTTCATTCCCCAAATGGTGGCAATGGCTGGATCTGGGCCAGCGCCCACATTAGATGCTGGCATTGCAGGTGGAAGCTTAACCTGCTGTGCCACAGTAACAGCCCTGGTGCCCTACAGATTCTATTTCAACCTGACATCTGAAATTTATTCTCTATAACAATACTACTGACCTCTGATCACCAGCTTACTCAGCCACTTGAGCATAATCGCATCTCCATCTTCTGGAGGGATTCTGGGATCCTAATCTTTACTAACACATCACGTGAAGTTGGGTATCAATCTGCACTTTCAAAAGCTTTACACATCAGCTTCATTTAGAGATGAAAATTCTTTAAAGCCAAGGAGAATATGAAATTTGTTTTGCTCTTTGCACTACATAAAACCACAATCACCACTTCTACCACTCACCTTCCCTTGGGCATTTGTAGAATGAACATGAAGATCGGTGCCCACCAGTGCTGCTCTTACACTGCAAGGAAAAGGAGAAGTAATTCAATTTGATAGAAAACATTTATTTAAAACCTTATATATCCATTGATCTATCCAACAAGTAACACCTGTCAAAAGTGAAAGAAACAAACTATCCTGTGGAAGCTATCTGAAGGACTTTCAAAGGAAGGGGAACCTTCACTAGCCCAGAAGAAGGGAAGAGGCATTTTGCAATGTAAATAAAAAGCCAAGCACATCGCCCAGCCCCAAAGCACTGTATTTTCACCACTGAACTTCAAAGGCAGATGGTCAGCAGGAAAACAAAGAGCAGAAACCATGAAGAGGATGCCATTCAAGATGTCTTGAAATGTGGGTTTGTCAGATGGAGGAAGGAAGAGAACAGCAGCAGCAGTGGCTAACACTTAAACAGCGAAACCCTGCACCAGTCCTACTTTACATGTTTTCACTTACTGATTCCAATAACTGTATAAACTCCATGAAATAGGCACTATTCTCTTTCTATTTTATACGTAAGGAAAACTGAGGGCTAGTGAGACTGAAAAACTTAAGTAAGGGTATTAGTTTGTCATTTCCTTTTTTCTTTTCCTGTCAGTGGATCAAGCACACACCTCTGCCATGCTCAGGTGGCTATGTTTTTTCCCTGTAGGGGAGTGCATTTTGGCCATATGTCTTCCTGATTAATAGAGTGTGAGAGAACATGACTAACACCAGGTCAAGAGAAGCTTTAAGAGCCACTGTTTGTGTGAATGAGCGTCTCACATTTTCCCTCAGCCAGGAGAAGACAGCCCCACTGAGACTTTCCCTTCAACCAGGGTTCCAAGATGAAAAGTCATGTGGAGCAGAAATGCAATAAACAACCCATAACCCTGACATGCAATTTAAGTGAAGAACGTTTACTGTTTTAAGCCACCAGGATTTGAGGACTGCTTGTTACCACAGCAGAGGTGCTGTGGTATATGACAATTCAGCTGATAAATGGCTGAGTAAGAATCCTAACTTTGCTAGGCACAATTTGAATACCATAAAAATCAACCATTTTAACAGCAAAGTTTAATGACTTTTAGCAAATGCATAGTGCAACCATTACACAATTTAATTTTAGAGCATTTTCATCACTCCTGAAAGAAATCTAGTGGTCATTTCCCATTCTTACCCCTGGCCTATAGAATTATTATATATGGTCTTTTGTGTCTAGCACAGTGTATTTATAATTTTAATATTTTTTTATTTCCAGACATTTCATTGTATAGATATACCAATTTTGTTTGTCCATTCATCAGTTGACATTTGAGCTCTTTCCACTTCTTGGTTATTCTGAATAATACTAATAATGCTATAAACATTTAACAAAATATGAAAACAAAACAAGATTCCACATCAGGTCCAAGACTATATACGTAGGAATGGCACCTCTACCCTTCTAAAAATCTCAGAAAGCACAAATTATCCACAGACAACTGACTGAACAAATGGTTTATCATTAGGGGACAATACAACCAAACTGTCATAGTTCAAATCACTCCCTTAAAATTTTTTATTATATATCTTTATTAATTTATAAAGTCATTTTCGCTTTTCTCTTGTCACTATTGTCTATAGGTCAGACCTTATAAATATGCATTTTTGTTTCATGCAGAACATTTTAAAACAGATTTATTTATTTGAAAGGCAGAGTGATAGAGAGAGGACAGGCCAGAGAGAAAGATTTTCCATCTGCTGGTTCACTCCACAAATGAAAACAATGGCAGGGGCTGAGCCTGGCTGAAATCAGGAGCCTGGAACTTCATTCAGGTCTCCTACATGGATCTTGGGGGCCTAAGTATTTGGGTTATCTTCTGCACTCTCAGGCCTATTAGCAGCCCATTAGTTGGATTAGAAGTTGAGGAGAAGGGCTCAAACTAGTGCTCCAATATGGGACGCAGGCATCACATGCAGCAGCTTAACCCACTGTGCCACGACACCAGTTCCCAGGATAGAGTAAATGGATTATGACTTCAGCCTGGCCTACACCTGGTGGATTGTTGTAGCCATCTGGGGAGTCAATCCATGGATGGGACATATCTCTCTGTGTTTCTTTTTTCTTTGTCACTCAGCCTTTCAAAAAATATAACTCTTTTTATTTTTTCTAATTTGACAGGTAGAGTTATAGACAGCGAGAGAGAGACAGAGAGAAAGGTATTCCTTTCGTTGGTTCACTCCCTAGATGGCTGCTACGGCCAGCACTGTGCCAATCCGGAGGCAGGAGCCAGGTGCTTCCTCCTGCTCCATGCGGGTATAGGGGCCCAAGCACTTGGACCATCCTCCACTGCCCTCCCGGGCCACAGCAGAGAGCTGGACTAGAAGAGGAGCAACTGATAGAATAACAAAATGTGGTATAACTATATATTAACCAGCCATAAAAAAGGAATGTAGTAGATAAGAGTTATAACGTGGATGAACATTTAAAAGATACTAGGTGAAAAAGCAGATGCAAAAGGCCAAATATTGGGGCCTGCATTGTGGCACAGCAGGTAAAGCCACTTCCTGTGATGCTGGCATCACATGTGGGTGCTGGTTAGAATCCCGGCTGTTCTGCTTCCAATCCAACTTCCTTCTAATGGCCTAGAAAAGCAATGGACAATGGCCTAGGTACCTGGGCCTGTCGCCCACATGGGAAACCCATAAGAGGCTTCTGGCTCCTGGCTCTGGCCTGGCCCAGCGCTGGCTGTTAGAAACATTTGGGGAGTGAACCAGTGGGATACAAGATTTCTCTTTTTCTTTTTTAAAGATTATCTAAGAGGCCGAGTTACATAGAGAGGGAGAGACAGAGAGATCTTCCTTCTGCTAGTTCACTCCCCAAACGGCCGCAATGAAGGGAGCTGGGCTGATCCAAAGCCAGGAGCCAGGAGCTTCTTTCGGGTCTCCCATGCAGGCGCTGGGGCCCAAGCATTTGGGCCATCTTCCAATGGTCTCCTAGGAGCACTACCAGGGAGCTGGATCGGAAGTGGGATGGCCAGCACTCGAATCAGCGCCCATAAGGGATGCCAGCACCACAGAAGGAGGCTTAACCTACTACACCACAGTGCCGGACCTAGACGGCGTTCTCTGTCTCTCCCTCTCTCTATAACTCTTTCAAAAATTAGATAAGTAAATCTTTAAGAGAAAAAAAAGTAAAAAATATTTTATAATCCCATTTATTTGAAATGTCCAGAATAGGAGAATCCAAAGATACAGAAAGCAGATTATTGGTTGTCAGGAATTGGGGAATGTGGATTTAGGGGGTGGTTAATGACTAATGGATTGTTTTGGGATCATCAAAAAAATTCTGTAGCTA